>NC_140582.1:540271035-540935848 GCF_964204655.1 Triturus cristatus | reverse complement strand
GGGTGCTGGAGGCGTTTTGCGGTTTGTATGTCTTTTTTGAGGAGATCGAAGGCTATATGAGAGAAGTGTCGGATAAAGCGTCTAACACCCTAACAACTCTATGAAGGCTCTGAGGTCTTTTCTGGATTTGAGAAAGGGAATCTGGGTGATGGCGGCAACTTTTCCTTCTTGTGGTCTAATGAAGCCCTCCCCCAAAAAGTACCCCAGATATCTTACGGTTCTAGCAGCCAAACGGCTCTTGGCTGGATTAATAGTTAGCCCACGGTCACAAAGTGCTTGGGTGACTTGGGTCAGGTGTTGCAGATGGTCCTCCCAAGAGGTGCTGTACATGATGATATCATCTATGTAGGCCGCTGCAAACTCGGCATATGGTTGTAGTATGATATTCATGAGTCTTTGGAACGTTGCAGGTGCACCATGCAAGCCAAAAGGTAGTACCCGGAACTGATAGTGACATTTGGGAGTGAAAAAGGCTATTTTTTCACTATCCTGCTCTCTTAATGGCACCTGTCAGTAGCCTTTACACAAATCCAATGTGCTAACATACTGGGCGTTTGAGTCTTTCTATCATTTCATCAACCCTGGGAAGGGGGTATGCATCAAACTAGGAGATCTTGTTAACTTCGCGGAAATCTATGCAGAACCTGATGGACCCATTTGGTTTCGGCACTATGACTATCGGGGAACTCCATTCACTTTTAAGTGGTTCAATGACCCCCAAAGCTAACATTTGCTGGACTTTTTGGTCTATCGCTTCCCTCCTAGCTTCATGGATACGATATGGGCGTAACCTCACCTTCTTCCCAGGCAGGGTAGGAATCTCATGCTCTATGACCGTTGTTATACCTGGGAGCAAAGAAAAGATCTCTCTTAACGGTTGCAGAGCACGTGTCAGTTCCTTCTTCAGTGAGTCAGGTAATTCTGGGTCGATGCTTTGTTCAGCCAAGGCTAAGGAGGAGGTTCTCACCAAAACAGGAAGGGGGCCCTCCCATTTTTTTGTCTGTTTATATGGTATATTTGTGTGTTTTTCTTGTGAGGATCTAATTCCAGTTTATAAGTTACCGGGGTTACCGTTTCTATGATTGTATATGGGCCTTGCCACTGACCTAACAACTTCTGTTCAGAGGTATGCATCATGAGAAGGGCCCAGTCTCCCACCTCCAAGGTACGTTCTTTAGCTTTCTTATCGTATTGCTTTTTCTGGGTAGATTGGGCTCTTTCCATGTTATTCCTAACGGTCTCTCTCACCTGATTAAGGTGAGTTTTTAGACTGGATACGTATTCTAAAAGGGGTTTTGAGTCATCTTTCTCTTCTTCCCATTCCTCTCTAGCCATGTCCAGGAGAGTTCGGGGTTGTCTTCTGTACAATAGTTCAAAAGGGGAGTAGCCTGTACTTTTCTGTTGCCCGCAACGGATGGCAAACAGCGCCATGTGAAGCATATCCTCCCACTTCCTTGCTTCTAGATTCAGCAGTTTCTTTAAGGTAGTTTTGAGAGTAGAATTGTATCGTTCCACTAGCCCATCTGTTTGGGGGTGGTATGCCGCGTGCGGATTTGTTTGATCTTTGGTTGGTGGCATACCTGCCGCATCAACCTTGAGGTAAAGGGAGATCCTTGATCGGTAATAATCTCTCTCGGAACATCCACCCGTGAAAAGAGGTCAAGCATGGCTTTAGCTATATGTGTCGTGTTTGGGTGTCGGAGGGCTACAGCCTCTGGAAACCTGATGGCATAGTCTACATGGACGAACACATATCGGTACCCACTACGGGAAGGGAGAAGAGGCCCAATTATATCCATACCAACCCGCGAAAAGGGCTCGTCGTATATTGGCAGAGGTCTTAAAGGGACCTTGGGTGGTACATGTTGGCTATGCTTTTGACAGACAGCGCACTCTTTGCAATAGCGGCGGACCTGTTGGAAAATCCCTGGCCAATAGAATCTGTCTAAAATAGCTTTCTCCGTCTTATCTGCCCCAAAATGTCCCCCAAGAGGTGGCTATGCACCAAGAATAGGGCTGTCTCCTTACAGGGTTGGGGTACTAATAACTGGGTTGGCATCGATTTCCCTCCCTTTCGGTACAACAGGCCTTGTGTAAAAAATTGGGGACCTACTTGGTGGGGATCTTCCTGATCAGTGGCTTGTCGCCAGTCTTCCCTTTGAGCGGAGTGGAAATTGTGATCATGGTCCCAAAGATCTTGGTCTGCATTGGTGAGGACTACTGGGTATCCGATTTTCTTTTCTCTTTTCTTTTGCTTTTGGCTTTTCCGATCCTTGCCTCTATTGAGATCCGGTTCCGAGTCTTGGGCGAAAGGAGACGTTTCTCTTTATTCACGTCCTTCCTTCCATGTCTCCTGGAGGAGGTCGTCAATATGGGGGTAGCCATTGCCCAGAACTAGAGGTTCGGGTAGTCTAGGGATTAGGCCTACTCTCAAGGGGACCGGAGGATTAGGTGTTTGATGTTGGACGGTTACGTTGGCCGTAGGATACTGTCTGCTGTCTCCATGGACACATTGGATGGTAATGGCCCCTGTTGTTTGTGGAACACCTACTGGAATAGCTTGGGGCCCCATAACACTTTGTAGGTGTAACGCCCTGAACGTCTCAGGATCGTTTAACAGACACGACAATGAGGACGCAACCACTTGTGAAGGGTTAGTTCTTTTAATGAAGGCAAATAAAATACAAAGAACAAACAAAAGTTATAGTCACTGGAATCCTCCAGGCTAAGTACGTTACCAGCCCACAGCACGGATGGTCCTAACCGTCCTCTGCATATACGCCGATCCCGGCGTATGCCAACAGAGGGCAGAAATGAAATGGCCGACAATGCCAATCGGTAGGCTGTGAGGGGCACGAAGAGTGTTGGGGAGAATCGAGGAGTCAGGGAAACACCCAGCCGGGGTCTCTACCTGAAGGGAGCAGCCGCTCAACCTCTTCCTCCGACTGCACCGGGACGCGGAGTCACCTCCTGGTGATGCGTCACCGATACCCCAATCACAAGCAAGAAGACTGAACCGAGAGCAGCCGCTCGATCGATCCTGTGGACTTCCGAGTCTGTAACGCGGCAAACACCTCCTGGTGTGCGTTACAGCTGGCAGTCCCTGTGTCTCTGGTCGGGCTGGGAGTTACGACTCCAACCAGCAAAAGCACCACTGCGCTTGGACTCAGCCGAGTCAAAAAGCGAAGCTCAATGGTTGACCGGTAGAGCTTCCGGGTCCTTCACAGGTGACGATGGGGCAAGACACGGCCCAGGGAGTAACGACTCGACCTACCTCCGTTCTTGCTTTACTGGAGCACCACTCCGGAACACTGCTCTTCACGAAGCAGGTACGTCGGTGTAAACACAATATCCGACAGCCTTGTACCTCCCGGTTCCTCCCTTTATAGGGCGTGTTTTCCTTGAGTTATGTAACAGCTCTCCTGTTTACATAAGGGCGTGTTTCCCTTGAGTTATGTAACAGCTCTCCTGTTTACATAAGGGCGTGTTTCCCTTGAGTTATGTAACAGCTCTCCTGTTTACATAAGGGCGTGTTTCCCTTGAGTTATGTAACAGCTCTCCTGTTTACATAAGGGCGTGTTTCCCTTGTATGACAGGAATTCTTGACAGTACATCCTCCCTCTCAGCGGCTCCCCACGGGTCCAGCGCTGGCAGGAAAACGCCGATGGAACAAGGAGACCAAGCGCGGAGCATGAACCCCTTCAGCCGGTTCCCATGAATGCTCCTCCGGGCCATAGCCTTTCCACGCAACCAGGTACCACAGCTTCCCCCTGCGCCATTTGGACGCCCGTATGCCCGACACTTCATACTCCACCTCCGACTCCACGCATACCGGCCTAGGTGTCCCAGACGGCTTGGAGGGTGCTGGTTTGAGCAATGATACATGAAAGACAGGGTGTATCCGCAATGACTGGGGCAAGCACACCTTCACGTTCACGGGACCCATACACGTGGTAATTCGATAGGGGTCCATGTACTTGGGATGGAACACACTGTTCTTTCGAAACCTCATGTTTCTTGTGGATATCCAGACGTAGTCTCCAGTGCGGTACAGTGGCCCGGGCCTTCTCTTCCTATCTGCCGCAGCCTTGTATCTGCTCTTGGCCTCTATTAGGACAGCCCTTGAGCGCATCAACGTGTCTTTTATGTGTGCCACCCTGTCCGCTGTGGCGGGAATCCTGTCCTCTCTGAACGGATGTAGAAATGGCAAGAACCTGGGATGTCGGCCATTTCTTGCCTAGAGGCAGCCACTTCAACTTGCATGGCCGCTAAAGCAGCCAGCACATCATCAAGTGTTGCCATGTCTGTTATCGACCGGGAGACAGTTAGTGTTATTAAGGTCGGATATTTTGTAACGCCCTGAACGTCTCAGGATCGTTTAACAGACACGACAATGAGGACGCAACCACTTGTGAAGGGTTAGTTCTTTTAATGAAGGCAAATAAAATACAAAGAACAAACAAAAGTTATAGTCACTGGAATCCTCCAGGCTAAGTACGTTACCAGCCCACAGCACGGATGGTCCTAACCGTCCTCTGCATATACGCCGATCCCGGCGTATGCCAACAGAGGGCAGAAATGAAATGGCCGACAATGCCAATCGGTAGGCTGTGAGGGGCACGAAGAGTGTTGGGGAGAATCGAGGAGTCAGGGAAACACCCAGCCGGGGTCTCTACCTGAAGGGAGCAGCCGCTCAACCTCTTCCTCCGACTGCACCGGGACGCGGAGTCACCTCCTGGTGATGCGTCACCGATACCCCAATCACAAGCAAGAAGACTGAACCGAGAGCAGCCGCTCGATCGATCCTGTGGACTTCCGAGTCTGTAACGCGGCAAACACCTCCTGGTGTGCGTTACAGCTGGCAGTCCCTGTGTCTCTGGTCGGGCTGGGAGTTACGACTCCAACCAGCAAAAGCGCCACTGCGCTTGGACTCAGCCGAGTCAAAAAGCGAAGCTCAATGGTTGACCGGTAGAGCTTCCGGGTCCTTCACAGGTGACGATGGGGCAAGACACGGCCCAGGGAGTAACGACTCGACCTACCTCCGTTCTTGCCTTACTGGAGCACCACTCCGGAACACTGCTCTTCACGAAGCAGGTACGTCGGTGTAAACACAATATCCGACAGCCTTGTACCTCCCGGTTCCTCCCTTTATAGGGCGTGTTTTCCTTGAGTTATGTAACAGCTCTCCTGTTTACATAAGGGCGTGTTTCCCTTGAGTTATGTAACAGCTCTCCTGTTTACATAAGGGCGTGTTTCCCTTGAGTTATGTAACAGTAGGCATCCCGTGTCTACCAAGGCGTTTCTATGCTCTGCATTGACCAACACCCTTCGATGAAAAGGTTCGGGTATACCCCACCTCCATGGGTTCTTCTTTTTGTGGACAGGCGTGAGCAATGTGACCAAAGGAACCACAGTGAAAACACTGTGGTCCCAAGGGGGGGGGGCGGAGGGTCCTGGTGGTGCAGCTACAGGTCCTGGGGTTAGAGTCACTGTTTTGGGCTTCCGGGGGTTTGAGGGAGCTTTGGTGGATCTCATCGGTGTTTCACCAGAATGTTTCAATGGAGTATCATCTCTTCCTCTTTATAGTTACTGAGCCCGGAAGTAAGCCGTTACTGTTTCTACCGCTCTGTCTAAGGTAAGGTTGGCTTGTTGTCTGACCCATCTTTGTATCGGTGGATTCAAAGATGTCAAAAACTGTTCCAGGCAGATCTTCTCTAGGATTTCTTCTTTGGAGGATTTTGTTGGTTTGAGCCATCTCTCTACCATGTCTCTCACCCTGAAACACAGGGCTCTGGGGTTTTCTTGCGGCCCTCCCTTCATCTGGCGTAACTTAATCCGATACGTCTCCTCATCTATGCCCATACGTTCCAGGATACTCTGCTTTACATATGGGGTGGTACCAGCAGGATTGGCCGCCTGGTAAGCTGCTTGTAGGTCTCCCGTTAGAAGGGGGCCTAGGTACTGTCCTCACTTGTCTTATAGCCACATAGCCACATAGCGGCCCTAGCCATTCTCTCACAATTTGAGAAAAAGAAATCAGGATCTTCTCCGGAAGTATACTTTTGCAATACCACTGAGGGTAAGGAGGTTTGCCCTCTAGGTTGACCAAGGGTTTCGGCTAACTTGCCGATCATAGACTCTTGAGACTGACTCTGTTACTGAAGGGTTTTGTGTAGGGTCGCCCGGTCTGCCTCTGCTACCTCTAGGTAGCATCCCATGATTCTTTCTAACCGTTCCTGTCCTTCCACCATCTTGTACACAACAGCCTACATTTCCCCCGATCCCACTTCTGACACCACCTGTCGGAGGGGTGGGTGGAAACAGAAGCGGGGAGGCCGTAGTGGGTTAATAGCGGGTGTTTTATTCTTCGCTTATAACAGCTCGTTATGCTGAAAAATGTTGTATATACATATATAGAGTCTTGTCCAGGGTACAATAAAAGAACGTTTCCTTCACGTTCTTCCTCTTCGCTCTTCCTTTTAGACGTTCCTTTTCAGGACGGGATCCCAGGAGGCTTTGAGGGATGGAACAACACAAAATAAGAGATGGTAAGTATGTCTGAAAAATGGGTTGGGGGTATTCTTCCACCACACCCAGGTGAGGTGGTCCTGGGGCTCTCCTCTGCGTCCGTGGCACACGGAAACCAGGGTAAATGATTTAGTGCCCTGTCATGGCTTTGGTGGTGTAATTGCAGGACTTCCTCACAGTGCCATGTGTTAAATGGTAGCGGCAGTTTCAGTCGATAACCTTTCAAGTATTGCCCGGCGGTAATCGCCTCTCATACCACTCGATAATTTACCAATGAAAGAGGCAGGCGCCGGAGACTGGAAGGCAGGAAACAAAGTTTTATTCCGTCGGAGCAGAACACATCAGATCAGACAGCAAGGTATCGTCACGAGGTGCTCTAACTGCATCTCTGAGGCCTGGCCTCTTATACACAGGTTTATTGCTTTATTACACATGGTACATTCTTATTGAGACTTTGATGTACGGAAAGACATTCCTTGGAACCCCCACTTCAAGCTCGTTCCCACACATATCTACAGTAGAAGTCCCCACCCCATCTACAGTAGGAGATGGCTAGCACGCAGCTGGACATTCCGCCAATTCCCGGGGGTGTGTGCAACCGGCCGGGTCTCAGGGGGTAGGGGCTTTGATCCACTGTAATCCCTTTGATGTGGGGTGTTTCCCTTACAGTAGGGGCAATAAACTGCATCCGCAGGGCTAGGTGATGGCCTGGGATTGGTTCGGACAATGGGGCGCAGAGGAAGGGGGTTTATCAAAGAGAGGCATGACCATGTATGGGATGTCGGTCAGGCGTGGGATGTGGTTCCATGGCAGGGTCGCGCAGAAGGAGAAGGTAATTTGGCCCATGTATGAGAGAGCGGGGGTGGCCGGTGCGCGGGGGATGCTTGCAGCGCCAGGGGAACGTGCTGGCGATTGACAATGAGCGGGGGAGAGAGTGGGGTGCCTAAAATGGCTGTCGTGTACTTGCTGTGCGTGGCGCTGGGGAGAGGCAAGATGGCGCAGATAATGTTCAGTTTGCAGGCTAAATTTCCACAGTCCTCCCTTTTAACATATCTCGCCAGCTTGCCTGGCCGACATTTACCTTCGTTAACCTTCAGCTATAATATCGTTAATGTCTTTCGTACATTCCTTAAAGATACAGAGTTTTTAGGGCAGGCAGGAGTAATCTGACACATTTGCTCATAGTTACATACAGGTGATAAAGTAGGCGAGGAGGTAGTACATACAGCTGTGCCGCATGTCAGGGACAGGAGGAGGGGAGTTTGTTTGAGCACAAATAGGATACTGTAAAGCAAACAGGATGTTTCTGGCAAAACAAGGGATATTTCATACATTACTTAAGGCCCAGACTTCGTGTGGATCGAAAATAGTCAGTATAGTCGTGTACATGGCTGGTGTTGTATGAATGTCACTATACAAAGTTACATTTTCTTAACTTCTCAGTGTACAGTCGGAAGTGATTGATGCAACATCATGAAAACTTGATAGGAAGATAGTTAATATAAAAAGGTGGTTGGGAGAGGATTTTCAACTTGACATGGGTTCTTCTTTCCAGTGTCCTTTTTTTTTATAAAGAGCCATCACTGGTAAGCTCTTATTGTTGTTCTTCTTTCGTTGGCACTGTTGAGCACCGGCGGCGGAGCTAAGGTCCAGCTCAAATCCAATTTCTCACGTGGCAGGGTGTGACCATTCACTGTTCTCCGATCACAGCCCTGTTCCTTAACACAGTTCACCATAGGTACTTTGAGACAGGGTACCTGCCTTTTGTTCTTCTGTAGGTAAGTCAGATTCATAATCCATATAAAAGAGGGAGAGAGAGAGAAGGGTGTGACGTGCTTCGGGATGCCGAGGGAAGAGGGGGTGGAGTGGGATCGGATCAAAAATGCGGACCAAGGGGAGCAGAATCTTCCAGCACTGGGCCCGACGGGTTGAGACTTCAGGCACGCTGGTCAGTGAGCAGGGGGCCTCGATGTAGCCCTTCGCGCTTATCATCCTGATAATGGTGTCTCGTCTCACGCCCTTTTTGCTTCGTAGCTTCCCCCTTGGTCGATGTCATAGATGTTCCATGGTCTGCAGCCAGGCTGTGCGTCACGTCCGACCCCTCCCTTCCGATGGCAGCACGTTATCTTTAAATGAGTACAAGAAACAAAATCTTAGAGAGTTGGCAGGGAAGACATTTACATACTTCATCCTCTCTCCCAACCACCGAGTAGTTGCGGACATGCTTTTATCGGTTGCTGTATGATTGATGTCTGTTAACTCTGATGTTAGTGTGTGTGTTACTAATCTATTAATCATTGCTGTGGTGCAAGTTTCTGTGGGGTGTCCCTGTCCATCGTCAGGCCTTCTAGGTGCTGATTCCTGTGCCCGATACTTGTTGCAGGAAGCCTGACATCCGTCAACCTTCTAGTCTATTAAAAATTCAAACCGGCTTCTCCGGTAGAGACTCGTTTATCTCAACACAAGTTTTGGTAATACACATCTTCCTCCGAGGACTACTAAGTTTATGAAAAAGTAAGTGCGAGGTGCTACTGTCATGCGTTCACGAGTATCCTTTTTCGGAGAGGAACATAAGCTAAGCATTATTTTTTTTTTTTTTGCTGGGGACAATAGGTAACCCTTTATCAGTTTAGGCGATGTATTATTAGAAAATAGGGTCATCAGCTGTTTCGTTCAAAGTACTCTGAGACGGCTAGTATAGGGCTGGGGTTATCTTTGGGAGAACAGGGTGCTTTAGACATTCTATTTCGGGGTAATTGGTCAGGGGTAATTCTGGGTGGTGGAGATGGTGTCTTCTAAAAAAAATAAAAACCACTGACATATAGTCCCCGTGCTGAGGGCCAGATTGGGAGACATCAGTCGTCTTACCTGTCCTTTCTTTCTCAGCTGATTAAGCTCAACATTTGCAAAAAGGAGAGGTAGTAACGTGGTAAAGTATGGTCGTTTTTGTTTCTGTCAATTTGTTCGAACACCACCGTGTTTCAGGCCAATTATACACTTACCGAAGAGGTATGTGTCGTTAATTTATTCAAGAAGAAAGAGGGCAAGAAAGAGCCTTTTGTGAGGGAGGGGAGAGAGAGAGAGAGAGAGAGAGAGAGAGAGAGACAGCGAGAGAGAGAGAGAGAGAGAGCGAGAGAGAGAGAGCGAGAGAGCGAGAGAGAGAGAGAGAGAGAGAGAGAGCGAGAGAGAGAGAGAGAGAGCGCGAGAGAGAGAGAGCGAGAGAGAGAGAGAGAGAGAGAGAGAGAGAGAGAGAGAGAGAGAGAGAGAGAGAGGTGTGTGCATCAAGTAGGCTATTTGGCATACATACGACACAAAACGAGAGAGACATGGGTAAGATAATAGGCCACTTGGTGCACACACAACATGGAGTAGCATGGGTCTGTTCCATGTAAGAAAACACAAGCGGGGGAAAAGACATAAATTCGGTGATCACGTACACACAAATGCCGGCTAGGGTGTGACAGTACATGCATCAAGCGCAGAAACTTAAGACGGAGACTCAGGGCTACGTTGAGTATGGGGACCTCTCCTTTCCTGTCCTCTTTTCCTATGCATGCTGCGTACTTTCAGTATTTTGTAGTTTATCCTAGGGGGTGTCGGACCCTTTATTCTCCTCCCTTTGATCGGTGGGCGAGCACTTCAATCATACAGTGACGCTCTCTTCAAGTGACCTAAGCATGAGATGCATACACATTCATACCGTATAATCATAGCACACACGCACAATCATGCCATACAGTTTCTCATGTTCTCAATGGTGGTCTGCACTTCACGCACTATCTCACAACGTTTGTCTATGTTTTCCCTGATATTGAACTCGGTGCGGTCCATGTCCACTTCATTCTTCAGTCGGAGCTTCGTCGTGACCTATAGGGGGGAAAAAGAGGGGAGGGGATGTGCAGTATTCAAAGTACCCTAGCGCGCGCAGACACGAAAAAGTTCTACTTACCACGTACCAGGCTAGTCGCAGGAATGGGTAATACCACAGACCTATTATTCTTTTTGTCCGAGACAAAGATGCTCTAATTTATTCATTTCCTAAATTCGGGTTCCCTGGTCATACATGCATTTCTCAATCGGTCGTGTATTAAGGTGCAAGATACCATACCTTGCGTTCGGCATATACCCTGAGCTATGGTTGACCATTGTTTAACAACTTTTGGAAAAAGATAGGTGTGATGGGTACAAATTCGGTTAATCAAAAAGATTCAGGCAAATGGGGACTGCATTATCTGTTTTCTATTGCTTGGGAGTAACAATCATTTATTCAAAAGAAGAAATCTTTATCAACCTATGTGATTAGTCATGACACTGATTCCGTAATTCTTTCAAGAGGCCCTTTATTTAAAACAATGTCAGTATACAAGATACTGGCCTACAACCGTTCAGGCCGGCCACGGCGTGAGAGGCGTCGAGTGTCATGAGCAACACTACTACGGCATCAAATCGGTTCCCTCCCCGCCCCTCCCCAACCATCATGTGTGGAAGCATCGCATATATATATATATATATATATATATATATATATATATATATATATATATATATATATATATATATATCTCTTTTTAACACAAATGTCACGTGACTGGAACGCCACAAGGGTTTGTAGGCCTCTCCTACATCGGCGCCATCTTGGGGCGAGGTCGGGCCAGAGTACAGTCTAAGTCTTTCCATGAATTAGCTGTTGGACCAGAATTCCTTTCGGTAGTTCGAGAACTTTCGTTAGCGTCAACTTTGCGTCAGCATGGCGTCACTGCGACCCCGTAGAAATGCCATGGTTCGTTCTTGGGGCGGAGCAGCAGGCGGGTTCTTCCGCCGACGCTTCGAACCAGTCTTTCTCACTGCACCAAGCGGAGGCACGGTGGCTGCCGTCCGAGGCAAAGAGCAATGGCGGCGGTTTGTCCTTACCGGAAGTCCGTGGGAGTCGAGTGTCAAATGACTCCAGCCGATTCTGCAAAGCTGAGGGGAGCATTTTGTCAAGGGTGGGGCCCACGCCCAAGCAGACAAGCTTTCGAGTCCAGAATTGTCTCACGGTGGGCTTAGGCCTGGATCCGGAGGAGCCGACCGCCGGAGTCAAAAGGCAGCAGCAGTAGCAGCTCTTCGGTACAGCCACCGGGTGGGTCCAGTAGCAGCGACAGCAGAAGTTCGGATGGTATCGCCACCGGGATGATTCCAGTAGCAGCAACGACAGCAGTTTGGATGGTATCGCCACCGGGGTGGGTCCCCGATTACTTGGCTGCGGGGGCCCACTCCTCGCGTCGGGCGCTAGTGGCGATCCTGGTGAACCCGTGCTTGGGCGGTTGTCCGGTGGTCGCGTGCAGCGGCAGGGTGCAGCTCAGCTGGCCGGTGAGTCAAAGACGGTTGGGTGCAGCTTAGCTGGCCGGTGAGTCAAAGACGGTTGGGTGCAGCTTAGCTGGCCGGCGAGTCAAAGACGGTTGGGGTGCCCTCATCTGCTGGCGAGCCTCCACCTGGGGAGGTGGGGGAGGCCTGTCCGCGGCGCTTCCCCCGGCCAGGGCACCCCTCCGTTATTGAAGAAAGAAGAAAAGAATGGGAAGATCCACACGACGTGGCAGGGTGCGACTCAGCAGACCGATGAAAAAGACGGCTGGGGTGTCCTCATCTGCTGGTGAGCCTCCACCTGGGGAGGCGGGGGAGGCCCGTCCGCGTCGCCTCCCCCCTGCCAGGGCACCCTAGCCGTTATTGAAGAAAGAAGAAGAGAATAGGAAGATCCGCCTAGCGTGGCAGACTCCGCCTTGGCGCTGTCAGAGTTTTGGCGCTTTGTGTAGCCTCCGGCCTATTCGCACAACCGTCCGCCACTGCAGTCGATGGATTTTGCATGGTTTTTATAGCCCAGAGCTGACTAAAAGGACCGCCCAAAACAGGCCAATGTTGCAATTTCGAGGAAGGAGAGGCGAGGACGGTGTCACGTGGACGTTAAGGCTTTGGGATGGAGGTTGCAGCAGACTGTCATGTAAATAGTTGTTTTAAAACATGTTTTAACCTGTTTACCCTGTTGGTGTGTTTGTTATATCTATAAGTTATTAAAATGTTATAACTATACTACTTCGTTGGAGCGTTTGTACATATTTGCAATCTGGCGACGAGCACAAGGATGTTACTGCGTAATCGTAAAAATAACATAGCCCAATTGTGCGCGATCTAGCCCTAGTTTGGTGACGTCGATGGTGGGTGTCAGCAGGCTTCCGTTTGTGCAGGATTTTGTCATGCTTATTGAGCGGGGTGGGCAGTGAGGCAGACATGTTTAGGTAGCGAGAGTAATGGAGTCGGGCTACCTCGTGGCCGTCTCGACCGTGAGCTTGGCTCCTTCCCTTGGTTTCATATTTCCCACAAAGGGCTATCTCCTAGCGTTACTTTAGTTTTTGTAAGGTCAAAAAGGATCCCACCAGTGCCTTTACTATTTTGTCGATTCCTGTTCGTTCATCCTTCGTTAGTCGATTCATTCTGGTGGACTCTTTCTTTCTCATCTCAGGGTCATCCAACGTTATTGCCGACGTTGTGTTCAGTACAGGAGGCTCGGCCGGCGCGGAGGCCGTGAGGACAGAGGCCCCTGTACTGCTTTCGCTCGTGTTTGGGGGTTGTGGGTGTTGCACTATTGATTGGGAGGTGCGTATGGAGGGGGCATGTAAATGATCGGGGGACCTAATAGTAATTCATCATTCGTTCGCTGCTTAGAGGACAACTCAGGGTAGAGCAAAGAAGGGGTCCTAACAGCGTACTGGCCTGATGTTTCGGGCTCCTGTCTTAGTTTAGTTTCCCTTCTCTCCTTTATTTCTTCTTCTAACTTTCTAGCGGCAAGGTGAGCTGCTTTTCGTAATTCCTTTTCTTCTTTTACTTCTTCCCTCTTTTTCCGTTGCGTTGCTTCTTTGCGCCACATGCCGATACTGTCAAGCATAGTAGGCGTCGTCTTATTGCTACGCAGAGCTATTTCTAGCACTTCTATCTTATGGTCGTCGAAGGATCCCATCAGTGGCCACTGACTCTCGGGGTCCTTCTTGGTATATTTATGCCACAGCTTGCTATAAGCTACGGCGACTAGTCCATATTTAGTGAACATGTCCTTATTAGGGGTGCCCTCCAGTGGAGCCGGATGGTTCACCTCTAATAAGCGGTCCGGGCAGAACCAACTACCAATCAGTGGGGAGAAGATAGGCATGACGGGTTTCAACGGGGACAAAAGTCAGCACTACCTATCTTTTCACTGCTTGCAAAGACTAGACAGAATATCTCTATTCCTCGTTGTTTGTAAGCAGAGAATACCTCCAAAGAACCAATATCGAACAACTAGTGTTCGGACAATCAATCAATCAATCAATGGGGAGATAAAGATAGGCACGACGGGTTACAACGGGGACAAAAGTCTGCGTTACCTACCCTTCACTATTTGCAAAGACTAGACAGAATATTTCTATTCTACGTTATTTGCAAACAGAGAATATCTCAAAGAGCACTATTCTTCAAAACAATCAATGTTCGGACAATCAATCAGTGGGGAGATAAAGATAGGCACGACGGGTTACAACGGGGACAAAAGTCTGCGTTACCTACCCTTCACTATCTGCAAAGGGAGAGAGAGAGAGTATTTCTACTCCTCCCCGTTTGTAGACAGCGAATATCTCAAAGAGAACAATCAATGAGCAATACTAGTATTTCAAAACTTCAAACAATCAATCAATTATTTCGCAATTTGTCGTGTATCACGACCTTACCCGGACCGCGTGGACAGTTTCTCGTCTTCCGCCTCCAGCGCCCGATCGTCCTCTACTCTCCGTATTTGCCGCGGCACTCCTGATGGTTCCCAGTCAGGACCGTAGATCACTCGAGAGAGGTCTGCTCGGAACCAGTGAAGTTCGGATGATCGGCTGCCAGACGAGGGTCTATTGGGCAGGAGCTCTCCCGATCGTTGCAGTCGTTCACTCTGTCGTCGGGACCTCTCCCACTGGATCCACGTGTCGCTGATGGGCCCCACGCTTGGGACGCCAATTGTTAAATGGTAGCGGCAGTTTCAGTCGATAACCTTTCAAGTATTGCCCGGCGGTAATCGCCTCTCATACCACTCGATAATTTACCAATGAAAGAGGCAGGCGCCGGAGACTGGAAGGCAGGAAACAAAGTTTTATTCCGTCGGAGCAGAACACATCAGATCAGACAGCAAGGTATCGTCACGAGGTGCTCTAACTGCATCTCTGAGGCCTGGCCTCTTATACACAGGTTTATTGCTTTATTACACATGGTACATTCTTATTGAGACTTTGATATACGGAAAGACATTCCTTGGAACCCCCACTTCAAGCTCGTTCCCACACATATCTACAGTAGAAGTCCCCACCCCATCTACAGTAGGAGATGGCTAGCACGCAGCTGGACATTCCGCCAATTCCCGGGGGTGTGTGCAACCGGCCGGGTCTCAGGGGGTAGGGGCTTTGATCCACTGTAATCCCTTTGATGTGGGGTGTTTCCCTTACAGTAGGGGCAATAAACTGCATCCGCAGGGCTAGGTGATGGCCTGGGATCGGTTCGGACAATGGGGCGCAGAGGAAGGGGGTTTATCAAAGAGAGGCATGACCATGTATGGGATGTCGGTCAGGCGTGGGATGTGGTTCCATGGCAGGGTCGCGCAGAAGGAGAAGGTTTATGGCCCATGTATGAGAGAGCGGGGGTGGCCGGTGCGCGGGGGATGCTTGCAGCGCCAGGGGAACGTGCTGGCGATTGACAATGAGCGGGGGAGAGAGTGGGGTGCCTAAAATGGCTGTCGTGTACTTGCTGTGCGTGGCGCTGAGGAGAGGCAAGATGGCGCAGATAATGTTCAGTTTGCAGGCTAAATTTCCACACATGTACAATAAATGTAATAAACAGGGTGGGACTTACAAGAGTGCCCCATATTTGAGAGTATTATCTCCTAAGCAGACAGAAGAGATTCTCACTGCCTGTTTCCTGCTGCAGAGAAATGGTGGGAGCCATCTTAGTGAAGTTCCAATATCAGCCAAACGCTGTAGCAAGAGGGAATGTGATACCATTTTAAGTGCCGTCGACAAGTCCAACAATATTAGGACGTGGTCTGACCTTTATCCAAGGTAATTTTAATGGATACAGACACTTCAAGCACAACAGATGGAATGCTGGGTAGTGATCTGAATCCTGATTGGATCCAAGTGAATAGAAGACACGTGAAAGGAGCTCAGAAGTAGCTCTAGGTGGGTGTATAAAGATATTCCCCATGTTTCTAACCTAATTCAGGCTATCAAGATAGATTTTAAGGAGACGCAAGAAAGTATAGGCACTCTGCTTACTGTAAATGCTTACATCCCCCCCAACCGATTCCTCCTATATTTACCTAGTAAAAGACCGATTTGTTTTTATCTCCACTATTATGGCAAGAGGAGATTATATGCATTTAGTATTGGTTGGCGATTTGAACACCAAAGTCTCTACCTACAGTATAAAGATGTTCCCAAATGCCTCAAAAGAGGAAGCTTTAAAAATTCCCCCATGATTTGTTTGCAAATAATAGTCGGGTAGATAAAGGAAGCGTGATTCTACAAGAAGGCTTGAGAAATTTAGATCTATTAATTGCCAATGGGAAATCAGGAAATGATATTCCAGCAAACATTACACATAAATCGTCCTCTGGTGGGACTATTATTGACTACTTAATTGTTTCAACAGATACTTTCAATAGGCTGTCTTATACGGAAGTTCTGGAAAATTCTTATAGCGACCATATGCTGAGCTCCTGAAAACTTTAAAAGACCCCTACAGAAGTAGGCTAGGAGAATTTTAAGGACAAATCTGTAGGTGTTAAAAAACCAAACATTCGAATATATTGGAATATCAAAGCAGCCTCAAAATTAAAAAAAGACATTAACAAGTTTAATAGGAGATCATCAGCATACAGTAATAGGAGATCAACTGCCTTCTTAGCCAGACCAACTGGTATTTTTTGGTCGGAATATAGATACCCTGGTTAATGCATGTAAAATTAATTTTTTTAGCATCCCAGCAGAGACCACATCAAAATACGCTATTACATATAAATAGGGAAATAATTAAAGTAGACAAAGCCCAATTCCTGAACTTCTCCCTTGATCAAAGTAAATGAATTAACTTACTAAAGAGAAAAAGATTTAGGAAAAACATTCTCTAAGGCAAGAAAAGAAAGACTGCAAGTGGGTCCAGTTAAAAGTGGCTGCTTCAAAGAATTATGCCAAAAGGTATTTGGAAATAATCTCAGATTCCTGCTGCTCAGGGGTAAAATCCTTCCCAATACCGATAAAAGAAAAAGACTGGAAACCCTATCTCGCAGATCTTTACTCTGCTAACCCTAATGCATCTTGGTCTTCCACCACTATCACCCAATATGCCTGAATGCAGCTATGCTCCTTCAAGGAGCGAGGTGGTAGGATTCATCAAAAAAATGCGAGCTTCAGGAGCAATGGGTCCTGATGAAATTCCGATGACAATAATTAAAAGAAGAGCCTTTGCTGTGGGCTGCATATCTCACTCCTCTTTTTAACTAATGATATCTGCAAGAAAAGACTTCCCCAGCTGGTCTGGTAGTATTTTAATTCCACTCCTTAAAAAGGGTCTCAGACACCTTCCGGGTAACTACCGGCAAATAGCACTACTAGATGCAGTAGGAAAATATTTACACGTAGTATTTTGGATCATCCCAGTGACTGGGTGATGGAGAAAAGTCTCCCTATAGAACAAGCAGGATATAGATAAAAACACTCAACCATGGTGTACTGATATTAAGAATGATATATTGACCATTGGCTCCATTTGGCATAATTGACTCAATTTTCTGCGCTCGCACGTAGCTGCAAAGTGGGGAGGGCATGTTTTTGCTCTTCACTTGTTTTTGCTCTTCACCGATCAGAGTGAACTGGAACATGTTGTGTGGGATGCGTGCTTGGTACCTTTCAGGGGATTTGCAGAATGGACAGCTCTGTCTCGGAGTCAAAATACAGGAGCCTGGCCGGCTTCTGTCTTGACCTTGACACAGACCAGTACGGCCAGCTTGCTTTTCGAACAGAAGAAAGGGGGCGAGGTTTCTAGAACCTTCGCCTCACATTGAGTAAAGGTATTAAAAGCTGGAAGTCTTCGGGCGGGTAGGAGCTCATTCACAGAGAAGACGTACTGCTGTGAAACAAACGGAACTTGGGTCCCAATCGAACTCCTTCCTGGGCTGTCGAAGGGCTCCTCCGCTTGAGTTGGCAAGGATGTTGCATGATCGATCAGTGAGGTGCGCCTTACTTCATGTACATAATTTCTAAGTTTCTTTTCTCTTGGCTACATGTATATATGCTACATTTTATTCTGGTTTTGCACTTGAGTTACTTGATATTTGGGAGTCTGCATTAACTGATATACTTTGCCTTCCTTTCTAAAATATTGAATTAATAAACGTGTGTGTCACTTTAAATGCACCTGAATTTGTTTTCTTGCCTCGCTTAAGAAAGTGCTGGGTCTTGTTTTATCGCCTCGTCTTTTGGGAGTGCTGTTTAACGTGTGTTGTTTAAAGGTGCAGTAGTGCATTTGTCTCCTCTTGGGTGTGCAGGGTCCAGGTTTGTCCTATTGTGTCAAATTACAAGCACTACACATGGATAATATATTTATGCTGAAATTAATAGTGGAGAAATACACTTTAATCCATGGGTCAAATGTATATGTGGCATCTACAGATTTTTCAATGGCCTTTGATAAGGTAGACTGGCCAATACATTACAAAAAATGGGAGTGCCTGCCCCCCTTCGATCCCTAATTATAGTTTTGCACTCCCACACATGGTGCCAGGAGCTATTAGGGGGAGATCAGGGCCTATCGGCCGTAATACCCACAAAAAATGACCTGAAGCAAGGCTGTCTGTAGCCCCGCTACTTTTCTCTCTGTACGTAGCTGATTTACCCAAATGTTTCTCTCCCCTAGAGGGAGATGCGCCGAAGATAGGCGGGTGCCCTTTTTCTTGTCTGATGTATGCAGATGATATTGCAATTATGGATTTGACTCCCATTGGGTTGAATAAGAAGTTGATATCACTGCAGAAATATACGATGGCACAGTATTTGAAGATAAACATCACGAAAAGTTAAGCTTTGATTTTAAAAAGTAGAAGGAGCAGAAAGTTTTGCAAATTTGTTTGGAGAATTGGCTTTGAAAAACTCAGGACTGTTGATTCCTATCTCTATATGGGGAAATTAATAGCAGGTAATACAAAGAATACATCCCACATTGAACACAGCTCTTGTAAAGCTGCTTCACATGCAAACGGTCTACGTGCATTCTACACAGTAATGGGACGAAGGGATTTTATGCACTTGCTATCTGTTTCTAAAGCGAAAGTCTCCCCAACACTATTATACGCTATTGAATCCATCCAAGTAGAAGATTGGTGTTTCCTTGATAAGACAGAAGGCCAGATTTTACGCAATCTAAGTAACTTTAATACATTGGTTCAGACACCTGCTATTAGATTGGAATTTGGTCTGGTAAGCTAATTCGTCCAAGGCTTAGCCAGAGTGAATTGGTGGGGATACCAGTTGAAGAATTGTAAATCGAATACAATAAGGGGTTTCCCACGTCAAGAACTTTTTGGTGCAAAAGCAGATAAATATTCCTTTTCCCGTGACTTTATTCTGGCGTTAAACCATTTTGACGCACAGGAGGAGCCTGTGATCTCCCTCCCGCTCTAAGAATTCAAATCTTTTTTAAAAAGCACTAGTTGTAATGTTAGTTTTTAGAGACATCTCAAGTATTGTAGATTGAAGAAAAGACTGGAGATAATAGCCGCGTCAAGCACCCGGAGAGTGGCTCAGAAATATTTAACCTGGAATTTGGACCATGGTATTTGCTATCTTCTGATTCCATTTTGCATGCATTTTCTACTGTTAAATGATTTAACAGCAAATTGGTCTCCCGCTACGAAAACAGAGAAAAACTGTAATATGTATAATTTAGGAATTCAGAACCACAATCATATTCTGTTTGTCTACCCAGCCTGTTACCACATCGTCTTCGGCTGTTTCAGCCAATGTTTATACAGAAGAACATCAAAACTGTAGCATCAGCTTGCGAGTTTCTCTTCTACCGAAAGAATGAAATAGTATGCATAGAAATATTACATTTTTTAAGGAGTTTTTGAACCTGTTTTAGCTCTTGTTATACCACCACTTGAGAGGAAGGACATTATTACTATAGGCCCTCCCTTCAGTAGTGTGTACTATTTTTGTATTGCTTGAAGTCAGAAAGGAGGATCCCGCTGCAGGAGGTAGGAAATTCAAACTTAATTCCTGCTTACATTTTGGGACCCACGGCAACTGTCATGACCAGGTACTTAAATATTGGTCCTATTTGCAGACTCTTTTTACGGTTACCGGTGTTTTTATACTCTACGGAATAGATTTTGTACTCAACTATTGCTATTAGGGGGGAGGGAACTTTTAGCTACAAATGTTTCAGATCTTTCTCTTTTTACATAACTTGCACATAAACCCCTGCTGCTACATGGTTGTTTTTTGCACAAAATTGTAATATCTATGAAATTGCTCTTATATGAAAGTTTAATATTAACAAATTGCGTATGTACTTAACTCAATTTATTTGTTGCAGTAAAAGGTTTAAATATGTAATCACAATTTGACTATTCCATTATAATGGTGGTCATCCTTTTATATATCCTGTTTCATTCAGTGTCTTTATTCTCCTCTCGCATATTTTTTTAACACAACTCTTTGCTGCTAAAGGGAAAATATAGATTCGGTCACAAAGGTTATTGATCTCTCTCTCTCTATAGAATAATTTGCACAAATCCTCTGCTGCTATGTGGTTGTGACTTTTTGCAACAAAACCGTAACTTTTATGAATTTCTCGTATATTGAAGTTTTAATAATAACAAATTGCCTAAGTATTTAACTCTATTTGTTGCGGTAAAGGATTTGAATATGTAATTGTAATTTGACTATTTTGTTATATCTGTGACTATCTTCTATACATTCTGTTTCATTTTAATGTGGACCTCATTAGAGAGCCAAATCTTAATAAAAAAAGAATTGAATTGAATCCTGATTGAGATTGGTGGAGTAAAGTAAACTGTTCTAAGTATTCTGACAATTGAGTATTGACCACTTCAATATTTTGGAGCTGGCTGGGGGCAATAAGGCAGAATCTCAGGACCTGCAGAAGGCTTTTTAAGCAGGGGGTTGATGTTAGCCTGCGTCAAAATCAGTTGGACATAGGCTGATATCAGTGAGGAGTTAAGCAGAGAATTAATAATCTGATTAACAGACTGTTGAGTTTTGACTAAGATTTCAGGTGGCATGGGCTATCTGGTGAGTCCGACCTTCAATCAAAAATTGCTTGCTTGGATGCTTCCCAGGTAATGTATACATTTGAAATAGATCACGTTCTAACAACTTATGGAAAAACAAACTCATCACTCTCTTAAGATACATCAATGACGTTTTTGAACTGTGGAAAGGTACCAGAAACTAATGAATCTTAGCCATTGAACCATTGAATAACATCAGCGATCACATCGAGTTCACCTACGATATCAGTAGTGAACATGTTACCTTCTTAGATGCATCAATATCAATAGTAAATCGGAGATTTGAGACCAAGAGCCAAAGGAAGGAATCTGATCGAAACAACTTATTACACTTTAACAGCTCCCATCAGAACTCTCTCAAAGCACACCTTCCATACTCACAATTGCTAAGAGTCAAAAGGATTGTTTCTAACCCGGTTAAAGTGGGAGTTAAAATGCTCAACATGACTGAATGATTTAGGAACAGATGTTATACCCCTGAAGTATTAAACAGAGCGGTAACCCTTTTCAATTAGACGGGGTACCCGACAGGCCTGCCCGCTTTCGCTGTACTTGTTTGCGCTGGCGGTTGAACCTTTGGCCGCATGGATGCGCAGGTGACTGGCTTTGAATGGGCGCATGGATTGTCGGATCATATTGCCTTATATGCACACGACGTTCTATTTTTTCTCACTGATGTGGACCGGACGGGGCTGCGGTTGCTTCGTATTATGCAGGTGTTTGGGGAATCGTCAGGTCTCTACCTGAACCCCAGCAAGTCAACCCTATGGTTTCTCGGGGACACATCTGGTCTTGGCTCCTCTCCACATATTGCCGTGGACTGGCGACCTCCGACATATTATCATACTACATGGCCTCACACATGCTTGTCTTGAACGAATGGTGGGATGGGGGCAGAGAGGACTCAGCCTATGCTCTTGAACAGCGTCTTATGGGGGACCTTTCTCTACACACGATTTTGTACTCTGCACCGATACGCAATTCCCTGCCGCCGGCGACCCAGGTGGTTTTCCAGCTGTGGCGACCGGCCTTGCGGAGGATGGGGTGGTGAAGCACATTGACATGGTAAACCCCCTTATGGAATAATGGCCGCTTGCCACAACTAGCTACTCTGTCGGGGTTTCGGGGATGGGACAGCATAGGTATCTCTACCCTGGGGGACGTTATGCGGGGGCCGATCCTGAAGTCCTTTCAGGCCCTACAGAAAGATTTTCGAATGCCGAAAACTCAATTTTACGAATACCTCCAATTTCGTCACGCCCTCTCCCCTAGCCTGGAGGGTTTGGAGTCTCTGGCGGAGTTCAGTCCGGTAGAGGCGAAGGTATTTATGGGGGACCTTCAAGACCATAAGATATCTAAGATCTACCAATCATTGGTGACTCACTGCTCCCCTACATTGCAGAAGCTTAAAGGGAAATGGGAGGGGGACGTTGGTCCACTTGACGAGGAAGACTAGACGGAGGCCTTGGCCTCTCCGGGGGATGGGGGGGGGGGCCTACCATAGCGGTGTGTCTGCACCTTGTCCAGTTTAAATATCTCCATTGGGTTTATTTTACACGGGTTCGTTTGTGGAGGGCGGGGCTGGTGCCCTCCCCAGTATGTCTTAGATGCGAACGGGAGGAGGGGACCCTGTTGCACACGATTTGGCACTGTCTCTCCTTGTCACGGTTCTGGAGAGGGGTTATGACCTGTCTCTCTGAGGTGTTGGGCTGGGACTTGCCCCACTCGCCGAAATTGGTGCTTTTACATGTCATGGAGGGAATTGGGGGCAATATTTACAAACACCATCTTATGTTGCTAGGGTTTACTCTAGTGAAGAGACACATTGGTAGAGCATGGAATGCTCTGGTGCCGCCCTCAGTGCCGGCTTGGAAGAAGGGATTGGACTTTTGTATGGGCCTAGAACTCCCCATTTTCACTGCAGGAGGCTGCCCTCAGAAACATTTTAAAATTTGGAAGCATTGGGCAGACTACAGAGGTTTGCTGCTAGAGCCCGTCTCTGCCACGGGGCCCCTTAATCCAATTCAATTCTACTCTGCTGGTGCAAGCTGTAGTTACTTGCTTTGTAGTATATGGTAGCGAGTGGTTGTCGTGCAACATTCACGGGTAGGCTGTTCTTGAGAAGCTGTGAGTGCGACAGGGGGGAGGGGGTTATTGGAAGGGGTTTCATGTGGTTCTATTTCATTTGTATTACTCTTTATTTCTTCTTGATCTCCGTATTGAGAAGTCAAAGTCATGATGTTTTATGCTTATTGTGCAGATGTCTCTGGGTTACAGAGCCCTGCTCTATATGTGTCATTTGACAAATAATTTTTTTTTTTTTTTTTAAACAAAAAAAACAGAGCAGTAACCAAATCATTCAACCAAACTCGTAAGTAGTTATCAACTTCCCACAAAGTGCCAGTCAATCCAACAAAGTAGTTCTGGTATCGAAATTCTCTACCAAAAGCGCAGGACTAAAGAAAATCATCCACAAGCATTGGCCAATGTTACAGATGGAGTTGGATTTAAAGGGATCTTTGAAGCATTTCCGATGTTTGCGTATGAACGCAGTAAGAATATCAAGGAGATTTTAAGAGAGGATAAACAGAACCTCAATGACAAAGTTGCATACAAAGGAACTGTTCCTTGTTTGAACCGCAACAATTACAACTGTGTCATTAAAGGAAACCACATTAACCACCCATTAAAAGTTATCAAGTACAGAATACATACAACAGCTAGCTGAGATTCGAAGAATGTAGTGTACCTGTTAAAGTGCCCATGTAGTTTGGTCTACGTGGGCAAAACAGAACGTAAGATCAAAGTCAGACTAAATGAACACAAGAGCAACATAAGACCTAAGAATACCAAGTCAGTAATAGCCACACACTTCATGGAGCACAATCACAGCATTTGCCAACTACGCTGTATGATATTGGAAACTGTTGATCTTAAAGATGGGAGCGATAACCGGAAGTAAATTCTGCAATGTGAGACCTATCGGATAAAAAAAATGTGTACCTTGCTGCCATATGGATTAAATGATCGTATTGAATACAGTTGTTTTCTTTAAATATGCAAACGTTCAATGCCTTGTGCTAACATATTTTCATTCTTCTTAACAAAAAAAAAGTCACATTCCGGTCATATATAATTTTCACAGCTGCATTAGTTATTTCTTTTGTCCCATCGGTGTATGATTAACTGCTTGACACTCATATTTCCAACATGGGGGGTTCACACCACATGTATATGTATGTCCTTCTTTAGTGTTCATACACGCTCTTAACATCCAATAGTACACACCTACTAACACTGGCAAAGAAGCAGGATGCGAGTTGGTGAATCCACGTCTTTCCATAAGTCGGATTAGTGTTATATTTTAATGTCGGGCATGTGTATCAATAATATTTGCACAGGCATGATTTTAGTTATGGGTTCACATGGTGGTAATTATTTAAATATTCATAATACTTGTAGAGCGCAACATTCATCCCAGGGTACATCACGGCGCTAGGAAAGCAAAAACCCGTTTGAGAGCTGTTTAGTTACACGAGACATCAGCAATTGGGTCCTAAACAGCCATCCGCTAGGCATCAGCAATTGAGTATTAAAAATTGCCACGTTTTCAGCTTCTTCCTAAACCTCATATGGTAGTCTGTGAGGCGAAGCTCTTAAGGAAGTTTATTACAGTGTGCAGCCGTCAAATATGAGAAGGAGCGACCCCTAGCTCTGACCTTCTTTATGTGTCTAGTTTTAGCCAGTACGCGATTGCAAGACCTCAAGTCTCACAAGGGAACATAAAATTAAACTTTGTCTTGCAGGATTCTGGGGCCAAGTTTATGTGAAGCTCTAAGCGCATAGCACCATAGTTTAAACCTGGCTCTTTGTCACATAGGCAGCAGGTAAAGCTCCTTCAAACGCCCTGAAGCAGAGCTGTACTTATTCTTGCTACAAACCAGCATAACAGCTGCATTCTAGGTTACTTGATGTCGAGAGAATAAGTAGTTGGCCATACCAACATAGAGCGCATTCCCATAGCCCAATTTGCTGGTCAATAAGACCTGGGAAATGTTTTTTCTCCAGTTTAAAGGGATCCATATGAAAAGTCCCTTTAGTAATTTTAGCATGGCAAAACATTTACCACACAGTACTTGGACTTGATCTTGCATGGTTAGTGCATTATCTACAAGGAATCCCACATTTGTTACGACCCATTTGGGCTCAGGAGCGGTACCTGGTGACTGGGGCCACCAAGTTGCGTCCCAGAATAGGTGTGCTCCTCCAAAGAGCAGTATCTCGGATTTCTCTGTGTTTATTTTCAAGCAATGATCTGTCATCCAATTCACCAGTTTCTGATACAGTTGATCAGGTTGCTGCTAGTGTCCTCAAATCTTTCTTCTATAGCTATCAGCAGCTGCATATCATCCACGTAGGAACAGATATTAAACCGCCATTTCTTACCGATCATGGCCAAAGGAGAGACATAAGCATTAAAAAAAAAGTTGGGGTCAAAACTGCTCCTTGTGGAACACCACACTTGATTGTTTTTGGGTTGGGAGAAAAGGAGCCCATTTGTACTCTGAGTTCTGTTATGTAAAAATGAGCTAAACCATTGAGTTTTGAAGTGTAGTCCTTTTTCATGTAGGATGTTCATCAGGAGGCCATGAGATACGGTATCAAAAGCCGCCGACAAGTACAAAAGAATCAGGGTGGCAGCTTTACCCTGGTCCATCAGTAGTCTGATATTATCTAATACCGCTAGAAAAGTAGCCTCATACGCCGGTGCAAGGTTTTGTGTATCACTCTGGTTCCCGATTAATTAGAGACCTGCGATTTACTCGAGTACGCTATCAAGTTCAGCCACTGAGTACATTTACAGATTGAGCATCAGCGGTGGTTTATATCTGGCGGCACATTAGCATCAACATGAGTGCAATGTACGAACGAAGAGCTCTTGGCTACTGATCCTATCGAGTGCATGTGTTGTTTTTACTCGCAGTATCAGCGGACTGACACAAGGTGTTTCAATGTCTGACTAGAGTTTGCCAATGTCATAAACTTAATAAGTTTATCGACACACCACATTAATATACCAACACTTGTGCACGCATTGAGCAGTGATTATATGGTGGTGGTCTCCTCGTGCCTCATGAGTTGATTTCTCATTTTCGCCCTATTTCTCCTTTTAGGAACATTTCCCCTGATGAAGTGCTAAATGTAGCCCGAAATGCATTGGGACACACGATAAATTTAATTTGCTACATGCCATGAATATACGCATGGAAACATAATCCACATTGGGAAATCAAACATTTGAAATGAAAAAAAAATCATATTTGAATGAAGAAATTCAATATGGAATGAACCAGGAGTACAGTTGGTTATTATAAACTAAGAGTAAAGAGTTTACCGTCCTCCAATTGGAAGCCAGCAGTGCATTAAAGGTATGCAACCCTGTGGGGAGGGGGGGGAGTGCATTTCTTAAGTATTGTTACACGCTTCTGATCAGAAAGCGCTACCTTGGTGCACAAAAACAGTAGATAACAAGACTACTACAGCAAGATATTTTGTTCATAAATCATATACAAAAACGAAGTGCGTGAGCCAATCTCTATAACTCCCAGTTTGTGTCATGATAAGTGATGTTGACAAATTCTGCATGGATGGCTGCTGTTTGTTTTCTTTAAAATAGTATGAGAGCTCATCACAAAATGTGCATCTGTTAATGTATTAAAATACACATTGCAATCAAGTTTAAGCCTTTAACCTACTCAGTGTGTGACTCTAGAGCTTTAACAAAACAAGCACAAGTTTGTCTTCCAGACGAAGCTGTAGACTGTTACAAACTTGATATCTATTGCACTTCAAATACCCAAAAACCAACTATAAAAACAAAATAAACTGCTTATTTATTTACCAATTATTTATTTACTTATAAAGTTTTATATAGCACAAACATGACCCTTGCAGGTACCAGAGCCCTTTACAATAATCCATGCGACATGTATAAAAATACCACCACAACCAGGAGGGATAGGGGATAGGACAATACCCTACAGAGAAAACAAGAGGTTTCCAGGCGGACAACATCCCGCAGAACAACGTAAGAACATAGTCTGTGAGAAATAAGCATGCGTGCAGGCTACGGGATCAATCATGTCCTGGGGTATGGTTCATGCGTTCTACAGCCTAAATTTGTTCATCAGTATCCTTTAAACTTCTTTCTCGAATGAAGCAGTTGAGCAATTCATTCTGATTTCAGGGGGAAGGGAGTTCCAGATTCTCAGGGCCATGCCTGAGGAGGTTTAGTTATAAGTTTTCTTTTTATAAAATGTTGGTGGTTGCCTGCTAGAGCTGTCTGGTGGTTTCAGCAATAAGAAGCTGGTGACTCTAGATGCTCTGCCACCACCAGACAGCTCTAGCAGGCAATTTTCAAATGAATCCTTGCCTCATATGGGAGCCAGTGAAGAGATTTCAGGTCAGGAATGACGTGATTGTTTCTTTCTGAACCTGTAATGAGACTAGCAGCAGAGTTGAGAGAGGCCCTTAGTGGTGCCAGCTTCGCTATCGGTAGAATCCTTTAATAATGTAATTCACAAGATAACAAGGTTTTGACATCAATAAAATGTGGATCTTCACCTAAAATTGGTCTGTTTTCTCTTGTACAGTTCTTGTAAAAATAACATCATTATTGCAATTCTCATGATTTTTAAATTGCATAAATTTAAAAAGGAAAGTAAAGATGCGGGTTACATTTCATTAGATAGTTTCTCGTTTGCTTATCAGCTGTACCAAAAAGTAGAATTTCTTCCGATCTCAGTTTGTGTTTTGATAAAGAACTTGTTTCAGCAAATCACTGCTCTCTAAGTCATAGATTACATATTTAAACAATCTTTGAGACTCTGTACCAACTCACTCTCTGAGTCACAGAATACATAGTTACATAATCTCTGAGCCCTTGGGAGCCAACTGATAAAGTTTGTGTGGCTTCTCAACTTTCACTAATACCTTGGATAAAATGTGCTTCACATAGTACCGCAGATATAACTTGTGCCATGCCAGACACTCACTAAGGAGCATGAACGTTACATAGTAAACAGCATAATAGTGCAATGCTGAGTGTAAATGAACTCCAGAGTACATTAGGGAGCAAGGAAGGCGTAGAATGAACACCAGGTGCCCGCAGAAACCTGAAGCAGTACACGAGGTACAACAGAACTCAAGGTTTGCACATTCACGGAATCCTGCAGAGATTCATTTGGCTACAAACTGCTGATATCCAATCTGAAACACTCCTATTAAAATGACTCAACCCCATGTGCAAATAAATCAATCATAAAGCGAAAACTAGGTAGGTACATTTCAGGTGAATAAAATGTAAACTGCAAAAACATTTTGAAAACAAATTAATCAGAGGTTTTGGATGTCGAATTGTTTGTGTCAACGTCACACTAGTTGGAGTATGTAAAGTTCTGTATACATGTGACATGAAAACAGTTGTCCAGGTACTTTTTATGGGCTGGTGCAGTCTAGTGTGGCATTTTCACACTAACTTTTCATTAAAGTAAGACGACAAATCAATTTAGACTGAATTCAGACAATTATTTATTACCAAAATCAACTAACTGGTTGGACTGAAAATGGTGGTGGGATTGTAAATATAGTATATTTACAGATAAACAAGTGTTAAATGATGCACAAAAAGCAAGGCACAACGCCCTACATTTGCAGGTTTTGGGCTTTTAATAATCAGAGAGCAAAACTAGGTCAGGGCAAGGCTGATCTTTCTCCAACATGCACAGCACCCACAATTAGAAACAGTCAACGCTGCGATCTTGAAATACCAACTGCGCATTTAGAGGAATGCACTATCACAACCCAATGACTCCTGGCCAAGGACTGCTTTTGAGTCTTGGTCTCTTAACGCAAGAAAAGCGAACTAAACTCAACAAAACATTAGAGGTTTGTAATTTTCTCAAAATATCTGATTGGTCAGTGGGAAGCGTTTCTGGAAATAAAAACTGCCGGTCATATCGAATGTTCTTTCTAGGTCATAACAATTATTTAATGAGGTGGGCGGTGGCAAGATTTTATTTTGAGTTTTTATACTGATGGACAAGAATGAACAAGAATTCTCCTTCCAAAACAGTTGGAGTGCACACCTTTCAACATTAAACAGCGACGCCTAATCACCACTTTAATCTATGTAATCTAAGTCCTCTGGAATTCCAAAGGTTTTGTCGATTTTGCTTGCTTCAAATCCAAACTTTCGCTTGGCCCAGGATTTCACAGCAAATATATTATCTGTAAAGGTAGAAAAAAAATAATAATAAGGGCCCGGCAATACATTTCCAAATATATCATTTGTTAAAACAATTTGATAACTGAGTTGAATATAAGATTACTAAACAATATACATGGAATAACTCTCATATTCCCATATTAAACAAAGCCATTTATCATTGTTTATATACTTACATGGCTCTCCTCTTCCCATTCATACAAGTTATCAATTCATTCATCAATAGCCCCCTCATTGTGTCCAAGTCACAATAGTCCACACTAGAGAAAATAGTGTGCACACACTTGCACCCCTTTCCCTATAACAAGACTAACCCTGGGACATAGACCTATGATGTGTAACGACCATCTGACAAGTTTGGCGGCTTTGACATGACCTTTGCTGTGGAGAGTAATCCTCGGTAGAAGGGCATGAGATGGGGGGGAGGGGGGAGGGTAGCCTGCACGGACGGCAAAGTCCCCCTCCGTATTTAAAAGGTAACCAGCTCCGATGTGTAACCGAAGCCGGCGCAAGGGCAGGGTTCTGTGGTCTACTTGGGACACCAGGTAGGGAGCGGCCACGTGGCGCCCTTCCAAGTGAAGATTGATACAATTCTGGCTTGGGAACCCCCAAGACCCAGACGGAGGTGAGAGCCTTTTTAGGACTCACAGGGTATTACTGCCGATTTGTCAAAGGGTATGGCACCATTGTTGCCCCCTTGACAGAACTGACTTCAAGGAAGTTGCCCAGGAAGTTGATCTGGACCGATGCCTGCCAGACCTCGTTTGATGCCCTGAAAGCTGCCATGTGCACGGCACCCGTGCTCAAGGTGCCTGATTTCTCCAAAGAGTTTGTGGTGCAGACCGATGCTTCAGAGCATGGAGTGGGTGCAGTACTCTCACAGGTGAACGACGAGGGCTTGGACCAACCTGTAGGTTTCATTAGTAGGAGGCTACTTCCCAGGGAACAGAGGTGGAGTGCAATTGAAAGGGAGGCTTTTGCTGTGGTATGGGCACTGAAGAAGCTAAGGCCCTACTTGTTTGGGACTCACTTCCGGGTTCAGACATCCCACAGGCCCCTCAGATGGTTAATGCAAATGAGGGGTGAGAACCCAAAACTGTTGAGGTTGTCCATCTCCCTACAGGGAATGGACTTTACGGTGGAACACCGCCCTGGTACAGAACACGCCAATGCTGATGGTCTGTCCAGGTTTTTCCGCCTTAGTGATGAGAACTCCCAAGAGGGTGGGTGGTTCTCCCCACCTTTCAGATGGAGGGGGACACATGTTAGACCTGGCAACCTTGGCGTGGTTTTCCCTGACTTTTTGCCTCTGCCTCCTATATTTTTGACACTGTGCTTTAGTTTTTTGTGGTTTAGATGCTTTGGGCACTTTGCCACTGCTGATCAGTGCCAAAGTGCAAGTCCTCCCTGGTTAAATTATTATTGTGATTGGTTATCCAGGATTGGCATATTTGTTTTACCAGTAGGTCCCTAGTAAAGTGCACTGAGTGTGCCAGGGCTGGTGATTCAGATGCTACTAGTGGGCCTGCAGCACTGATTGTGCCACCCACAAGAGTAGCACTAAAATGGTGTCTCAGGCCTGCCACTGCAGTGCCTGTGTGCAGTTTGTTAACTGCCATGTTGTCCTGGCCAGTGTACACACTTGCCAGGCCTGACCCTTCCCTTTTCTTACACATTGGACACCCCTATGGTAGGCCCAAGGTACCCCCCTGGGCAGGGTGCAGTGTTGGTGAAAGGTAGGACATGTTCTAGTGTGGGTAACATGTCCCGATAGTGAAATACTGCCAATTTAGTTTTTCACTATTGAAAGGCTATCTTGCCCATAGGATAACATGGGGAATGCTGTGTAACATGTTTACCTGCATATCTTCCCATAGCAGTAAGATAGACATATGAAATCTGGTATCCCTGAACTCAGAAATTAATAGCACATCTTTTAGGGAAGAAGGTTTTTAAATTCTAAGTTTGGAAATAGCACTTTCAGAAAGTGGCTATTTTCAAAGATAATGAAACAGAAGGGATGGTTAGAGCTCTCCCTCCAATCTCCAACTTTTTCTAATAAAATGTATCAAAGTTGCAACATACACAAGGGGTGCCTTTCATTTAGCCACCACACTGAATGACGGTGTGGGTCAATGGTAATACTGTGTGGGATTCTCAAAGCTACTAACAACAACAACATGTTGAAGTGTCTGAAACAGAAGAAAAAGGGGAAATCAGTGATGGACCAGTAAAACAGCTAAACAATCTAGGTCTCCCTAGGAGACAGTACCAGGCAGTAGTACAGTGTGTGAAATGTTGCTCTGGCACAACAAGGTCTGCATCTCTAGGTTTGGTTTCATATGGGGTCATATGAGGGTTAGACAGGACCCAGTCTCGCCTGAAGGCAGCTGCAACTCAGGATAAGAGAGTTTATTTCCGGGAAGGTTGGTGTTTTGTGTGGGTGGTCAGAAGTGAAGTTCAATTCTTGGTGAAAACCGTGGGCTGGAAGAGGTGGAGCTTCCATGGATCAGGGAACTCCCTCTGAGAATCAGTAACCCCAAAAAGGATGGATTTTCCCAATCACTCAGGCATAAGCATAAGTGCCTGGAGGGAGAAACGCAAAAGTGGACATAGTACACAAAAATACAGGGAGGCTCTAAAGAGAACGCAAATTGGTGGTGGCCCTCAAAGATGAAAGAGAAGGTTTGACGTATTTTTGACTCTTAGTTTATTGACTAAGAGAACAGTTTCAGGGCCCAACACAAGGAAGTCATTATGTCAACATTTTTAAAATTTTCAATTCGTAAGTAACATGGAGTGATGGATAAGTACACAAGAGATGTGGAGGCTGATGAATCTCTGGATACTGATAAGTGGGATTTATATTGCGAGTATGTAGAAATGAAAAATAGGCTTCAAAACATTGATCAAAGAGTTTTTTCCTTGCTTTTCAGTTAGCAGACAGCAACATGTGTGAAGCATTATGAGCATTGTGAAGACAATGATGCTTTATCAAGAATATACAAAATAAAGAATTGTGAAAGACAGAAAATAATAAAAAAATCTTTGGATTTATTTTTATTGAAAACGCTTTTGGAATTAATTTAAACAATAGAAAGTAATAATTCCACAACTTCGCAAGTGGATCAGCAGAGTATGATGTGGTCCGTGACAAATTAAATTACAGCTAGTATCAAAAACACGAACGCGCCAAGCACCGAATAAACTACAAAATGTAATAAATGTAGGTGCAATTACACAAAGTTGTGCTACGTACAAAACAAAAATTGACATTACTCTGGTAAGATTGTGGCAACACATTTAGTGTCAATGTATACACAGTGGGCTGTATGATTTGCATTTACATGGGTCTTCCTCAGGCCTGAGGATAGTTGTAAGGTCTGCTGTTGTCATGCTATTGGTCACACACTGCCCCTGTAAGAAGCAATTAAATAGTATCGCCAGCTGTTTGAACAGGATGTTCTTTAATGACTGTTAATATTCTGAGGTGTACTCATCTGGGCTGGAGCTTTATTGGATTTAAGGTGGGAGTGACAGTCTACATTTCGTCCTTCCCATTCACTCTGGCTAGTTCTGTCACTGTGTGTTGGGTAGTTCACAAATATCAGTCTCTTTAAAATATTTGCCCCGTGTAAAATTTGTGGTAGAATTCTTGGAACAGCCACATTACTCACCAGAACCTTTGCTTCCACCAACTAACCTAAGTACAGTTTTGCCTGCTCTGTTCTCAATCTCATTGCAAGAGTTTCTTAGCTTTGTTGCCCTTCTTGTAAAAGTGTTGCCTAAGCCTTAGCATTGCCAATTCCCACCCAGTAGTTTTGATTTAGCTCCCCTCTAATTTTAGCAATTTGCCTCATTGTTTGTTAGGAGCTATCTTGCAAGCTTGCCTATTTACCAGCAATTCAACAGAAGTGCTCCTTCCACTCTTCTGTGACACTTTTGTATTCCATCAAGGCTGCTCAGGCTACACAGTACCTTCCACCACTGTGTCAAGCTGGCCTCTGTCAACTTCCACCCATGACTGCAAAGCAGCAGGCTTAACCAAAGTATGTCCTTACTTTACCACTGGGGCCTCTACCAACTGCATGCCCTTCAATTGTTGACAAATGCACAGATGATGGACGGAATGCAGAGCAAAATCAAACATTCACCCCTATTCAAGAGATCTGGGTTAAATCCATTGTTCTTTTGCTCACCATGCCACCCCAGTTCAGACCCAGCCATATGCAAATCAGTATTGATCCTGTGCCTCATGGGAGCAGACCAGTCCGAACTGCCAAGCCAGGTTCTTCCTGGACCGGAAACAAGCATCCTGGGACCGGTTTCGGGGCATCACCCCTCATCAGCCAAACTAGCTTGAATCCAGTGGCACAAATGGGCCCGGGACCCACGTCTGGGCATACCCGGCGCACTTCGGGCGAGAAAACAAAAGAAACACAGATGATGGACAGAATGCAAATCAAACATTCACCCCCAGTCAAGAGATCTGGGTTAAATCCATCATTTACTTTGCTCACAATGCTAACCCAGTTCAGACCCAGACATATGCAAATCAGTCTTGACCCTGTCAGTCCAGCCCGAACTGCCAAGCCAGGTCCTCCCTGGACCAGAAACAAGCATCCTGGGACCAGTTTCAGGGCATCACCCCATATCAGCCAGGCTAGATTGAATCCAGTGGCACAGTGAGGCTGGATCCCACATCTGGGAAAACCCGGCACACTTAGGAAGAGAAAACAAAAGACAGATGATGGACGGAATGCAGAGCAAATCAAACATTCACCCCCAGACAAGAGATCTGGGTTAAATCCATTGTTCTTTTGTTCACCATGCCATCTTAGTTCAGACCGAGCCATATGCAAATCAGTCTTGAGCCTGTGCCTCATGGGAACGGTCCAGCCCGAACTGCCAAGCCAGGTCCTCCCTGGACCGGAAACAAGCATCATGGGACCGGTTTTGGGGCCTCACCCCATATCAGCCAGGCTAACTTGAATCCAGTGGCACAATTCAATTCAATTGTTGACACCATCACAGAATCCAAAACTCTTTGAGCCATCTTGCCCAATTCAACTTAAGAGGAGTGACTGGTAGTACTAATCAGATCTGCTCGTCTCTCTATTGCCTCAGATCTTCAGAACAGCCATGGAGGACATGGAATGACAATCCATGTGTAGGCAGAGGAGAAGGGTTGTGAGATCAGGAAACTAACAGGAGCTTAGGTGCCAACCTCCTATGCTGCCACCCTCTTGGATGGAAATCCCTTTTCTAGATTTTTGACAAAAATGAATACTCGGAGTATAAGTATGCAAATGCCACACCCAAGTCAGAAACAAATGTGCGGACAGAACTACAACAAACATTACAAATTGCACACAAAACACAAGATCCACTCCTGCCTTCTGTATGCATACACTCCCCATCACACCCACACCCACTCACGCTCCAGACTCTCACCTCAAACTTCCCTACCCAAGAACCTCCCAATTCTTGGATAAAAGTTCAGCAATTCTATCATTCACTCTCACTGCATCACTCACTCACTTCTCTTCAGTGCTTGAAATGGAAAAATAGAAGTGCAGGTACTCTGAACCAGAGTACCTGCTTGTTTCTGAGAAGTGCTGGTACTCTCCAATTAAACGTATTACGTCACTCTTGAGAAGTGCCGGTACTCTCCCACTCAAATTAAAATAGTGCCTGTACTCAGTACCGGCCCATTTAAAGCACTGTTTCTTTTTATATCTAATATTGCATTCCTTTAGCAGTGACTATTGTATTGTTTAACATGTGCCCAGAAAAATGTTAAAACATGGTCATAGGTTTTAAAGAATCATCAAATCAGTGAAACGAGAATCTTTAGCACTCTGACGATATCACCTAAATACCAAAAAACACGGATCCATCATTTTTGACTTTACCACCACCTTCAGTAAAAAAAATATCAAGACATTTCGCTCTTTAGCTTCGGCTTTCTGGAACTTTTTAGATTCTGTTTTTAAAGGAATTTGGCATTTTCAACATCTTTATAACCACATTTCACTCATTTGCATTTTAATCAAGTCTTTGCCATGCCCCGTACCCGCAGGATTGGATTCTGCTTTTATAGGTGTTTTATCAAAGTGAGGTGTGCTAGGTAACATGCAAGTTAACATACCTCACACACAAGCATGTCCCTTTTTTCCTCCATAGGTCAGATGCCTCATCAGATCCTTTCTTCTGTTCTTTATTATGAATTTAAAGGGCTTCCTTTGTGCTCAGCAAATCTTACAACAGAACCCCAACCACAGTTCAGTTACAAATCTTTCAGTTTTCAGCCCACTGATCTCCTGTCATCCTAGTTCTTTTGGGGCAAAGGGGCTGACACCATATCTCACCTGGGTCAAAGGGTAACAAGCATCTCGGAGCAGAGGGCCAGTCAGGGACCAAACCCTACGCTGCTTCAGCGATTCTGTTGCACCATAAGTTTGCTTTTCATGCTCTGTCTGGATACCGAGATACAGAGTTGCTGTGGCATGCCTATTTCTTGGTCCTTTGCTACTGACTAGATGCACTGAGAAGTGAAGCATATTCCCACCCTAGGTGCATGTTAGGGGACCTGGTTTGCTTGGGTTGCAGTGGAGAACCTGGTTCGTTCCAGTGTCTTTGCTTGGGTTGCAGTGGAGAACCTGGTTCGTTCCAGTGTCTTTGCTTGGGTTGCAGTGGAGAACCTGGTTCGTTCCAGTGTCTTTGCTTGGGGTTGAAATGTTAAGCAGAGCTTGGCTCTTTCTTTTGGTGCTCTCCATCACAGTTTCAGCCGGACAAGGCTGTCCAACTCTAGACACCTCTTCTGTGACTGAACCTACCTTTCTCTCAGTGCAGGGGTTCACTACGTAGGAGAATGCAAAAGAGCTGGAGAGCAAGGGACTCACTGCAAGAAAAAGTACAGGAGGCCAGCATCTCCCAGTGTTAGGGTGTGGGCCCACTCTTCCTCAAAGCACAACTATAATAAGGACAGACACAACCATAGTTTGTCCGCCACCAAGTCCACCTCTACAACCCATCACAAAGACTAGTATTGCTGGGAGGTACAGCAGATCCAGAGGAACACCAGACCAAAGAACATGCAACACCACCAGTTTTTGCTCCAGCAACACATTCCAAAGAGGCAGAAGATTTCACCTGAGCCACCAGTCCATTCACTGGTGTCATTGCAGTACTCAGAATGGAAACAACTCCAAAAACATTTATATTTATCTAATTAACGTATCTGAATGAAGAGCACTTGACAAAGAGGCAGCCAAATGCCGTGAGGGCACAGCAGATTGAACTTTATTGGTAACCAAGTTATTGTGTATGGGGGCACACAAGTGTTAAGGAATACGACTTGATATTTTGATTGCACAACGAATCACAGTGGATCACTTCTAAACTCTCTCAGACACTTGGGGGCCATGAAATCCAGCTAGCAGGAATTTCTTCCAGTACTATTGACGGGGAATTTCAATTAAGCTATACATTATAAATATTAAATAAGTACATTGCATGCATAAAATCCGTTACCATCCTTGTGACATGATAATCTATGCAAGGTATACCAAGGGAAGTATTAAAGAAAGACAACTTACTACGGATTGCCTTTTTACATTTCCTTTAAACATAGGTTTGTTTTCTTAAAAACTTAAATCGAGTACAGCACAGAGTAGTTTAACTTTCAAGCGAAACAAAAATGTACATTTAGGATTTGTAGAGGATAAATAATCTTTCAATAATTTGAAATATGCGTGCTTCAACTACAACAATTTGCATTAAGCGTGGTGAAAGTTCCTTGGGGTTGATGGCAAAGCACTAAGAGCAAAGGATATAAAAGTGGTATTTAACGCTGTGCCCAACTGTCCATGCTTAATGGCAGCTGTACATACCTGTCCATCTGTTGACTGCGTCTTTGGCAATCTTGTTGGATTGACCTTCAAGGGAAAAAAAATACAAACAGCATTGAGCAAACGAAGTGTAAATTATGTTTCTTCTTTTTGTTGTTGCAATAAACTTTAATTTTCTTAACAGTACAATGTAGACATGTCACCTTAGTATCCATCAGCATTATGCATCAACAGTACTCACAGTCTTATTTAACTAACAGGAAGTACTAAGGTAAGAGAAGCGGGAGTCAGTCAAGAGCAAGTACACATATTATCGCCCCCACCCCGTAGATACCTTGCTAAGGATTTCAAATTAGATTTCCAATTTCGTCCAGATTACACAATAGTTTGATTCTCTGTGTGGTTCCGATTTGTAAGTGGGGTTGTCTGTAGTTTTCACATATAACCTCGGCTCCCCACTCATACATATGTATTCCCTGCTTGGGTCTTTACAAATACTGTGTGACAAACAGCAGAGTGAAACAATTGTCCCATTGCCGTAAGGGGCTTTCAGTCCTTGGTTTTTGTGGACTCAGAAATGGTTGGGTTTGATAAAGGACATTCAGTTGTTTCATTTATAGATTGCTCGTTCACAGTTTGCTATTCAGACAAGTTTTATCAGCCCTTTCTTTAAGGTAGGTACTGCGGGTTTTCTGCAGTGCCGAAGGATATACGTTTTTGCACAAGCAAGTCAAGTTGAGACCTGTCTGTACTGGTGAATATTGTGCAGTTTGACACATCATGGACAATTGTTAGCCGTTCCTACGAGATTATCATTCAACCATTAGTATAGCATAAGAATGTTCAGCCTTTGGTCCATGAGTCAATAATGTTCATGCTATCCCATAGACTATGAGTCCAATCACATCCCTCGTTTGCATCCCCAACATTCAGAGTAATGAAGAAGTTTAGCTTTGTGTAGTGGGAAGGGGGACCAATTCCAGTAGTGTAACATCCTGAAAAGGGAAAATCTGAGTTGGGATTCTTGGAGATGTTTATTGTGCTTAACTAACAACCTTTTTCAGTCTTCTGGGTGTAGTTTATCTTGCCAGAAGAGCTTGGATATCAGGAGGGTAGAGGTACAATATAGGCTGTCTATGAATTGACCAGAGAACCATTATTATCCTTTTAGTTCCTAGGTTTTCAATTAGAGAAGTTTGAACATTCTCCAACAGGCTTCCACCTATTCTGGCACAAATACTATGTACTACTTAGCAATATCTCCAATACTGCGTCAGGGTAAAATGGAAGCTTGTTGCTAGGGTATCAAAATCTATTTTGTTAATGCCAGATTTCCCTTTAATCCATGAGATGGTACAGCAGCCCACAGTTATGTTATGTTATTTGAGCTTATATAGCGCACGGTTTCCCTAGGGTGTCCTGGCGCTGTAGACCACAGTTAATCAATAAGGGGGCTACTGTATGGAGCCACAGATCAATGAGTAGATGTTTCGGAGAGGCTTCCAAGTTTTCAGCATGCATGTCACTACTCGGTTGTCAGTTACTCGACTTGATGGCCAGTTGTTGCATAAGACATCTATACTTTGTTCTCATCCTATACTATATTTTACATGATTCCAGGAAGGGGTTTCTGAAGAAGGTAAATTAAAGTATTGTAAATATTAGTTGAGGGACGCTATGCTTACATAGTCCACATCCTTCCGTGTGGGTGTTTAACTTGCTCATTCTTGATTTCTGAATCCTTCAGATGAAATTATTAATAATTGAGTCAATAGAGGTAATGAGAGTTCTTTTCATAAGTAAGGTTATTCATTCATTTGGTATTTTTTGTATTGTGCACTATTACTCAAAAAGGTGTCTCTTTGCACTAATTTTTCCCAGTATATATTTAAACCTATGTGCAGTCACCAGTTTGATTGCTTGAACTCTAACCCAAAAAACACACGTGATGCTGGGACTACTTTTCGAAGACAGTATGCATTTTATTTAGTAGGGGTAAGATACACCACCACTCCTTCAAAGCCTCTACTTAGCGGTATTTCCACTTAACACATACATCGTTGGACACATTTCTAACGGAAACTCATGTATGCAAGCTCTAGTGGTTCCTCGGTATAGGGGCACAGCCACACACTTCCCCCAGTTTTTTTTGTGCCCTTAAAAAGGAAAAAAGAGCTCAATAATGCAATTGGTGCTGGTGTGGATATTTGTGGGTCTGAAAGAATCATGAGTATGTCATCATGACAGACCATAGGGGGAATCTGATTTTGCAAGACATGCCATTGAATTCAGCTGCTTTGGTCCTATTTGCTGATGGATCTTATTTAACAGACACTGAAGGAAATTTGCATGTAGCATATGCTGTTTGCACATTAATGTACATTGCTGAAGCATCATATTTGTACAAAGTGTTTCCTGCACAGGCTGACGAGAGTATGTTGTATTGCTCGTGCACAAAATGTTGCAATTTGCACTGGTAGTCAGTACTTCTTTGGAGTTGTGTATGATTTTGTCTAGTTGTGGTCACAGTGTAGCTTCATGACCTCAGGTATGACACCAACTCGAAATGGATCAATTGTTGATTTATTTTCATCTTTGAGATTACCATCTAAAATTGCAGTTGTGAAATGCTCAGCACATGGATATGGGAGTGATGATGTCACTAAAGGCAGTTGCACGTTACTATGCAAAACTGGGTACTGCATTGCCAATGGGGGCTGATAATCCCCTAGCACTCATTTTTGCTTGAGTGTCAATACAAACGTAGGATGAGATGAGGTAAGTACAAGATACAATGTCAGATGACGAAAATAAAGAATGGGGAAAAGCAGGATGCAAACAAAGTCAAGATGGTTTATGGAAAGGTAATGATAAATGATTAGTCTTGCCAAATTCACTTTTACCACAGAGATTCGGTTATTTCATGGTCCTACACAAGTGGGAAGAGAAGGGGTGATCAATACAATTAAGAATTACTGGCTCAACCTCCAGTTCAAGAATAATGCAGAAAGCCATTGTCAGATGTACTAACAACAGTAATAGCTCTCCTACTCCTAAAGTTGAAAACTTGGTGGATCCTATATTTTCCAACTGGAGGAATCTGCAATCAGACCCTCTTTTATCTGTCATGGTCTCACCATTTTGCAGTCCCTTTCACACTTTCAATAGGCATGAGGCCACAGACCTGTGAGAATCACCCAGTCTTCTCTAGTGGAAGCTAGCCACGGTTGGGTGTCCCCATGTGGAATGCCATCTTAGAAGTCAACCCCCCCCTTGCTGTGCAAATCAGTGGTGTCAGATACACTAACCATAGATTCCTGGCTCAGGTCCTCACAGGATATGTTAATTACCTTCTCTAACAAAAAGCACCCTAGAATCCTCCCCCCAGATCCATGGTACAATGATTCCTTGTATGAAAAGAAAAAGTCATGCAAACAGCTAGGGAGGGTGTGGCGTAAACCTATACTAATGAGGACAAGGAAATCTATAAATCAGCTTTAAAGTCGTACCCAAAAACTTATTGTGAGGCCAGAGCCTCGTTCTATATGAACAAAATTGCTACAACCCAAAACTGCTTTAAAGAACAAGTTACTTACCTTCGATAACACCTTATCTCGTAGAGACATGATCTAGCCGCAGATTCCTTACCTTTGTATTTCCCAGGCATCAGACTGAATCTGGACTATTTTTCTTCAAGCAATACCCCTACACGCTGGTAGGTGGCATTGGTCAGCTCCGTGTGACGTTGTTGATGCCATAGTCACATCTGCGTCACTGATATTGGCACCACCTCGGTGCGCTGACGCCAGTTACTTTTCACAACTTTCCATGCCAGAAGAGTGGAGCCATGAAGTGCACTGAAATTGGTGTGTTTTGAACAAATAGGGCCCTAAAAGGGATTAACCCTGACCTAGAAAACCTGCCCGCAGTGCGGGGAGGATGGGTGGGTCACTAAGGATATACAGATTTTTGAACTCCGTTTTCCACCGAGGGATCCCGAACAAATGGTTTGTCCTAGTACATAACCGCTCTGGGTGTTGGAATATCCAAAGATATTGGAGAAGACGCCTCACTCACTAATAGTGACAGGCTTCATCATTGGCGTTGGTACTACCTGGGCGGACTCAACCAAAGATGTTATGGGAGTTCTTATATAAAGTATTAACTGGTTATGCAGGGAACCAGATGGGTGATATATAAGGTCTGGGGCCTTCTTCATGGCTAGATTGTCTACTCCTAGGTGTCCCGACGGCAGCAGGCGGTGAAACATAGGTAGCATAGCGGTGACTGATCTTTGACGAATGTGTGACTACAAGATGGCACCATAGTTCACAAGACCGCGTGGTGCATAGTCGCACCATACAATAGAAAAACTATTGGACCAATAAGGAATATAGGTGAATGCAATAGGTCTAATTCTTTTTGCATTAATAAATTGCCAAACAAAAAGCAGGGACACCTAGGAGTAGACAATCTAGCCCTGAAGAAGGCCCCAGACCCGGAAGGGCTCACGTTGAGGGCCGAAACATGTTGACATTTTAAAGAGGGTACATTTGAATTAATTGAATTCAAAAGAACCCCATCGATTTCACGATTTTATCTTATACCCCAGGTACCCTAGGAATAAAGCATAGAGTTTGGGTATACCTGTAGGTATTTTTTAATATATCACCCATCTGGTTCCCTGCATAACCAGTTAATACTTTATATAAGAACTCCCATAACATCTTTGGTTGAGTCCGCAAAGGTAGTACCATCTTACCTGGGTGTGGAAAGACGCCAATGATGAAGCATGTCACTATTAGTGAGTGAGGCGTCTTTTCCAATATCTTTGGATATTCCAAAACCCAGAGCGGTTATGTACTAGGACAAACCATTTGTTTGGAATCCCTAGGTGGAAAACTGAGTTCGAAAATCTGTATATCCTTTTGGAGAACAGAAAACAGCAGTTGCCTTTTGTGATATTATAGTACCTGGGAGATTGCAACTGAGCTGCTTCTCTCACTCTTGTGAAAAAGAGAAATGGGTCACTAAGGAACCTGCGGCTACATCATGTCTCTACCAGATAAGGCGTTACCGGAAGTAAGTAACTTGTTCATCTGAGAGAGACATGAAGCCGCAGATTCTTTACCTTTGAATTGATACCCAAGCAATATCATCCCAGGAGGAGGGACTGTGGACAAGTTTGGACCAGTTGAGGCAGTAATGCGTGGTAAATGTGGGCAGGGATGCCCATATTGCTGCCTGACAAATGTCGAGGACTGCAACCCCACGTACAATGCTGCAGTAGTAGCCTTAGCTCTGGTGGAATGAGCTCTTCAGTCTTCAGGAGGCAATTTCTTTGTCAGAGGGTAGCAAATCTTGATGCAGAGAATGACCCATTGCAAGATAGTCCTCTTCTGCACCACACAGCCACATAACCTTTCTTTGCTCCAACGCAGCCCATGAAGAGTTAGCCGTCCAACTGGAAATCTTTTGTGCGGTCAAGGTAGAACGAAAACGCTCTTTTTGGGTCCAGGCGGTGGAGTCGCTCCTCTTCTTTAGAGGGATACAGTGGAGTATAGAAAGTTGGCAAGGTGAGAGATTGCCCTACATGGAAAGGTGTTAACACTTTTGGAAGAAGTCTTAGTGCAAAGCACCAACTTGTCAGGGAATATTGTCAGGTAAGGAGGCTTGGCTGACAAAACCTGCAATTTGCTCACCCTCCTGGTGGATGCGTGAAATAATGAGAGCTGATCTGGCAGCCGCAGAAGAGCAAACAGGGCTGAAAGGTACCCTTTTAGAGTGCTCAGAGAAGAGCCCTGCAGGGCAAGGGTTAAAATAAAAAGCAAAACATGAGAAAGGGAAGGAGAAAGAGGGTCAACAGACTTTTTTGTGCAATATATTAAAAATGTGTTCTATCGGAAGGCATATACAGTCTTGGTGGAGGGATGCCTGGCTGCCAAAATACCATTACAGACTTCGGGCGAAAGGTCGAATGCTGTCAACCGCTGCCGCTTAATCTCCAAGAAAGGTGGTGTAGAGTTGAGAGGTTCGGGTGGAGGACCCTCCATGCTGCTGCGATTGATCGGAGGACCGATGCTCTGTTGGAGAAGCTCCGAATACCAGACTCTTCGTGCTCAGTCAGGAGCCACAGGAATGACTTGAGCCCGCTCGTTCCTGATCTTATTGAGAACTCAGGAGTGGTATGGGTGGAAAGGAGTGCAGGGTGCTGGAGCTCCACTCGAGACAAAAAGCTTCTCCGAGCTACAGCCGCCTTGCAAACTCAAGCGCGCAAAACTGCTGACATTGCATGTTCTTGGTGGAGGCGAACATATCGAACGAAGGCTCTCCCTACGGCTGAAAGAGACCTTACGCCAAATCCGGATGGAGATGCAATTTGTGATTGGCTAGGCACCGACGGCTGAGTTTGTCTGCCCTGGCGTTCAGTAAACCTGCCAGGTTTTGAACCACCAGAGATATGCTCCGCTGTTCAAGCCAAGTCCAGAGGCGCATGTACTCCTGACAAAGCGTCCACGACCCCACACTGGCCTGTATATTTCAGCACCATAAGGCAGTGGGGTTATCCGTGGACACTTGGTTAGCTTCCCCTTGATGGAAGGAAGGCTTTCAATGCCAAACGAATCGCTTGGAACTCCAGCAAGTTGATGTGGAGTCCAGATTCCGCCGGAGACCAGAGTCCTTTGATCTCCAACTCTTCCAGATGGCCACCCCATTTCAGAAGTGACTCATCTGCCACTACTGTGATATATGGGTGGGGGCGGTTTGTCAGCCACCACTGCAATTCCTGAGCAGTTTCCTCTGCGAACTGGACCTTGTGGCAGAGATTACCCGGATGCTGTGCCCAGTAGAACATCAGGTCCTACTGCAGAGCCTGCATATGCCATTGGGCATGTCACTAACAGGATGCAGGAGGCAATGAGGCCCAGCAGCCTCAGAGTCATTCTCACCGAAATCCAGGATAGAGGCTGAAACATCAGTATCAGAGCCTGAATATCCTGGACTCGCCACTAAGGAGGATAAGCCCGAAACTGCACTGTGTCCAGAAAAGCTCCAATGAGAAGGAGCATATGAGAGTGATTCATGTGTGACTTTGGCACGTTGATAGTGAACCCCAGCGAATGCATGAGTCCGCCAAAGTCTGGAGTTGGGGGACTAAAGCCTGGGAGCGAGTCCACCTTCATCAGCCAGTTGTTGAGCTAGGGGAAGAATGAGCTGTGACCACCGCCATCACCTTGGTGAAAACCTGTGGGGTGCTGGTAATGCCAAAGGGGAGCACGGTGAACTGAGAGTGCTCATGGCCTACCGTAAACTGCAGGTAGGGCCTATGAGCAAACAGGACGGGAATGTGGAAATAGGCGTCCTGCAAGTCCAACGCTACCATTCAGTCTCCTGGGTCCAGGGTAGACAAGACCTGAAGTAATGTGAGCATCTTGAACTTTTCCTTTTCGAGGAAGCAGTTGAGGGCTCGTAGATATAGGATAGGAAAAAGGACCTTGTCCTTTTTCGGTACCAGAAAGTAGCAGGAATAACAACCACAGACTACTTCTGGCACCAGAACCCGCTCTATGGCTCTTGGTCAAGAGGGTCATGACTTCCTCCTGAAGCAAAATGAGATGATTTTTCATCAGCCGATTGCAAGATGGAGGCTTGGAAGGGGGTAGACTTGAAGGGGACAGAGGTAACCACTTCGGACTATCTGGAGAACCCACCTGTCTGATGTGATGGTCTGCCAGTGGTGGAGGTGATGGCTGATCCTGCCACCAACTTGCCCCCATGGTCTAGAAGGGCAAGGCTAGGAGGGTTTGGAGGCCGAGGCTGCGGGGGTAATGGTGCAGTGGACTGACCCGACCTCTGGTCGCCCGACCCACGAGGTCGGAACAAGCTGCGCTCTAGACCGTGCGGAGGTTATGGAACTTGCATGTCTTGTGGCTGGGATAGGGCTGATGTGGCTGAAAGCCCCTTCCGTAGCCACGAAAGGGGCGAAAGGCAGACTGTGAACGTGTGGCCACTGAGAGGCCAAAGTACTTGGCCGCAGCCCATGAGTCCTTAAAGCGCTTCAGCGCCATGTCTCTGGAAAGAAGGGTGCCATCAAAGGGCATGTCCATGAGAGAAGCCTGGACATCCCCTGAAAAGCAAGAAGTTCTCAACCAGGCATGGTGTCGAACAGCCATCGTCAATGAAATCGCTTAGCCCAGCAAGTCGGTCATTCTGAGACCACAACGGATGGTGAACTTTGCTGCATCTCTCCTGTCTGACACTGCTTGGGAGAGGACAACCTGGGCCTCCTCCGGGACCCGTGGCAGCACCTGCACATGTGTTTCCTACAAGGAATGTGAATAATGGCCCAACAAGCATGCATTGTTCACCGATCGCAATGCAAGGCTGGTGGAAGAAAAAGGTTTCTTACCCCAACTATCCAGCCTCTTGGATTCCCTGTCCCGGGAAGTGGATGTAACGTGCCATGGGAAGTAGAGGCTTGGACCACCAAGCTCTCTGGGGTAGGGTGGGTAGTGAGGAAGCTTAGGTTGCCTGGGAACAGGCAGGCAACTGTCCTATTCACGGGAGCCCCTGTGCTGTAACTGAATATCAAACCTTCTCAACGTGCACAATTATGGGCTTTTTCTCTAAGCACACGATGTGTTTTCTCGCTCGTGCTAATGATTGGTTAGCTATTCTAAGTGACCAGGTTATTTGATTATTTCTTTTTAAACAGGATCATGTATGGTTTCTTTTGATAATTTATGGGTCAAGAGCAAACAGAATTTCTATTCTGTATTTCTTTTTCTTGCGGCTATACTGCTGATGTGACGTTAATTATATATACTGAATATATCTAATGAAAAGATCAAGTGAAAGCATTTTAGTTTAATTTTGGAATCACTTTGCATTCCACTGGTTCTGCAGATCCTCCTCTTCTGATAAAGGAAAGCGTTGACAAAGCCACTCCCACGACCAGCTCTTCAAAATGTTTGGAAAAGGTACTTGCATTCTACACAGTTGGCGCTTTTATAAGAGTGTGATTTTGCTTTCATGATTGTTTTGTACTTACCACAATAAGGGAAGCAGAGTCGGCATGCTGTCTCCAGAGAAGTTATAAACCAAAACTGGGTTCTGGCTCGAAAAAACTCAGCTGGACTGAGCCCAATTAACAAAACCAACAAAACATATTGTCCAAACTGAGAATTATTAGACAACTGAGGAAATATGAATTTTATGATCAGTTATGTCCCCTATCGTAGACCCCAACGGCTCCATGTGCATGCTACAAGTACATGTATGTTCCCTCCCGTTCCAGTTATGAAGACGCAAATACATGTGCGTCCACCGTCAACATGTCCTCTTTCAGATCCGCCATGAATGGGTCAGATATTCCATTCCTAAGTATGAAAGGCCACCGACTTTATGTGGTTCACTTTCCACATTTTACAGATTCAGGCGAGTAGGCCCTGAATTCTGCCATCAAGCCTTTTCCTGCCCTCTGCCTCTGAAAGCTCCGGTCCAAGCCCGCATCTGTATCCATGAACTTTGTCCTACTCCCTGCGCGGCTAACGGTGCCTGATCCGGCCGTTGCCTGCCAAAAACTGTATTTCACCTTCAAGATTATCTGCTCCGCTCCTCATCCGATGCATTCCTGTCTAGTAGTTTAGGTAAACATTCTTCCAGCTACCGAGCAAAGGGCCAGGCCTCACTGTCCTCATGCAAGTAATTCATAGCCCCTGTTACCATGGAAGATTCCTGCCCCCTCGCATCTCATGTAGACACTTAGACGCTTGTACACGCACTAACAGTCAGTATAGAATAGATTCCGCCCGAGAGACCTTTCCTTTTGGATAATACAGTTCTTTAAACATAAGATATTAGATATGATTTGGGATTAGGTTGACATGACCCCTCAGACTTCTGTCTCCACATGTAGAGCTAAATGTCAAGTCCCCTTCACCCTCTAGTTGCACGTCAATCACACGTCATGCGGCCGCGCGCGCATTTCTGCCAAGTATTTTCTGCTGACATTGCAGGATTCTCTTATGGATCCACCCACTTGTGACATCATGTTTAATGACGTTTCTAGTTACGCCTATATGTACGCCTTTTTTCATTACGTATGTGTATTATTATCTGTACTATCAGCTGTTACGCCTCCTGCATCTGTCTTAATGTAATGCTTTTCATATAAATATCTTTACTTGTCAATAATGTATTGCCTTCCCTTCCTGAACCCTCGTGGTGATGGAATTTGAAGCCTATGGTTCGAACCGTAATTCCTTTGTAGAGGAATAAAGCCTTTCAGAACCTCGAATACCACGGATTCTGCCTCTTATTTATACTGAGTTATTCTTACTAGATTTTACCGCATAAAAAATAGTACCGGTAATGAAATATTTACCACATAAATTGGCGCCCGAACAGGGACACTTTCTCATCTCACGCGCCGGAGGTGCGTTGCAGGCCCGGTCTCCTGCCACAGCTGAACGGACAAAAACGCGTACCTGCAGGATTTCCTGTATCTCCCTCCGGCCAAGCGGGGGTGACTGAGGCTGCGATCAACACCCAGACGAGGCGGTGAGAAGTGCGAAGTATCCCGACCAGAGCCTAGCTGAGAGAGCAAGATCCGAGGTATACAGAGGCCCACCAGGTTCCGAAGTTCCGAGTCCAGTCGAGTCGAGTCCAGTCCGGTCCAGTCCAGTTCAGTTCCGAGGCCTTCCGTTCTGTGCTACCCGGTGAGTACCGTTGCCGGGGAGGCATTTAGACGTGCACATAGGTTGTGCCGGTCAAGACGGGTTTGGGTACACAAATCCGGTCTGCACTGTTTCAGCAGTGTATCTGTACTGTTTAGCAGTATATCTAGTATGTCTTGCATATAATTCAGTATTATCTAGTGTCAGTATTATGTCAGTAACTAGTTTCCTATTAGTTATCATCGTTCGTTAAACTGTTAAATGTTAAATGTTTTAATACGTTCTACATATTGTGGTGTGAATGATTGCTCATTATTGTGTTTTTTGTATTAAGTGTGTTCAAGTAATAAGGTCTAAAAATGCCGCTCTTTTCAAAATTAAGACAGATCAAAACCAGAAAAGGGGTACTCGAAGAAGCTGTTCCCATTCCACCTAGGGACACTCCAGGGTATTTTATGTATCATAAGCATGGCCTAGATGCCGTATTATTTCTTGATTTATGGGTGGACTACACCAAAGATTTACCAGAAAGTCAGAGATGGCCCGCAGCTGGGACCTGGGATGCAGATTGCATCATGAGAGTAGAAGAAGAATTATGGAAAAAGAAAGCCAGACAGTCACAGAAAGATGCCATTGAATTATGGCGTAAAGAATCATATAGACGTACAGAAAAAGCGCTCAGACAGGAAGAGAAAGGTAGGGAGAATTCGAATAAAACCCGAGAAAATATATTAATTGAGGAAGGTACCCGAGTAAAAGCAGAACAAGTAGACAGACAACGAAACACTCTTATGAATGGTATGTATCCTCTTCTGGCCGAAGGGTTACCTCAGGCCACCCCGGAAATACCGAAAGGCTTGACACCTCCATTACTCCCGATAAAAGCACATCCCAAAACAGCAAAAGACGTTTTCCTTTCTTCCTATTTAGATGATGTAGCTCCTGAATATGCTAATGCTCCGCCACACACACCGCCCACCGATGGTGCTCAACGCCAAGATCATCCGTCTGTATCCCCGCAACAACAAACTCCTACGCACATTCCCACAGGTCCATCTGTTTCTACCGCTTTTCCTACATCTACAGCTCCTATCTTACATCCAACAAATCCTTTTGTGCCTAGCACCTCAGACGGTGCGACAGGAGGTACGACAGAAATTTTTGCCACGCCACCCCGAGGAAATAAATTATCCCTTAGAGATTTAGCATACGAACGTACACCCCAACTAGCAACTTCAGACTTGTTTAAAGAGCATCTAGTGGATTGTAGATATGATCCTGTGCCCGGTAGACGGGACGGTATGCTGCTGTCATCACTACGTATACGACGAGCTTCAAGATATTTAGCGACGCTACCAGGAATGGTGGCACATTTAGACAATATATATCACTTTGTCCAATCAGGACGAGGCCCTGAAAGTATTGACGAAGCTATGGAATACCAGAAAGTGGATGTACAGAGACAACTGTTACGCTTCTTCATAAACTGTGTGATCAGAAACAGAGATAGGCCTGGGGTAGATCAGGAGGAAATGCAAGTACTTACCAAATGGGGTCAGAATATATCAGAAGGGAAACATGATAAACAGACATGTATAGTAGTTATGTGCCGTAAGATTCGCAAAGAAGTAGAACGAATACATACAGAAAGATTAGAGTCAGATCTACATGAATCAGAGGGAGAGGAGGACGAAATGCCTACAGGACAATTAGAAACGATGGCTTATGTAGGTAAAGGAAGATCTTTTAATCAAACCAGATGCTTTAATGATCCGATACGTCCGATACGTCCAGAATGTAACAGACATTTCCAAGCCCCTATGTTAAATACAAGGTCTCCTGAACACCTATTCCAAGCCGCTGATAAATTACTCCGAGACCGAAGGGGGTACCATATGCTCGATTCTATGGATGAACAAGAATTGGCCAGGTCAGCAGTACAATGGGCTGACAGTCCCGACAAATACAGTGAAGATGCACTAGCACACACGTTTCTGAATCTTGCCCCAGACGAACAGCGTTTAGCTGGTATATACATGATTCAACACCTCCTTATATTATATAAAAGCCAACACTCCGATCCTGGACCCTTACCTGACATATTGTTCGAATTACTCACGAATAAATGGAGAGGGTCAGGTACTGATTTAATTAAAGAAATTCTAGAATTTCGAAACCAGTATATAGTTTTCGTATGCCCAGAACATGTTCCAGTTCCCACTATGGGAAGAAAGATGTATCACATAGATAGACAAAATCCCTTACGCGAAGTACACCCAATAAGAGGTGAAGACAATAATTTTACACGCGTGTTTGTGTACACGCCTATAACTAAAATTGAATTATTAGAAATGAAGAAAGTAGTACCCAGCCATGACAAGGATCCAGCAGGTTTCCACCGTGAGATAAAAGACATGTTACTCATGGGAGAGTATACCTACCCCGACATTATGAAAATATTAAAAGTATTAATGCCTGCCGGTATTTATGAGAAACTCAAAGAAAAGGAATGGGAGGTGGGAGACCAAAAAATAGATTGGACAGCATTAGAAAACGAAGAAAAGGCCCGAGCTGCAGGATCAGGGCTTGGGGAAAAGACTACAGCACTACCAGGATTACTAGTGCAGGTACTGCCACGTTTATTAACTACGAAAAAGGAGGACTGGGGTGCAATCTCAGCCTGTAAACAAAAACAAGATGAATACACTAGTGATTTCTATTCCCGATTTGAAAAATGTTTTGGTATAAATAGTGGCATAAAAGCAAGTAGCGAGTCATATCCACATCTGTTTGTGACAAAATTAGTTGAAAATTCCCTACCGCAAGTTAAGAATAGAGTATTGAAATTTGAGAGTACCTGGCAAGGTAACACCCCGTCACAAATGTTACAGATGTTACAATATCACCACAATAGAATTAGAGAAGAACAAGAACATGAACAAAGACGTATGAAAGACACGAAAATGAAAATGCTTGTTGCTCAGTCAGTTCCAGCTGATGGTCATAAAAAGGGTGATTCCGCAGGTCCGACGAAAGGGACATGCAACTATTGTAAACAACAAGGTCATTATATACACGATTGTCCAGTTCTGAAACATAATATCGCCACGGGTAGAACCCAGGAAAGACCACGTCCACCTAGACAGGATCAGAACCAATCACAAATCCCTCAGCATGCACAATCTAGGCCAGCTCCGCAACAGACAGCTCCGCAACAGACCGTAGCAACACCACAAGCGCAGCCTATTGCTGCCACACAAGCAACAACACAACAGATGTACCAGTATGCACAAAATGACTATCCCGATTATCAGCGCTACACATGAAACAGCCTAGAGAGGGAAGTTGGCTTACCCCTTATCGAGGTTCCTGTAGATCAAGAGGGACCTTATGTACATAGTGAACTATTAGGGGAAGACAGAAAGTTTTTACTTGATACAGGGGCAAGCAGAACAACTATACGACGCAGTGAAGTTCCAGGGGCACCCCTCTCAGGCTCACAGAATATTTCCCTTGGATTCTCAGGAAAGCCTATCATTAATGAAGTATCGCAACCCCTACCACTTACGGTTGGTCCATTGACACGAACTACAGATTTATTGCTTACTAAATCATGTCCAGAAAACTTGTTAGGTATAAAAACATTGAAAGCTCTAGGAGCCATAATATGTTGTTCTCCGGAAGGAGTACGATTATTTTTACGTGACTTCAAAGGTCACTACGTGTCCAGAGACATGGATCACCGGCTGCAGAATTTGCCGACACATTTATGGGCACAAGGCCCCACTGATGTTGGTTGCATGAACATTACACCATATCGAGTCACACTAAAAACAGGAGTAGTACTACCACGAATGCGACAATACAAGTTACCACCAGATGCTGTTATGGCTTTGCTGCAAATCATTGACGAGCTGATTGCACAAGGAGTGGTTGTGGAAACCGACTCCAATGTATGTAATTCCCCGATAATTCCGATTCTTAAAAGAACGGATCCAAAAGCACCACCAGTATATCGATTAGTTATTGATCTGCGCGAATTAAATAAATGTATTGTGCCACAATACCCTGTGGTCCCAGATATCTCTTCATTACTAACAGCTATTGATTCAGAAGCAACGTTCTTTACTGTAATTGATCTCAAGAATGCTTTCTTTAGCGTCCCAATAGATCCGGAAAGTCAATATTTGTTCGGATTCAGTTTAAATGGACGAAGTTTTAAATTCACACGCGCTCCTCAAGGATTCACAGAAAGCCCCAGCATCTATAGCCAAGCACTGAAACGAGAACATGACAGTATCCACATGCCAGTTAACACTGCCTTGCTTCAATATGTCGATGATCTGCTGATCACCGACCGAAGCGAACCTGAATGTGAAAAAGCGTCACTGACGGTTTTAAAATTTCTGGCCGACAAGGGGCACAAGGTGTCCCCTTCTAAGCTGCAATTCTGTGTCCAGCAAGTTGTTTACCTTGGGCACTTGCTGTCCAAGGAGGGAAGACAGCTTACACCCGATCGCATCCAGTTAATTGCTAACATGCCACCACCCAAGACACAAAAGGAGGTGCGGGCTTTTATAGGTCTCACTTCATACTGTAGGCATTGGATCCCTCAATATGCATTTCTAGCAAAACCACTCATTCAGTTGACAACACAGGAGGCAGCCACATCGACTGTCCTCCCTTGGACTCAAGAACATATACATGCCTTTGAAAGCTTAAAGAAAGCTTTATGCCAAGCACCTGTTTTAGCAACACCATGTTACAGTAAGCCTTTTACACTCTTTGTTACAGAACGCGAAGGTACTGCCTTGTCAGTACTCACTCAGGAACAAGCAGGATCACACAAACCATGTGCTTATTTTTCTAGTACATTAGATCCCGTAGTTCAGGCTCTTCCTGCGTGCCTGAAATCAGTGGCAGCAACAGCTTTAGCAATCAGACAAAGCGATGCCATAGTGTTAGGACATCAATTGACAGTACAAGTACCACACGCAGTAGAGGTTCTCTTGAACCGCACACAAACACAACACTTGACTATAGCAAGACTCACCGGTTATGAATTAACATTGTTTCAGCCACACATAGAAATCAGACGTTGTAATACATTAAATCCTGCCACACTTTTGCCAGTAAATGGAACAGATCCATTAGCACATGATTGTATTGAAGTCATTACTATCACGACGAAACCCAGACAAGACTTGACAGATATCCCTTTATCAGATCCGGACCTGACATTGTATGTAGATGGTTCATGTATGAGAACAAGTACAGGAGAGTTAGTGGCCGCTTACGCAGTCACAACAGACACTGAAGTCATTGAAACAAATTGTATTAACACTCTGTCAGCTCAAGCAGCCGAGCTCATCGCTCTGACACAAGCCTGTATTCAAGCCAAAAATAAGAAAGTCAACATATACACAGATTCACGTTATGCATTCGGAGTCGTCCATGACTTCGGCGTACTGTGGCGAGAGAGAGGTTATTTAACTTCTCACGGTGCCCACATCCAACACGGACCCCTCATTCAAGCTCTATTAGACGCAATTCATCTACCTACTGCAATATCGATTATGAAATGCAAAGCCCATACAAAAGTTACCGACATCATTTCTCAGGGTAACGACCTAGCTGACAGAACAGCTAAACAGACTGCTCAGAACCAGACTCATACAACTGACACGACAAAGACAATAGTTCCGACACCAACACATTGCATGACAGTTAAGGATCCCGCCCTTGATGTAATTGACATACAGACACATGCTACACCAGAAGAAATAAAGAAATGGACTGAATTAGGAGGGATCCAAACGGATCAAGGATGGATGACGAAGGGAAAATCTATATGGTTTCTTCCCGACTCCATGGTTCAAGTCATCATTAACACAATACATAGTCCAGCGCACCTAGGAGAAAAAGCTATGCTAGACAGCATTCAACACATTTGGTTCAACAAACACTTGCGAGCAGCAGCCAAACAGAAAGTACGTACCTGTATGATATGTTGTCAGTTTAATCCAGGTAAAAGCATTCCCGTAGAGCAGGGTGGATTCCAACCTCCCGATCACGCTTTTGAAGTCCTTTGTAGAGGAATAAAGCCTTTCAGAACCTCTAATACCACGGATTCTGCCTCTTATTTATACTGAGTTATTCTTACTAGATTTTACCGCATAAAAAATAGTACCGGTAATGAAATATTTACCACACAACAATCCCTTTTAATAACTCCTATCATGAAAGGTAAAACGTGAAAGGAGGGCTTTAAGAATTGCCTTTTACTCAGAAAAACATTTATTATTTATTTATCATTTTTCTCATTTGTGCGCTCAACAATTATTCATTGCGCATTTGCTTTTTACAAAATACGACACAATATACAGATAAGTACACTAGACAGAACAAAACAATGTTAATCCCCTAGGGGTTTTAAACTACATTCATTCATCAAACATTCTTGGCCTATCCATTCATACATATAATCGACATACACTAGACAAAGCGGTCCTAATGACACCTCTCCTTTTGAAATGAATTATTTTCCAAACTCTATATATGTTCTGACATTTTCTCTTTTTTTTTATATACAATGAAGAACTAAAAGAACATTTTGAACAGAGCTTTTCAAATGGATGTAAAAAGGACCGAACTGGTCGACGCGTTTCGAACCTCTATCTTTATGAGGTTCTCCTCAGGACCAACCAATTTCTGTAACAAAAAACAAAACCCTCTTTAGATAGTTGGAACAACTTGGGAACTCTAGCAAGCCACCATCAGCGACTGAGCAAACCCACCTTAGAAAAGTATGTCAATGTGGAACCTTAACCTTCATTAACCTTCAATAACTCAAACAGCTTGCACTGGGGCTGCAAAAAACAAACAAATAATTCCCACTCATATCATCCTTCTTTCTGTCAAAGACATTTAAAATGACAAACATAGAAACAACTTGATGTCCATTTTGCTCACCCTTCGACGTGAATCTGTTGTCTTAATGGGACAGCCAAATCCTATAAAAAGTTATAGAATAGCATCACCAGCAAATAAATGGATCCCTCCCGACTAACTCTTTAAATGCATCCAAAATTGGCTTACCCAATTGGGAGACGGCTGTCTCCTTAGTCGGCTCCCTCGGTGAACAAAACCTCTTTTCTTCCTAAGGGTGAAAGTGAACACTTTTTGATATCCTCTTATAGTCTGAAAATACTGCGGGTAAATAAAGCCATTGCGTCCCAGACGCGGTCGCTTACCTATGTAAGTTGGCTGGGTGCGTAGTCGTGTCTCTTTGGAGTCCCGTGCCAGCAGCTGAAACCAAAGACGTGAAATATCGCCATTAGTTAAATTCGGCTTGTGATATCCATGAAGTTTGCTAAGATGTCAAAAAGAATTCATTGCCCGCTTACCGAGATTTCTCCACTGATACAGCGTGCCGCGATTCCGTTAGTCTGTGAGCGGTGCTTCAAGAATGAACTGGATGGTGTAACGGTTGATTCCTCCCGGGTCATAAAAACCCCATTGGCTCATGGGAATTGTAGTTTAATCTGCCGATAGTTCAAGGCGAGATGGGAGATGTGGTTTCCTACTGAAAGAATGATTGCCTAGCTTTCTTTGTCAGTATCTCAATAGGAGGATACCATCATTGGTTCATCAAAGGGTACACATGGTGGAGAAGAGCCTGTTATGCTTCTATGGTCTAATCACACAAATGTACGCGTTGCATATAAGGACGACCGCCACTAAGGGCATCATCATGTTGTAATTGGTCTAAAGATCTCTGCTATCTCATTAAGTCCATTGGTTGTCGTGTTAAATTTCATAATGAGAAATGCCTCACGTTGGCTCAAGAGCCTCTCCAAATCACCCCCACGGGGGTCTTTCTCAATTTTGGACAGCACTGTCCATTTGAAGTCTTCCTCACTGTGTATTTTTGTGACCCAGTGGCTAACTAGCGGAGCATTTTCCACTCGTCGTCGAATCCTCGACTTGTGCTGAGTGATGCGCTGCCGAACCTCTTGAGTGGTCTTTCCAATATAAAGTTTTGGACATGGGCAGGTTACTGCATAAACAACATTCCTGGTTCTGCAGTTTGTAAACATATTGTGCTTCCAATGGATGTTGTTAAACATAAAGACATCTCCTTCAATGGTTTGCTCACAGCAAATGCAAGTCCCACATTTGTGGTGCCCTACAATTGGTGGTAGGGCTAACATACTTCTCAGAGTCGGGGTCTGCTGTTTCGGTAAAGCTGCTCTAACGATATAGTTGGCTATGCTTTTTTCTTTTTTGAACGCAAAAAGAGGTGGAGTAGAAAAATCCTCATGGAGATCTTTAATCAAGTGCCAGTTGGTGAGGATCAGTTTTCGAAGTTGATGCGTGTTAGGGCAAAACGTGGTAACGCAAACTGGCCTCTTAGCCATTTTCTTTGTTTTTTGCTCCAGAAGTGTTTCCCTTGGAGTCCATCATGCTCTCTTGAGGGAGTGTTTGAGTAACTTTTTCGGATACCCCCTCTCCATTAAGCGATCTTTTAGTTTATTCGCATGAGCAAAATATTCCTCTTTTTTTGAACAATTCCTGCGGATCCGCAGGAACTGGCCATACGGCAGATTCTGTCTCAGACTTCGAGGATGGTTGCTGGTATAATGGAGCGCCTTGTTCCTGTCGGTTGATTTCCTAAAAAGTGTGGTTTCTAGCTGCCCATCCGATACCTCCACTTTTACATCCAAAAATGTGATTGATTGATTTGATGCCGAACAACTGAACTTGATGTCTTTAGATCGTTCATTGAGCCATCCCACAAACTCATCTAGTAGTTGTTGTGTGCCAGACCAAATTAGAAAGATGTCATCTATGTATCGCATATAGCTAGAAATGTTTGCCGAATACGGGTTGTTGTTATATATGAAATTATTTTCATATAGGCCCATGAATAACACCGCTAATTCTGGGGCGAAAGGACACCCCATCGCCACGCCTCTTGTTTGGAAGAAGAACTGTGAATCAAATGTAAAATAGTTTTTAGACAATGAAAATTTGGCGAGTGCCAGGATGAATTCCATGGGTACTTGAACCGGCTGTTCTCTTTTGCCTAAGAACCACGTTAATGTCTCCAATGCTTGATCCTGGGGTATTTGGGTATAAAGCGACACCACGTCCAGTGTGACCATCAGTTGCCTTGTGTTGTCAAACCGGACGGGTGCTATTCTGTTTAGAAAGGCCGTGGTATCTTTCAGGTGGGCCGGAATTTCACTGATGAAAGGTTTTAGGAAGAAGTCAATATATTGAGCGACTGGTTCAATAAGTGATTCACACCCCGACACTATTGGTCGGCCAGGGGGGTCAAGTTCACTTTTGTGTAAATTGGGCAGAACATAAAAAACCGGTGTTCTCCGGTTCTTATTCTGTAAAAAAATTCGTTCTTTGGGACCAACATAACCTTGTGTAAACCCTTCCTCGATGATTAGGAAAAGTTGGTTTTGTAATTCCTTTGTTGGATCCTTGGAAATTTTATGATAACAGTCAGCATCTTCTAACTGACGTAACACCTCTTTCTTATATTTATTCACATCCCAAATCACCACTGCACCCCCTTTATCCGCCTGCTTGACCACTACTGATCTGTCATTCTTGAGGTCCATCAAAGCATCTTTCTCCAAATACCCCAGGATCAAGCATTGGAGACATTAACGTGGTTCTTAGGCAAAAGAGAACAGCCGGTTCAAGTACCCATGGAATTCATCCTGGCACTCGCCAAATTTTCATTGTCTAAAAACTATTTTACATTTGATTCACAGTTCTTCTTCCAAACAAGAGGCGTGGCGATGGGGTGTCCTTTCGCCCCAGAATTAGCGGTGTTATTCATGGGCCTATATGAAAATAATTTCATATATAACAACAACCCGTATTCGGCAAACATTTCTAGCTATATGCGATACATAGATGACATCTTTCTAATTTGGTCTGGCACACAACAACTACTAGATGAGTTTGTGGGATGGCTCAATGAACGATCTAAAGACATCAAGTTCAGTTGTTCGGCATCAAATCAATCAATCACATTTTTGGATGTAAAAGTGGAGGTATCGGATGGGCAGCTAGAAACCACACTTTTTAGGAAATCAACCGACAGGAACAAGGCGCTCCATTATACCAGCAACCATCCTCGAAGTCTGAGACAGAATCTGCCGTATGGCCAGTTCCTGCGGATCCGCAGGAATTGTTCAAAAAAAGAGGAATATTTTGCTCATGCGAATAAACTAAAAGATCGCTTAATGGAGAGGGGGTATCCGAAAAAGTTACTCAAACACTCCCTCAAGAGAGCATGATGGACTCCAAGGGAAACACTTCTGGAGCAAAAAACAAAGAAAATGGCTAAGAGGCCAGTTTGCGTTACCACGTTTTGCCCTAACACGCATCAACTTCGAAAACTGATCCTCACCAACTGGCACTTGATTAAAGATCTCCATGAGGATTTTTCTACTCCACCTCTTTTTGCGTTCAAAAAAGAAAAAAGCATAGCCAACTATATCGTTAGAGCAGCTTTACCAAAACAGCAGACCCCGACTCTGAGAAGTATGTTAGCCCTACCACCAATTGTAGGGCACCACAAATGTGGGACTTGCATTTGCTGTGAGCAAACCATTGAAGGAGATGTCTTTATGTTTAACAACATCCATTGGAAGCACAATATGTTTACAAACTGCAGAACCAGGAATGTTGTTTATGCAGTAACCTGCCCATGTCCAAAACTTTATATTGGAAAGACCACTCAAGAGGTTCGGCAGCGCATCACTCAGCACAAGTCGAGGATTCGACGACGAGTGGAAAATGCTCCGCTAGTTAGCCACTGGGTCACAAAAATACACAGTGAGGAAGACTTCAAATGGACAGTGCTGTCCAAAATTGAGAAAGACCCCCGTGGGGGTGATTTGGAGAGGCTCTTGAGCCAACGTGAGGCATTTCTCATTATGAAATTTAACACGACAACCAATGGACTTAATGAGATAGCAGAGATCTTTAGACCAATTACAACATGATGATGCCCTTAGTGGCGGTCGTCCTTATATGCAACGCGTACATTTGTGTGATTAGACCATAGAAGCATAACAGGCTCTTCTCCACCATGTGTACCCTTTGATGAACCAATGATGGTATCCTCCTATTGAGATACTGACAAAGAAAGCTAGGCAATCATTCTTTCAGTAGGAAACCACATCTCCCATCTCGCCTTGAACTATCGGCAGATTAAACTACAATTCCCATGAGCCAATGGGGTTTTTATGACCCGGGAGGAATCAACCGTTACACCATCCAGTTCATTCTTGAAGCACCGCTCACAGACTAACGGAATCGCGGCACGCTGTATCAGTGGAGAAATCTCGGTAAGCGGGCAATGAATTCTTTTTGACATCTTAGCAAACTTCATGGATATCACAAGCCGAATTTAACTAATGGCGATATTTCACGTCTTTGGTTTCAGCTGCTGGCACGGGACTCCAAAGAGACACGACTACGCACCCAGCCAACTTACATAGGTAAGCGACCGCGTCTGGGACGCAATGGCTTTATTTACCCGCAGTATTTTCAGACTATAAGAGGATATCAAAAAGTGTTCACTTTCACCCTTAGGAAGAAAAGAGGTTTTGTTCACCGAGGGAGCCGACTAAGGAGACAGCCGTCTCCCAATTGGGTAAGCCAATTTTGGATGCATTTAAAGAGTTAGTCGGGAGGGATCCATTTATTTGCTGGTGATGCTATTCTATAACTTTTTATAGGATTTGGCTGTCCCATTAAGACAACAGATTCACGTCGAAGGGTGAGCAAAATGGACATCAAGTTGTTTCTATGTTTGTCATTTTAAATGTCTTTGACAGAAAGAAGGATGATATGAGTGGGAATTATTTGTTTGTTTTTTGCAGCCCCAGTGCAAGCTGTTTGAGTTATTGAAGGTTAATGAAGGTTAAGGTTCCACATTGACATACTTTTCTAAGGTGGGTTTGCTCAGTCGCTGATGGTGGCTTGCTAGAGTTCCCAAGTTGTTCCAACTATCTAAAGAGGGTTTTGTTTTTTGTTACAGAAATTGGTTGGTCCTGAGGAGAACCTCATAAAGATAGAGGTTCGAAACGCGTCGACCAGTTCGGTCCTTTTTACATCCATTTGAAAAGCTCTGTTCAAAATGTTCTTTTAGTTCTTTCATTGTATATAAAAAAAAAGAGAAAATGTCAGAACATATATAGAGTTTGGAAAATAATTCATTTCAAAAGGAGAGGTGTCATTAGGACCGCTTTGTCTAGTGTATGTCGATTATATGTATGAATGGATAGGCCAAGAATGTTTGATGAATGAATGTAGTTTAAAACCCCTAGGGGATTAACATTGTTTTGTTCTGTCTAGTGTACTTATCTGTATATTGTGTCGTATTTTGTAAAAAGCAAATGCGCAATGAATAATTGTTGAGCGCACAAATGAGAAAAATGATAAATAAATAATAAATGTTTTTCTGAGTAAAAGGCAATTCTTAAAGCCCTCCTTTCACGTTTTACCTTTCATGATAGGAGTTATTAAAAGGGATTGTTGTCTAATAATTCTCAGTTTGGACAATATGTTTCGTTGGTTTTGTCTCCAGAGAAGTGGCATAGGACAAACCCCACTTGCAATTGGTGAATTAGGAGTGGTATCAATGACTGCAGTCTACTGGAAAGGACCCTGGTGAGATCATGATGTCAGTGCTGAGGAGAAAGATAGGACTGTAGCTCGAGAATAACAGTGGGTCCTTCCCAGGTTTTTGAATGAGAGAGGCAATTGCCCCATTGAATTCAAGGCGTAGAGATCCCAGTGACTTCACATCATTAAACACTTTACAATGCAATGGCAAAGTTTAGGCCTTGTGGATCTTTTAAAATATAATAAGAACTCTGGTCCCTAGGTGCTTTCCTGGACTGTTTGTCCTCAACTGCCTTCAGTATTTTGTCTTTTTTGACTTTGCTGTTCATGGCATTTTTGAGATTTGTAGGCAATGCTGGCACCTTGCAATCTGTTAGGAAGTCTTCCTTCAACCCTTCTGCTGACACTCTGTCTGTGCTATTAAGGGCTCTGAAATACTGTGCAAACTCCTTGGTTATGCCCAGAGCGAGGGTGAGTAATTCATCTTTGTTAGATCGTATTGCTATGATTGTAGATGATTCCTGTTGGTGTAATATGCTGCCCGTAGCCTTCTAGGTTTCCGCCCACTTTCATAATGCCTCCATTTCGGCCAAGACAGAGCGATTTCAGCTAGGCGGGTAAAGTGTGCATGGAGTTCAAGTTTCTCAGAAGACAGGTTTGGGGTGAAGGACGTCTAATATTCGGCTGCCAGATCTGACATTTTAGGGTGGCCCTGCGGTAAGCATCCTTCCTCTTACACAGAGTTGCATATCGTTGACCCCCTCAGGCACGTCTTCCTTCCCGCCCACAGTATTTGGTCTGGCTGGACCAATCCATCATTGTGGACATGTAAGTCAGATAGGTGTTTGTTGATATTTTTCTCTTCAGAGTGCTCGTTACTAGGGGTGTTCATTTGCCACAGTTTTGCATGAGGTAACCTAAAACCTAGGGAGCGAATGAGTAGTATCAGGGAGTGGTTTGCTATACTGCTTCTAAGCCGTAAGGAACAATATATAAGCAAACCCAAGCCAAAAAGTTCGCTTTTTTATCAGAACTTGGGAGATGTGCAAATGGAGAGTTTGAAGGTAGTGAAAAACTCCCTCTGGGGGATGGCTGGACTTTCTATACCCAGGAGCTCTAACCTGGAAACAGAAATAAACGTGTTGGCAGGAACCATTCATAAGAGAAAGGAAGATAGCAAATGTTTCCGACTATGGCTCCGGTCTGTGGGTGGAATGGAGTAATTATTAATTGCAGAGCAGGTAATTAGTGGAGGAGAGAGATGCACTTCCCATGTATCCCATGAAATTATTATGACGATTTTCTATTAAAAGATGTTAACTCCTTGAGAACACTAGGATCAAGATTGTCCTGTAGATATCATATCTAGATGGTTTGTCAAAAAAGTAGGAGATGTTGCAAATCATTTCCACTGAAACGCCTCAACGTAAATAATTGCAGAATCCGCTGTATACAGAGAAATTTCACATGATAAATGGATAGAATCAGGGATCCCTGTTAAAAGTAATAGCAGATCTGCAGATGCTCAATAGACAAACTGATGTGTGTTAATTAATCTCCCTTGTGTTGTTGTTTTGTTTCTGAGAAAAACAGTGAGTGCAAATTTGTTTTTTGCATTCAATTGGAGTGGAATATATATTTGTAACCTTTTAAAGGAATCTTAATGCAGAAAAATAAAGAGAAAAACAATTACAAGTAATTTTTAAAGTTGCGGTTAATGAATAAAAAATGGCTGGAATTAATCGAGCCCTGGTAGTCAGCATAGCCGACTTACAGGAGGCATCCCTTAATCCCGATGCCCCAGAGAAAGCCCTGGATATTTACATGAGAACAGTAGTTTTTTTTTTTTTTCCAAAATAGCTCCTGGTTGTAATACCGAAAAAGCACGTCCAAAAAGCGGGCAGGTTTGGTTCACAAAAACCTGTAGACAAAAAAGGAAAGCCCTAACCTTAGCTATTAAAAGCAAAAATTGTCTTCGCGTGCAATCTGCCAGGAAGGAGTATAAAGTAGCGTTGCACTGCGCAAAGCCACAGTGGGAAGAATCCCACTGGCAGAACCTTAAAGATGCTAGTTTAGCAAACAATGCTAATTTATTTTGGAATCTTGTTACGGGGACTAATAGGAAAGATACCGATTCAATCTCCAACCATATATCAAGCCTAGACTGGTTCGACCATTTAAGAAAACTATACACGGGGACAGATATAATATACCAGGGAGGGCCTCGCGATCAGCCAATTCCCTGCTCCTCGCTAATCACCGGTGACTACTTTAGTTTAAATGAAGTAGAAGGGGCAATCAAAGGAATTGTACCGTCAAAAGCCCCTGGACCGGATGGTCTTCCGGGGGACTTACTTCTAGTGAACACAAGTGATTGGGCGAAATATATCATGCTCCTAATTAATTCCATCTCTAAAGGGTGCCTTATACCCGAATCGTGGAAGGGTGCCGAAGTAGTGCCTATCTTTAAAAAGGGAGCTAGGGAGGACCCTGCCAACTACCGACCGATTAGCTTGATTGATGCTATCCAAAAAGTAGTTGGTAGGGTGCTGCTGCAGAGAATCCACTCTTGGGTTGAGGATGAGAATATCCTCTCCCAATACCAGGCGGGTTTTAGGACCAGAACCGGGACAGTTGACCAAGGGTTCAGATTGCTCCTCATTTATTGGAAGGTATTCGGGATAGGTGGAGGCAGTCTTTATTTTGCTTTCATCGACTTGAAGACTGCCTTCGATCTGGTCCCCCGGGAACAACTATGGAAAATTTTGTGCGAGATGGGTATTCCCATGTCTATTTTGAACCTGCTTGTCCGATTGCATGAGGGCAATTATGCTCAAGTGAGGTGGGGGTCACAAGAGCAAAAAACGATAGGATTCTAGTGAACAGGGCTGTGTTATGGTGCCTACCCTATTCTCTCTATATGTGAATGGGGTGGTTGGTTTTTCTTCAGGAGATTCCGGCTGATGCCCTGGCCTTGGCAGGAGATAGGGTACCCACACTCCTGTTCGCAGATGATATGTTGTTGATTTCCAAGACCCCGGCCGGGCTACAAAAACTCTTACACAGGTTTCAGCTCTTTTGCACTTCAATGGGGTTGATTATTAACACTACAAAGACTAAATTAATGACATAAAACCCCTACAAGCCCTTTAGGCACATTTTTACTTTGGGTGGAACGCGCTTGGAAAGAGTCAGCACTTTTGATTACCTGGGCAGTCGACTCTCCGAAACAATGCACTGGAATCCCCACATTAACAAGATGATCCTAAATCATAAACGTGTGGCTGGGGCAATAGGCAGACAACATCGCTCCGCACAGAGCAGACCTGTTGCCCCAGCGCTAACGATTTACGCTGCAAAGGCAGTTCTGCCCTTTATGGTGCGGAATTGTGGGGGTTTAACAATGTGCAAGAGATCTGCAGATCCGAACACAAGTTTTGGAGAGAGCTAGTGAGCCTCCCCCGAAATGTCCCACTTAAGCCCCTGATGAGCGACATGGAAGACGCTCTTACAAAGACATTGCCAGATTAAGACCGCTGCTTTATTGGGCCCGCCTGTTGCGAACTGCTGAACTCGCCAAATATGCCGCCGCATTTAAAGAAGTAATTAGTTTAGACTGCAACCACAGGGTCAGCTGGCTTAACAAAGTTAAGAAATTAGTATTTGCCCTAGGTCTCAGAGACTCTTGGGAGGGCCAGAACCCACCAATAAGGATGGACTTAAAAAGGTATATTGGGCTTGGGTGGATACACAGGAACTCAGTAACCCTAGTGCAGGCAGGATGGCAGATGATTTTTACCAGTTCAAACAGCACATATTTTTAGAGCCATATTTAGATCTAATTCGGACCCCAAGAGACAGGGCACTCTATATACAGTTTAGGGTTGGCTCCCTCTTAGTTTGCGAGCTAACTGCAAAATGGAATCCACCTCGCCACCAAAAGAGAGTGTGGCCCACCTCATGTTCGCATGCAGAGCATACTCCAGGGCCAGATCGAGATGGCTAAAACCAATCTGCAGATATCTGGGCATCTCGGATCATAGTGTTGCCCTGCGGATTCTGAAATCAGATCCAAAAGCTCTCTTAGTCTGTGGTGTGGCAAAGTATCTCGGCTGTATTTGGCTTGTCAGGTCCAAATTCTTGTGCAGGGAGGTATGAATTTACAATGCAAATGTATCTTTATATATTCTTATATTGCCATCAGATAGCTTTTAAAAGATGTATGTTCTTATTTTTTCTTAATTAATCTCATTTACTAAATTGTATTTTCAAACTTATTAAATGTACAAATGAACTTCCCATCTTGGCCCAGGGATTACTGTATTGCTGCTAATATTTATTAACAAAATGATCAATCTTTTGTATATTGTCCCTGGATGGAATGTATATATTTACTTTTTTATTGTTTTTATGATAACTCTTATCTTTTATTCTTGGCTTGTATGAATGAAGTTGCTTTTATGATACTAGTTATCGAAATAAAGCTATTTGACTGACTGACTGTCTGAATTACAAGTAATTTTTATATGATAGAGATTTGTACTAATAAAATCATATGCATTTTTTCACAATCTGTTGTGGTACTCGTTCATGAGGAATAAGTGATATTGGATGCTGGTTGAAAGGTTGTGCAGCTTGATAGATGAGTCTCTGAGTTAGCTTGTATATTGTTGCCAACTGGGAAAATTGTCTAAATCACTGTTTAGTACCACCCTGTCCCCTTGCAGTGTGGGGTCCCTCTTATTATAGAAAGGGTTGCTATACTGCCCTCCAGGATCCTACAGTCAGAGTCATTTGGCACCAACGAGCCAGATGTCAAATAGTAATCTATGACAAATTAATAATCTTTGTCACCTCCTGAAGTGTGTGGTCAGTCATCATGTCTGTCAGGAGGCCCCTGACCCTACCACTGACCATATCTGGTCACCTAGATCTGTCAAGCACTATGTTGATTGTCAAGTTCCTGTTCCCTCTAAAAGAAACTTTAGCTGTGCCAAATTTGGTCAGTGTCCTTGAAAGGGCAGTAAGAAATCAACCCTGGTGCCAGCGGAGTCATATATTGAATCTACAACTAGTCTCCTACCCTGCATGTGTATATTGGCAAACTTCCAGAAGTCCTTGGGGTCCCACCTCGTGTTAAATCTGAACCAGGAGAGATCTGGATAAGTGATGTCACCCTTCCCTCCTTGTACATCACTGATTCACAGTGTCACAGTCAAGCTAAGGTACGAGACTAGTTGTCGAGTCAAAATACGGCCCTACTGGCACCATGGTTACATATATACAATAACATGCTTACCCACTCTCTGCTCAGTTTGTCTGATTTACTAGACTGAGGATGTGTCTCACGAAACAAACTATGCCCGCCTCTTTAGAGGCCAGGAAACAGATGGCTTTCTTTCTCTTGATACGATGAATAAGACTGTCCACATTAAGATATAAAATAGTGATTTTTTTAGGCTTGTCAGACAATGTGCCACTGAACGCCTTAACAGTGTAGGTAGCAAATCTCAGTACCCCTCAAGAGCAAAATTGAGCGTTAGGTCTAACACTCATGTCACCCAACTATAGCACAAGCCTTGCACCATCAAAGAAGTGGTAACAAAGTGTCTGATTCAGAGGACACTAATGGTGCAAATCTCCAGTAGACAACTATAGTGGAAGTAAAGCCCAGCTGGACTCAGAGGATCAGATTCCACAATTCCAGGCAAAAACATCAGAGTACTGAAGTGCACCCAACAAAAGCACAATGCTAAAAAGGTGTGTGAGTTTTGGTGGTCATCAGCAGAGATGTTGAAGGTAAACATACGGGGAAATCGAAGAGAACTAAACACAGGGGATTAAAGACACGGGGAAACCCTTACCAATCCCTAACCTAAACTTTAAACAGGCAGAGTGATCCCACACTCCATTGCACTGTGAGCTGCAGCATCTAACAGAAAGAGGACTTCATTATGGAGTGTAATAAAAGGAAGCTCACCCCTACTTGACACCCAACCCATCTTCATGTCCCATCCACCCTGAAACTTTGTAAACCTGTAAAGCTTTCAGAACATAGCATACAGTTGTCAGACAGAACACTACAGGCACCTTGGCCACTGAGAATTTGGGTCAGAAAGACAGGGAAAGATACTTAGTCTTTAACTGGGGCCGGGGGGGGAAATTTGGCACAGGGTTACCTAGACTTGTCTCCACCCTGGTGTCCACCAGCAGAGGTGTCTCTGTCCTTCCTACTTCTTGTGACAGACTCTAATCATTCCCTCTTAGAATGTGAGGTTGGGGCATTTTTGTTGTCTTTGTTCTGAGCAATGGATAACGCACGTCTCCTGCGGAACCACTACTGCACAAATTAGTAGTGCCCATCGCACAACTCCAGTGATTCCGAGAATCTTTCCAAGTCTTTGGGGTTGTGGAACTATCTATGCTTGCCATTGTGATTAACATAGTAGCAGACTACAGCAGGCTATATCTGACGTATCACTTCCTCAGTGGAGGTCTAAGGGCAAGGATGTTTCAAGGCTATATCCTGTGAAAAGTCTGCCAAAACAAATATTTTCGTGATACCTATACAGAATTGAACCTTTGTTCTTTTTGCTACAGTCTAGCTTACTAATGCCTGAAAAAAAACACAATAAATAATCTTGGTGAAGCTCAGTTCACTGGCCACCTGGACAGTATACTTGGTGACCTTTGGAATTCTTAGATGAGTGTTGAAGGTTAAGTGTGTCAATTCTGGGGTGAACGTTGTCAGGAAGTTCTGCATGTCATCTTTTTCCTGACTCTTTGAAGCAACTAGGATTCTGACACTGTCTTGACTGTCTTCCATATTGGTCACTTTTCTATGCATGTTCTAGAGTTCTTGGCCCCAGTTGAGTGAGTAATTTATGTGGTCCAATTGAGCTTCCATGGTTTCCAGTCTTCTGTTTGTGGCGTCTAACCTGAATCAGAAGAACGCAAGATTGAAGCAAATGGCTCAGCAGAGTCCACTGTTCTAACCCTGAGCCATGGTCATCCAGAGTGAGGTCAGTTCCCTAGTTCCCTAGGACATTGTGGCAGGAGCATCTGAGGTGTGGTCAGACTTCTGATTTTCAGCCACCGCAAAAAAAAAAAAAAGAAAAATGGTCATGACAATTAAGGCTTAAGCATGTAGTAGGTTAGATTTCAAAGGAAGGGCCTGGCGTGGTCCTTGTCACTGGGATCCGATGTCACTGTATTTTGTGGGACAGCAAAACATAAACGTACGTGTTTAAAAGTGGTGGGATTGAACCAATGTGCACCATGTGCAAGCAGTAAAGTCTGAGCATTAATAGTCTGTTGCCAGCAAGAGCCTGATGTATTTTACTCATGGGGATGTTTTATAACAAATACAGCATCGTACATGGGCTCCACGGGAATGCAGTAAATCATCCCCACGACCATGATGATGACCCACTGAGTGCATACAAATTTGTAAGACCGGTAATAGATCACGGTCCTAATAATTGTCCATGAAAGTAAAATGAGGGGCAGACAAGATACTCACATCTCAAAGAAAGAGTGACCAGGCGCTGGAATCCATTACACAAACCCGAAGAGCTACTGCCTGAGGCTCTCCCTTTTCATCAGTCAGCTCCTGGAAGCTCCCTGTGTGCCACAGTCCCTCATCGCGTCAGGCTCTATGGCCATGTCACCCTGTGGGGCTACACTAAGCTCTAAGCGAGAGCAGCCATCGCGGATGCAACTTCACCCCACTGCTTAAATATAAACTTTTAAAAATAACACTATCAATTTCCCACAAAGCTTATTATTGTCCCTTTACGTTTAGTTGATGTTTGTGAAGTGTAACCATGAGCTCATGAGTTATTTCATTGCTTCAATAGTCAAACATTAAAAGACCATAAATTCAACTTACTAATCAAATATTCATCTATTTCGCCTCCTATCGCCACTTTCTTTTTTTTGGGCGTATCAATTATTTTATTGATGAAATTAAGAATTGAGAAATAACAGCAAATAGAGTGACATACAGGTCCAGTGTATACCCATATAGATATAAACGTTGATTATGATACATGCACCAATACAAACAATACTTATATATAATATTGAAGAGAGATAGAAAAGGGAAGAGAGGGGTGACAGAATAAGCTATAGAAGGAAGAAAGTAAAGCGAGGAAGGGAAGAAGGGCGCAGAGAGAAAGAAGGGAAGAAAGACGGAAAATACAAAGCAGGGAAGAAAGAGAGGGGAAGTGAATGGAGGGGTAGTGAGTACAATGATGGTAATGAGGAAGAAGCAAGAGTCTAAGCAAACTATGGGTAAAGGGGAGCATCTTGCAAAAAGGGGGACCATATATGAAGAAAAGCATCTGCTATATCCATTAAATTGTAAATGATCTTTTCATATGATGTGGTCTTGTACATCTCCTCAAGCCATTCCCCATGTGACAGCAATTGTAGAGAGCGCCAATGTCGCAAAATACAGATTTTGGCAGCTGTAAGGGCAGTAACTAGCAATCAACAAGCCTGGTGGGTCAATTCGGGAATGACCGATAAGTCATGGAGGAGAACTAGAAGTTCCGGAAGTGGAGAGGGCAAATTCATAGATTCCAGAAGTGTAGTCTACTGACATCCAGAAGGGGTGTATGATGGGACAGTCTAGCAAAATATGGATAACAACACAGGACACATGATTAATTTGCCAAAAGGCAGAATAAGTGAGCAACCCTGCAGCCTGGAGCGGATTCCAGTGCCAGCCTGAAGGATCTTAAAAAGACTGTGTTTCATCCGTGCGTCACGGGCTCCTCGTTCGAAAGCCTCCAAAAGTTTTCTCCAGTCTTCCTCTTCATATTCCACTTGTAGACGAGCCTGCCAGGTATCCTGAGGCTAGCCAATTGTGGCTGAGAATAAATATTACAAATCAGGTGGCTATCGTTATATAATACAGACATCATGCCTTTAAACTGACCCCAAGTGTTGAGGTAAGAAAGCACCGGGGAACAGGGAATGGTCCAGGGTTGAGGACCCAATTTACTCAGCAGACAATGACGCAATTGTATATATTGCCATTGTTGGGTATGCGACAAGCCAAATTCGTCCTGTAGCATCTCAAAGGACTTGAGTTCACCACCAGAGATCAAGTGCATAAAAGTCAGATTCCCAGTTCTGCACTAAGGGCCCTAGTCAAGCATGGTCCCTCCTATGTGAATGCCTGCATTAATGCAGATGGGAGCTTTGTCATGAAGATGCACGTCTACCGAAAAAATCTTGTGGGCCCACATCCAGGCAGCGTACGTGGCTCTCAGCTTGGGATTGGGGGAAATCGGCAGCAGCGGGCTCGGAAGATAGTCTGTCATCCCAACGATGCCTCCTGGAGTCTGCGTTCGAACATAACCCACAACGGAGGGTCTTGGACCCGGTGGTGCATGTATGCCATTAGTGTCAAATATAGGGCTAAACAATAATGTTCCACAGACAGCAGGGCTAATCCGCCTGCTGATCTGTGGGCAATTAGCTTTTGAATTGCCAGACAAGGTCTCACTGAGCCGCAGATGAAGACCTTAATGGTCTTATCTATCTGACAGAGGGTCAAGAGGGGTATTAATTGGGGAAGCATGCCTAACATGTACGTGATTCAGGGAAGGGTAACCATTTTCATTGCTTCAGTCCGTCCCAAGAGAGACAGATGTAGGTGGGACCACTTTGTTTAGTCCAGTTGCATTTGCTCCATTAATGGGTCCAGATTATATGCCACCATGCGTTCTAGGCATCTATTTACTAGAATACCCAGATACCCAAGGCAGGAATTTTCCAATAACATGAGTAATCTGCTATGGCGGTGCAGGTGGTAATCCGCGACATTGGCAAGGCCTTGCTCTTTTTCCAGTTCACCTTGTAGTCAGATACTGCAGCAAAGGCATCAATAGTCTCCAACACCTCACGGATAGAGGAAGGTAAGGCAGACAAAGTAAGTAAAATGTCAAGGGACCTCCGGCGTTGGAATACCTATTATTCTATCTGATTGGCGCATGGACACTGCATCAGGTACCACTGCAAGGAGAAAAAACAGGGGAGAGAGTGGACAACCTTGGCTGGTACTCCTACGGACTGGGAAGGGCTCAGAAAGAAAGCCTCCACAATTGACCTGCGCCGATGGGAATTTGCACAGCCATTTAACTCTGGAGATGAAGTCCTCACCAAGGCCAAATTTGAAAAGTGTGGTAAACAAAGAGTCACATTCCATCCTGTCAAAGGCCTTTTCTGCATCCAATGACAGTGCCAAGACCTCACCAGGAAGGTCCGCTGCTAGCCAGACCGCAGGAGGTGGCGTGTGGAGATGATTGTGTGATGTGCAGCCTGGGACAAACCCCACTTGCGAAAGGTAAATAAGAGAGGGAAGGACTCACTTAAGGTGAGTTGTTAGAATGCTTACCAATACCTTGACGTTACCATTAAGCAGGGATATGAATCGATAACTTCCACGAAGGAGAAGATCTTTTCCTGGTTTGGGTAGGACCAAAATCAGACCCTGTTGGACAATATACCTAAGGAGCCCAAGCAATCAGACTCAGTGAAGGCCCCATAGAGAAGATCCACTACCTCGGATTTGGCCCATATATAGAACTCTGCCAGGAAACCATACTCACCCGAGGCTTTGTGTTTGTGATAGGGTAAACTTGAGATGGCCTGCTCTATCTCCTCCTCGGTGATCTCGCCCTGAAGCAGCTGCCTGCCGTCCTCTGAGAGTCAAGGTAAGTGAATACCTTCCAGGAAAGTGTTTATCTGATCTGTTTCTTGAACAATTTCCGAATAAGTAGAGGGTCTTGTAATAGGAGGCAAACACATCTGAAATCTCCTGTGGCTTAGTGACCAGCACCCCAGAGTCGGTAATGATAGCAGGAATGGTCATTCCTGCCTTCCTCCACTTGAGCTGCGCTGCCAAATGACACCCTCCTTCTCTCCCTGTTCATAGTTTTGGTATGTCAGCTTCTGTAGTGAATACTCAGCTTTGGGGGTGAAGAGGGTATTGAGGTCTATGCAGCGCCTTCTCATGGCTGCACTTGGTGATAGTAGAACGGTGGTCCTACGCGTGAAGTGGGCTAAATCCGCTTCTAATACTTTCTGATGCTCCTCCCTCTGCTTGTTGGACAGGGCTGTATCCCTTCATCAGCTGTCCCCCGATTGCTGCCTTCACTACTGCCCACAATGTCAGGGCAGAGGCAAACTAACCAATCCTGTTCTCCCAGTAAGTATGCACATGGGCTGTAAGCTGTGCCTTGTCTACCTGGTGGTTGTATCGGGATAGGTTGAGATGCCAGGGGTTGAGAATTGACTGCAACAGACCCAGATCAGTCTCTAGGGTAATGGGTGAGTGGTCCGAAAGGGCACCCTCTAATATTAAGGTCTCGCAGAGAACAGGAAGTAAATAGTGGTCCATCAAGAAAAAAAAAAATCAAACCAGGATTGTGTACCATTGACTGGGGACAAATATGTGTATTCCTGTCCTGTAGGAGGCAAAAGACGCCATATGTCACGGAGGCCATGATCAGCCACAAGATCTCGTAGGAGGGCTCTGTCCACATTAACAGATACATCAATTGGACCGGTACGTTCTAAGACTGCATCCTGGACCAAATTCCAACCTTCGCCTATAAGGATGTTGACGGTATCTATCGCCATCAATAATTGCATGAGTTGAAGAAGGAAGGCACGCTTCGAACCCATGGGCGCATATACTGTACCTATGCATAAAACTCTACCATGAATCTTTAATTTGGCGAACACATAGCAACCCTCTGGGCTGACCGAAGTCTTAAGCACTACGTGGGATTCCTATCACCACTTTTAATTTTTTTGTGAAACTGCTTTCATAAATTTAACAAAGTCATCCACCCAGAGCCAGTCAGAGCAGTTAAAACAAATCTGTATAGCTCAGGATTTCAGAGTTTTTATAAAGATTTCCAAAGGTACAGAATGCCCCAAACCTTCACTAAACACTAGTGATGGAGACCGACCAAGTCAATCGTGGAATCGCTAGTGGTAGGATCTGGTATGGGGAAGGGCCACTAGAAGACACAGAAAGGCACTGACATTCTTGGCAAAAAAGCCTGATGTGGTTCTTTCACTGCAGCAATTAGCTGGAGGGGTGCTGTCTAAGCTGCTGGTCTCCTGTGGTATTTGTGCTGGGATTTAGCTCTGTGTGCTTCTCTATGAGAACGTACAAAGGCAAAAAAAATATGCCATGGGATTTTTCCTGCCACAGATGGGTCACAACTGAGTTCTGGAGTGATAGCCTTTCCATGGTGCAGCATCACAGTGCTCTCCATGTAATAGTAGGTTAAGTGTTTAGGTTGCCACTGCCGAGGTGTGCAGCCTCTCATATTTACTGAATCGCACCCTTGAAAACAAGCACTTGAACCTTGGTGTACAGCACTGTCAATGGGAGAGAGAGGCAGAGACAAAGTAGCAGAAAGCATGGTGATAGGGCACAATGGATCAGAGAAGGGTAGAAAGGGAGCAAGGAAAGAGAAGAGCTGTAGGAGCTCCCTAGAAATGGTTGAGGTGCAATACCGAGTGTTCTACTAGATGAGCCTTCCACTCTCACCTAAAATGGCTTTCCAATCAAACATTACTCAAAAAACCACATTTTATTACTCTCTTTCCCCTCAGCTTGCAGTGCTCTGGATGGATGTGATTAGGATGATATACCAAGAGGAGTCAACCACATCACTTGCCCCAACAAAAATATTCTGTGGAGGAAGATAACAAGTCGTCCATGGCCAATGTTTCTGCCATTTCATCCTGCATTTAGTCAGTAGGTGAAGATTGTTCACAGTCCCCTAAAAGCCTTATGAGGATCGCCCTATCTAATTTGGTATCACAACTTAAGGGGTAAAAATGGCTACCAGGAAAGAAGTAGTGTATGAAAAATGACAAAAACAATATGCGTAAAAGAAGCACCCCTTCTGGTTAGACAGAAAATGTCCTTTCGTGGCTTGGGAGAGTGAGCACTCCTGCAATGAATTTTCCAGTGAGTGGTTGGGTACTTTTTGCTTTGTGACAATCATGCATGTATGCTGAGGGTCTGTGTTGAAAAGCTTTGAAACTCAGAGCTGGGTTCTCAGGTCTGGAGGGAAACACCTAATACACAACTGCTTTACTGAGCGTAGCTAAGGGAGACTAACATTAATGGCAGTAACTGATTATACCTGCAGGTTAGGTAATCGTTTACCTGTGGCCGTCAAAAGGAGAGTTGTACACTGGGCTCTGCTGCTTAAATCTGTTTGCAAGCCCTGTACAAGATGGTCCTTAACTCCATCTAGATGGGACTTGGAAGTAATATGGATTTACCTTGTGTATTTGTAGCAGGGTAAGTGTGAAATCTGTGTGTACTGTTAGTGCCCAGTAATCGATTTTGGATCTCCTTTATGTGAATGGTACCTAAGATGGAAGCTTTACAGAACCCTGACAGTCAGAAAGCAGGGTGAATAGCATGAATTCTCAAGAGCATCCTTGAGGTTCTTTTAAATGGACCAGACACTAGGTTGTGGAGGATAGGAGACAGAGGGCCCCATTAACGTATGGGAATGATCGTTGCTTAATAAATTGAGAGGTAGCTGAGGAAGTCTTTATCTTTTGTGCCTTTGTTTTGAATCTCCCTGACAGGGAACTCTCATTCCCACTCCTTCATCCTTCTAATGCCAGAGGACAAAGGTTGTTGCTTGACCATCCTAGGAGGAACATGTAAAAAGACGGCACCTGCCTGAAACTTGTCCCAGAGCTAGACCTGTGGTATACACAATTTCGATCGTTAAACTAAGTGTAGGTATGGGGCATCATCCTCAAGGCATTGTGCCAGGATTTATCATTGATCATGGCCAGGGGTCACACCAGTGGAGACCAAGAACAATGTCCAAGGTTCGGGGTTGGAAACTGACAACTCCCTGTACCAAGTTTGAGGATAGAAACGCGGTAGCTTTGAAATATGCCAGAAAGAGCTGTCTTGAAACCACCTTTAGGGAAGGAGCCCACTTACTGCTGACGAGGGGTGTTGGCGACACCCATCCATGAAGAACAAGCTTCCTAGATGAAGATCACAATGAGGAGCAGTGCAGGAAGAACTGCCCATCGTAGCCTAGGGAAGGGTCTACAAAACGTCTTGTTTCTCAGTTTCCCCTGCAATGTGTCCCAATGCGAGACTGATTACCCCCTGAATCTGTACATGCGTGAGGGCATTTGGAGCATGTCCCCTGAATGGTCCGCAGAGAGGTGGCAGGCTAGGTCCACCTTCACTACAAAGGACAGACAAAACCACAAAGTGCCTTGATGCTGACAAGAATCGCAACCTCAGTAAGCAGTGTTACCTGAAGATCACAAAGCGCCTGTGATTGCTTGGTCCTATGAAAGATTGTAACCGTATTCTGTGGTCACATTACCACAACTGACTTCATCACCACTGGGACAATAGGTGGGCATTTTTGTTCCGTTCGGTTGTGGGCTTCAGTTTGGGCCTGAAGAAGAGCCACGTAAGAAGATAACCCGGTCACATGTGTGATTGGAGTGTTGCCTTCCCTACATTTGCAGCCCCACCTTCCCCTAATTGAAAGCGCCACAGCAGTGGTTAACAGAGATGTTACTGGAGTTGACAGGGCTGGAGCAGGGTCAGTGGGGTCTATCCCTTTGGTTTGAACGTGGAAACACACCAGGAGGAGAGCCGCAAAACCAACCCTCTTTCGGCAAAAGCAGGCCAATCCCACATTGGACTTCTTAAAAGTACAATCTGTAACTGAGATGGTGCAGGGCAGCAACTGACAATTAGGTTTCTATATAACCATTCCATATCCATCTTGGAGACGAGGGGGTTAAGTACAAGCCCAGTAGAGTGACAGAAGACTACAACATACCAATCCCAAGGGTTTGGGGGGCACCCTTCCCTATCCTGCATTGACTGTATCCTTATGACACTCTTACCTATTGGAGTTTTGGAACAGCCTAAGTCTTGACCAACTGGTTCTCTAACGCTCCCCAAGTATAACTGTGTGCATTATTGTGTCCTTAGCATTTTGTGTACTGTACCTGTTTGAGTGTCATGATAAAAGTATTTGTCATTTCAAGTAAAAGCACCAATTGGAAATTGATTTATTGGATGCTGTTATTTGCAGATTGAGTTCCGAGTCTCTACTCCACACCACCTCCCTAAGTCGGCTTAAGGCCACCAGAGGTTCAAGTGCTAAAAAAGTTTACTTGGTTATCAGTTCTGGGTTTATGATAGAGTACGCTCCAAAAATCAGATGTTAAAGACTCATTGTCACTATCTGAGCAGAGTAATAATGATTCAAGTGGAGCGCCCAACAAGTTCCCACACCACCTTTTCCACAGATGCTATCAGCTATCCAGGGTGTGGGATCCCTATTTCAGAATATTTCTGATGAAACAATAGTCTCACTTCACCAAGCCACATTGTCACAACTTTATGAATGCAGAGCCTCTTTGGTCTGACCTAGTTTCTACAGCAGAGAGGGCTTATTCCTTGGAACCAAAGTGTATTGCCTTAGTTGGCAAAGACTTCACAAAATGTCTGAATCAGTCACTTACACTCACTCACTTACCACTATACAGGAACATTCAAAAGAGTTAGCATACGGTATGTGCCACAACCTGTCAGCCAAAAGTCAAAGAGGCCTCTGTGTTTACTGGAGAATGCAAACAAAGCATTGTCTTCAGAAATATTGTGTTCCCAACTTCCTTTTCAAGGACAACTTTCAATCAAACTGATTATTCTGTGCCCTTGGCTCCAGGGTTCTCTCAAAGCAACCACTACAGAGGCAGGGGCTGCACAAGGTGGTGTCAAAGGGGCACATTGTCTCCTTGGCTTCAGAGATTTTAATCATCCAGTGAACTTACTGAGAAAGTGTAGAACCCTTTCAAACCACATTCAATGGCCTCAAGTCCTTTAATTACTACCTATGCATGTTCCATTGGCAAGACAAACTTTTTTGCTTTGCACAAATGGGCTTTCACGCAGGGAACCATTGGACGTTTTAGGCTATTTCAGGGTGCAGCTGGAGAATTCTGCAATCTCCTTCTAGCATTCTTTTCCAGGAGAGCTACAGCTCTTTTCCAGGACAGCTATAATTACACAAGGAAAAGGCCCACTTTCTGAAAGAGGAGTTGACTACATTATTAAGGAAAGGTATGGAAAGGAAGTTATTTTACTGTTATTCAAGGTTTTGTCAGGAGATTATTCATTGTCAAGAACATGGAAAAAAAGGGAGAACTGCGATGAATCGGAGGATACACAATGTTTTTTTTGTTTATGTTTACAAAATTGAGCACATTGATGTCCTTAGAAAGGTTGTTCACAAGGCTGAACAATGTAGGAATGTAGAACTGAAGAACTTTATGTCTAAATCCAAATATAGGACAAGCACTGTGATGGACTAATTTTGTCTGGAAAGACTAGACATGAAGTTCACATGTCTTTTCATTTCTGCCTCTGCTCTACCTGTGACTCTAGCATGATCTTACAGTTGTTGGGTATAATGTGGCAGTTCTTATAGAAGAAAGTCTGCATTCAACAGATTTCATGTCATTCACTTCAGTAAATCAAACAAGAAAGTGGCAGGACTACAAAACCCAAATCACAAATCCTCTGTGAAAATCTTTTTTAATTAATATACTCATTGGCTGACCTTCAGTGCTGATTCTCTGTGTGGAAGAGAACGGTAGCTAGTATACACGTGTCACCCTCTGTTACCTAGCCTCACACTTGACTCCCTTCTAGGATCTACCACCCTTGCCTGTGGAAGAGAAAGGAAGGTTTTTCAGGGCACTTTCACCTCTCTCCATGGCCAACACTCTTAAAACCTCATGTTTCACTCTATTCTAAATTTATTGCACTTGCCGGTGGAAGAGAAAAGAACGTTTGCAACACCCCCCGCCCTCAAATCCATCCTGGACTGCACATACGATACTTCAAACAATTTGCCCTTACCCTAAGAGCTGAAGCCAATTATGTGCAGCTCAGAAAACTCTGGACAACTGAAAGTTTCAGGCTTGTATTAGAATGAAATTGTTTAGGAGTGTGCTGTCAAATATTGGACATGGGCAATCAAAGAGCCCAATTGTATGCCAACTACACCTACCAACAATCAAGATGCTCTTTTGACTGGCTAGCGCTGTGAATTTACCAAAAGACAACATGTAGCGGTATATAAAACTTCAAGAACTAATTAATTACAAGCACTGTTGTGCTGAGTAACCATGGAGTAGTAGTACTGGGACTCTTACCTAAGTTATAGATTATGCAATACTGATTTATTTAGCTATGTGTCACAAGCATGAAGAGCTCACTTGGGGTTTGGTCTAATCAGCCAAAAGCACTAAAGACTTTTTTGACAACTATAGAAGCTATTTCGGCCTGGTTAGGGCTCATCAGCTAGGGACAGCTTGAATCCAGTAGACCCAGTGGGTAGGGGACCCCTGTCTGGGCATACCCATCACACTTAGGGCATCAAAAACACAAAGAGATGGGAATGAATAGGTGTATGGAGGCAGAGAGTTATTTACAAAAGCCGCTGCTGCCCCAAGAAATTTGGAAAAGTTTGGGGGCAATGGAGGGCCTACCACTGGTGGGCAGCTCAGACGATCCTTCAGGATGAGAGACCCCCACCATGCAGTCCCTGCTAAAGGAGGGGAAGAAAGTAACCATGCCGGTGGAGGTACCGGGAGCGTCCACATTAGTAATTTGCGCCATATGAGCCGAGAGGGGGAGCAGGGAAAGCCAGGATGGAAACATGGGTGTGCTTGGGTGTTTACTGCATGTGCATTGACTACCGATAAAAATATTATAATTAAAACAAAAAAGTGATGGATGGAATGCTGGAATTCCCTCACGGCTGCATCCCAATCCATTGTTTCAATTGACATGTTGTGCAAAATATGTCAGCCTCAATGGTTGCCTGTAAAACCTTGTCTATTCTTGTGGTGAATAATGTAAGAAGCTACTGACGCTTTATTTTTCCTATACTACTGATGCAGATGGAGTGGTGGGGTCATGGAATCTTGGTGCTATGTGGGAATTTCTCATGGCTTCAAAATATAGGCTCAGTGTATCATGCTTCCTTAAGGTCATGGGGCACACACAAAAAAGGAGCTAAAGAGGTTGCTCTCTTCTGAAAAGCTGCCCCGCCAGAACCTTGGCAACTGTTGGTGGAAACCTCTAAAGGTCACATTAGCGAATGGCCTAAGAACATGCTTCCTGTACAAAATTTAGGGAAGAGGTAACTGTTGGACTTGGCCCTTCTGGCCGGTTCACCCCGAAACTTGTTGCTTAAATATTGTGACTTGGTTTAGTGATTTTATTGACTTCTGCGCACTTTACCGCTGGGTCCCAGGGTAAAGTGCGTGCGTGGTGTGAGGTTGGCCTGCCCTCCCATAGGAATGCATGGGGGAATGTATGTGTCCCGGTAGTTCCTGATGCGTGGGGTGTGCAGGCCCGTGTTTGGTATGTACGGACTCGTGTGAGTGAATGCTGCGCGTTGATGTGTGCGGCGTGCATGTACCTGGTGTGGAAGTACCACTTCTAGAAGTGGGCACTTCAGTGTGCAGTCTGAAATATGTGGCTTGTCTGGCGATTGGCTGGTGAGGTCAGGTGACGGACTAGGGAATTCCCCAGAGTCAGGAGGAGTCACCCAGTGGTGAATGGGGAGTTAGCATGTTGATGGCTGGGGAGGAGTGTACCTGGGTCCTGAATAGGACAGGGCTCCCCCACACAATGCTGGCGCCGGCCCCTGTGGTGCGTCTAATGACCCTAGCCCTGCCAGTGAATAGGGAGAGGGGCTGAGCAAAACAAAGTGCTCAGGAACCTGCTGGAACTGGTTCGCCCCTTCCCTGCACCTTAGACAAAGCCTTATACTGTATAAAAAGGGGCTGTGTCCCCTTACATTGGTGTTCTCTTCCAGGATCCACTTGAGGGGGGGGCCTGCTGCTGCTGGGCGCCAGGAGAGACCGCCACTGGGGACTGCCTCCCTGCTGGAGGGCCCTGTGTGCTGGCTCTGGGCCCAGCCTTTGCCCCCCTGTGCTAGAGAGGACCTTCTGCTGACATTTTGGGCTTTGTAGCGCCTGGGAGCGCTTGTTGGGCTTTATAGCGCTGGGAGCGCTGTTTTGCTTTATAGCGCTAGGCGCGCTGTAATCCTGATAGCGGGTGCCCACCCCGCGGTTCTGCCGTGTTTTGACCAGGTCGGCGGGTGCCCACCCCGCCGGTGTGCTCGTTACGAGGGAGCCTACCCCTCATTGGCGCTGTGAACGAGAATCACCGCCGCAGCCCGAACCGGAAGTCAGGCAGCCTTCGCTAGGACGGGGGCGGGACTTTGAAACAGGAAGCGGACGGGAGCCTACCCCGCGCTCCTGTGCAGTGAGAAGTGCCCGGGAGGAGTGAAGGTCCAGGCAGGAGCCCACCCCGCGCTGGACCGTGAGAGGAGCACGGCCGGAGCTTGTGCAGAGGGGGCGCGAGGCACGTTGTCGGTGCCTGCCCCTTCCGCGGTGTCAAGAAGCCTCGGAGCCTTCCCACCCGAGCGGAGACGACGCGGGAGTCCCCCGAACGGCCAGTGAGTGTCTAGAGGGCTGGGGGACTCCGCGCCTGTGCTGGGGGGGTGCGGGGGCAGTGTCTCGAGCCCCGCGAGGCTCCACCAGAGGGGGCATAAGTATCTAGAGCGCTAGACGCTCCAACGTGCGGGGCATTGCTTCTCGAGCCCAGCGAGGCTCCAACGAGGCGCTGAAAGTACTGGGCGGCCCCGGAAGGCAGTGAGCCGCCCCCACGTGGTTGGGGGCATTGTCTGGTGTTCAGAGCGCCTGGAGCGCTCCAACGAAGGGGAGCACGACTGTTCCGAGCCACGAGGGCTCTAGGGGACATTTTTGAGTGAACAGAGCCCAGAGAGGGCTCCAGAGGCACGCAGAGTGCCTGAAGTTCGTTTTCCAGCTGCCCAGCACTTAGTGGGCAGCTGCCACGTTTAGGTGGGGGACCATTTTCGTTTCAGTCTGCGCAGCTGGCGCAGCTTGACTAAACGCAGGGCGTCCTAGCCCCTTCCAGGCCAGTTGGCCCAGGGACTGCCACAGGTGGTGGCTCATAGGAGTTTTGCGCAATTGTTCCTACTTGCACCTCTGAATGTGTGTTGATGCATCATGTGCCATTGCTTTACACCTCTGAATGTTTTTAGGCATCATGTGTTTTCCTTCCCTACACCTCTGAATGTGATGCATCATGTGTAACGTTCTATTACCCCTACAGGTATTGTAATACGTAGGTGGTTGTTGCTTTCTCCTAGTACAGGTGGTGCTAGTGAGGTTCTAGTTCCCTGCGTGACAGTCTCCTAAGGTAATTAGGGTTACGCAGGTGGTACTTCCCCGATACCAGTAAGTACTGGTTGTGTGCTATACAGATTATTTTTGTGCTACAGTGATTTTATATATTTTATGTGCTAAATATCTAAAAGTGCTAATTCCTGACAGTGGTCCAGGTGGCCCTGTCTTGTACATAATCCCTTGTAAATTCTGCCCGTGCCTGTTGGCACATTGTAAAGTGTGTGTTCTTATCTAATGTGTTGTGTATAATACAAAGGCTATTTTTTATAGAATACCTTGTGTGGAGTTTCCTTTGTGGTGGGCCTTGGGTGTTGTTGCTGGGTGCGCGCGCAAACGCTTTACACATTGCCTCAGAGATAAGCCTGACTGCTCGTGCCAAGCTACCAAGGGGGTGAGCAGGGGTTATCTTTGGCGTGTAACTTCCTTGCCCTGACTAGAGTGGTGGTTTCTGCCTGGCTTTGGCGCAAGCCCTAGCCAACCAGAAATCGCCAGGTCTAACATTGGTGGCAGCGGTGGGATTTGGACTTGCGTTTGCGCTGTACCGCAGCAGCGACTGGCCACACTGCAAAACTCTGCATTAGATAATCACATTTTGGGGATTATTGTTTTTGAAGTTCCTTTATTTCTTCTCCTGAAGGTATCATTGTGTAATTGTGTCCAGTACATTTGTCCCCCGCCCTGCGCCCAGAGTTGGTACCTGTGTCACGTGGTGGTCAGGTTGAGGGATCAGGGGTGGTAGAAACTGCCTTACCAGTCCGAGGGGAGGGTTGTGTGTGGATGGTGTGTGTGGCACTAGACAGTGAGTGTGGGTTCTCCAGGATAGAGAGCCCCCTGAAACCTTTTGTGAATTGTGTACTCCTGTGTAGCTCCGACCCCCAGGTTCCGTGTGTTAAACTCTTCTCAGGAACGTCCGCCAAAATGGAGCCTGCTTTTAACTTCTGTAGTGTGTTTAGGTACAGTAGGTTGGAGCTGGTAAGGTTCTGTGAGGAGAGGGACATAGAGGTGGGTGAGTTAGATACCCAGTCCAAACTGAGGGACAACCTGATCCTTTGGCATAAGGAGGAGTGGGAGCGAGAGCGCAGCGAGGAAGATAGGGCCCGGGCCGCACGCCGAGAGGGTGGTGGGTCTGAGGGGAGCCCTGAGGAATCTGAAGAGGAGGAGGATTACCTGACAGGGACGCCAGTAGAGAGTGAAGACCCCATAGATAGGGAGTCCCTTGCTGGGTCCAGTGTCAGGAGCAGCACCCCATCCCTTTCCCTGTCCCCAGAGAAGTGGGTAGATAGGAGGGAAGAGAGGGAGCATCAACTGGCCATGGAGAAGCTCAGGTTAGAGCATGCCTGGGGGATGGCGCAGCTGACTATGGAAGAGAAAAAGCTGGAGACCGAGAGGGTCTTAGCGCAGGAGAGGATGGCGGAGGCTGAGAGGGCCTTCGCCAGGGAGAAATCAGTGCTGGAGAGTAGATTATCGCCTGCGCGCAGTCGTAGTTTTCTGGGCTCCCCAGGGAGGGTTGAGTCCAGTGGTGGCAGCGAAATAGAGTCCCGTGCGACAAGTCCCACTCCCAGTTTCCCCAGTCTGGTACCTGTTTCCCAAGAGGAGGAGTATAGGTTGAAGTTCAGGGGCAGTAGAAAACCGTCTCACCAGTCGTGGGGGTTGTTTGTGGATGACTGTCATGCTGCACTGTGGGACTGGCTGGAGGTCAACACGGAAGAGGATTTGGATATAGTTCTCAAAATGATTGTCAAAGAGCAGATGCTCAGTGGTTGTTCTCCAGGGTTGCGCCAACACCTGTTGAGGTATGACTACTTTTGTCCTTGGGCGCTGGCAGAGGAAGCGGAACGCTGGGAAAGCGCTAAAGGTTCTCTGGAGTCATTAGGGAGTGACTCAAGTAGTGGTTCAGGTATCTTCCAGCCCAGCGTGGTGGAAGAGGCTCCGTGTAGCCCAGCTAGGTCCCAGGATAGCGAGGAGGGTGTAGGGCCTTACGGCCTGGCTCAGTGGAGCGGGAGTAAGTGGGTGACCGAGGGTCCCCAGACGTACGAAACCCTGCCTCAGGACTTGGGTGGTTTCAGGAGGGAACACCAAGTTGGGGACCTAGGCTGTCCTGTTAGCCCATTTGAGGAGGATCACCTAGTGAGTAGAGGACCTGGAGCGCCTGTAAGCAGGGCTCCTGTGGTTCTAGAGTCTGGCAGTACCGCTCCGGTAGGGAGGGTACAGGAGTCCAGCGTGAGGAGTGGTTGGGGGATGAGTTTCCCAGTGGATGCACCAGTGGACCGGGGACTAGCCAGTTGGGCTAGATCTTCTTGGGGGGACCCGGGTGGCGCCACTTCTGTTCTGGGGGGTCTTTGCGCACTGTCAGGTGGACAGGGGACGGGAGATCTGCGCCAGACAGACAGTCACACGACACATGGGTCATGTGTCAGCCTCAGGGGGATGGCGTGTAAGTCCCCAGAAGTCCTGGAGTGCCAGGCAATTATTCCACCGAAGGTTTTAGACCGGAGGTTGGAAGGCCAGGTTCAGGAGCCGCCTGACCTGAAGGGTCTGACTACTGTAACCAGTGTCCTGACCGGTTCTTCTTCCAGAGGGACCGCCCCAGTTGGTAGGGAGCAGGACTCTGGAAGGGGGAGCAGAGGGTGGGAGAGCCCACCTCTGACCCCGGTGCAACCTGAGGGGTTAAACCCTAGGTTGGTAGACCAGTTCTCAGGGAGGGGTCCTGAGCTGGTTGGTGAGTTATGTTACGAGGGTGCCTCTCAGAGGAGGAGAGGGCGGAACCCTAGGAGAAGAGGTAGGGGGAGGAGAGCCTCACCCGTGACTTTTGGTCAGCCTGAGGGTACGGACCCTAGGCTGGAGGATCAGTGGCAGTTCAGAACTGCCCTGATGAGGGGTAGAGTGGAGAATGGCTGCTATGTGCCAGGGGTTACTACCCCCCACTCTGTGGTTAGGCAAGGACCAGTGGCACCTGGGTGGCCTGGGGCCTGGTCTTGGCCGCGGACAGCTTGGGAGTACCAGTGGGGTAGCCCAGTTGGTCCGGAGAGTGGTTTGAGAAGAAACTCCATGGGTTCACCGTGGCGTAGAACAGGAGGGTGTCCCGGCAGTGGCGGGCCCGCGTCCGTGTTCTATCGCCCCAAGCAGGGAAGTCCATCACGGTGGTGATTGGTCTACCCTGCGTTTTGGCTGGAAGGGGGTTGTGTTGGACTTGGCCCTTCTGGCCGGTTCACCCCGAAACTTGTTGCTTAAATATTGTGACTTGGTTTAGTGATTTTATTGACTTCTGCGCACTTTACCGCTGGGTCCCAGGGTAAAGTGCGTGCGTGGTGTGAGGTTGGCCTGCCCTCCCATAGGAATGCATGGGGGAATGTATGTGTCCCGGTAGTTCCTGATGCGTGGGGTGTGCAGGCCCGTGTTTGGTATGTGCGGACTCGTGTGAGTGAATGCTGCGCGTTGATGTGTGCGGCGTGCATGTACCTGGTGTGGAAGTACCACTTCTAGAAGTGGGCACTTCAGTGTGCAGTCTGAAATATGTGGCTTGTCTGGCGATTGGCTGGTGAGGTCAGGTGACAGACTAGGGAATTCCCCAGAGTCAGGAGGAGTCACCCAGTGGTGAATGGGGAGTTAGCATGTTGATGGCTGGGGAGGAGTGTACCTGGGTCCTGAATAGGACAGGGCTCCCCCACACAATGCTGGCGCCGGCCCCTGTGGTGCGTCTAATGACCCTAGCCCTGCCAGTGAATAGGGAGAGGGGCTGAGCAAAACAAAGTGCTCAGGAACCTGCTGGAACTGGTTCGCCCCTTCCCTGCACCTTAGACAAAGCCTTATACTGTATAAAAAGGGGCTGTGTCCCCTTACATTGGTGTTCTCTTCCAGGATCCACTTGAGGGGGGGGCCTGCTGCTGCTGGGCGCCAGGAGAGACCGCCACTGGGGACTGCCTCCCTGCTGGAGGGCCCTGTGTGCTGGCTCTGGGCCCAGCCTTTGCCCCCCTGTGCCAGAGAGGACCTTCTGCTGACATTTTGGGCTTTGTAGCGCCTGGGAGCGCTTGTTGGGCTTTATAGCGCTGGGAGCGCTGTTTTGCTTTATAGCGCTAGGCGCGCTGTAATCCTGATAGCGGGTGCCCACCCCGCGGTTCTGCCATGTTTTGACCAGGTCGGCGGGTGCCCACCCCGCCGGTGTGCTCGTTACGAGGGAGCCTACCCCTCATTGGCGCTGTGAACGAGAATCACCACCGCAGCCCGAACCGGAAGTCAGGCAGCCTTCGCTAGGACGGGGGCTGGACTTTGAAACAGGAAGCGGACGGGAGCCTACCCCGCGCTCCTGTGCAGTGAGAAGTGCCCGGGAGGAGTGAAGGTCCAGGCGGGAGCCCACCCCGCGCTGGACCGTGAGAGGAGCACGGCCGGAGCTTGTGCAGAGGGGGCGCGAGGCACGTTGTCGGTGCCTGCCCCTTCCGCGGTGTCAAGAAGCCTCGGAGCCTTCCCACCCGAGCGGAGACGACGTGGGAGTCCCCCGAACGGCCGGTGAGTGTCTAGAGGGCTGGGGGACTCCGCGCCTGTGCTGGGGGGGTGCGGGGGCAGTGTCTCGAGCCCCGCGAGGCTCCACCAGAGGGGGCATAAGTATCTAGAGCGCTAGACGCTCCAACGTGCGGGGCATTGCTTCTCGAGCCCAGCGAGGCTCCAACGAGGCGCTGAAAGTACTGGGCGGCCCCGGAAGGCAGTGAGCCGCCCCCACGTGGTTGGGGGCATTGTCTGGTGTTCAGAGCGCCCGGAGCGCTCCAACGAAGGGGAGCACGACTGTTCCGAGCCACGAGGGCTCTAGGGGACATTTTTGAGTGAACAGAGCCCAGAGAGGGCTCCAGAGGCACGCAGAGTGCCTGAAGTTCGTTTTCCAGCTGCCCAGCACTTAGTGGGCAGCTGCCACGTTTAGGTGGGGGACCATTTTCGTTTCAGTCTGCGCAGCTGGCGCAGCTTGACTAAACGCAGGGCGTCCTAGCCCCTTCCAGGCCAGTTGGCCCAGGGACTGCCACAGGTGGTGGCTCATAGGAGTTTTGCGCAATTGTTCCTACTTGCACCTCTGAATGTGTGTTGATGCATCATGTGCCATTGCTTTACACCTCTGAATGTTTTATGCATCATGTGTGTTCCTTCCTTGCACCTCTGAATGTGTTTTGATGCATCATGTGCCATTGCTTTACACCTCTGAATGTTTTTAGGCATCATGTGTTTTCCTTCCCTACACCTCTGAATGTGATGCATCATGTGTAACGTTCTATTACCCCTACAGGTATTGTAATACGTAGGTGGTTGTTGCTTTCTCCTAGTACAGGTGGTGCTAGTGAGGTTCTAGTTCCCTGCGTGACAGTCTCCTAAGGTAATTAGGGTTACGCAGGTGGTACTTCCCCGATACCAGTAAGTACTGGTTGTGTGCTATACAGATTATTTTTGTGCTACAGTGATTTTATATATTTTATGTGCTAAATATCTAAAAGTGCTAATTCCTGACAGTGGTCCAGGTGGCCCTGTCTTGTACATAATCCCTTGTAAATTCTGCCCGTGCCTGTTGGCACATTGTAAAGTGTGTGTTCTTATCTAATGTGTTGTGTATAATACAAAGGCTATTTTTTATAGAATACCTTGTGTGGAGTTTCCTTTGTGGTGGGCCTTGGGTGTTGTTGCTGGGTGCGCGCGCAAACGCTTTACACATTGCCTCAGAGATAAGCCTGACTGCTCGTGCCAAGCTACCAAGGGGGTGAGCAGGGGTTATCTTTGGCGTGTAACTTCCTTGCCCTGACTAGAGTGGTGGTTTCTGCCTGGCTTTGGCGCAAGCCCTAGCCGACCAGAAATCGCCAGGTCTAACAGTAACATATTGGCTTCATCAAACAGAATAGAGATACAGTGATTGATTCAGACATAAGTCCTCTAGTGCTTTCTGTGTCTCCCATAAGTATTTGCGGACACCTATCAGAATAACATTTTATATAACTGCCTTGAAGCTTCAGGCCAGATTCTACACAACCCTGAGTTTGGCACAGAATTTCAATAATTTTCAAGAAGGGTAATGTATTAGCCGGAAGTTGAGTTACTTCACTGGGAGAGGGGGAGGGGGGGGGGGGACACAATTGTGGCTTCTAAATAGATGATGGTTCCTTATAACTCACTGCGATGTGTATTATAATGTGTGAACAAACATAGGAGATTTGCAGTTAGAATTGAGTTCAGATGGGGCGAGTTACCTTATGGACATTTGGGAACCCATGCAAGACAACCCCAATGCATCTGCTGTACTATAAATGGAAAATGATATGATGATGTACCCCTAAAACAAGGAACCTATAGATTTGTATAATCTCATTGCCTGTTTGTTCTACCTGCATAAAAAAGGGTAATGTATTAGCCTACTAATATAGGAGTCGCCAGTGAGAAGGATGGGCTTCAGGTCTCTTGTCCTGACTCAGTCAGCTTATTAGTTTTGGGAATTTTGGCTTGCACTTCTGCTTTGTATAGGAAATCATACATTCCTGTGGAGTCCAACATTATGGAGACCAGGTTCAGCTTTCACGTAATCAAAATGGTCTAGTAGAGTAGGTACTGAGCAAGTACGCAGACAAGCTGAAACTCATCTTCCACTCTTGCACAGGTGGAATATCTCTAAACAACAGCAAAAGATGTTTACTTTTAAGATGGGAGTCACAGGATCCAGCATGCATTCCACTCACTAGCAATGATCCGGACTAGTATAACTCAATTCGTTTTTGTGAAAGCCTTAGTGCTACTGGAGCCACCAGTATGGCTGCTGCGGGCTTGGTGTCGTGTACCTCACAAGACTCACCTTTGCTTGCGAGGTGATTCCGCAGAGACGACAAGAGCACCCGTCCCTGTACCCACCTGACCTTCGTGAATAGTAGTAACCAATGGAGATGAGATGGACGCAGGGAAGGGAGCCAGAAAGGACGTAGTGGCTGGGTGTGGATGTATCCTGGGGGCCCTATGGAAGACAGGAAGAACTATTCGATAAGGAGTCCTAACCCCTGTTCTACAGCACCCACGCCAACCCACACACAGAAAAGAAAATCGTTCCGGGGACTCACCGATGCTTCTTCGGATCAGGGCAACCAGAATCAGCGCTGCTCAGGGCGAAGAACTCCTGGACACTACTCCTTCCGAAATCAAAGTAAGGCGCTCCTGCGCCGGTGAGTTGAAAGAAAGGTCAAACCATGCGCAAAGATGTTCTTGCGCAATAAGGCGGCAAACTACGGGGGCAAGCTATAACAAAGGCAATGTAGGTGCTAGAACACAGTTCCAAAATGAAGTGGGTACTTTGTCACAGTAGCGCTCCTGCGCTATGGACACTTCAGTACCCCCAGAAGCACACCCACGCTGAAGTGATGCAAAACCAAGAGTATCCCACCAACGCTCCTGCGTTGTAGGATTGAGGAAAAACCCCCAAGCGCTCCTGCGCTATGTAAACTAACTGTGCTCCCTAAGCGCTCCTGCGCTAAGTAAACTAAAGAGCTCCCTAAACGCTCCTGCGCCGAATAAACTAAAACACCCCCAAGCGCTCCTGCGCTAAACGAACAAACAGGTCTCCAATGATATATACAAGTATCCCATGAGCACTCCGGTGCTCTGGGATTCAGGCAGCCTCTGTGGCCGGAATTCGCGATACCCAGTGGGGCGCTCCAGCGCCGAGGGAAGGAATGCACAAGCACGCCTTCAACTTACTGGAACCAGGTTGCGGGGGTCGGAACTCCGCAGTCACGTCTTCGGGGGATTCAGTAGAATACGAAGCACGGAGCCGGCGGGAAACGCGCAGTGTAAGCGTTTCCCCCGGAAGTGTTCCTTCGACCTCTCGTGCGCCGCAACCACTAGACCGGGACTCACCCTTCCAACCGGAAGTGAGTCTCCCGGCGTTTCTGTGTGCGCGTTTGCGGGGCACCTGACACTTGGCTTGCCCCCTACAGTGTCTGTAGACAATCCATTTTTGCTCCAGGGTTGGAAGAACCTTTTAACAAACACGAAGTGTCCCACATCCTTTTCTCAGCCCATAACATTTAAAAAGTTTTGTGTACCTGAGCTCTCCCAGAACACTTCTCAGAAAATATGGCTTCATCTGGGATTGCTTTGCCAAAGCCGGGTTACCTGTTATCCTGACCTAAGTGGGCTGGCTGGGGCAGTGGATGACATCTAGAGTCCTTTCATTCAGCTAGGAGTGTCAGAAGTCCTTGTCTCTATTTCATGGAGACCATTAAACAGAGCAATAACTATTGTTCAGCAATCGCAGTAGCGTAGGCCCTATAACATAGGTTTGCTTATCATAAGCCACTGGGAATTGAAAGTATGGACATTACAGAAGAAGGTAGTTTTTGTACGGTTTTCAAAATAAATAAAACTCAATGTTACTTGCTCATTTTTCCAATCTGGCTCCAAAAACCACTATTATATGACTATTTGAATGAGGATGAATACACACTCAGAAACCAATCAAACTTTTGCAATGATCTAAAGGATTTGTAACACCTCAGTGGACCCAGAAAAAATGGAATGGCTGAGACTGGCACGTTGTGGTTTTGTGATACCAATACCTGGTACAGTGAAACTTGAACTTTGACTAAGTACTTCAAATTAAAATGTAACTCTACATTTCTGACTTAATACCTCCCCTTCACATACACCTTCTTTTGAAACTACACATTACAGTAGGTTATCCTTTGAAACTCAATGTTTTAAAAATGTATGGGATTCACATTACTTGTTACCATTACCAAGATACACTGAATGGTATGGCCAGGTACTAGCTACACCCCCTCCTCCCCACTCAAGACCCAGAAAGGGACAGGAGAGAAGTTTGGATGCGGGGGGCGTGACATCCCCGGCCGTATTTATTAAACAAAATTAATAAACATTTATCAAAATTTACAATATTTACATAATGTAGCAGAAAATATACATTACACTGATTACAATTGATAAGTACAGATGTCAGATGGCTAACCTGAACATAACTAATACAAAAGGTTTCCTATCCATATCTAACATATCTTTAATAATCATTACATTATTTATTTTCTGCATACCTAATAGAGCCTACGGCAAGGTCACTAACTGGTGTCAGATCCTTATCAATTCCAAACCACGCCCTCCAGCTGGAGTGCGCATGCGCAGAGGGCCCGTCCACCGTGAGGGTACTCCCCCCACCCCCCCCGGTTACCCCCGTACGCTCTGTACCTGATCTCCATAAAGGGGCCCTTGCAGCTGAGTGCCATTTACTGGCGCTGTTGTGCATGTGAGGGATGGCCAACCAGCCTAGAGAAAGCGTGACTCCCTCCTCCCCCGCACCCAACTGCCCCTAGAGTTCTAGGAGAGACCACTTGTCCCTCCCACTTGGGCGACCCCATTCAAGAATGGCGCCACCCTCTAAGGACCTTAAATTTACTGCTCACCAATCATGACCTTACAGCCATAGGCTAGCATTGTTGACCGACTATCTAGCCCCCACCTGCGCTCACTAGAATGTCATCCCATGCGACTAAGGCCACCCAACCACGCCAATATATTCTCTAGGAACACCTCATTGCCTACTTTGGACAGGTGCACACCGTCTTTTAGGAAGCACGGTTCACCCCTAATGCACCCATGGGCGATGGTCTGTAAGTCGGGGGTCCTGAAAAGTCTCTAAATTTTATTATTTATTCTCCTCTCAGAGTGATTCAAAGCCTTTACAGATTACCCTCCCCTCCATTGGAATCGGGGTATCATCTGAGACCACCCGATAGTGCAACCCTGGCATGTCTTGGCTAACCAGCCTATTTCTGTGACTAGTTTCTACCAACCCTCTTCTTCCCAGCTTTGCTAGATCGCCCCCCCCCCCAAGTGCAGCACGATTATATTGGGAGGAGCCCCACCCTTCTTTAATAGGTCCAGTATGATACACCTGAACTGACTGAAGCAGAGCCCCCCTTTCCCATGACATGTTATTTCAAAACCTGCCTGCCGTGCTCTGTCCCTATAATTTCCTGTAAAGAAAAAAACCAGACACCTTACATATGAATGGCCAACAATCCAAACTGTCTGTGGTCTTTCCTTTGGTGTTGATGGTCCTTGCGTTGCCCAAGGCTGCTGTTGTGGTGTCCTCAGTTTCCCCCCTGCGTGACAGGTTTGAGAAACTGTAATGAAAGCAGAGAAAGACACATGCATCAGCGTTTTGTGAACTAACCCACTCCCAGCATATGCAATCGCACATAGCGTTTATAACAATTGGAAGCCTATCTCCCAATCCTTTGTACATTGCTGCTAGGCAGACCCCTGGTTGTTGCTTCAGTGGCAGCCCCCATCCTAAAGGAGTGGGTTCCGAAACTGCCTGGGTTCAAACCTGCCTTTTGGATTGCCATGTCCAGTACTCTTTTGAATTGAAAGCGTGTCAGTGGGACCCCATCCGCATGTATCAGCAAAGGCCCCCCTTTGTCACATGGTCTAACCTGCAGGTAACTCTCCACATGTGAAAGAGGACAACATGGGTTACCATGTGCCCGGTGTAGTACCACCCCATCACCTCGTGCCTCCTGATCCGTTTTGGACTTCCTAATTGATATTATTAATGTGTCACCCTTCACCCTAATGAGGTCAAACTGTAGGCCGCCGTGTACATCAAGTTTGTTTTGGGCCACTAATTCCCCAATCCTGAATTCTCCGTAAAAGCCCAATGAAAATGCTGCAGTGAACAACCGTACTTCCCCTGAGGTGCTACAAATTGCGGGGAGGGTCCCTAGTAATGACGTCAGGAGCTCCACCCCAATTGGCTGCCTTGTGTATGGAGCCGACCCTTGGAGGCGTTGCAAACCTTTTAGAGCCTTCCTAACCGTAAAACTCTTAGTGGGATCCCCTTTGTCGCTGATCTGGGCAAAGAAGGAGATCGCCACCACATGCCGCTTAGCTGCTGCAGCAGAAAGCCCATCGCTCTTTAAAAAACACAGGTACTGAAGGAGCGCCCCAGTGTCGTGCCATCTCTCAGCACACCCCATTCCCAAGAATGAACAATATTGCCAGAATGCCCCTTTGTATGCTTTCCTGGTCCTGGGTGCTAGGCTAGCTGCCACGAGGTCCGGTAGGTGGGGGCACCAAACTGCCAGAGTCGTTCTGGGAACGGGGTGGCATGGGCTGCCGCTGCTGGGAGGTGCGCCCTGAAAACCTGCATCTTAAAGCGAGAAAGTGCATCAGTAGCATGATTAAGGACACCAGGCACGTGTTTAGCTCTATAAGTATATTCAGCTTCATGCATCTGAGAACAATCTCCTTCAAAAGGCGGAGGATCATCTTACACCGGGCTGCTTGCTGGTTGATGCATTCGATGACGGTCATGTTGTCTGACCAGAAAACCACTGACTGATTACGCAGTTGCTCTGGCCATACAGTCAATGCCACCCAGATGGGGAAGAGCTCCAGGAAACCAATGTTACCCGTCAAGCCGCTCTCCAGCCACCATGCAGGCCACTGTTGTGTCACCCACTCGGTACCGAGTATGGCACCAAATCCCTCACTGCCCGCGGCGTCAGTTATTAAACCCAACTCCGCGGAGGCAGTGGGTGGACCGGGCCACACTACTCTGCCATTGAAGTCCTGCAGGAATGCCTTCCAAATTCGCATGTCCTGCCGAACCTCAGCTGACAGCCTTGTGTGGTCATGTTTCTCCCTGAGCTCCGCCATGGCCTGTGAGATGGATCGTGAGAAAGGTTTTGCCATTGGAATAACCCGTAAGGCAAAATTTAGTTGGCCTACTGTCTTTTGCAGCTGGTGGAGTGTGACCTTCTCTTTGCTCAAACATAGCTGTAAAGCAGCTCTGAACTTGGCGACTTTGTCCATGGGCACTTCTGAATGGAATCTAACTCGATGCCCAGGAACTCTATCGTTGATGCTGGCCCAACTGTCTTTCCCGGGGCCAAAGGAACCCCAAAAGCCTACATGAGCGCGCAAAACTCCTGCAGCGCCCACCCACAATCCGGGGAGCCCTGTGCCCCGAGATAAGAAAGTCATCTAGGTAATGCATGACCCACTGATGCCCTGTCGTCTGCCTGAAAACCCATTCTAAGAATGAACTGAATCTTTCAAAATATACGCATGACACTAAGCAGCCCACTGGCATACACATATCCATATAAAAACTTCCCTGAAACTTAAAACCAAGCAGATGGTAATCGTCCGGGTGTACTGGGAGTAACCGAAAAGCTGATTCTAGGTCTGATTTCGCCATCAATGCTCCCGGGCCCTACCCCTGAGCATCTCCACCGCTTGGTCAAAAGAAGCATATTTTACACTGCAAAACTCATCATCAATTGCATCATTCAGTGAATTTCCCTTGGGGGCTGACAGGTTGTGTATGAGTCTGAATTCTCCCTCTACTTTTTTGGGCCCTACCCCCAACGGGGAGCAGACAAAATTCTCAACAGGTACAGACTCAAATGGGCCCGCTATACTACCCAGGCGCAGTTCCTTGTCAATTTTTGTGGAAACTACAGCTGGATTGGCCCTGGCACTCTGGTGACCCCACATAGTTTAGAGCTGGTATCCTAAAACCGTCCCTGAAACCCTCCAAAAGAGTTATTGCAGTAAGGTGGCAGGGATACTTGTTGAGCCATGGTGTCAATGTCGTTACGTCAATGGGAGACCGAGCTTTGAGCGGGGTCACCGATTCACTCCTGCTTTTTCCTTCCCTTATCTTTTGATTTTTTGAGGCATTTGGATTCGGGGTGGGATGGGTTGGCATAAATGTAACATGCATGTTTGAACCTGCACTGACCCTGCGGTCTGGTGCAAGTCAGTCTGTTAAAATCCCAGCACGTCCCCTTCCTCCCCCCAGTGCCGTTCAAATTATTGGTGTAACTTGTGTTACCCTGTGACCGAAAGGACTGAAAAGGCTGAGAGGACTGACTCTTTGTGTTACTATGTCATTCGCCCCCAAACAGACCCAACCATGTTATTGTGTCGATTCGGTCCCATGAGAGCGATGGGTCGGATGCTTTAGCCACCCTGAAATTCTTATCATATTCTAACCACCCTCCCCCTGCGAATTTATCATGGGCCAGAACTATCCTGTTTTGGTAGCAAGCCATCTGTGCCTGCAAATTTGGGAAACGCTCAGCCGTTACTGCCATAAATATGGAAAAGGCTCTGATCCAGTTGAGTAAGTTCTCTTCCACCCTGTATTTCAAAATCTGACTAGCCCATTCCCTGGGAAGCATATAATCTTTGTTTTTTCTTGCTTCCTCCCTTTCTCTTTCGCAAATCAGCAATGAAAACATATTGATATATTCACCAGCCCAAATTCTATTCTTCAACTCCAGGGAAACATGTCTGCCTAAGAATTCACGCTCAGAGCGGGACTCACCGACGTCCAACATTGGCAAGGTTGGCAGCTTACCTGCTGCGGTGGTGGTACCAGGTGCCTCTTGCTGTTTCCCTGCTGCCGCACTGGACAGTGGCAGTCCCTGGTTCTCCAGTGTGCTGATACTACCTCCTGTAAAGATAGGTAATGGTGCAGCTGGCCCTTCAACAGTTTTTTCCCCAGGCCCTGCATTAAACTGAGACACAATTCGCTTCGTCTCCGCCAAACCATCGGTTCCCAAATCCTTAGTCCCCACAGTTGGAGCGAGGATGCCTGCCTTCCCCAACCATGGCAAGATTGCTGCCAAATGTGACACTATGTCTTGTGGGGTCCCCCCCCGGTGGTGTCTCCCCTGTGGGCGTGGGCTGTGCCACAGGGACCGGGAGCCCTGTGCCCGTGGGAGGCACTCCTGTGGGGGCAGGTTGGGGCCCTGGAGTCACAGGGAGAGCTGGCAGTGGTGTTGGTGCATGCGGCGCCACTAGCGGCGCCAGTATTGGCACTGGAGTTACAGGGAGAGCTGGCAGCGGTGTTGGGGTATGCGGCGCCACTGGGGGCGCAAGTATTGGTGTTACAGGTGGGGCTGGTACTGGGACCGGTGCCATCGGAATCTCTGGTACTGGGACCTGGGCGGGTGATGGGACATGACCCTGAGGCACAAGTGGCATCTGAGGAACGTGGGGGGTGGGCGCAGCAGGATCATTACCCCTGGGAACCTGGGGGGTGGGTGCAGCAGGTTCCTTCCCCACCCGTTTCTTAGTTCTAACCCTTTTAGGGATTGGGGGAAAAGCAGCCTTGGGAGGCACGTTGGGGCACCTAGCCCTCTCCTCTGGCCCCGCTTGCCCCTCCACTTTCTCCCTAAGATTAGCAAGGCCATGCCCCAGCACATCCACCTTTTTCATCATTTCATCCATCAGCCTCTCCATACGAGAGCGCTGATGTCAAGAATTCCTGTCATACAAGGGAAACACGCCCTTATGTAAACAGGAGAGCTGTTACATAACTCAAGGGAAACACGCCCTTATGTAAACAGGAGAGCTGTTACATAACTCAAAGGAAACACGCCCTTATGTAAACAGGAGAGCTGTTACATAACTCAAGGGAAACACGCCCTTATGTAAACAGGAGAGCTGTTACATAACTCAAGGAAAACACGCCCTATAAAGGGAGGAACCGGGAGGTACAAGGCTGTCGGATATTGTGTTTACACCGACGTACCTGCTTCGTGAAGAGCAGTGTTCCGGAGTGGTGCTCCAGTAAGGCAAGAACGGAGGTAGGTCGAGTCGTTACTCCCTGGGCCGTGTCTTGCCCCATCGTCACCTGTGAAGGACCCGGAAGCTCTACCGGTCAACCATTGAGCTTCGCTTTTTGACTCGGCTGAGTCCAAGCGCAGTGGCGCTTTTGCTGGTTGGAGTCGTAACTCCCAGCCCGACCAGAGACACAGGGACTGCCAGCTGTAACGCACACCAGGAGGTGTTTGCCGCGTTACAGACTCGGAAGTCCACAGGATCGATCGAGCGGCTGCTCTCGGTTCAGTCTTCTTGCTTGTGATTGGGGTATCGGTGACGCATCACCAGGAGGTGACTCCGCGTCCCGGTGCAGTCTGAGGAAGAGGTTGAGCGGCTGCTCCCTTCAGGTAGAGACCCCGGCTGGGTGTTTCCCTGACTCCTCGATTCTCCCCAACACTCTTCGTGCCCCTCACAGCCTACCGATTGGCATTGTCGGCCATTTCATTTCTGCCCTCTGTTGGCATACGCCGGGATCGGCGTATATGCAGAGGACGGTTAGGACCATCCGTGCTGTGGGCTGGTAACGTACTTAGCCTGGAGGATTCCAGTGACTATAACTTTTGTTTGTTCTTTGTATTTTATTTGCCTTCATTAAAAGAACTAACCCTTCACAAGTGGTTGCGTCCTCATTGTCGTGTCTGTTAAACGATCCTGAGACGTTCAGGGCGTTACAGCTGATCCCCTCTCTTTGCTTTTCCCGCCATTATACAACAAACACGTAAAAACACTGGGTACCCTGAACACAGCACACAACCTGAAGTAAGGGTCTTATATTGATGTTAACTGATACAGTCTAGTCTAAACACCGCATTCAGAGAGAACCCACAGTGATAGTAAAGGGGGGGCCCGGAGACAGCACAAACCTGAAAGTAAGGGGGCCCCCAGCCCTAGTCTGCAGTTTAACTGATACAGTCTAGAGTTAACACCACATTCAGAATTTGTACACTACCATGAAGTGAAGTAAGCGGCCCACCACTGCTACTGTACTAGTTGGAAAAATGGGCACATACAGAGACTGTTCGCATATGGAGATAAACCCTTTCACAGCCTATGCACGCTGAGACCCAATGTCGTTCAAACAGTGAAAAACCCTGCCTATGCACGATGTCTCCGATGCTATTACACAGTTACAAAACGATTCAAGCGGAAAAAAGGCACCAGTAGCACGCGCTGGGATCAGCTCAATTGATAGGGCGGGGCATGTTAGATGCCCGGTAACACAAAATTCAACCGTACAAATTTTTTGCCCCCAGTTAATCACCAACGCGCGCGTGCAAGCGCCTACGCGCTGTGATTCAAAATTCGTAACTGCTGCCTCGATAATGCGCATAAGGCAGGCAAGCGCGCACCGCTACACGCAACGGCGTGCAGGAGATGACAATTCAAAAACCGGAGGGGTGTGCGCTCTCGAGCGCCTCTCGCACCACCTCCTCCGGGTACCTGCAATTTTCCCCAGACCGTCCAGTCGCCGCAGTCTTAGCCTCCGCCACAGGTTGAGCACAACCGCTTCCGATCGGGTCCTCGTCCGCTCTCCTGCCGCTTCGGGTCAGTTCAGCACACGACCACAGCACACGTCCGGCCGGCAAGCGACAGCAGATCCTGGTCACGACGTTGGAAAAGGTCCCGCGAACTGCACAACGGTAAGAACTTCCTTGATTCGCTACTCCGGACGTCGAAACCTGCAAAACACCTCGACTGTCGAAACCTGCAAAAACAAAATTACTGCCTCCTAGCGAGGCTTGGGGGCAAGCTGGGGAGCGAGGAGCGAAGAGACAGACTCCTGTGCTCCCCAGCCCTTTATACCCCTTAGTAGCCAGGCCAGGGCTACTGGCCGGACATTGTCCCTTCATGCGACCCGGAAGTGATTCGAATCACTTCCGGGTCACGCGTTTGGGCCGGGACCTATGGGAAGGAGGCCCGCCTGTCGCGTCACTAATGTGCGCGACAGGACCGCCTCCTGCTCGGGGGGGGGGGGGGGGCCGGAGCCCTGGGGCTGGAGACACTTTACATATTTTTGTGTGCTCCAGTCCCATCTGGAGCATCCACAACTCATGTGTCTGTTGGGGGCTATGGTAGGAGTTCAAAGGCCACCGTGGCTCCCCACCCAGCACCCATCCTCGGGTTCTGGAGAGAGCTGCCCACTCTGCTGTGTGCTCCTGCCCGGCTAGCAACTTTTCTTTCAATCCAGCATCCCCTGCCCGAACGTGTGTGAGAAGGGGAAAAATATATAAAAGCATCTTTTGTGTCCTGGGATATTTGGTCCCCAGGGCCATTACAAGCGCCACATGTCCGCCTCCTGAGTTTAATAAATATTTAAGAAATTGTATATTGCACTGACCCCCTGAAACCTGGCCCACCTGGCGAGATTTTTTTTTTCTTCAATAAATGTCGCACTCTTAAATAAAAATGTACAATTGTGGTCCAGCTGGAGTACTGTTGGACCGTTAAGCATATTTTTAAAATAATTTTGGCATCGAGTGAGCGGGTCCCACTGGGAGGCTCCCCGCAAGGGATAGGAGACCAGATCCCCCCCGGTCGCCCAACTCCGCCACCACACCCGGCCTTTGGCCGTGCGCATGTGGGGTTACACAAGGATTTTTTTACAACCAGGCCCTGCATCCAATTCAAGCAGGCACCCAAACCCTTTTTGATATATATAAATATAAAGGGCAGTCCTATTGGCTTTATAAGGAGATGGGCATATCAACATATATAAAGCAGACATATTAACTTTCTCAGAAAGTCACCAATAATTATAACACAACATATTTTATAAATACACGCAGTGCAATGTTTAATAATACTTATTTAGCAAAAAAAACAAGGGGAGAGTTAAGAGGGGGGGGAGAGTAGAATTTTTCTCCTCAAGATACCTTAATTCAACAAGAAGATTCTACCACTTTACAATATATCCTTCCTTTTTAGGAAAGTAATAGTGATGGAGGTTCGGAAATTGTGTTACACCCAAGAATTTGTTATGGGAAACACTATGTGTTTTTAAAATACCCCTCACACACTAAGAATCCCTCAGTGTCATGCTTCATCATGGGGGTCTTCCCCTCCCTCTACAGGCGGGGCGTGCTGCAACTTACGAAGACCCGGGAGCACTTCGTTCATTGAAAATAATTATGTGTAGTGGGGAAGTAGGAGTGGTAGGGTCAGGAAAGATAGTGGTGTAAATTACAAATTGCCTGGCTAGTAGAAAAATATAAACTTTATTCGCCTCTCTAGCTGGAAACATTAAAAATTGGGGAGACATAGGGGGTATACTATAATGAGTTGCCTCCTACTTGGTCAACATGTTTCAAAAGCCATCCCCTTGGCTTTCTTCTTCAGGACCATGTGTGATCCCTACTTCACTCACACTTTTACTATGTGTAATTAGTGTGCCTAACTGATATTCAGCCAAAATTCATGCTTAAATTAAGCATGCAAAGAAACATGCCCATTGGGTATTTTTTGTAACCTGTAAAAAGAACAAAAAAATTGAAAAAATGACACTGTATGTAACATATCACCATCATAGCACCATTATGTGGAACAGAACAGTTGGCAGTAAATACCACCGTGATATATTTTTCTCTCATAAATGATCGAGGTGCACAGAGCGACATGGATTATGCAGCAGGTGAGCACTAAATTATACAGTAGGGTTGACTAAATTATGCGACAAGAAAAGCCAAATAGCATTCAATATTTTGTCACTTTTATACGTGGTAGTACTGTCTGGGTAAAGATTTCAAGTCATTAGTATCAGTTTAACAATTAAACGCAGAAATAAGCTAACTGTTGCGAAGCGTATTTAACTGTGTGCGAACACGTTGCCGCGTTTTCAGTAACCTTTGATACGTTTAAGCTAGAAATATGTTTTTTTATTAAAATTGGTTGATTATGCAGCAGATGATGGATTATGTAGCAAATCCATAATCATGTGAATAAATCAGTGGTTGCATTATCACAGTTGCCCTGATTATTGGGAGTTTCATGCCTGGAGCAGTGAATAATAAATGAGAGGCTTCTGTCACTCCTTTATTATTGCTTTTCTAAAAAAATTATTTTAGGTGTCCCATTCCCACCCAGGACTCACACACTCCATGTACACATTGGGGCCAAGGGGGAAGCTCCATGATCCCCGGCCGGCTGCTAAGCCAGCACCCATTAAGGATGGCAGTGGGAGCCAGCCATTTTTCTTTTTTTCGTGGGTAGTCCGGTGCCACTCAGAGAATCCACTCCTTTCAAGGTGTGATGGAGCTGGGTCTGTTGATTTGCTCCTGCCCAGCTTTTTTTTCTGCTCCTGTTGTGCAAGAGCAAATTTGTGTTCCCTGCCTGGGAGAGAGCTAGCAGGGAATTAGATTTGTATTCCTTGCCCATACTCTCCTGGGTAGGGAACAGCCCAGCGTCCCTAGGGATGGGGTTTCTACACACTGTCATTGGGCCCCAGAGGATAGGGTCACCGGCGCCATTGGATGGCTCGAGAAGGGAGGCCTCACGCCTCCCCACCTCAATGCTTTGGCCCTGGAGGATGGCATCTACGGGGCTATATTATGGCTCGGGGGGCACATGCCCCCTCCCAATTAAAAAATTACTTCAGCCCTGGGGTATGGGTCCCCAGGAACATATTATGGCTTGGCAGGGTGGTCACATGGCCCCCCTTCCAATATAACTCAAATCGGCCGCAGGGGATGGGATGCCCGGGGCCTTAAATTTGCTCAGGAGGCGGGGGGGGGGGGGGGGGTGCATACTCCCTCCTCCATTACAGTTAATGCGGCCCTGGAGGATGGGGTCCCCAGGGCATTAATATGGCTTTGGGGGGTATATGTCCCCCTCCCCAAAAGAAGAAAATGTGAGTTTGGCCAACCTCCCACCAGGCCTAGGGAAGCAGGGTATCCCTACCATGCGCCTCATATGTTTTAGTATTCTTTTTGCAGTACAGGGGACGAGTTTAACAAAAAATCTTTGTTGATGTTTTGGCAGCCGATCAAATGTTACCTTTTGATCTATTGGGTCCGTAGATGCTTTGTGTCTCTATATATACATACATTTTAAGCCTTTCTCATAAACTACTGAACATTATTACATCAAATCACAAAACGTGTGCTTTCTGGATCAAGGTCTAGCTTTCTGGCAAATTTGGTGTAATTCCATTCAGCCGTTTTTTGCGGTATCGCTGTTCACTTTTCCCAAGCAAAACTGCATGGGGAATGTGCGTTCTGGGACCCCTCGCACCCCCTGTTTTCCTCTGCCCTGTGCTTGACATATTACCCCGACACTTTCCAGTAAGAAGCGGAGGTGAATGGGACTGTTTTTTCTAAAAGTTTTGCGAAGATTTGTCAAACACCACCAAAGTTATTATCAAACCAAAAAATAAATATCCTATGGAAATGTTGTCCTAACTATAACTACACAGTGGCACATACATTTGTCTTATCCCGATAGAACTTGTTTCAGAAAACTTGGAGCACTAATTACCAATATGGGTAGTGCACAAACACAAATTTACTTGAATGCCCCAATGTCACTTTCTGCTTATACTATGCTGCATCTCTCAAATAATCCTTCTCCGATACTGCCGGAATGGTGTATATATGGAAACATAGAGGATTTTGCAAGCAGGCTTTGTAAGCCACCACAAAGGGGTGCCTGTTCGTGAAGAAGTTTTCAGCACAGAAACTGCGACGAGGGAAAAACGGAGGTAAAATACCTCACATGAGGAAAACAACATACCGCACTTATGAATTACATAGTTTGCTAGCGTGTAAACGGAAGCACACATAAATCCATTTGAACAAGGCACTCAAGTTGCGCAGGTGGTAAGTGGGCTTCTTTAAATGAAAGGGGGGGGGGCGGCTCCAACGTGAACACAGTGATAAAGACAATACATGGTATACGAGGTAGATACGTGGCTTGTCGAGATACACCTGGGCCAGTGAAGTGTAAAGCAGACGGCTTACAATCTTTTCAACCCCCGCCAGCAGTGAAAGCGAAGCCGAAGAGCGGAAACCAATTAAACCTCTTTACATTCATCCTATGTTTAGCCGCGCCCGCGCAGCTAATTACAGGATTTAGTCCCTACTGGAAAGCTGCAGAGCCTTTTGATTATCAATCAATTATCCGGAGGAGGATGCTTATGGACTCAAAGCCTTTCTATTTGTTCTGCATGTCAGCCATTGTTAAACCCATCGCGCGCGGGTGAACTTGGCGCTGCGTCAGACGTGTCTGAAAAAGACAACAGTGCACGGCGGGTGGAAACCACAAGTGATCTGACGAGAAATGCTGCTGCGCACGGCGTGAAAGCCTCTCTGGTTTATCTGCATATCGTGGATAAGGCTCGCTGAAGAAACTGTTACACAAAGATGCTAGAATATTCGATTGAACTAGCAAGAACTTACGTATTTCTTCAACCACATCTGGGTCACACTCTCTGTATTTTTCCACTTCTGCCTGCAGCTGTTCTTTTTGCTGTCGGAGCGCTGCAAGCTCTTTCATGAGCGCTGCACGTTCTTCCTGTAACACGATAGCATATGCAATGAGACATAAAGAGTTTAACACGCGAAATGACCATTTTATACATACACAATTGTATTTACGTCATCCTATAGGTAGCCTTAGACACACCGGGTGGTGTCAGAATACAGAGTAGTTTATTTATAGATGGCAAATCGTTAAGTCACTCAAGCCTCTTGGTTTGTCATGTAGGGCAGTATAAATGAGACATTTAGTAACTCAAAGGGTACCATCACATGATTTTCCGGAGTAGCCAGAGGCAGGCACAGCATTTTATCACTATAACATCGGTGCACCGTTTCTGTGATGCATCATTGCTCAACTAGATGCCAAAACAGACGTCATTGATTTCTGGTAAGCCCATGTACCAAAGCTCTGCTGACCTGCCTATGAGCTGAACCCACCCACATAATGTTCAGAAAACTCTGGACAACTTAACTCTTCAGACTAGCCTACCACTGACATTGCCTATGAACGTGATGTAGACTACTGGACATGGGAATTGACCCACCAGACTGAGTGCTAATGTCCCCTTCCAATAACTAAACAGGTTGGGAGTAAGAAGTATAGTGTCCATCTTCAAAATCAGCCGACTGGGATCACGTTTTGAATAAAGTGGTCCACTGAAATTCATGAATTCAGGGCCACCAGAAGTCTTAATATATTGCTGGAATCTTATCGGGTGCGGACTGCAGAGATAAGAATGGTGGGGCACTGAGGAAGTCGACAGACAACGGGATAGGTCAAATTAAATTTAAAACAAATAAAACCACTTACCATGTGCTCCCTTCGCCGTACCTCTCTTACCTCTGCTGGCCGTGCCTGAATCTTATGTGGAATGAATGAAGCAGGCAGGTATGTCTGAACTTAGCCCTTCATTGAAGCATCTCAAACTATGGGTGGCTATTAACTGAAGTAAAACAATACCATGTTTATTCACCCATGGCCGTGGTGTGTTTGTGAGTGGTGAGAGCTGCATAATACAATTAAATGTATCTTTTGTCATAGCACTTAACTGCTAAAGGGAAGACCAAAACAAATCTCCTTAAAACTGTAGTTACAGGGAACCTTAAAATATGAGTTGACATTGCTTTAGATAACAAGCATTGGCAAAGACAATCGGTCTAGCCTTTAATATAGCTAAGGTACCTCAAGTAAATACTAGATGTCCTTCTTGAGTCAGAAGCAACAGCCCGAAGTCTTTAACACAGCTGCAGTCCTTCAAAACTTTGCTAGAAGTCGCTCTCAAACAAGAAGCAGCTGCTTAAAAGTCTGTCTCATGGCTACAATTACTCAGGTGTCACTAAATGAACCTTGAGTCAGATGCAACTGCTTCAAATGTCCTTCACAAAGTTGAGGGTTTGTGGTTTCAACATAAAAATGTACATATACACTTTTGCTACTCTTATACATTGTGCTAGTTTTCTATAGCATAAGTAAATATGTCAATTCCAGTACACGCTGATGAATCAATATCGCAACTCTCAATAAATGTCTTGTTTACTATGGAAGACTAGTAAAGACAATCTAGTATGTATAGGTACTAGCAGTCACTGGTTATGAAGTCAAGCGGTCTCAAACATATTGTTGGGAAATATATATATATATATATATATATATATATATATATATATATATATATACACACAAACACATATGTATGCACGCACATATGCACACATATACATATAAGGTTCCTTTTGAGCCAGATGCACATTTTTCACATTTATTTCACAGAGCTGCAGTTCCTCAAGACATTTCTAGATGTCCCCCTTTAGTCAGATGCAAAAGCACTGCCATTCTTTCATGTTCCTGCAGTTCCACAGTCTTTACTAAAGGTATTACTCAAGTCAGATGCAACTGCTTTAAATAAACATTACCAGGCTGAGGGGGTGTGGCTTTACCATACACATTTGCATACACACTTTTGCTATTTAAATGCTCTGTGCTTGTTTTTCTAGGATAATTTAATTCGCCAAAGATGGTTTATAATAATGAGTCAAAATTATAGCTGTCAATAAACCTCTTTCTTTTTTGCAAAGTAAGTGATGACACACTACTATGGCCCTCATGAGTGGCCTGTTATTTTCCAATCTCTGTGTAAACTACTGTTTGCACATGATTCAGAATTATGAGCTATGTGGTAGTTACCACAAGCCTCACAATCTGCAAGTAAAGTTTGGCAGGTAAAGCCTGAATAATTTTACTGGGGGAAAATGCTCAAGAATTCTGTGTACATTCCAAGTTAACGTGCCCTAGACACGAAAAGCTTTATATCTTCCACTGCAATTTGAGATTAGGCACTTGAAACATGAGGTGGGCACCTGATCCCTGAGAGTGTTTAGCATAGGTTTTACAAATTCCTCACATATAAATGTTGGACTTGGCCTAAGTAAATTTTCAGCATCATGCAAGGTGTTGTGAATACAATTTATTTGCATGCCAGGAGACAGTGCATGTGTTTTCAATGGGGAGTGACATATTCCCATTTATTTAGACCCAAGCTCCAGAAATTTCCGAAGTCAATGTAAGACTGTATGTCAATGGGAGAAAAACAGAAACAGGAATAGCCGAAGTTTTTGACGTGACACCCGAAGGTGATAAAATAAGGCTCAATAGAAAGCTGCTGGTCAAAAGTAAGGTTACAATCTATAATCCCTAAATTCCAGACTGCATCGTACAATGGAGGACCCACAGTAGGAGCCATAAGGTAATGTACTTCCTAACTCATTGCTTCTGGATGGATTACACTTAAGAACGCTTTTTCCTTCCATTGACAGGTCGCTTCTAAGGCTTGTGACATGTAACAAGGGAGTTAATTATTCCCTAGTTTCTGTAGATTTAACAATGTTTGCTCATAATTTGCATACATATACTCAATTACATTACACTCATAAAGAGGACCTAATCTTGACCCAGAAGACCCGGCTACCTATCGGCCTATCGCCAGACTTTCATTCCATCTAAAATAATCAAAAAGATCATGAATACCCAGTTGAATCAGTTCATTAATGAAAACAACTGTCTCGATCCCACTCAATGTGGATTCAGATCAGAACATAGCACCAAGACAGCCCTCATTAAGGCCATGGATTAACTACAGTTTATCCTGGATGAGGGCGGCTCGGCAGCTCTGATCCTGTTAGATCTATCGGCGGCCTTCAAAGCGGTGGACCATTCCATCTTGATCCACCGTCTGGAGGCGACCGGCATAAATAAATTAGCCCTAAAACTTCTTACATCCTTCCTCTCTGACAGGAAAAATATGGTCAAAGTAGACAACTTCTCATCTAAACCCTTTTTGCTGCCCTGTGGAGTGCCACAGGGTTCATCACTCAGTCCCACCCTTTTTAACATTTACGTAGTTGAACTGGCCCCTCTTGTTCAATCTTTCTGCTTCTTGCTCACCTCCAACACGGACGACACGCGAATAGTGATTTCCGCCTTCAACAAATCGAACAATATTAGCCATCGAATCCAGAACTGTATAGGTAAAATCAGTTCTTGGATGAGCACGCATTGTCTTAAACTCAATTCTGAGAAGACGGAAGTGATCCTGCTCGGAAATAATCCCAACTTCTGGTCAGTACCCTGTTGGCAAGCTGAAATTGGACCACTCCCCATCCCCACAAACAAAGCTAAGAGTCTCGGGGTCATCCTGGATGATAAACTAGATCTCGGCAAACAAATCAATGCAGTCAAGTTTGGGGAGAGGATGTAGCTTACGGCTATAGCGGTTTACCTCGGACCTGGGGAACAGGGTTTGAGTCTCGGCAACGACGCTCAAAATCCTGTGATTCTGGGCAAATCACTAAATCTCCCCGTGCCTAACAAAAAAAAAATTAATGTGTTCATCTGTAACGAAACTGGTGCTCATGTAAAGCGCTCCGATACCCGATACCTCGGGTCTAGTTTGCGCTATATAAAACTCTAAAAAATAAATTAAAAAAAGTAATTTCATCTTCTTAGCATACCCTTAAAATCCTTTGGAAGATTCTAAATTTCCTCCCCATCATTGTCAGGAAGACAGTTATCTCTACCTTAATAATATCAAAATAAGACTACTGCAATGGCCAATATAATTGTTTGCAGGTCCAATATGTCAAAAAACTTCAAGTTTCGCAGAACTCAGCCGCAAGATTACTCCTAGGATTGCCCAGACGTCACTCGGACTCTCTTGCCATAAAAGATCTTCATTGGCTTAACATAAAAAATAGGATTAAATTCATATCTCTGTCTCTGACCTACAAAGCTCTTTATGTCTCTGGACCATTCTTCTTAAAGAAAGCTTTTTCGTGGTACACCCCCACTAGAAATCTCCGATCATTGGGATACTTTATAATAAATACCATTAGATATAAAAAATCTAAATGGGGTGGAAGTAGCTTCCAGGTAGGAGCAACCAAGCAATGGAATCTCCTCCCTTTGCACACCAGATCAGCCCTCTCCCTTCTACAATTCAGGAAATCCCTAAAAACCTGGCTGTTTTAATCAATAGTTTTCTTCTGTACTTGTTCTGCTCTTTGACTAGCAACAAGACACCCCCGGGTATACGCTGCACTTTACAAGTTTTTTTTAACATAACATAACACATGGAGTAAATAAAAATAGAGAAATGGCTGCCCCCTATAGGGCAAATCATTTCTAAGCAGACACACAAGATCCCAATTGAACTGCATCAGTATGCGCAAATGAGAAGGAAGTTATTCTGGTAAGTACCATACTTGACAGCCCATCGTATGAAGATCTCGTGATTATGATAGCATTATCCTTGGTGGTGAATATGACAGACCGATCCAACAGTATCACTGCACCAACATCACTGTTGTCCATGGTCATCGAAGATTGTCAATAAATGAAATCACAACTGTTTCAGACCCATGCCTGGCCTAAAGCCAACTTGCTTGTCATCCAGAATACTTTTAGATTTAATAAAGTCCCATCACTGGGCCCGTAACATGTGTCCCCAAGAGGGCAATACATCAATGTAACAACCAAGCATCATATTTAAGATAATAAGAGTAACACAGTGATGAAACCATAAACAATACACCGTCAATGTCTAAAGAGCATCTAAGTTATGGACACTGGGATCCTCAATGGATGTCACCTTCATCTCACGGTATGATCGCCATCGGGAACACATTTTCTCCCCCTTTCGTGGGCACCCTCTGCCCAGGTGTATAGTTATTTGGGCTAGCATACACCAGTCCATGTCTTGTTCCCACCCCGCCAACGTTAGTGCATCCCTTGCAATGCACTTACATGCTTTGTCATGTTTGGCCACTGACAGACCCAGTGATAACCAAATTCGCTATATCTCGGCGGTGAGTCATCCCCACGAGATGTGCAGCATGCATGTTTTAGTTAAATCCGGTACCTCCACACCCAAGACTTCCCTAGTTAGTTTCTGTAGTGTCAATCAGTAGGGTCGTGTTGCACAGCAGGCCCATAGGATATAGAAGAATGTGCCTCCCTCCTCACAGTCCCAAAGGCAGAAGTCTGTGGGACTGTTGTCCATGGCATGAATGGCGGTACAGGAGTAGTATGAATGGTGTAGGATGCGTAGCTGAATAAGGAGGAACCCTGCGTTGATAGCCACCTCCCAAAAGGACCCAGTGGCTCCTTCCCTTTCGTCCGCCTCAAATTCTCCAACATCAGTCTCCCATTTAGACCTTAAAGCAGCAAGGGTGTCATGCGAATCATTAACAGGTTTCTTGTATATGAGCGAAAAAGCCTTTTTTGGTAAGGGTTCTGTGAGGACCCGGTCCTCCAGGGGTGAAGAATCAGGAATCTGAGTACATCTGGAAATATGTCTAAGCAACGGATGATGGAGTTGGATGCATTTGAAAGACTCCATGGATGCAAAGTCATACTGGGCTTACATATCAGCTAGACTGAGCATAGAGTCCCCTTTCTTCCTTCACAGTTTTAATGGATCCCTTGTGCAAAGGTCCAAGGGAGAATCTGTTGTCTTACTCGGATTAATAATACACTTACAATCTTGAAAAAAAAGAACAGTAAAATAAGCATTTGCACTGTCAATAGGTCTGGCTTTAATGTAACAAAGGTGTTCGCAAATGCTATTGATCACATTAAATCTTGCCTACTGGTTTTGTCAATAATGGGGAAAAGGTAACAGAAAGGATTGATTTCTGTGCAGAACGATATAAGAGATAAAAAAATGAATACTCATGCAGGGAAATTCACCAATCACTGGAGTGCTAACTTTGAAATACAACCACCATCACAGGCTGAGAGGTATTTGGGACTGAGGAGAACAAATACACTACTTGTGGTGGAAGAGTCTTCTCTGCCTGGTGAAGGATTGATGACTGTGAATGCAGCTTCATCCTAAATCTTTGGACCTGAAAGGCTCTTGCTGCTGCACAAGAAGAAGAGGGTCCAGGATCTATGTGACGGTCTGTCTGCTAAGGACGTTCCTTCCCTGGGACTGAAGTGAAGAAATTCCTGGCAAAAAAAACAAGTGCGGGCACAAACAAACAACAAGACCAATAATAACTGGATTTCTGGATGTGGAATTTTTTTACCACTTGACACCGTGGTCCGATGACATTCAAACATTCTATGGAAGTTTCAGAGCAGTAGAGAAGTTACAGAACATTTGGTAGAAGTTTGGAAATTTAGACTTAGAAAATTAACCCTCCCTCTCGAGCACCAGGCAGAAGTGGCAAATGTATCTGATAAAGACGCAGTCTTGACAGGAAAAAGCCCTTGGTTGTTGCTCTCATAGATGTTTAGCGTAAGATTCAAGGACCAGTGGCCTTCGACTTGGTGAAGACCTGCCCATCATGGATTCCAACCCTACCTCCAAAAAAGTTTGTGAGTCAGAAGATAAACTACAAGAGTGAGAAAAGGTACCAAAATGTGCATGACAACATTCCAATCTCTAAGGTTACAACCTATAAGGTACTACTGCTTACAAAATTTTGCAGCTTGGTTCGAGACTTTAGAGGGATAGCAAAATTGATGCATCTGACCGTGTGCGGCCATGCTTGGACAAAGCTAAAGGATTCTGCCTTCCTATAAAATAATTGAGTGCAAAGGTAAAACTCATGACCTGGGCGAACTGTTACCCACTGGCAGACCTCTCCTCACCGGTTGACTGAGGAGGGGGGCTGGTAAGTAGGGATAGAGGCGGCTCCTTCTTTGGAGCAGAGGAGCATCACCCCACTTAAATGCCCCCAAAGCCCCCCTCCCGAGATGAAAAATAAAATGGTAATTCATTGCTATTTTATTTTTTATTGTCCCGTCCTGAACTGAGCGTCAGGACAGAGCAGGGCCTGCTGAGTGACAGCACGGAGGAGTGGTGAACAGAGGGCTGCCTTTGCACTGTTTAAAATGCGCATGTCTCTTTGGTTGGCCATCTTGGGATGGCCAGCCAGACATGCACACTTTAAACCTCTCAACCCAGCTGTCTTCAAACAGCTGGGTTAAGAGTAAGTGCAGGCCTCCAATGTGCTGTGGAGCGCCGAGTGAGGCAGCTCCCTCCAATCCTGGCGCTGCTCAGATTCGGCAAGGAAGTTTGCCCGCAGCCTGGCACTCGAGAAAGACAACGTCCGGAGCGCAGGACGAGTTTCATTTTTAATTTTATTTGCCTGCGTGCCCGCCCCCCTCTCTCCATAGATGCCAGCCACCACTGTGCAGTGAACAGTAACCCACTGGATAACATTAGATTTTTAGCTTCTAATGGTTTTCTCCAAATGCTTCTTAAAGATTATATAACTCCTGAATTCTACATCCTGTTTTAATCATTTTGGTGTCGCTAATCATTAAATTGTATTCTTTCTAATTAAATTGGTTTGGGAATTTAACCTACTTATTTCCTAACTCTAATGTTGCTTTGATGGTACTGTTCATGCACAAAATGCAGTGTTCTTGCTGAGGAAGCCTTTGTGACCATGGGCAAGCTTAGGATTAATCAGAGAAACCAGTTTACTTGTTGGTGTTAGATTGTTTTGACGTGTGGGAGCTCAGCCAGAGTTCACAATAAAGACTGAGACTTTGCTCCCATATAGTCCAGCTTCCTACACAATCCTGTTTCCTACACAAAGCAAAATAAACTTTGAATTATGTATTTTAATGGATGAGGGACTTCCTGCACCCAGCTACAAGGTCGCGTGTGTGTGCAGTGACATAGAGAGTGGTAGGGCTGCAGGGATGGATACAGGTTCTGCCCATTGAATTAGACGTTGAGGGGCTGTGTGTACAAGTGCTGGGTGCAGGCCTTCTGAAACGGCTTCAGTGGAGCACTGCCTCTGGCCTCTCATTGGTTAACTGAACTGCCATCATAGCTTGGTGGACTGATGAGAGGTGCTTTGAGAGGAACTTATTTTGGAGGAGGATGTCCATGTTCAACTCTGAAAGAACAATATCATCCCCATAATGGGGAATCTAACAAATGGTAAAATAAATGAAAAGAGGTATGCTGTGAGATAGTGCATTGTGATATTGTTAAATGGTAGCGGCAGTTTCAGTCGATAACCTTTCAAGTATTTGCCCGGCGGTAATCGCCTCTCATACCACTCGATAATTTACCAATGAAAGAGGCAGGCGCCGGAGACTGGAAGGCAGGAAACAAAGTTTTATTCCGTCGGAGCAAAACACATCAGATCAGACAGCAAGGTATCGTCACGAGGTGCTCTAACTGCATCTCTGAGACCTGGTCTCTTATACACCGGTTTATTGCTTTATTACACATAGTACATCCTTGAGATTTCCTTGATGCATGAGAGAACATCCCCTGAAGCCCCGGCTCAGATCCGATCCCACACATAGCTACAGTAGGAGTTCCCGCAGTAGGAGATGGCTATCGCGCAGCGGGGAATTCCGCCAATTCCCGGGGGTGTGTGCAACCGGCCGGGTCTCAGGGGGTAGGGGCTTTGATCTACTGTAATCCCTTTGATGTGGGGTGTTTCCCTTACAGTAGGGGCAATAAACTGCATCCGCAGGGCTAGGTGATGGCCTGGGACCAGTTCGGACAATGGGGCGCAGAGGAAGGGGGTTATCAAAGGAGCGGCATGACCATGTATGGGATGTCGGTCGGATGTGGTTCCGTAGCAGGGTCGCGCAGAAGGAGAGGGTTTATGGCCCGTGTATGAGAGAGCGGGGGTGGCCGGCGCGAGGGGGGATGTTCGCAGCGCCAGGGGAAAGCGCTGGCGATCGAGAATGAGCGGGGAGGGAGTGGGGTGCCTAAAATGGCGGCCGTGCATTCGCTGTGCGTGACGCTGGGGAGAGGCAAGATGGCGCAGATAATGTTCAGTTTGCAAGCTAAATTTCCACAGTCCCCCCTTTTAACATATCTCGCCAGCTTGCCTGGCCGTCATTTATCTTCGTTAACCTTCAGCTATAATATCGTTAATGTCTTTCGTACATTCCTTAAAGATACAGAGTTTTTAGGGCAGGCAGGAGTAATCTGACACATTTGCTTATAGTTACTTACAGGTGATAAAGTAGGCGAGGAGGTAGTACATACAGAGTTACAGTATAGTCGTGTACATGGCTGGTGTTGTATGAATGTTACTATACAAAGTTACATTTTCTTAACTTCTCAGTGTACAGTCGGAAGTGATTGATGCAACATCATGAAAACTTGATAAGAAGATAGTTAATATAAAAAGGTGGTTGGGAGAGGATTTTCAACTTTGACATGGGTTCTTCTTTCCAGTGTCCTTTTTTATAAAGAGCTATCACTGGTAAGCTCTCATTGTTGTTCTTCTTTCGTTGGCACTGTTGAGCACCGGCGGTGGAGCTAAGGTCCAGCTCAAATCCAATTTCTCACGTTGCAGGGTGTGATCATTCACTGTTCTCCGATCACAGCCCTGTTCCTTAACACAGTTCACCATAGGTACTTTGAGACAGGGTACCTGCTTTTTGTTCTTCTGTGGGTAGGTCAGATTCATAATCCATATAAAAGATGGTGAGAGAGAGAAGGGTGTGACGTGCTTCGGGACGCCGAGGGAAGAGGGGGTGGAGTGGGATCGGATCAAAAATGTGGACCAAGGGGAGCAGAATCTTCCAGCACTGGGCCCATCAATCGGGCCCGACGGGTTGAGACTTCAGGCACGCTGGTCGGTGAGCAGGGGGCCTCGATGTAGCCCTTCGCGCTTATCATCCTGAAAATGGTGTCTCGTCTCACGCCCTTTTTGCTTCGTAGCCTCCCCCTTGGTCGATGTCATAGATGTTCCATGGTCTGCAGCCAGGCTGTGCGTCACGTCCGACCCCTCCCTTCCGATGGCAGCACGTTATCTTTAAATGGGTACAAGAAACAAAAAATCTTAGAGAGTTGGCAGGGAAGACATTTACATACTTCATCCTCTCTCCCAACCACCGAGTAGTTGCGGACATGTTTTTATCGGTTGCTGCATGATTGGTGTCTTTTAACTCTGATGTTAGTGTGTGCGTTACTAATCTATTAATTATTGCTGTGGTGCAAGTTTCTGTGGGTGTCCCTGTCCATCGTCTGGCCCCCTAGGTGCCGATTCCTGTGCCCGATACTGGTTGCAGGAAGCCTGACATCTGTCAACTTTCTAGTCTATTAAAAATTCGAACCGGCTTCTCCGGCAGAGGCTCGTTCGTCTCAACACAAGTTTTGTTATTACATATTTCCTTCCGAGGACTGTTAAGTTTATAAAAAGAAAGTGCGAGGTGCTACTGTCACGTGTTCACGAGTATCCATTTCGGGGAGGAACATAAGCTAAGCATTATTTTTGCTGGCGACAATAGATAACCCTTTATCAGTTTAGGCGATGCATTATTAGTGAATGAGGTCATCTGCTGTTTCGTTCGAAATACTCTGAGGCGGCTAGTATAGGGCTGGGGTTATCTTGGGAGAACGGGGTGCTTTAGACATTCTATTTTGGGGTAATTGGGCGGGGGTAATTCTGGGCGGTGGAGATGGTGTTGTTAAAGCTCTGAAAAACGGAAACCACTGACATATAGTCCCCGTGATGAGGGCCAAATTGGGAGACATCAGTCGTCTTACCTGTCCTTTCTTTTCTCAGCCAATTAAGCTCAATATTTGTAGAAAGGAGAGGTAGTAACGTGGCAAAGAACGGTCGTTTTGTTTCAGTCAATTTGTTCGAACACCACCGTGCTCCAGGCCAATTATACACTTACCGAGGAGGTATGTGTCGTTAATTTATTCAAACAGAAAAGAGGGTAAGAAGGCTTTTTAGTGAGGGAGGCAGTGAGAGAGAGAGAGAGAGAGAAAGAGAGAAAGAGAGAAAGAGAGAGAGAGAGAGAGAGAGAGAGAGAGAGAGAGAGAGAGAGAGAGAGAGAGAGAGAGAGAGAGAGAGAGAGAGAGAGAGAGAGAGAGGTGTGCATCAAGTAGGCATGGCACTGATTCCGTAATTCTTTCAAGAGACCCTTTATTTAAAACAATGTCAGCATACAAGATACGGGCCTACAACCGTTCAGGCCGGCCACGTGGTGGGAGGCGTCGAGTGTCATGAGCAACGCTACTACGGCATAAAATCGGTTCCCTTCCCGCCCCTCCCCGACCATCATGTGTGGAAGCATCGCATATATATATATATATATATATATCTCTTTTTAACACAAATGTCACGTGACTGGGACGCCACAAGGGTTTGTAGGCCTCTCCTACATCGGCGCCATCTTGGGGCGAGGTCGGGCCAGAGTACAGTCTAAGTCTTTCCATGAATTAGCTGTTGGACCAGAATCCCTTTCAGTAGTTCGAGAACTTTCATTAGCGTCAACTTTGCGTCAGCATGGCGTCACTGCGACCCCGTAGAAATGCCATGGTTCGTTCTTGGGGCGGGGCAGCAGGCGGGTTCTTCCGCCGACGCTTCGAACCAGTCTTTCTCACTGCACCAAGCGGAGGCAAGGTGGCTGCCGTCCGGGGCAAAGAGCAATGGCGGCGGTTTTGTCCTTACCGGAAGTCCGCGGGAGTCGAGTGTCAAATGACTCCAGCCGATTCTGCAAGGCTGAGGGGAGCATTTTATCAAGGGTGGGGCCCACGCCCAAGCAGACAAGCTTTCGAGTCCAGAATTGTCTCACGGTGGGCTTTAGGCCTGGATCCGGAGGAGTCGACCGCCGGAGTTCAAGGGCAGCAGTAGCAGCAGCTCTTCGGTACAGCCACCGGAGAGGAGCCAGCAGCAGTAACAGCGGCAGTTCGGATGGTACTGCCACCGGGGTGATTCCAGTAGCAGTGACGACAGCAGTTTGGATGGTATCACCACCGGGGTGGGTCCCCGATTTCTTGGCTGCGGGGGCCCACTCCTCGCGTCGGGAGCTAGTGGCGATCCTGGTGAACCCGTGCTTGGGCGGTTGTCCGGTGGTCGCGTGCAGCGGCAGGGTGCAGCTCAGCTGGCCGGTGAGTCAAAGACGGTTGGGGTGCCCTCATCTGCTGGCGAGCCTCCACCTGGGGAGGTGGGGGAGGCCCGTCCGCATCGCTTCCCCCCGCCAGGGCACCCTCCGTTATTGAAGGAAGAAGAGAATGGGAAGATCCGCACAGCGTGCCAGGGTGAAATTCAGCAGGCCGATGAAAAAGATGGCTGGGGTGCCCTCATCTGCTGGTGAGCCTCCACTTGGGGAGGTGGGGGAGGCCCGTCCGCGTCGCCTCCCCCCGCCAGGGCATCAGCCCTTATTGAAGAAAGAAGAAAGAAAGCGGGAAGATCCGCACAGCGTGGCGGACTCCGCCTTGGTGTTGCCAGAACTTCGGCGCTTCGTATAGCCTCCGGCCTATTCGCACAGTCGTCCGCCACTGATGTCAATGGATTTTTGCATGGCTTTTATAGCCCAAAGCCGACTAAAAGAACCGCCCAAAACAGGCCAATGTTGCAATTTCGAGGAAGGAGAGGCGAGGACGGTGTCACGTGGACGTTAAGGCTTTGGGATGGAGGTTGCAGCAGACTGTCATGTAAATAGTTGTTTTAAAACGTGTTTTAACCTGTTTACCCTGTTGGTGTGTTCGTTATATCTTATAAGTTATTAAAATGTTATAACTATACTACTTCGTTGGAGTGTTTGTACCTATTTGCAATCTGATGACGAGCACAAGGAGGTTACTGTGCAATCGGAAAAATAACATAGACCAATTGCGCGCGATCTAGCCCTAGTTTGGTGACGTCGATGGTGGGTGCCAGCAGGCTTCCGTTTGTGCAGGATTTTGTCATACTTATTGGGCGGGGTGGGCAGTAGGGCAGACATGTTTAGGTAGGCGAGAGTAATGGAGTCGGGCTACCTCGTGGCCGTCTCGACCGTGAGCTTGGCTCCTTCCCTTGGTTTCATATGTCCCACAAAGGGCTAACTCCTAGCGTTACTTTAGTTTTTGTAAGGTCAAAAAGGATCCTACCAGTGCCTTTACTATTTTGTCGATTCCTGTTCGTTCATCCTTCGTTAGTCGATTCATTCTGGTGGACTCTTTCTTTCTCATCTCTGGGTCGTCTAACGTTATAGCCGACGTTGGGTTCAGTACAAGAGGCTCAGCCGGCGTGTAGGCCGTGAGGACCGAGGCCCCTGTACTGCTTTCGCTCGTGTTTGGGGGTGGTGGGTGTTGTACTACTGACTGGGAGGGTGCATATGGAGGGGGCATGTAAATGATCGGGGGACCTAACAGTAATTCGTCATTCGTTCGCTGCTTAGAGGATAACTCAGGGTAGAGCAAAGAAGGGGTCCTAACAGCGTACTGGCCTGATGTTTCGGGCTCCTGTCTTAGTTTAGTTTCCCTTCTCTCCTTTATTTCTTCTTCTAACTTTCTAGCGGCAAGGTGAGCTGCCTTTCGTAATTCCTTTTCTGCTTTTACTTCTTCCCTCTTTTTCCGTTGCGTTGCTTCTTTGCGCCACATGCCAATACTGTCAAGCATAGTAGGCGTTGTCTTATTGCTACGCAGAGCTATTTCTAGCACTTCTATCTTATGGTCGTCGAAGGATCCCATCAGTGGCCACTGACTCTCGGGGTCCTTCTTTGTATATTTATGCCATAGCTTGGTATAAGCTACGGCGACTAGTCCATATTTAGTGAACATGTCCTTATTAGGGGTGCCTTCCAGTGGAGCAGGATGGTTCACCTCTAATAAGCGGTCCGGGCAGAACCAACTACCAATCAGTGGGGAGAAGATAGGCATGACGGGTTTCAACGGGGTCAAAAGTCAGCACTACCTATCTTTTCACTGCTTGCAAAGACTAGACAGAATATCTCTATTCTTCGTTATTTGTAAGCAGAGAATACCTCCAAAGAACCAATATCGAACAACTAGTGTTCGGACAATCAATCAATCAATCAATGGGGAGATAAAGATAGGCATGACGGGTTTCAACGGGGACAAAAGTCAGCATTACCTACCCTTCACTATTTGCAAAGACTAGACAGAATATTTCTATTCTACGTTATTTGCAAACAGAGAATATCTCAAAGAGCACTATTCTTCAAAACAATCAATGTTCGGACAATCAATCAGTGGGGAGATAAAGATAGGCACGACGGGTTTCAACGGGGACAAAAGTCTGCGTTACCTACCCTTCACTATCTGCAAAGGGAGAGAGAGAGAGTATTTCTACTCCTCCCCGTTTGTAGACAGCGAATATCTCAAAGAGAACAATCAATAAGCACAATCAATGAGCAATACTAGTATTCCAAAGCTTCAGACAATCAATCAATTATTTCGCAATTTGTCGTGTATCACGACCTTACCCGGACCGCGTGGACAGTTTCTTGTCTTCCGCCTCCAGCGCCCGATCGTCCTCTACTCTCCGTATTTGCCGCGGCACTCCTGATGGTTCCCAGTCAGGACCGTAGATCACTCGAGAGAGGTCTGCTCGGAACCAGTGAAGTTCGGATGATCGGCTGCCAGACGAGGGTCTATTGGGCAGGAGCTCTCCCGATCGTTGCAGTCGTTCACTCTGTCGTCGGGACCTCTCCCACTGGATCCACGTGTCGCTGATGGGCCCCACGTTTGGGACGCCAATTGTTAAATGGTAGCGGCAGTTTCAGTCGATAACCTTTCAAGTATTTGCCCGGCGGTAATCGCCTCTCATACCACTCGATAATTTACCAATGAAAGAGGCAGGCGCCGGAGACTGGAAGGCAGGAAACAAAGTTTTATTCCGTCGGAGCAGAACACATCAGATCAGACAGCAAGGTATCGTCACGAGGTGCTCTAACTGCATCTCTGAGACCTGGTCTCTTATACACCGGTTTATTGCTTTATTACACATAGTACATCCTTGAGATTTCCTTGATGCATGAGAGAACATCCCCTGAAGCCCCGGCTCAGATCCGATCCCACACATAGCTACAGTAGGAGTTCCCGCAGTAGGAGATGGCTATCGCGCAGCGGGGAATTCCGCCAATTCCCGGGGGTGTGTGCAACCGGCCGGGTCTCAGGGGGTAGGGGCTTTGATCTACTGTAATCCCTTTGATGTGGGGTGTTTCCCTTACAGTAGGGGCAATAAACTGCATCCGCAGGGCTAGGTGATGGCCTGGGACCAGTTCGGACAATGGGGCGCAGAGCAAGGGGGTTATCAAAGGAGCGGCATGACCATGTATGGGATGTCGATCGGATGTGGTTCCGTAGCAGGGTCGCGCAGAAGGAGAGGGTTTATGGCCCGTGTATGAGAGAGCGGGGGTGGCCGGCGCGCGGGGGGATGTTCGCAGCGCCAGGGGAAAGCGCTGGCGATCGAGAATGAGCGGGGAGGGAGTGGGGTGCCTAAAATGGCGGCCGTGCATTCGCTGTGCGTGACGCTGGGGAGAGGCAAGATGGCGCAGATAATGTTCAGTTTGCAAGCTAAATTTCCACAATATTTGCAAGTACAATGGAGAGGAAATGTGACAAAATACTGAAACTACACTTTGTGAAAATGATGTCCTTCAACTAACCGAGGATAACCTGCGGGATGACCCTCTATTTTATCCTCTCAATTTTCATGTGTTGAGGCCAGAATCTCAAGCCAGGAACAACTTTCTACCAGAGTGGAGGATGTGCACATGACTGCTGCAAACAGTTGGGTTGCTTTGTGTGCGGAGGTACTGGCTGGATATCTTTACTGTCACACAACATGCCCAAGTATATTATGTTGCACCTTGGACTTTGGGAGGGTAACTCCAATGTCCACAGTAAATCACTAGTGCCGTATATAGTTGAAAAGACTGAGCATACGGCTTCCCCCTTGATTTATGAGAGAAACTGCCGCTTGCTGCTGGCATGGGAAACATCCAAATCAAGATATATTTGGGAATTGGATAAGAAAATTGAGGAAGTGACAGTATTCTTATATGGGCCTAGCATCTGACTCAAAACTAAACTGTCCTCTCACAAAGTGCGGATTACAAATAGGTTAAGGATATAATCACAAACTATTTCGGACTTTGCTTGTCTTTATGGAGGAGGGGCAATTGGCCCTACTCTTACCGTTCTCACTATGAACGTTTGCCCTGTTCTTTTATACAGAGCAAGAGTTAAAAAAAGATCGAGTTCTTAAATACTATTTTTATTAAAATTATCCAAAAAAAGTTCAGTCTGGGAAATTCCACACCCCAGTCTCGTTTCAAACTTGAACTGGGTCTTAATCATACCGCAGCCTTAAATCACATCAATTTAATTAGCTCTGTGACTGCTTTACTTCACCATTGAGAAGTCTGAGGGTTTAATAAATGAAGACCTAAATGTTCATACCACGTTACATTCATGGCCACAGGAGCAGAGTAGAGTAGAAATGTCAATTGGAAAACTATAATTTGCCTATAATAACATTTATAAGGAAATAGTTAATCTATCATTCTGATACGGACGATTTAGAGAAGGTTAAACATTCAGTAAATATGCTTGTGTATTGGTAGTTTACGGATGGACAGCCTTCCTTTGCTTCAATCCCCTTAAAATCATTTTTAGTTCTCTATTCTTTAATCAACTTTTAATTGTATTCACTCCTACTTCCATTATATCAATATTAGCCACCCGTAGTCCGAGTAATTCCTCTTTCTTTTCATAACCAAATTGCCGCTGTTACACATACCTGTCAGTACATTTATATTAAAGTAGTCAAACCTCTTCTACCATTCTCAAAAAACAATATTCAACTTCAAACAATAGTCTTATACCCTTTGCATTATTGCTGTTTCATTTATGCTGGTATTTCCAAGTACACAGTGTTGGTATTTAAGTATATTCTACACACAGCTGTCCATGTACTTTTTAGTCTCAAGCATTCTGCACAATTTACTCCTTATTTACGTTATGTTGACTTCCTATATGTTATGATTTTCAAATCTCACGTCCTCGGTACTGTCTTCAAATGTCTCAATTTTCGGTATCTCACACATCTAGCAAAACTATAATCAAATGTAGCAGGTAGTTCACTCTATTAGGGCCACATGCAACTTTATTAAAAGTAGCGATAACATAATTGCGATTTTCTCCATATCTCAATTAGGTAATCGCAAATCCTAATGTATGAAACTCTTTTCAGTTTCATTAGCGATTCTTAATTGGTCGCAAATAGAGCTACCTCATGCATATTAATGAGGTAGGTCGCAATTAGCGAGCCATTAAGAATCCATGGCATCACAGGAATGGTGGCCTGCTGAGGGCAGCAGACCACCATGTCTGTGATTGCTTTTAAATAAATCATTCTTTTTTGTTTTCAAATGCAGCCCGTTTTCCTTGAAGGAGAACAGGATGCATTTAAAAAGAAAAAATGAAACTTTGCAGTTTCATTTTTTAAGAGTAGGCGGTGGTCCATGAGACCACAGCCTCCTCTTAAAAAACATGTTTTCCATTCTCAAAGGGGAAGGGGCACCCTGGGGACTCCTTCCCATTTGCGAATGGGTTACCACCTCCTCCAAGGAGGCGGTAAAATATGAATGTTTTGCGACTGCAATTTGTGCGCAAAACATTCATACATCCCATTCTGATTCGGTATTTGGAAGGGACGCCCTAAACACGCCCCTTCCAAATACTGACTTGCAAACACAAATTGCGATTTGGTAATGTGTTACCGAATCCCAATTTGTGTTTCATGCATCTGGAAAAGCATTTTTGCGGTCAGAAACGGACCGATCGGCCGGGGGTGCCAACAGCAGTGTCCCTCAGCCTTTCAGTGGCAGTCACTGTGCTCCTATCACCTCCACTGCAACAAAACTGGAAGTCAGCGAGGGGATGTGCGACAGACTGCCGATCCCTATTTATTGGAGTAGTTGTTACATCCAGCAAACTTAATTGGTACTAGTTAGCACGCAATTTTAATTCAATATCTCTTAGCATGCTCATTTGTCCTCGAACACACTTCGCTCCCTCCAGGTTTCCCTACTTGCACTTCAACACCTAAATTATGAACCTCTATGTCTCCAGATATTCGTCGGTCTGCTACTTTGACCTTCAAACGGCATTTGAAAGACCCCTTATTATGCATTGTTTTGACACTGCAAATGTTTTCCTTTCTCTGAACTATCATTAAGAAGAAATAAACTCTTGATTGAATAGTCGCCTTTTTATTTGCTGTTGACTAAACTGTTATACATTCAACCGTGCTGCACACACCAATGTACTAGTGCTTTGGATAAAAGAGCCTTATGAATCTGCTGACAGAGCAGGGCAGGGGAGGAGTGGTTTGAACTCCCTAAAGTGCGCACGAATGGCTGTCCGGCCCTTAATGCGCACTTTGCATCCGCCATAATCTGTAGGTATCATACTTAACCAACGCATTGCAGTCATCTGAAGGAGGCACCATCCTGGGAGCAGCCAGAGCCCCTTACAGTTCCGGGTGGGCATCGGAAGTCTGCTGCTTCCTTCCATCAGGCCACGTTGGCTGGGAGTGTCCTGGGCCCCCCAGGAAGCACTGAGGAGGCCTATGCCCCTACTAAGGGCCCAGAGGCATGAGAAATAGATACAAAAACAGAAGTGGCAGCACCAATATGTCAGAAGGAGCAGTGAAGTTCGGACTCACACTTACTGCCGAAGATAGCCTGACCGGGTGGACCAAACTGGCCCCACTGAGGCCCCTGCTTTCTTCATCCTGGCTGGGATGCACTGGGTCGCAGGGCCCAGGTGTGCTTTACCGGAGATGGAGGTGAAGCTCAGGGATCTGTACATATGCTGCATCACCAGTGGTGAAAGCTGGGCTGAGGAACGACAGCATCAGAGACGTCTTCTCAGAGAGCAAGATGATAGCTGTGAGCTGGAAAAGAGACTGGGGCTGCTCGTGCTGTCCCAACCGACAAGACCTTTGCCACAAGTTTCAGACAGGCACCAGTAGACAAATAACTGAAGCTAGTAAAACCCGTGCTGAGTACTAGGCCTCAAACCTGTAGAAAAAACACGAAATGATAAGAAGGCTGCAGACCCAACAGAGTAAGTGGTGGGCCCGAGTCTGGCAGCAGAAGGTACAGAGTATGGATAGTCCATAGACTACAAAAAGTGTGGGACTGTTACTTTGGAAGGAAAGTAGACCCCCACCCTCCCGGCATACTCCTGCATCATGTACATTGAGTTAACAACCTGAAGAGCAAACAAGCAGGGCTCTAGAACCACACCGTCTTCTCTTCCTCTGTGCTGTTTCTGTCTAGAGTAATGCTGTATGCAGCAAGGTAGGGGTTGGGTGTGTGGGATCTCCCATTCGCAAACAAACCTGAAGGAGTGGACCTGCATGCGGTCGCCTTAATGAACTAAGATGGTCATGCTCAATAAAACAATCCTTTACTGACAAACATAAGACCTCAGCAAATCTTTCCCCCTCCTAAAATCATAAAGGACAAAAATGGACCTCCAACAATGCCAGGCATGTTGATACACAAAGCCCAGTGGCATGCCTGACCCACAACAAGTCATCAACACTATGAATACCCCTGAGGAAATCACTACACTTCGTACAGATTTATGAGTAATGCCACTTGCAAATTAATCACTCACAATAAGGGTAATCAAATATTTATTATTTTGAATATCAAATTTCAAAATAATATATGATAATAAAGTGTAGCAAGTTGAGGCAGGCTACATATGTAAAAAAGACATTAAGTTAAATATAATATTAGTAGTGCCATTTGTAAAGCGCATGACTATTTCTAACAAAGTGCCCAAGCGCTAGGATGCTGAATAAAAGGAGTTGTACCAAGGCAGAAAGAGATTAACTGGAGCCAAAAAGCCAGGTTTTCAGTTTCTTCCTGAAGATCAATTCGGAAGGGGCTAGCCGAAGTTCCACAGGTAATGAGTTCCAGATGTTAGTAGTCAGATGACTGAAGGCACATTCACCAATTCTTCCTTTTTATTAGGTCTTGCCTGAGCAGCCCGCATGTGCTGCTCTGCAAGACTTATTGTAAGGGGGCTTCAAAAAGATGACCACACGCTCGTGCGTGTGTGGCCTATTGTTTGCGGTTACCCGCACGGGCACCATATGTTTTGAATTATCGTGCCCAGACATGGGTGCGATAATTCAAAACATATGGCCTGGTGCTCGCTCTCGCGGGCTTGTTTTAATTAGCAGCGGGGAGCGCGCAGGCTGCCATGTGCTCCGGATCAGGTTTCAGCTTTCATGTTCGCATCTTGCGCGCGCACCACTCGTTTAGTTACAGTACTCTTACTTTTATTACCCGGTTCGAGACTTTCTGGTGTGCAAATGGTGCAGATGCATAATGTTTAACCACAAGAATTGCAAGCAGCTTGAAGCACATCACTGTAAAAGAATTGCCACCATGGAACAGTTCCCTTCTAACGGAACCGACTTCCTGCAATGCGAGCTAAAGATTGCAGGGTTCACGTCCAGTGGGAAGCACCTGCTCGCATCCCCCGTGGCAAAGCTCACTTTTAAACGCTCTCAGACCCTCCACCGGGCTCTGGGGATTTATATCAAGCCGGCAAGAGAAATGATGAAAACAACGCGGGAGCCCGACAGACATACCCCACGTGGACACCTGTTCCGCAGAAACCTAATTTCCAATTCACTTCTCATCAGGCTCATTCTCTTACGTGACCCACAGGAAGGGGTTAAGGAGGGGTTGACCTCGGGTGGTGCGCCATTGGCAAGTAAACAACGCGCATACAGTTCAGACAAGCCTCTGCCATCAGAATGAAAGAAAAGCCATGATGAGAAACGGCATTTGCAGTTCCAGGCGAAGCTCTCGCATTAATGTGAAACTAATGACTGCTAGAGAAATTGACATGTCAGCTACTACTGCCAGATGTTACATTACCATTTTTTGGTCTATGTAAATGTCTGTTTTTTATTTTTTTTTACCCTCTTCTGCATTTTTGAGGGCCGCTGGTTAATTTTCTTTTCAGAGTATTTCTCAAGGTTACAAGGCACTTCCTAACGATGCAACAGGACTAATATAAGCCTGCATTCAGAGAATAAAACATTACAATTGTATTTTAGATGTTTCTTTTCATCATTTCTTGCTGTGTAATGAGTTGCGGAGTTGGGGAGGAAAGTAGGAAGAGAGAGAGAGGCTCAGAGTGGGGAAGAGAAGAGAACAAGCATTGGCATAGCCAATAGGTCTCGCCTTTGGGACCTTATAAGTGTTTAGCTATCCAGCACAACATCCTTGGTGCAACAACATCAACTGTTGCGTGGCTAAACACTTATAAGATCCCAAAGACGAGACCTATTGGCTATGCCAATGCTTGTTAAAATCTGGGAACGGAGGGAAAATTTGGCAGTGGCCGATCTCAGATTTCTGGATGGGGCATAGGGGGTAACCATAGCCTGTAAATAGGCAGGACCTTGGCAGGCAAGCGCCTTGTAACAGTAACACAGAGACTTAAAAGTGATTCTCTGTTTCACTGGCAAACAGTGCAGTTTCTTCAGTGTTGCGCTAATGGGGGCTCGTATTGGAAGCCCAAGCAATGTCCGAGCTGCCGCATTCTGCACGCGTTGAAGCCTATTCAATCGTGATTGAGTAACACCCAGATAGAGAATGTTGCAGTAGTCTAACATGGCCATGACCAGAGCCTGGACCACTGTTTTCTGGGTGGATTCAGGAAAGAGATGAAGAATGATTTTCAGGGATCTCAATATCCCAAAACACTTTCCTACAAGGGCATTGATCTGGGCATCGAAGAAAAGCTTCTCATTGAACCAGATGCCCAGTTTCTTAACCTTGGGCTTAGGGAACACCATGGTTATAGGGCCACTAAGTGTTGGACCAGATATTGAGATGTTTGCCCAGTACCAGAACCTCTCTTCTCAGCATTCAGCTTGAACCAATTAAACCAAGTGGTGACATCAGACAGACAGGCACAGAGAGAAGAGGCTAAACACTCACTATCGATGGGGTAAATGCGGATAGCTGGGTCATCAGCGTATGAGATAATAGTAAAACCATGCAGTTCAATGGCCCGAACCAGAGGGCTAACACAGATATTCAAAACAGTTGGGCTCATTGAGGAGTCCTGAGTCGTTCCTTGCCGCAGGGAGTGAATCGAAGACTGAAATGGTTTTTGCGACACCTGGAAGGTGCATCCTGGCGGGGATGAAGTCAGCCAGCGCAGCGCTTTGCCACTAATGCCACTGTTCCTTAGCCGCTTGATCAGAATATTGTGGGATACAGTATCGAACATGGCACGGAGGTCAAGCATAAGAATGGCTGCAGTGTTACCCTCATCCATAATACACCTTGCTATTTCGGAGGCAAGCAGCAAGCTGACTTTGTACTATAAGAGGGGTGGAAGCCTGATTGGGTACCATGTAGAAGCTTATTGTCCTCCAAGAAATTGGAGAGCGGTCTATTTATGTGTTTTACACTAGATTGCCAAAAAAAGGCAGCAGTGAAACGATACGGGCTGATAATTTCCAGGCCTCAATGAATCCAGTAATTTTTTTTGGGCAAAGGAACAACCATGGCGTTTTTCCATTGTTTGGGTACACACACGGTCAGCGGACAGGGAGAGATTAATTACTTAACAGACAGCAGGTTGAATATTCTCGCAGCCCTGTTCCAGAATGGCGGGGGGAATTAGATCAGCTGGAGATCCATATTGAATAATGGAGCAGAGGAAGTCAGTTCAGTAATAGAAACTGGACAGAATTGCTGTAGCTCAACACTGGTGGCTGACAGGTCAAACCGCATTTCCAGCTGCGGGTGACACCTAGCTCTATAGGAAAGGAGGTATAGATTTTCTCTACTTTTTCAGCGACAAAGGAGGCTAGTGCATAGCAACTATCTTCAGAGGGCAGAGAGGAAGGTGAAACAGAAGGTAGTGACGTGAGAGTGTTTTTCAATTTGAAAGATTTCACTCGAAAAAGTATTAGCAGCTGAGATCTTCTGTGAGTAGTATGCTTGTCAGGACTGAGAAATAAGCGGATGATATTCTTTTAGTGTCATCTTATAATTCACCTTACAACAGGGGTCATAATTCTTCCGCCAGAGGTGCTCAAGCCTCTGTCACAAAAAGTTAATAGTTGAAAAGACATTGTTGGGCTTGTATGCACATTCCTTGTACAAAAATGTACAGTAGACAATATCATAATTATAGTTCCTTTGGTGACGGAAAAAGTTTGTGTTTTATTCCCTTTAATAAATTAAAAGGACCATCACCAGGACTTGTGTGTTACTAACAATACAAAAGACACCACTTTGCCCAAAAATTACTTAATCTGGTGCGAATAAGTCACCGGTGAAGAGAACTAGGTCCTAGAAACCTATGGCCCTCTCAGATAGGATATATTCAAGTGAGTAGGAAAAAGTATATATATTTATTTACATTATTTAATCAGTACAATACAAAAGACATGAAGATCAGTATCACAGAAATCAATATTTGGAAGAGACTGTGGGTCTTTGGAAGAGATTTGGCGCTCTGTGCGTGTATATTAAGGGCTTAATATTCCTCCATTTTTGGGATCCCACAAGCAGACCGGTGAGCCTTCATTTTAATGGGGCCATCTACAAGCCTCGCCTTTCCCTGAACCTCACTAGGATTGGGGTCAAGATGGCCTCTTGGGGCAATTGAAACAAACATAGGACTAGGTGGCTGGACACAATAATAGGACTAACTCTGCCTCCGAGGGCCCTCTAAGTCTGTGGGCATTGGTGGCAGCCATCTTGGAAAGGGGCCGGATTCCATTTTTTTTTCCCACTGGTTGCACACTTAGGTTCAGTGATGCCTCCATGGTTTTGACTATTCCTAAATCAACTTATCACACAGACATTTCTTCGAGAACTTCAAGCCTGCCCCTCTACACACACCAGAGTGCTCTCTTCTGTAATTACCACTACACTCTACCAATAATCGCTCATCTTCAGACAACTTTAACCCCTCGCTACCAGGACTCTCTCTACTTAAACTTTTGCGTCTACATTATCTGTGCCCTACCATAATCATGTCGCAACGCACCTCGAGCGCCGCTGACCTCCTTACTCAGCTAGGTTCGAATGCTTGTAAGATCATCTACCCCGCCAATCTATCGTTGAAAGCAAAAAAGACCTTCAAACACAATCTTCTCATACGATGGCCGGAAACACTTATCTCTGACACATTTACTTCCTCTAAGGGCTCAGTGGTAACCGACCTCATATTCTACACTAACAGAAGTGGAGTGGAGAAAGACTCTTACCTCTATGCTGAGAACCAAGCTACTGACCAAAACGCTGCACGGTTTCCGCTTGACCACGCTACCCTCCCCTGCCCTCAAGGCAGAGTTGACCATCTCTCTATATAATAATGGGAACATCCTTATTCAAGCCACTGACAGGAATCTCAAACTCTTTGACAATATCTTTATGGGGATCAAAAACACACTTAATAACCTGACATCGCCTTATATCCATCACAACAGTTCCCCCTCTATATCGTCCCATGCTGCAATCTACACCTCTACTTCCTTCAATTATGTATCTCAAGCCCTACCTATGGGCCTTCCCACTACATTGGCACCCTCGATACCCTACGCCTCTTCCTCCCCACTTCCGAGCCTGTTCATTTACCTGTTTACTGCTCTGCTCTCTCCTACAACAAGAGGGACATACCGGTTATTCTTCCCTTTGGACCTGGTAGTACTGATCTGATAACCTCCCACCTAGGGGCTGCACCCAGAAATGTTTCTCCTCTCCCCCTCTTGACGTCTAATTGCCTGACACCTGCCTTACCCACTGGCCGATCTGTCACCTCCAAGAATACGAGGACTGTGCATCACACCCTCAACACTACTAACCTTGACTACCCTGTTAATCTACCCCCAGGGGCAGGCACTCCTTCCTCAATGGCGTTGGACACGGCTACTGACCCCAGTCCTTCTCCATGCAGCCCTCTCACCTTCCTCTGCCTCCAGCGCTTCTCAAAGTGGCGGTTTTGAAACTAATTTGCCTGCTACCAAGCCCTCCCTTGGTGTGGCGCAGCTCCCTCCTGCATCGTCTCTGACTCCAAAGCATGCAGATATTCTACCCTTGGCTGACGACAAAACTACGCTCAAGCGGATCTCCATCTCCCCTTGTAAATGTGATAAGGGACCTTCTGTCCCTTCCAATTCCTTCCACACGTCGGAATCATACCCCTCGTCTATTACTAGGGTGGCTGAGGAGTGCTTCAACGGGCTTTACCTTGAGGAGAAGTTTGCTGACCTCAAGCAAGATCTCCGGGCTGGTAAAGAGATCATGCAGTCCCTACTAAAATTCTCCATGAAGATGGAGAAGGTATGGAATATACTCCCTCCTCTGGGGAATGTGCTACGCAATCCTCCTGGAGTCTTCGGGGGATGGGGACGAACAATCCTTTTCCCAATTCCCACCTAGTTCCGGCTGGAATTCTAGGCCTCTTCCTAACCATCAATCCAGACCGTGTAGGTTTCAACCTCAGCTCTCTGGTGAGGACACCTTCACTCTTGTACTCTCATACAATGGCACAGGGCCAGAAGCCTCCTCTAACTCCGCTAATAACATCCCCGCTATTTCCCCGGACCCTGACAGGGAACCCAGGGTCAACTCCAGATTGGTTAATAAGGAAAACCTACTCCAAATTACTACCACTCATCAGGAAGAGATTAACACCTCCCCCTACATTAATTTGATGATGATCAACTGCAGATCAGCCGTGAAACATGCAGCGGACATCTCTGCACTCATATTAGCGCAAGACACTTGGACTTACGGATTCTCACAGAAACCTGGCTCAACAAGGCCTCCTCCCCTATTCTTGACATCTTAGTCCCGCCTGATTGTGCCGTTATACGATGTGATCGTCTGGGGAAAATCGGGGGGGGGGGGGGCATTGCTCTCATTCATCGCTTCAGCTTAACTATAAAACATTCTCAGAATGTTCTGCTATCTGCCTGTGAACTACTAGTAGCAGAAATTTTGAATAAGGGCAAGGTTGTCTATGTGCTTCACATGATTTACCATCCACCGGGTGACAATTTGCTCTTCATAGAGCAAATCATGGAGGTTATTTGTTCTTGTTCGGATCAATCATACCATATCTTCCTCAGAGACCTCCACTGGAATGACACCAATGATCTTTTAGTCAGCTCTTTTAAGTCTTTTCTCTCGGATCTCAACTTATCTCAGTTCTGTAAGGGACCTACCCATAATAAAGGAGCAACCCTCGACCTCATTATTGCTAGAGACAATATCATCCAACTGGATGACATCCTACTTTGTGACTGGTCGGATCATCATCAAATCGCCTTCCACATTCTGGAAAAGACCACTTGCAGAAAGGGACAACCTCTTAAAGTTAAACAACTATCTCGCAACATGAGAGACATCAACATTAATGATCTTACTTCAATCACTATGAATAGACTTCAGCCGCCCCCTGACACGACCAACCTTGATGATCTTTCTGAGCACTACAATAGCACTGTAGCAAATATCTTTGACACCATTGCGCCGAAACAACTTAAAAGGATCCCTCTCAAACAATCCAAACCTTGGTTTAATGGTACCCTAAATGACGAACGCCGTAAACTTAGGTTTTCAGAGAGGCTCTGGAGAAATGAGCCTTCCACTACTAGCCTCTATCAACTTAGGAAAATGAGAAATGCCTACAACAACAAAATCCTCATTGCTAAAACGATTTCAGGGAGCAGCTGGACGGTGCTAAAAATAGACCCAAGATACAATCTGAAATCATCAAACAGCAATCAAACCACATGTCCAACCCCAACCTGGCTTCCTTGACTCCGCTTCCTAGCGGGGAGGACTTCACAGTGCACTTCTCTGAAAAAACTAAGAAATTTGAACAGGAGTTGCAACCTAACACTCCCAGGTTGCCCCCTCTAATCTACACCACATCATCAGGGGAGCTCGGGGCTCCCTCTGCACTCTCCCTACCTTTGGGTTGTTCTCCCAAAAATGATGCCTCTTGTAATTACTTTATCCTGCCAGATTGCACATATCTACTACACGTTATGACAACTCTTAAACCGGCCAACCACTTCAATGATCCTCTGCCGGCAAACATTTTTTAAAGACCTCAACTCGGCCATTCTACCGCTTTGGTCGAGGATCATTCATGAATCGCTCTTGCAAGGGAGCATCCCTGATTGTCTCAAAATTGGGCAAGTAACTGCCATCCCTAAGAAGCCCAACTCGGATCTATCTGATCCTAACAATTTCCGACCAATCACCAACATCATGACACTAGCCAAACTCCTCGAGAAATGCGTCCACAAGCAGCTATGCAACCATATAGAGAAATTTCAACTACTTGACCCTTTATCAATCCGGTTTCAGAGCAGGGCATAGTACTGAAACAGCTCTAACTCACATTGTGGATGGCGCTTTGAAATCCCTAGATCAAAATGTCCCCTGTCTTCTGATCCTTCTAGACCTGTCCTCTGCATTCGATACCATCAAAAATGAAAACTTGATTAATCTTCTTCAACTTAGGATGGGTCTCTCGGGGCTGGTCCTAAAGTGGTTTGCCTCTTTCTTACATAACCGTACCCAAAGGATTAAACTCAACCAGTCCCTCGCATCCAGTACTCCGGTCAGGATTGGAGTTGCGCAAGGATCCTCACTCTCGCCCACGCTCTTTAATCTCTATATGGAGCCTCTCACTATCATTCTGAACAATTCTCAAATTCATTACCACATGTATGCGGACGACACGCAACTGTACCTGAAGATCTCCTCTCTGGAGGATATTAAAACCTTAAATGAGGCTCTCTCGCAAACTCAACAATGGTTAGCCCAGAACCATCTTTTGTTGAATACCCTCAAAACTGAATTCCTGCTGATTGCCCCACACAACCACTCTGCACCGATCCGCTAATGGTTAAAACAACTCACAGCCCTTAACTGCACCCCTCACGTGGTTGATTCCGCTAAATCATTGGGCATTACCTTGGACAAATACCTTAATATGCAAACGCACATCAGCACCACCATCAGGGGTGCCAACTTTCATCTTAACACAATTAATAAACTCAAGCCTTTCCTTCCGCCAGAACACTTACAGCCTGCAGTACAATCCCTGGTGATATCACGAATGTAATATGGCCTGGTGACCCTTGCAGGGCTTCCTAAAGCAAGTTTGGCCCCTCTCAGAGCCACGCTCAATGCATCGGCCAGGCTCATCACAGGCTCCAAAAAACACGATTGCATCGCACCTGACCTTTTGCAGCTCAACTGGTTGTCTATTGAAGCCAGGATCCATTTCAAAATAGCTTGCCTCACACATAAAGCTCTGCATTTCAACACTCTGGCTTATCTGGCGAACAAGCTTGTTCTTTCTGGATCCAGTCGGAACTTAAGATGTACGTCCACACTACTCTTGAAACCTCCTAAACTCAAAAAGAAAAGTACATACAAACGTGCTTTCTCCGGACTTGCAACTAGAATTTGGAACACTCTTCCTACGGAGATGAGAACCAATCCCTCCACTGCCTATTTCAAGAGACAGGCCAAATGGCTTTTCCTGAGTGGACATTAACTGCATCATCATGTACTCTTTCTCTAGTCTCCTGGTTGACAGATTTGACATTTATCCCAACGTATCTTTCGCTACGTATTTATGATTTTTGATTGGATGTTAAACTGTTATTCTACTCTAGGGCCCTTACGAAGCTATAACAGATGAATACTTCTTGGGCCGATTACAGATTTGTCATTTACTCTACTTTGCTGTGACGAGCCACTATATGATTGTGTTACTGAATGTTTCGGGAAATACTTTGCACTATATGAGAAACTGAACTAGTATGGCCTTCTACCCGGTATCTGACTTTGATTGTTTACTCCATGTTGTTTTACAATGTTGACCTCAACTGTTCTAAGTTCATGCATGCTTCTGCCTCTGTGTACAGCGCTCTGATACCCGCAAGGGTCATGTTCACGCTTTATAAAACTTTTCAAATAAATAAAATAAATAATATACATCATGAGTCACACACACTCATTCTATCAAACCAGCCAGACATACACATACTCAGACACCCCATCAGGTAACAGTTCATTGGATCACAATAAAAGTATTCAGGTGATGCCAGGAGTCTTCCCCAAACGTACTGGCAGATATGAAATGTCAATGTAACAAAAACAATTAAGCAGGAGGGAAAAGCAATCCTCAACTGATCATACAATTCAAAAATACAATTTCTTCTCCAGGAAGGAGATAGATGCAGGGGAGACACAGAGGCTCCAGCGCCGATGCGAGTTTCGGTGTCAAACCCGGATCTTGGTCACACCTTCATCAGGGCACAGCAAGGCAGTGTGGGACTCATGAAGGGTAGTGCCTAGAAGAACAACAAAATGTATATGTACAAACACATGCAATATATTAAAATAGAAATAGGAAGGTGTGTTGATATACAGAACAGCCCCTATACTGTATCACGCTTGGAGGGAAGCACAGGTTTGTAAGGACGGAAAGGATGATTTTCACAATTTTATGAACCAGGGAGTGTGCACATAGTAAGAATATGAAAGAAAAATCAACCAAAGTGCTGTAGAATATACAAAGTTGAATCAGCAGCAATAGCCAAACAGCCACCAGTGTGAGAGAAGAAAGAATATGTAAACTCTGTAACGAGCGTTAATAACAAGAAAGTGCAGAAAGTATTCAGAAAATAAAGGAATAAGACTGAGTATTACATCAAGTATACTGGTAAATACCTGGAGGTCAACACCAGGACCACGTTGCTGAATTAGAAACTAGAATAGCACAGCAGTAATGAACTCCCCACAATGACCTACAACAAAAAAAGTATACACACTGAAATTCTGGTGGGGCTAATATATGGCGGAAAGGTGCTAACAGATAGTAAAAAGCAAGCCAGCTTACCCGATAAAATCAGAGATGGGGCAAGATAATATTGTACATATTCACATCCATATATAAGATAAGGAATCAACAACATGGAGAATCGTGGAATCCGGATGAGATACAGGCGGAATTAAAGAAAAGTCGCCATGAGGACACGCAGTGTCACTTGGATAGAACGAGGTCACGTCAAATGAAGGGTAACCTACATAAACGACAGAGAAAACTGCGTATGTAAACAGACAGTATGCACGGACACATAAAAGAACGTGGAACAAATATGTGTAAGAGCAGGAAAAAATGTATAAACCGAGTAGTATTAGACATTTGAAAAAGTACTGTAAAAGAGGCTAGAGTTGCATAGAGCAGAAAAGAGACACACAAGCTGAATATATAAGGTTAGCGAGATTTAGGCCTTAAGGTAGATTGCCTATCTGGCATGCTGCCCAGGAAAGATCTCCGGCATTATTAAGCTAGGGGCAAAGCGCCACCAACTATGGTAAAGAGTGTCTGCATACAGCATATTTAGGATGGACACTCGTGGCAAACAGGCTTTGCATAGCAAATAAGTATCTACATCAAGCGTACATCGGGTAGATACTAAGGTAAAAATAGATAGGACCTGTCACTATGGCAGCAACGCAGGTGCTATCAGAACGAGATAAAGTGATGAAATTAACAGCCGAAACCGCAGGGTGAGTGTGTCACGGCACTACCACTTAAAATGATGTTCCCCAAGAGTACAGGTTGTTTAATGATGCACAGTTATTTGGAAGTATTCTGCCGTTTGTTCAGGCAAAAGCAACTGCCTGATGCTTACAGATAACTCAATGGGAACTTTTGAAATGCAAAAATACCATCAAAGATGGATTTAATGCGATAAAGGAAGAGTTGCATGCCATGAGAATGATGCTAATGAAGCACTGTTATGTACTTGACCTTATGACGGCCATGGTATGTGCACAAACTGTGACTGCTTGCTGTACTTAAGTCCCAGCAGATGATGCGGACAATGGAACTTTGTCAGAGGCTATACGAACTGTGCAAAATCTACAGTAAAAAATGGTAGATGAAGGCGGTGCCCCAGATAATTGGCTTAGAGGTTGGTTTTCTTTACTATCATCCTGGATGTCGGGACTGTTAAAGACCTTGTTGCCAGCTCTTGCTGCCTTGTTTTTGTTAGGTTTTGGTATTCGATTAATTTTAGCATGTTGTAGAAGGATCATTACAAAGGCGGGAGGGATGTTTACCATTAGGACACCAACACGAGCAATAGATGCTCAGGGCAATACTTTTTCACCTAGTACCAAGTGTAGACCAAGGATAAGAGCCAGTAGTTGAAATATCAACTAGAGGGGGGGAATGTTGGAGAAGAAATGAAACCTGGATAAATTACGCTACAGCAGATATCAGTATGGAGCGTCACAGAGCTACATGTGGTGAAAGAGCAGTGCAGCCTAAATTCCAGGCTGATGCAAGAGAGGTGGAGTTCACTAGAAAATAAAGTGCATGATCAGCAAGGCCCTAGTTAAAGGAAAACCTGTGTTTGTAAACCTCAAGGAATTTATGATCACAGCACAACAAGCATGTATTCTGTGTTCTCAGTTAACTGAAAACATGATTGAAGAATAGGAGCAGGCGATAGGGTTAGCCAAGGGTACACAGGATTTGATAAGAAGTCTTGGGAGCGGTGCAATGAAACACACACAAAATATGATTAGAGTTTAGGGACGCAGGTGATGTGATGTTTTCTGCAACAAATGTATAACTGCGGAGTGATCTATTATTTGCATTTTTCCAAAGAGCATTGCTTGTGTTGCTATTTAAGTGGCTGTCTGTGCGCAGCAAAGAGAGACTGACAGTTTACTTGTGCGGAGATAGCTGCTCTCCCTGCTGCTACAGTAAAGCTGCTTTGCCTTGCCAAGAGTAGTCTTGTCTTTTTCTTTATCTTAAGTTTCCACGCAAGAAGGACCCCCATGACAAGTGCATTAATAATGAAACTACTAAATTTATATGGAGGACTCTCAGCCTGCTTGTAATCTGGGATACATTGGTTCTGGCCCCAGTAAGGGTTAGTCCTGAGGAAACAATGACAAACAAACTTTCCAATATAAGGCAGTAGTTTCAAATAGCTATGAGTCCACATATTGCTTTCCCTCTGGAGAGCTGCGATTTAAACATCAATCCCTTGATGAACACATTAGGCAAAGAGTTGTTCAGATGGTCCATCTTGCACCTATTGATTATGGGCGGGGCTGTGTTGTACAAAAACAAATGACTGCTCTGCCCAAAGTGCTCTACACCCTTCAAAATTACTCATATACCACTCCCACAAGTATTTTCACAAAAACTGCAATCAGACACATGGAGCTACCGGTTGGCAGGTAAACACCCTAGAATCTCCTTTGTTAGATGCACCCATTTTTTCTATGAAGGTAGGCTGGGGATAACATATATGCAACTCTACTAGTGGGCATCCCAAGTAGTTCCTATCAGCGACTGCTTTTTTAGGGAGTAAGACAACCCTGCCCATCTTCTGGAGCTGGTCCTCTTCCTCATACTAAATGTCTGCACTCACTAATATGGAACTATGCATGTGGATACCCGCCCTGAGGTCACATAAGATACAGTAAAGGCATGGTACAATGCCCTAACACTTTAGATGACACAAGAAACTCACACAGGAGACCCCTCTGTGGCAGGGAGTCCAGCGCAGCAAAGTCACAAAGCTACATGTATTTAGTGGTAGAGATAATACAGAAATCTCCAAACTAGGCAATATGTAGGAAGGAAACAACACGAATTCATATGAAGATCTTAAAACACATTTCATGCTACACTCCCAATTCCTTTGTACATGGCCGTGGCCTAAATAACAACAGAACTGACAGAGCTCCCAGAATTTAGCCACTTAGAAGACAATTGACTCCCGAACAACTGGGTAAGGGACTCATGTCACCACTGTACCGTTCCCTTGGGGCCAACCTCGCCAGAGCCCTCAGTACCAGCTGGAAAGAATTGGGCTTCACTGAAGAGAGTAAATGGGATGACGGTAAGATGGCCTCACACACTCTGGTCATACCAGCCTGTGTCTGCCTTACAGTTTTTCTACTTTGAAGAAACCTTATACACCACAAGAGACTGGGGAAGATGGGAAGGGGAGCACCCCTTACTTGCACACGATGCCAAGATGCAAGTGGCACCTTCATATAGGTCACATGGGACTGGCCCAAAATTCATCCATACTTGAGGTGGATAAAACACTGCCTGTCTAAAGTGATGGGAAGGCCTACTAACTGGACACCCGAAGTTACACTTTAAGGAAGACACTTAAGGCACTAGAAGCAGTGGTACACTAAATGAATTGGGCAGTTTAACATTAAAGTGAGACGCTGCATGGAAATGGAGATTCGAGAACACCCCCCTCAAATGAAGAATAAACAAGGGGAATGGACCATTGTTAGCCCTCACAAAAAGAAATGTATAAAGCCAAAGAAGATCTGAGACAGCTGGTGGGAATACTGCTGTATTGATACTTAGGCACTGGAGTATTGACTTCAATACAAAGGCCCCTACACAGGTGCACACCTCAGCGTTACACTAAACAAAGCAGAGTGTGTAAGTTATTACGCCACAAAACACATCAGATCGCAATTAAGTTGACTTTGGCCCTAACCTAAACAAATCATTCGGGGAGGGGGTCATTTAACTGCTAGCACACATAACGAACCGTTTCTGACAGTAGATATTAAATAAAACAAAACGCGAAAAAGTGTGGCTATACCAGATGAAAAAGTGAGAGCGTGGGCGTGCAGGCGTGAGCTGCGCTTCCGATGACAAGGGCAGGAGTATGTAGTACAAGTGATCCCTTGGCGCTGAATCAAACAGTATTTTGTTACAGCATAACGTCTGTTATAAATGCCCCATCTCCTATGTCACGTAAAATTAAATGCGTGGCCGGGGGCGGCTCCGTGACTCAGTGAAGGTGTGAATTGTTCTGAGTCATTCCAGCACCCTCTGTTCTCGTTACAAGACTTGCTCGTGGTCTGAAACTGCAACTGCACCGCGGCTGTCTTAGCACGCTGTACGTGCCCGTGCGTGCCAGCGCTTGAGAGTGAGAACATAACAGCGTAATTAGCTGTGTGATGAAGTCCAGTAAAACAAACAAAAACAGACAGTTTTGATTCTTAATTCCTCATATTTGTGGGAGTAAGAAAAGAAGACTTTAGGGTCAAAGGTCCCTCGTGTAATTGCCATGTGCCATCCTCCTCCGAATCTTAGCATTGCAGCGGACCCAGTGTGTTTTCCTGTGCAGAAGACTCGTGTCATACTCGCGTCATACGTCGCCAACGGGTGCTGTGCCCAACGCAATTTCACATGCTGCTCGCGAACAGGGCCCAAGGCTCTCTCTGTTGGCTTGCAAGAGTCCATCCAAAGTAGAAGGTACTTCTTTTTATGATGTGTAACTACCAATCCCGGGACCAGCTTATGGGACGACTGGCAGGTGATGACAGTCAAAACATGTATGATATATTGTGTCATTTCCGGTCCCATCCATCTCCGCTGAGTATAGAAGGTGTGAGAGGGTTCATGTGGATATAGGAATAGTGAGAAACGTTTGATCTTGAGCAAGAGCAAAGTTAGCCTTAGTTCGACTATTGATTATATGTGAACTTCTATTACTTATTTCCAAATATTACACATCCTAATCTGTTAGTTCTTGAGCAATCACAAACCTATGACAGGAAGTATGTTGCCTTTATTATGAGAGAAAGAATAAGGTTCGTAAACCTCCTTCAAGCAGAAATGTATTAGATAGTATAAAAGGGTTTTTATCAAAACTAACAATATGTTTATGAGAGGTAAGCGAAACGTGACTAGAGAATACACTGGGGAGCTGGGATGGTTGCTCCTTGGAGTATAATTCGTTTCATCATGTAGCAAATCTATATGTACACAGTAAATAATAAACACCTTGTATATCCAGGGTTCGTCCTTCGAAAGAAGAGGCATGTAAGATTAGTTAAGATTCATAAGGTATTAATAGGGGAAAATCCACTAGACTTCTGGTGTTATGTTGCCACATCAACAGGCAATTAACTATCCAAAAAGCTAATTCCAGTGAGAGAGAAACATACAATTGACTCTTTTCTGGATGTTGCAGAAGCGCTAGGGTAATACTGCAATACAGAGTTGTAAGGCGGCAGTTGACTTTTTACAAAAAACATCTAGAGCTTAAGGTCCTAATAGATTTTTTGCTACCATTTATCAAAATAGTGCTGGTCTCTGGGCAAAGCTTTGCTTTGTAGAGTATTTAACAGTTCAAGTCATGTTTGCCCTCTACCAAAATGTCATTGAATCCTGAGCGAGTTTATTGTCTGTATATGAGAAAGGATACATAGAAAATACTGCTATTACCCAATAGTTGTGAACGATAAATACAGAAAATTATTTGTCAGTTATTTTGAGACTTCTTCAACTACAGGTTAAACAAGTGAAATTTAAACTGCTTGAACAATCTGGTTTCTGGGAAATTTACTGTCTGTTCGAAAATATCTTGGCCTTAACAACAATATCTAAGAAGAATGTAGCAAGAAAGAGGCAAATTCTCTATGCAGCCTACCCTGAATTTCCTTGTCCTGAAGGGCTTGTAAATCTTCATTGATGACACAAAGAACTGGGTCAGGGTTGTGACTGAGTCAAAAAACAAATTCACTTTAAAAAGTCCCCCTCATAATTAACTAAAGTAGGTGTGTGTATTGGCACCCATGATCTTTCAGGCAATATTGCAGATTTACCTGAAACCATAGTAAAAATACACTGCTTGCCTCACTACTTGGTGTTATTACTCTTGATGCTAGCTTAAAAACAGATGATGCTGCACTTCTGGATCTAACTTCCATAAGTCTTCTCCCAGAGCTCTCAGTCTTGTATGCTTATGCTGTGAATAATACATTACAGATTAGCCTGCACATGTCAAAATCATGGCTCTCTGTCACTGGCATCAACTGATAGGAAGAGGGTCTAAAATATAACTAAAAACTAGATATCTGCAAAGTTATCTGAATAATGTTGATCTCTGGAACTTTGTTTTGGTGCTCTAACCTCCAAGACTAGATGGCGAAAACAACATCCTTGCGCTTGGGTTTACTTAATCTTTTACATCACTGGGTCAACAAAACGTTGAAGCTTTAATGCAAGTTTATAATGAAAAATCACATCTATTTTTCCTTATGGGCCAGTGTACATACATTTTGGAGGCACTTACAATTATGACTAGAGTTACGGGTTCCTTGAAGGGCATTCTTAGCTGTTTGATTTGATATCTTAATAGAAGGAACTAGCATTGGGATAGTGGGTTGACTACACCATGGATGTGCGCAAATCGACTGGTATTAGTTTAGCCCTCACACCGCTCCTTCTGGTACATTGAAATGTCTTCTCTGAATTAAAAAAATGTGGAAATGTCTTATTGTTTTAGAGAAACTGCAAGTTGTGCAATGTCGACGCTGGGGATTACATTACAGATCTAAAAATGAAGCCATTGTTAAAGGAGACTATACAAATAAAAGGTTTTCAAAACAATGTCACTCAATGCCAAAACATAAAACGACTATCACCCTGCCATGATCGGAGTTATGCAAGTCTATTAATCGGCAAACATTAAATATGCCACTTTTACACACATGCACTCTTTTATAGGATTGGTGGATTACCAACTGCAGAGACTGTTTGAACTGGGTTCGAATCCTTAGTCAAGTATGCCCCTTGTGATAACTGTGTATGGCCAGTGCACGATATCATACATGTAATATGTATTTGTATTGGGTTGTTTGAACAATGGAACACGTTTTTAAAACCAATGTTTATTGCTCCCCAAAATATTACAATTTATGATGCTTTTCAGCTGCAGCCTTGTGTATACACAGTAAATGTGTGAATATAGACCTTTTAATTGTATTAAGTTGTTTCTAACGTAATGAAATAGTTTGAAACAGTGATATATAGCTTTGTTGTCTATAAACATTTTGTAAATTCTTGTGGAATCTGAAATTGTATAACATGTTTTAAACTAAAAAGTATGGTGCGGTACCCACCATAGTCCAGTAGGCAATAGATTATGTTGCTACTTATCACACACAATGCAACAACCATGTCAATATATTATTGTAATGAATAACCGGAGTCCCATAGGATTTCTCAATAAGGAAACCTCACCACTCTTTTGTGGCATGCTTCATTATTGGTAACCTTACCTCATCCTAGTCAATAAGTACAACCAGGATAGACTTGACATCGATGTTGTGGGAGTTCTTAATAAATGTTTACTGGATCGGTGATTGTAATTGTAACTGCATTTATATAGGGCTTACTACCCCTGATAAGGTCTCAAAGCGCTTTGTCAGTGAACAGATCCTGAGCAATAAAATTGACTTTGGGTTAAACCCAAAGGCATTTATTTACTAAGTGAGTAGCCTAGGTAGGTGTACATTTTTTTTAAATGGGGATGTCCTTGAAGTCAATGACTTATACATTCATTACCTAGTGCCAACATGTTTTGGCCATCTTGAATGACCATACAGGTCAAAGGCCTTCATCAGGACTGAATTAGAGCCCTGCATGGTCAGCATTTGCAATCAGGCATACAGGGAGGAAACACGTTCATCCCTTGATCAGTTGAAAGTAGCAAATCATGCAAACCTACGGATAAAAAGTATTTGTGAACACAACTATAAAAACAATTTCTGATTCTACATACACCACTGACGTGAGCAAGAAAAAAAAAAGTGATGTTTTCAAGGGGATAAATGGTGATGTCACTGCAGAAACACATAGCACACGTGGGGTAAGTGAGTATACATTCACTCCAGCGTTCAACATACCCTACTTAAGGGTCAAAATAACTTGATGCCCATGAAGAGCAAGTCACTCTCTGTAACCACACTCCTATTTATGAAAGATAATGTTTAGCCATACATATGACAAGACGTAGATTTTGCACTTTCCCATCCCTGCTCATTCTTTGTTATATGTAAATCATACAAACCCGTTCTTTTAAACAAGCAAATCGTCATATGTGGCAAAAAGTTAGTTTTCTGATGGGTTAGTGAAGTACTCACTTAATCAAACATTGTGGTCCAGATGGTAACTGACTCATTCTGGCATATGCATACTGGAATTAATTCATGGTACATGCCAAATACAAGGCTCATGCAAATTTTCTCTCATAATGTTAATCAGGCCACAAAGGGATAGAAAAATGAGACAATCACACATAATTTGATGGTACCAGATTATGTTTCATGCATGCAAGACAGCTGCATTCCCATGTAGCCATCGGCACCTTTAGGAGTATTGTGATGCAACAGTTGCCAAGGCACATATAACATAGCATACAGTCATGCTGTTGAAAACTTACTGTATTAAAAAATGATGCCGGCAGTATTAACCTAATATTCTCCTCATTCCACCATAATACAGGCTTACTGGTTGGCGGAAGAGTCTATTTATTTGATGATCTCTAATGCATCCACTGTTAGGGATGTTGCATGCATGCGCACGACGTTGCATGCTCAAATGGGCATGTGGCGTCATCATGTTGCATATCCCCCACTCCTCAATGGGAAATAGAGCAATTCACGTGTACCAGACTGTGGATGGGTGGTGCCCATATACTCGCTTTTGAAAAATATGCGGAAATGCAGCAGTGGTAGTTTGAAGAAAGTGTCCCAAAAATGTATTGTGAGTGGTCTTCTTTAGTAAGGGAGTTGTATGTTATCAAAAGTGAAGGCCGTGGCCTGATACACTAGATCGCTATATATAGTGATTGGAGGGAAGTTATTACATGATTATGAGTGTAATAATTGTGGTTACCTTTTGTCAAGAATACTGCCATTTAGATGGATTCAAACTTAATATATCATACTGACATTAAAGGCAATTTGAAAGAAAGTTCAGAAGAAAGAACAACACATTCTATTTGCTCAAAATGTCAGTATATTGTTGCAGCTGGGCCCAGGGGATATCATCCTTGAGACCCCGGTAGTGTGTGCCCAGTCAATACATACAGCGATGCTCGCAACTGAGAAACCTTGAGTTAATGTTACTCCAATATGTGGGTAATTTCTCAATAACCTACCACTCAGGTTTCTTTTCAGTGTGGCTCCTATCTATTAGGTGAATTTATTGAAAGCCTTTTTAGATCCGTTTGTGCGTCTGTGCTTGTTTATACAGATCCTAACCTATCGCGATATCATGCCATTGTTCCTTAAGTTACAAGAACATTAGATTATGTATATTACGTTGAATGAGTTGCAATTGGTATGCCTTTTTAGAACCCACAGGTTGTTGACCCAATTTTAAGTTCCACAGCTTTTTTTTTTTTTTAGAGGGGACAGATATTGCATTTCCCACAAGGAAACTGACCACAGAATAGGAAGAATTTCCGTAGTGGTTGTTCTATACTGTTCTCTTTCACTACTTTCAGTCTTGTATATATGAAGTTATCCTGTAGCCTCATCCCTCTTTTAAATGAGAACATAGGTTTTTGGAAAGTGAGGGTCCCTGGCGCTAGTATTCTCCAATTTTTATTCACTGTCTTTTTGACAGGGTTACAGAGGGGACCGACCATATGTAATAACACAAATCAGTGTGTCCATTGGACTCTTGTCATGTGACTGTAAGAGTTGTTCACTCTGGTTGTTGAGTGCTCATTTTTTTTGCTTTATTGATAACTCGGTCACTCACCTGAACCTGCATGCTGGCCTGTTGTCTGCGGGTCAGCTGGGGAGCGTGGAACACTCTGTTTTAAGGACCTCCTGAGCTTCGCTGGGTCTCTGGCTGGTGCCGCTGGTGCCGGTATTGCGGCATTCACACTCTGGTGGGACTCGGTGTCCCAGAGTGCAACTTTGGCAATCACCTGCTGCTGCTGAGGGCGGAAGCGTTCCCATCGCTCTATAAAGCGCTGCCTCACACCCCGCTGCGCGGGACGTGCCGGGCAAAGCCCGGGCCAAGGGCGGGCCCATCTGAGCCCGTCCGAGACTGACTGAGGCTGGGCTGGGCTACCCCCCTTCCTTCGGACATACCCTTCTTGCCCACTTGTTTGATTAGAGTTAACTCCTACGAGATAGCAAATTGGGGGGGTCCCATATTGGCAAATCCCAAAGCAGGTGGTGTCTCAAGTGTCCAGCGTTCTCCGCACCATATAAGATAACTACACTACAAATTATTCCTGAGGTTTGGTGAGTTTCGATTCTCAAATTGTTATGGGTAAACGCTCCCCCCTGCCGACAAGGCAAACAACTAGGCAGAAGGCTCCTTTGCCAACTCCTACTGCTCAACCGACCGCAATTGACAAAATGCTTCAGCGGGCCATAGGAGCAGTGTCCTGTGAAATTGAGTGCACCGAGAGACATCTCTCTCTAACACCGATTCTCCCCCATAGCTCATCACCCACGGAGTTAGAGACTTCGGATCTATCTCAAACACCAAATGTGCTCTTAATCCCGGAATCTCTGCCCCCACAAGAAACCATAGCCTCTGGTCACACCATTAAATCTACTGGGGGAGGTGGGGCAAAAAAGAAGGGTGGGAAGTAAAAACAAACAACATACAAGGGAAGAAGGCAGGCAAAACAAATCCCCGGGAAGGTACCAATTCGGCCCCCAGGAGGACAAGACACTGACGAGTGCTGGCAGAAAACCTCGGATCTCCCATCGTGGGCAACTTATTTGCTAATGGAACTTAAAGCACACTTTGCCCTGTCCATAAAATCTGAACTTGATGCTGTGACAAGACGAATTGACAATTTATCAACATTGTTGGACTCGTGGGGGAGCAAAGTAGATGCTATTTTCAATGCAATTGAACCTATTAAATCCTCAATCTCAAAGCTGGCTCTGCAATCAAATCAGCCAACTCCATCTGCCCCCAATGTATTACCCCCCTTCTGTAGGGCACAATCCAATTGTGCACATAAATACATCCACTATAATTAAACCTCTAGCCCCACAAAAAAAGGACTTAGTTAATCCCCAACAGAGGTCCCCCACCTTACTGACATTGCACATAACAGTAGGCATATAGTAACAACACCAGGATCAACAAATAAACATAACATACAAAGTAACAACGAGGCTGCGACTAGGACTACAGCGCCCCCCAAAACAAGGGAAACAAAATCCCCACTCCCCTGTATAGACCTCCCCCCAGCCTCCATTCCCTATGTTGTCATTCTAGCTGGTATACCTGAGCTGGATCTAGGCCGAGGGGAGACACACCTCGAACTTAAAAATAAAACCATCTTTTGGTTAAATAAACATAGGCCTCTCCCCTATCAGGAACAAAGTGAAATCTTATTGACATGTAGGGTTAGCTGGTTGGGGCGAAGATGTAAAGATATCCCGGGGGACTGTATTATGATTAATTTTAGAGATACCCGGACGGTCCAACACATCCTGGATTGGGGTTACACAAGGGAGACAGGGGCTATTATGACTCTGCCCTTGGGATATTTCTACCCTTTTAGACCTGTACACGATAAAGAGGGAATCGTGCATATGAACTGGGGTCGAAGAGATCAGAATGGTGTCATGTCAAAAACGTCCTGGGAACGCCAAAAAACAATGGCGTATAACATCCCTGTCAATAACAGATTTAGCTCTCTGGACTTGGTAGACTGACTAAATCCCAACAACAAAGGGTCCATCAACAATAACAACAAGCATTTTCAATGCAATAGGTCTCACATTAGTGAATGTTTGAGCAATTGGTGTTGCAAATGTTAATGTTTTCGGTTTATTAAAAAAAAATATATATACTACCAGTAGCATAAGTAATATATGAAAAGGAATGAAGCAATGGAAGGGTGCACTAACATAACCTGTTACTAGGTGTTCTTGTGGAGTTGTAAAGGCATCTTTATTGGCTTTATAAGGTACTGCACCCTTAATGCAATTATAAAGAGAAAGATTGCATTAAGGTTGCAATACCTCATGTGGCAAATTGAGGTCCCTTCATAACTCCACAGTGACAATTAGTCATCACTCCATTTAGATACTTTTACAACAAACCTATGCCTAAATACCTTAGTTTTAAGAGTTGCAAATATTAGCAAATATGGAACGGTTGTAAAAAATACAGCGTAATGTATTCCTTTTTACACAAGTAATAGCAGGGTTCGATGGTTTAGGGGAGTAATGCATCCAGCGTAGGGGCCTGTGTTTGACCTTAAGCCAGGTCACAGGTTCAAATCCCAATGTGTTGATTGAGCCTTTTAATCTCCGGACGTCGATACAATAAGTACTGTTGGGTAATATTAAATCTGTTTTATTTAGGCTAATATGCCCACTGGTGAATATAAGTTTTATTAATACAGATGATATAAAAAACTGCTGCTAAGATTAAGAATTTAATTTGTTGGTCTCTCACTGCGCGAGCAGTGCTCCGCACTGCAACGCAGGCGCAAGACCTAAAAACCCCATACATCAAAACTAATAAACATACATGGCTGCATTTCTGTGGAATTATTTTTTCAGGTAGCACTTTCTTATGTGTAATAAGATCACCTGGCACTCTGTCATGGTCAGCGTTATCATGCAGGGATCTGCAATGGAGTTGGGTAATGCTAGCGCCTATATTAAGCGTGTGATGTGTGATAAATATACACGATTAACCCGAGGGATTTCCAGCACTCAATATTATCACACATGCCTCTACCAGGCATGCTATTATCCTATGCAGGGTACTATCGTGCATAATATCACTGCAGGGCTCAACAGTTCACACTATCATTATAGGCTCTACTCTTTCATGCACAACAGTTCCACGCAGGGATCTATGGGCGACAATGTTATCCTACACATGGCTATATCATGTGCAATATCACCATATACTCAGGGCACTAGTGATACAGAGGGTTCTGTCAGGCACAATGTTGTCTTAAAGGGCTACATCGTGTGCGATATTAGTATAGCTTTAGGGCTTTTCCTGTACAGGGATATACATCATGGGTCTGAGGTGCAAAGTGTAATATACAGGGCACCAAATACACAACCTGAACAGAAACTGGGCTCTACCATGCAGCATGTTATCCTGCAGAGTGCCACCGGGCACCACAGTTTTACCATATAGGACTCCACCAGGCACCAAGGTGCAGTGTTACCATCCAGGACTCCAGACACAGTATTATAATACTGGATGCCACCGGGCAATGAGGCAGTGTTATCATACAGGACCCCACATGACACTGGGCACAGTATTATAACAGGTCCCCACCAGGCACTGAAGTGTGGTGTTATCACACAGGACTCCACCAGGCACCTATGCACAGTGTTACCACATAGGACTCCACCGGGCACAGTGTTATCACAAAGGACTCCACTGGGCACTGAGGCACAGTGCTATCATTGAGGACTCCACCAGGAACTGAGGCAAGGTGTTCTTAGCACCTGGGCACAGTATTACCATACAGTATTACCATACAGGACTCCACCAGACACAGGATGCCACCAGGCAATGAGGCACAGTATTATCACACAGTACTCCACAAGGCACTGGGGCACAGTATTATCACAAATGTCCCCACCAAGCTCGGCACAGCATGGTCATCATACGGGACTTATCCAGGCACAGTGTTATCGCACAGGACTCCACCGGGCAGTGAGGCACAGTCCTATCATACAGGACTCCTCCCAGGCACAGTGTTATCCGTTCAAAATGGAAATACAAGGTTGCACCATGCGAAGCAATTCGAAACAAGGTCTACCATGTGAAGATATTGGTAGACGTGGTCCAGTGCTGTAAACTGTTTCCATGCCTGACTCCATCAGGCGCAGTATTATCATACAGCACCCAGGATTCCACCAGACACAGTGTGAGTTACATGGGTCTGCCGTGCCGTGCAAAACACGACCAGACAGGGTTGGGTTCCGTCGGACACGGTATTGTGCTACAACGTATTACCACGCAAACGATGACTACACAGGGTTCAAAATATGACCACAGCGGGTTCAGTCGGACACAGTATAGTGCCACGTGGCTTTATCGTGTAATATATATATGATCACAGCGGGTTCAGTAGAGTACAGTAGTAGTATGGTACATGGCTTTACCATGCAAAATATGACACCACAAGGTTCAGTCAGGCCCAGCCCTGTACTAACTACATGTCTCTACCATAAAAAAAAACTTGAGCAAAGAGTTCAGTCAGACCCAACAGCATTGTACAGGGCTCTATGAAACTTTATTATATGAAATGCAGCACCGCGTACGCTGTTTTTGCATGGGGCTCTATCGAGCAAAGCCCAGCAGTGCAAACACATATGATCCAGTGATCTCTGGGAAACGCTTATATCGTGTAAAAGGGCTTTATTATTAAACATGACTCTACTGTCAATGGTGCTTACTACTGTGCAGCATGTCTCTAGAATTGTGATTTTCGATGCACCACTGAGTTACTAACTACAAAAAGATAGTGCGTTATTATACTGCAAAATATACTTCACACGCACACGTGTGGTAAGAGACCTGCAGCTCATTGTATTTAACACTATTCCGATTTATAGCGCTAACCAGGCGCTATTTCACGACTGAACACGTTTTTGAAGTTGAGTGTGTTGTCCTTGCACTTGGCGCTACGGGGGTCCTATTATTGACTGTTCACTGGGGCACTTACACTGTTTTAGGACTGGAAATAGAGCCACCATGTCCATGTTGCGCTTTCACCACTGAATGTTATCATTTAATTATTCCGATTAACAATAGTACACTCTTCATTCTCAAGCAGGGATTTTCGTGCACTTTATTATCTTCGAAGCCGCGTTTGTAAGCCACTTCACCACCATAGATGGGTGTTAATCGGGAACCGTGTCATCTCTAAAGGCAGGTTTAGCAGTCACTTTAATATCAATAAATACGGTTTGTTTATAGGGCACTGTCTGATGATTAAACTGGGCTTTTTTGGCATGGCACTGCTGGGGTTTATGGACAGTATTTTTTTGTGTAAAGTGGTCTCTGCTATGCACTTTATTACCATTAAACATGTGTTTCGGGTCCTTCAAAATCAATAAAGGTCCTTCGCTCGGGCGCTTAATGTACATACAACACGTGTGTGCCGGGCTCTGCTTATATGGTGCGCACTGGGCACTATCCGCCCAGCAGAAAGCTGTGTAATGGCCTAATTTCATTTCCCCATAACACGTGAAGTAAACTCGTGTTTTTTATCAAACGGCTGGGCATCGGTGTGAAGGTTCAGCAAATATGGCAGGCCCGTGCCCCGTATTAAATTTAAATTTGTGTTTAGTGGACAATTCATCAGCAAACAGGTGTTAACCGAAAAGTTTCACGATCACCCGACAGGGCTGGGACATGTCACGAAGTGTCGGCCGTTTGGCGGCACTTTAATGTGGGAGCCCGTCACATGACTGTGCATGAATGAACATGGCTCCTTTACAGCCATGACTGATGTGAATCCACACTCCAGGCCTTACAAACATGCAAGTGCGAGGCACTTCAACATTACAGAGCAGGCTGGCAGGCGTCTCTTCGCCCTTGTGCACGAGTGTAACAGGCACTACATTATCTTCACACTACCACGTATGAAGCGCCTCACCTTTGAACTTCACTTTTTTGTCTCGGGCACCTCGTAAAATATGTGCTTCGCATCACCATTACCACAGGTGTGCATAAGGCACCCCATCACCATAGCACACGTGTTCAGCATGCACTTCATCACCATTAAACAAGTGAGACCCGTCGCCTGGGTATCATTCAACATGTGTGTATCACTTCGTCACCATTAAATGTGTGTGCATCGGGCACTTCATGCTATAAACAAACGTGTATTACGCCCTTCATTATGAGAGCACCCGTGGACACACCGCTATGAGCATCCGGCCCTACGTCATAAGCAAGTGTGAACCAGGCCTATCCCAACAGGCGCTTCAGAACAAGTGTGCTTGAAGCACTACACTACAATGTAACATGTTTATCGAGCGCTTCATCGTCATGTAAGAGGCATGTGTCATGCACTTCATTGCCAATAAATGTGTGTATAATTCACTTCTTCACAATTAATGGTGTGTACATGAGATTTCGTCACTAATAAACATGTGTGCGTGTGCATAGCAGGCACCACCTCATCGCCATTAACCACAATTGCATCAGCATTTCATCATCCTTGCGTGTGTGTACCATGTGTTTCATCTCCGCGTAGCAGGCATTTTATGATCGTTAATCATGCGTATATCAGGCACACATTTCTGTCACACTTATGTCTGTTAGGAACTTCATCGCCATTCAACATGTAAATCAGGCATTTCATCATCCTTTGCATGTGTGTACCATGCATTTTATCTGTGTCCGGCATTTTATCATCGTTGACCATGCGTATATCAGGCACGTCATCAGCGTCACATGTTTGTCAGGCCCTTCTTCACCATTGAACGTGTGCATCATGTGCTTCATCAACCTTCGCATGCGGTTGCCATGTGCTTTTCTATCACTATTAAATATATGTGCAACAGGCATTTCATCATGCTTGGCATGGGTTTACCATGCACTTCATCTCTGTGTGTCAGGCATTTTATCATCACTGACCATGCATATATCAGGCACGACATTACATTTACACATATGTTTGCCAGGCACTTCGTCGCCATTGAATATGTGCATCAGGCATTTCATCATCCTTGGCATATGTGTACCATGCGCTTCATGTCTGTGTCAGGCATTTCATCATCAATGACCAGGCACGACATTAGCGTCACACGTATATTTATCAGGCACCACTTCACCAGTGACCGTGTGCATCAGTCCCTTCGGCCCCGTTACTCTCCTGTGGATTATTAAACAGGTACTCATCGCACACCTCCTTATCAGTGAACAAGGCTCGCCAGTGCACTTTATTCTAATTAAAGGTCGCTGTCTGCCGGGCTTTCGGTGTGCACTTTATTAGCATTAAACAGCGGGATTTGCCCGGCTCTATTACTCGATTAGGCAGGCGCCGGTGTGCACTTTACCATCTCCATCAAATATGGGTTTGTCATGCACATTGACGCCTGTTCAGAACTTTATTTTTCATGTGCTATTTACATGCCCCACACATTTGCCAGAAAAGATATAGAACAAATTAAAGACGCGAGCAAACACCCAAACATTTACATAAGAGACAAATACTCGAAGAAATCAACCGACAGAAGAAATAGGTATGCCACAAACTAAATCTCAAAGAAACCAGCCAAAAATAAACCCAGATGCAAACTTCAAAACAAGCTTAAAAGACCCACTCACAAAACAGAGCGCACCTTTGTGGTCCGTTAGCCAGGGGTTCCGGATTAGTTGCTTCCCTGTGAAATGGATCCAAAAACAGAAGAAGCCCGCGAGTGCTGCGCGCGCCACAGGGAGACATGTGGTTTCAATTATCGCACCCGTGCCTGGGCACAATAATTGGAAACACGACGCCCTGGTGCGCGTAATAGACACCAATAGGCCATGGGCGGAGCAACGCGACCGCCTTTGGCCTATTGTGTGCCATCTTTGAGTAAAACACGCACTCAAAGGCCAATCGCGGATGCCAAAAGGAAAAGCACACGCACATGCATGTGCGATTCCAGGCTCCATTTCTAAACCCCCTACAAAAGGGCTCTCGCCTGCACGGGCAGTGCTCTGCACTGCAACGCAGGGCGCAAGCCCTAAAAATGAGGATAAACGGGGAAATGTACAGCAAGTTGAGCCCCAAATGAAGGGAGAGTTGATGGAGGGAAATTACACCACCGACAAGACAAGTGAGACTCTCGCTAGCATCTGCAACCCTAGCCCTTAGAGTAAGATCTATTGGGCTGATGAATGTAGTCCAGGGGAGGGGCCAGGGAACTATGACAAGGAGAGGCAGCAAGCCCCACACCTGGCAAATTGTACACCCCAGACCTTGTCAGCTATAACAGATGAACTACAGAACACACAGATTCTCACCTTGAATATAGTAGGTCTTAGCTCAAAATTGGACTTCCCAGACTGGGGAGAATATATAGATAAACATGAGCTATGCCTGTTCCAGGAAACATGGTCAAGGACAGAACTACATAGAGTGGGCTATGCTACATATAGCATCCTGGCCGTCCAGGGGGCTAGGGGGAGACCCTCGGGGGGCCTATGCACTTGGGTCGGCGTTCACGTGGGGTGTACTGTTAAAGTGCTAGAGACTTCTTCCCCTGATATCTTGTGCACTCTCCTCACCTTCTATAACTCCCCGAAGATTGCATTAATTAATGTCTACTCCCGACCGGTGAGGCAGGGGCACACTTCCCAGACGCTTGATTGCCTAGCCATACTTCTATACACTCTACCAGACAGTTTTCAAGTAATTACAGGTGGAGACCTTAACTACCAATTTGAGCCTCTTAAGGCATTACTACACCTATTACAAGCGAGCAAGACTCGGTATGGTCGATTCCAGAAACCAACATGGACATGGACTCCTTTAGGCTTGCAGTTGACTTCAGTTACACTTAGCCATTCACTACGGGCCTGTAATGGCCGATTCCCCTCTGACAGTCCGGGGAAATTTACTTTTAATAAACCGGGACAGGCATCTATAATAGATTATATGTTGGTGGATGTCCACCTGTGGCACAAGATTAGGGATTTTATGGTCAACTCCCGACATGAAAGCGACCATAACCCACTGGCCCTGAAAATAGCCCTCCCCATGCCCAAGGACCATCAAAGCATATCCGCACATCCCATCCCAAATCTAGTATCGACTGAAGGAGGTAGGAGGGTACGCTGGGGTTTTTTCGCACAGACAACAGAAAAAGTGGCCACTCCATACCAGCAAATTTCTCCTTTTTTAGAAATTGCCTTCCAACTGTCCGCAAATAGCTGGGACACGGCATCGCAATTGGTGATGGAAAAAAAACCATCAGGATTTACTATCCACATTGGCACCGTTTTTTTATAATAGCGATAAGACCAGGCAAAACCCCAAACCCAAGCATCCATGGTATAACAAATCATGCAGGAAAGCAAAGCAGGCCCTAGTAGCTTGTATTAAAAAGAATGATAAGCCACGAATAAATGAAGCTAGGGCCAAATATAAAAAAAAACAACAGCTGGAGCAAAAACCAGCTGGGAAGTAGATAAATGGGAAGCTACCAAAATAGCCTTAGATAACCACGATATGCAAGGTTTTTGGAACCTAGTCAAGACAGGGAAACCTGAAGGCCAATTGGTAATTGGACCTAATCTGGGGGTAGAAGTTTGGAGATCCTACTTTAAAACCGTATATTCGAGGTCTGCAGAAGGGGCAGTAGACCTCAGCGAAGTATTAGCCACTGTAGAAGTAAATCCCCCAAACTCGAATGCTCCTCCTTGCACAATGAAGGAGGTTACAGTGGCCTTGGGCAACCTACAACCAGCCAAGGCACCGGGGCTAGATAGAATATCTGGTGACCTATTCCATTCTGAACTAGCAGTTTGGGTACCATATCTATGGTCATGATTTAATGCCATCCTACAAGGTATGGCGCTGCCCCCGACCTGGGCAGGGGCAGAAATTATTCCTATCTACAAAAAAGGTACACCACTCAATCCAGCAAACTATCGTCCCATTAGCCTTATAAACGTTATCCAAAAAATCTATGCCCGTGTACTTCTGGGCCGTCTGCAATGCTGGATAGAAGAAAATAATGTATTATCACCCCTACTAGCCGGATTCAGGGCCAAGACTTCGACTATTGACCAGATCTTTAGATTGCAATTGATCCATTGGAAAACCGTGGTTCTAGAGGGTGGCAGCCTCTACCTCACATTCGTGGATCTTAAATCCGCATTTGATATGGTGCTGCGAGATCAGCTATGGGGCATACTCCTTGATATGGGAGTACCAGATTATCGTTGCCACCAGCTGAAACGTCTGCACCAAGATAATTATGCGAGCATAAGATATGGCAAAAAAGGCAAACTAACTGCCCCCTTCCCCGTAGAGAAAGGGGTGAGACAGGGATGCGTTCTAGCTCCGACACTGTTCTCCCTCTTTTTAAATGGTCTAATTGAAACTTTACTAGCAGGGAAAGATATAGACGCACAGAGGTGGGCAAACCGCAAAATTCCAGCACTTATGTTTGCGGACGACACGCTGCTACTCTCTAAATCACCTATGGGTATGCAGCGTGTACTCAAAGAATTTAACACCTTCTGCAGGAAGAGGGGTTAGGGGATAAACCTCCAAAAAACAAAATATATGGATTTTCATGCCAATACCACCAACTGCCCACATCCTCAATTGGAAGGCAGGGCCCTAGAGAGGTTGTCTGTTTTTGATTACATGGGGCTCACACTCAACGACAAGATGAACTGGGGATTACAAGCAAAGAAAGCTAAACTTAAATTGACACAGTCTGCAGGGGGTATCCTAAAAATACATAAAAATTGCTGCCAGAGGGTGATAGGCCCACCAGCAGAAATATACAAAATACAGGCTAGGGGAGCCTCACTATATGGGGCCGAACTCTGGGGCCACTGTCCGTCAAATATGTTATCCATGACAGAGAATCTATTTTTAAGCAACTGCTAAGCCTCCCCAAGAGCACTCCGTTAACACCAGTCAGGATGGACCTGGGGGTTGGTCCTATAGCTGATGTGGTCGCCTCTCGACCCCTCCTATATTGGCGTCGACTCTGGAGCACACCAGAGCTAGCGAACTATAAGGAGGAATTGAAGGATGTCCTGACTCTCCTGGGTGCAGGGAGCCTACCATGGCTAGTTCACATTAGGAATTCCTGCTAGGCATTGGGGAGGGCAGACATGTGGCTTACACCTGAAGAGACCTGTCCTTCAATCCCCAAAAAGGCTTTACTCGCCTCCTATAGAGAACACAAATTGGCCCAATTATGTCAGAGTACTAGTTCCAGTAGTTTGACCTCCAAGCTCATGGATGGTAAACAGCAATACAAGCTGGAGCTGGTACTAGACAACATACAACCATTACTTGCAAAGAAACTGTTCCTACAATTTAGACATGGGGTGCTCCCGCTTCGAGCACTCACTAACAAATGGCAGGGAACACATAAACTAGACTGCCCAGGGTGTGACACAGTCGAAGAAACAGATCTTCATGCTGTTCTCCTTTGCCCTGCCTACAAAAGGCCAAGGTCCAAATGGGTCCTACAGCTCTGTAGAAATCTGGGGATTAGACATCACATGGAGGCTTTTAGAATCCTTAAACACGAAACGGATCCGTTAATCGTGTTCGCCATCTCCAAGTTTCTATTCTCGATGTGGTGCATTCGTAGGAGCATCCTAAAGAAAAAGAATTTAGAAAATCCTCAATAGAATGTGTATTACATAAGTGGTCATGCCATGCGGGTATACCCCCATAGCGCAATCTTGCCTTGTAAGTCTCTCCCTTTGTCCGGGTTGCTTTGTCTAGCCACTTCTTTAAAAAAGCATTTATAAATATAAAACATTTAAATGTGTTTTTCTAAAATATGCCCTTGGGCTATCAGTCAAAGTTAGAACTTTTTATATATATCACTTGATAACAGCAATATTGCAATTGTCTTTACCTTGATGTAAAATATATATTTATTGTTCAATGACGCCTGCACCATTTCTCTATTGCGTATTGACAGGGGGTGTGCAGTCATTGCTGAATTTTAAACCCCGTACAATTTGCCTCTGCGCTCTTGGTTTTATGATGATATCTTAGTATAATATTTGTTACTTTTTGCTTCCTCTTTTGTACCAATGTATTTGTATTATTTTATGTGCTTTTATGGCCTATGGCCGAAATAAAACTTTGACTGACTGATAACTCGGATTTGGTAATAGTTTGTTCCTGTGCTGGCATGTTTCTTGAAATCGGGTTCTTCAGTGGAATTGATACTTAGTCAAAGGAACAAGCCTAGGGGTAGATTTTCAATTAGGGACTTGGGATGAAAGAAGTCAAACAGTATTAATCTGCTACGCTCTGTGGGTTTATAATAGACGTTGGACTTCACGGTATCTTACCATGTGAAGACCCTGAAGTCCAAGAAAGAGAGCTCTCTTAAACTGATAGTGACAGTAAATTTCAGGAACTAATTTCTTTCACTTAACCAATTTGTGAATTTACTGGCGAGAAATAATTTCCCATTCCAGATTACGAAAATATAATCGATATGTTTTCAAACCCTCACGTGATCAATGAAAGGGTTGGCAAGTGATGTCTCCACTTCACTGCATGCCCCCTGCATTCTTCCTACGCCCCTCCTACTGCTGAGAGAGAGAATACACTGTAAGAAAATAGTATGTGTTGGGTTTGAATTCATACCTCCTTCAATTGAGAAAGAATTCGTACCTCCTTCAATTGAGAAATAACTTTTCTTCGTGTCCACCTTTCCTGGATCAGGCCAGTCCGAGCATGCAGCCAAACTGGGCATGAGAGAGGAGACACCTGAGCAAAGGACTTTCGCCAGGAGCACAGCACTGCAACCCACCATCATAACACAGATGGGTAACCTGTAGATCTTTGCATTCTGTGCCCTAATCTGCCCAAGAAGCAAGAGCGCACTAACCACCTACTGATGGTTAGAGTTTGTGTGGCTGCAATACACAGAGCAGCGTACATTATAAGATGCACCCCATCTCAAAGAATACATAGTGACCGAATGCCGTATGGTGCATGCATGCCACGTAACTGTACAATCCTTACAGATGGACAGATGCACTTTGTAATTATTGCTACCCCTGAAAGCTGAGTCAAGCATTACATGTGAGTAGCTTGTTGGCTCAGTGTCAGCTGCTGCTGTTTCCATAGGCAGGTAAACTTGACGGTATCACCTGAAAGAGTAGTGAATATACTCCAAAAATGAGAAAAAGATCGGCTGCTGATCTGACCTAAAAAAATGAATGGAGAGGGAGTGACTGTGCAGGCAACAAACTTTCAGTCAATCCATAGATCTAGGCCTAGCTGCTCAACATGCACCAAGTTACAATGCATGCCGAGACCAAAGACTGTTCCAGCTGTGTTGCCTAACCAAAGGTTTCCCGATGCATGAGTGCACCTCTTCAAATGAATCACTTCACCACTCCTGAGACAGATTGACCCAGAAAACGCACCAACCAGATGAGAGGATTGAAGAGTCCAAAAGACTTTGGGGGGACCGCTGGTGAAGATGCACATCACTGTATTACCCAGTCTACTGAGGATTCTGCCTTGCATGGTGTGTCTAGGAGTGCATCTATGTTAGGAGCAGACATACATTTATTGGTGGCTCATAAACATCACCAGGAGTATTATTGAAATCTATGTCAGTCCTGCAATTCAGACCCATATTAATTCCCTGAGTAAATTAGGGGAGGAGCATTTCCACATTTAACCTTTGCACCACACAGGGAAACAATTTTCCATATGGAGAACTCCCTTCCCATACAACCCCTGTAATTCATAATTCAGGTGTGTTCTGCCCATTCTCACTATGGGAACAGGGTGAGCATGGTCATACAAAATGTATGCCAAACCCACAAATCTGGGGGTGAAGGTCCATGCATCTGTCATAGATGCGTCCAATACTCCGACACTGCTCCTTTCCCACCCCAAACCATAAACTTAAGATGGTGGAACATTCACCATGCTGATCTTACACCACTGACTGTGATTCTTTGAACAAGGATGTGAAATGTAGGATTGCAAAGACCTTACTTGTGCACCTGACTTACACTGATGGGGACAAAAGTGCTTGTAAACTAGGTCTTTATTCATTCTCTTCCTGTACCTGTTCCATGAAGACCAAAAGTCAATACTGAGAGTAGAAGATATGGGAGTATTAATAATTTAAGACAGTCTCATCAGGCCTGGAGTTATTACAAGCAGGAACAAACTGTACAACAATAAACCTCTGAGAAGCAGAGACATCAATAAAAACAGACCAGCATTCGGCAAATACATTGTGGAGAACCTCCTGGTCAATGTGAAGAGAAGTTCTGAAATAGGCACCCAGGTGTGTGCGTGTATATACATGTGATCAAGGCCTCTTCAGGCCGAAACGCGTCATGGCGGTGGTGTAAGGGCGAAATAAAACAGATTTGCACCAGCTAAATATTGAGTTCGCCTTTCGTTTTTCAGGAAATGAGCAGAAGTGCTAACAAAACGAATATCTGAACGCAATATGTGTAACATGTGTATATATATATTTATATATATAGTTTGAGAAGCTCACGTTAATCTCAAATGAGCATCAAATGAGGGAAACAAAATGAAAAGCCACAGAAGTTGCTTGGCATGTAAAGAAATGCCCACGTGTCACTATTTATAGCCATAACATTAATAAGCAACATTCTGTCTAGAAATTCATATCAAACCTAACCACTTGCAGGGGGCCCCCTCAGCACAGTAGTCGGTACTGAGAGCTCCGGATTCAATCTGGAGCGGGGGCCCCTCCATGTACCTTGCATGGGGGCCCCCTCAACGTTCGTTACGCCAGTGGAACGAGGGCTGCCCAGTCCACTACACGTGAGGACCAAACCCCACTCCGCACTCCCTGATCCCTTCAACTAAACTCCTTACACCCTTCTAACTGCTGTAGTGGAGCCGGGCAGGAGGAGACACCTTTGAAGGATCTCATCAAGCCCCATATGACTTTTAGAACAAGCAACAGCGAGGCAGGACTGGTACAACTGGCGAAAGCGGTGATTCACCCAGCCCAGTGAGACGATACTCGGAAGGTATCAGCAGAAGTGTGAGGAGCAGGACAGGTAGAAGGCTGATAAATCCAAGGGCACTGGTGGCCTTTGGAGTACCCATTGCCCTTTCCCAGGACCATGGGACAGAATCTGGAGAAACAAGCTTTCTGGTGCTGGCACACAGAAAGCATCATATGAAAGGTGTCTGTTCCTGCAGCAACCACACTTACCCTTAGTGTGGCGGCTTGCTCTCTGAAAAACCATAGGAAGATCCAGAACGAAAAATACAGAGCATCAGTTGCTAAGAAATAAAAGCGTGTCTTGGTGATATCCTGACATCAGGAGCGCATGACTTCATTAGGTAAGCTGCTGCAAACAGCTTCCCACAAATGAGGCATGGTATGAAGTCAGCTTCCATTGGCAATCACCATGAAAAACTGATGGAAGAGAAGATAAGTGCTCGACACAATGTGCAGACTCCTTCCAAGTGCTGGCAGGTGAAACACAAGAGGCAGACAACACTAAATAACGTGTCTGAACGCGCAGAACAAATCAGAGCAGGTTCATAAACACACTCTCGAAGTAAAAACAGCACTGAGGAAGTGTGCAGTTTGTTAGTAGGAGTGGGTAACCTGCTTTACTAAAGGACATGCATACACAGTTTGGTTTGCAAACCTAACATAGCAAAGTGACTTTGGGGACACGATCTCTTGAAAATGGAAATGCAGGAAAAAGGGGTCGAGGTCCCCAGAATTTATAAGGGAATTATAAAGTTTCAGAGTTCCGAAACTTTAACAGATATTATTATGATCCCACAGAAATCCATGCATGCCCATTCTTCAGGCAACACGTGCTAGACTTCAACTTCCAAGTGAAAGAACTTGAACCTAACTACGCGAACCTGAAAAAAAAAGCAGCTAATTTACTGTCTGAAAAGAAAAAATGAATTATGTGTTCAGCTTTGTGTATGGATGTTACATTTCTGATATTAGCACCTGTCCACCTATGTCTTTTCCGTGAAAGGGACTTTTACAGAGTTGTGCATATGATAAAAGAGTTCCATTAATTTCTATACAACAAGTTTATATCTGATTTCATGAATTCAAAGAAGAGAAACTCTGATTTACTGTATCTTGGCGTCCAACTTTAGCTTTTTCAATGCTCTGCTGTAAGGCCTCTTTCTTCTGGATGCATTCCGAATTCTAAAGGAGGGAAAGAGGACATGATACTTACATTCACATATGCACACGCCCATATCATCTGCATTTCAGTTGAACTATTTGACTATAAACTCACAGTTACAATACATTCAATTTTCAAACGAGGCTCGTATTTGGCAAGTTTTCGCATTATTGTTATATGTCTGTTAGAAAAAGAATGGGGTGGAAGCATAAGCAGTTGGCATTTCTAGTTACTGTAAACGTAGCAAGAGAATGCAACCTTATTCATTGATTTAATACTGCATCGGAGCAAATATTTATGTTGTTTAGATAATAAAACACTCAAATTTGGTAGCCCGTTTAGTTTAGTTAGATACATTTAACAACTACTTTTATTATTACAAATATTTTTGTTAATGTTTTCAGGTGTCAAATGCCTTTGCATGAAAATGTACTTTAAAAAAAAAAAAAATGATCGTTATTAGCATTTAGGAATTACGCAGACACCATTTCAAAGGAATGCACAGGAGTAAAATCAGACTCCCCATCCCATCAACCTCTCCCCCTCTGCAGAGAGAAGGGAAGGACGGCAATCCATCAATTCCATATACAGAGGCACTCCATTTCTCTGATGAGGATATGGAAAGAGAGATACACAACGTTACATACGACTTTTTTTGCAACGGCGATACTTCGGCATACCTAATTTGCCTCTTCATTCTGTCCACGGGGACCCATGCCAACTTTCAACATAGGAACTCCAACCCACCCCCTCCTTCCCTCCCCTTCCGTGCCAGGTCCTAAAGCCAGGAAAGGCGTTAAGATATACATGGTTGTCTTAGGGTGCCCATTATGAATTTAGCCAACGCCTCTGGGCTATCAATTCCCATGGTTCTCCGGCACTAGTTGTATTTCCCCCTCACCGGCAGCCTCCAGAGTCCCCGAGGCTGGTGTATCTCTTAGCTCTGATAACATATATGACCATGCCTAAAGATAATCAGCGAGATTTTCATTGTTCTGGAAAAATTTTATTCGTACCATTTCCGCAGTCGCCCACTCACACATATCTCTAACCCATTCCTCTGTCTGTGGGGGCTTAGGTCAAAGGTCACCGTGAATACCCGCCAAGAGTCTCCTCTCTCAATTATCTTCACTATCTAGCCAATGTATTGCGTGCTGTAATTGGGATGCCATATAGTCAAATTTTAAACAAGGAACCTCTAGCCCTCCTTTACCCCATGTTCTCTGTAGTGTTGCTAGGCGTACTCTCCTGCACTTGTTGCCCGCAGGAGATCTGCCAGTAAGCCATCTAGTATCTGGAAGTACTGCCATCGGACTATATAGAGCGAGTGTTGTAATGCATACAAACATCAGGGTATGATAATTTTTAAAATTGCAATTCGGCCCATAAGGAACAGAGGTTGGTTGCGCCAAAACCTCATGGAGCCGCGTAATCCGTTAATCACTCTTCCAATTTTAAGATCTAGATAGGAAGAGGCTGTGTTTGCCAGTCGGATCCCAAATATCTCGTTCACTCGGTCACCTATGGTAAATCTCCCTGTGGGAACTTACAGTGTGGTATTCCTGCCAGTCTGCCTATGGGAATCAGCTTGGATTTCCCTGGATTAATACAGAGACCTGAAACATCTCCAAATCTTTGTAGCTCTGAAATGACGAGAGGCACCGAACATGCCATTCGCCAGAGGTAAACCAACGTATCATCAGCACAAAGGGAGACCACATGATTGGTCACCCTCAGCTTAATCCCCCACTGTCCCATTCGATCTTGCAGGGCGGCTGCCAAAGGTTCCATAGCCACCTCAAACAAGAGTGGTGAAAGCGGGCAACCCTCGTGGGTTTAGCTACCAAGCTTACAACTCTTATTCTGGCCATATTGTCCGTGTCGAGCAATTGGACCCATTTGAGAAACCCCTCTCCCGCTCCAACCCACTGGAGAACTTGCCACATATAGGGCCATTCTACCGAATCGAAGACCTGTTTGATGTCTAACAGTGCCAGTGCATAATAATCCTCCATCAGACATGGGGGATGCCATACATGTCCCAAGCATCGCAGATTATAAGTTGTACTACGCTTAGGCATAAACCCCGCTTGGTGTGTATGGATAAGGTGGGACACCTTCGGGAGAAGGCATGCCAACAGAATCACACTAAGTATTTTCACGTTTATATCTAGAAGCGAAATCGGTCTGCAGGAGTTGGCTAGTAGAGGGTCCCTGTCAGGGTTTGGTATCATGTACACCACTGCCTCTCGCATGGAGGGCTGTAAGGTGCCAGCCGCGAGTGCTTCGTTGTAGACCTCCATAGGCGGTCAGCCAGCAGGGGCGAACTTCTGATAGAACTCCGCCGGCAGCACATCACTTCCGTGGCTTCTGGCAGATTTGAGATGCTGAATAGCTATCATGATTTCTTCTTTTTTTATTCTGGGCAAAGCATGTAAATGTTCTCATTGGAAAGATCTGGGATTACAAAAAGCTATTAAAATGTAAAAATCCGCAGATAACTACGTATGAAAAATAAAAGGACCGCGCATGACTTATTAACAACTGCTACTTCAAAAACTGCTTCTTCAAAATACAATCTAGGTGACTTGGATGTCAACCAAGATGGCTGTGCATTCCTGATTTCATTACAAGATGGGAGGCTAGCATTTTGCATAAACTCCTTTACCAGAGATCAACTCCCCAATAAGATTTGCTAAGAAACAATTCGCTCTAGGTCTGATCTTTCTTTTTTCTTTTTTATTAGTAGAACTATGAAAGGGTAAAATAATATAAATCACATAACAGCTCACCAATTATCACAAGATACATCAAGACATAATCTTAAAAAAAAGTTAAATACACTTTATACCAATAAAGTGAACACATTAGAAATCATTACACAGTATACATCTAATTAAGCATATCTTCATAGCTTGGTAAAAAAAAAAAGTCCTTCTAGTTTCTCCACAACATATTTGATTTGTCATATACAACAATTCAGCTACCATATAAACTGACATTGGGAATTTTAAGTGATCCATTAACAAACAACAGTTTGCCAACAGCATAAGCGCACATACATGTAATCTACAAGTTGTCAGCCTTTCATAATAACCATCACAATAATCAAATTCTTTGGACCCTGCCTGTTTCCACTGGTGCAAATGAAAAAGTTACTTACATTCTGTAACACTCTTTTTGGTGGATACTCTATCAAACTGCAGAATCTTCACCTTAGACTACCCCGCAGGCACCAGACTGGATCCAGAGAATTTTGTAGCACTGGTACAGCAATCTGCCAAGTGGTGTGTTGCAGCTCAGCGCCGACTCCATACCACCTCAAAAGTGATTGGGCAGAAACAATAGATCCTGCAGAACTGTGTTGCAAAGCGTCCTTTACCCGGGACTTGGCAGTCAAGAAAACAGTGTTTCATGAACATGTGTACCAAGAAGCATGTCGCAGCACGGCAAATATCAAGGACAAGTACCTCTTGCGTCAATGCAGTGTCAGCATTTATGGCCCTGGTTAAATGGGCTTTCAGACCTTCTGTGGCCTGCTTCTTTGGCAATGCACAGCATATTTTAGTGCAGAGGACTGTTCACCACAACAAGTTACTCTTCTGCACAGCCTTCACGTTCTTTGCTACAGAGAACTCCACAAAAAGCTGATCATCCACTCAATAACCCTTGATATGATCTATGTTACAGTTTAAAGCCCTTTTTGGGTTCAACAGATGGAGCCTTTCCTTCTCTGTTGGGGGATGAGAAGAAACAAAGAATGCTGGCAGAATGATGGACTGCCCAATGTGTCATGACTTTTGATAAGCAGGTCACTGAAGTCCATAAAATAGTATAGGTTGTTGCACTGATGGTGCTTGCAGTTCATTCATGCAACGAGCTGTCAATCACAATGAGGAAGACATTCATCAAGATCAGGAAATCCAGCTAACAGCTATGCATAGGCCTAACCTGCGTACACATGAGGAATGTCAAGACCAAGTTAAGATCACACTGTGGCATCACAAACAGTTTGACAGGAATCATGCATGTCGAACTTTAATAAATGGTGAACAGGTGATTGTGACAAAGATGGTTGGTTGGGCAATTGTATAAAAGCAAAAAGAGTAAAACAAATCATTTACAGTGTCAACTGCAAGGCATTGCTGGGCTAAAGACAAAACATAAGTATGTATGACAATTTTGCCTCTAAGGAGTCAGTGGCCCGAGCACCACACCAGGATCCAAATCTGTCTGAGTTCCCAGCATAAATGGATTTCGTGAAGGGGTGTTTGGCAGTGGCCTTGCACCACCTATAGAGGTAGACACCACTAGTTATTTGCCAGATGATGTCTACTCATTTACTCTGCTCTGGCACGGATCGACCCTCACGAGCTGGTAGCTGACCCAAAAGATGGCCTGGCATTATAGCCACCTTCAGAAAGACAAAGCTGTGTTGGACAGGACGCTGGGGCCTACCCCACTCTGCGTGCTACAGTACCATACGATGGTGGTGTTATGTGTGAAAGCCTATCTCAGCCTTTCCTTGTTAGGCAGTAGGAAGGCCTTTATGGTCAGATGAATGGCTTATAGCTCCAATAGGTTCTTGATGATGTACCCATTGGGATTTTTTATTCCACTGCAGGGCTTGCATATGTCATCTGGTGTAGCTAAAAAGAAGGATGTATAAGGCTAAGAGGCAAAGAGATCTTTGAGCCACCTCACCTGGATCCAAGATTGAGATTGAAACATCTGGATCATAGCCTGAACGTTCTGGACTTGTTGCGGTGGAGGAAAAAGCCTGTACTCCACCAGGTCCATGATAGCCCCAATGATTGGAAGCCTCTGTGACGGAATCAGGTGGACTTTGGTTCATTCAGTGTGAAACCCAACCATGATAAAAGTTCTGCCATTGTCTAGGGGTGGTGATCAACTTACTGACAGACTGGAGCCAGTCAAGAATACAAAGAATACAGGAACCTAGGAACTACAAAGATGGGCAGCGAACACTGCCATCATTTTCGTGAACATCTGCAGGGTGCTGGTAAGGCTGAATGGGAGTACGGCAAACTCAAAATGCTCCTGGCCCAACCTGAACTCCAGGCCCAACCTGAACTGAAGGCAATACCTGTGAGACTGCAGGACAGGTATATGAAAATAAGTGTCCTGCAAGTCCAAGGACACCATCCAGTATCCCAAGCATGAAGTGCCCCTCTTTTTTTTCAGGATGTGGAAAAAGCGGGAACAGCAGCCACTATCTTTCTAAGAGTTGGGTACCCTCTTTATGGCACCGTTAGAGAGTACCAGGTGTACCCACCTCTAGTGGGATTGACAGGTGGTCTGCTGAAATTCGTGTGAGAGGGATATTGAGTGGGGAGGAGTGAAAGAGTGGGGTGCAGTCTGTTTAAAAGATTTGCAGGAACGATCTGTCACACGTGATGGAATGACAATCGGGGATGAAGTGCTGGACCCTGCCACCCACTGGTTGGTTATGCATGTGTTGTTAAGGGCAAACTAAAGCAGTTTGTTGGCCATTGTAGCAGGGGAAGAGGAGTTGGATTATTGGTGCCCCTGCTAGCCAATGCGTTGCCTGGTGGATCACCATTTGCAAACCCCGAAAGGACTTAAAAAGAAATACAGATATATCACAGTGCACTTTCTTTCACTTCTGTCACTAAGCACCTATCACTGCACCATTCTATGGCACACCAACTTGTTTATACATATTTGCACAATATTTTCAAGACTGAGATTGAATGACTTGTTTCAGTACATATGGTTGTGCGTTATTCATTTTTGAATGAAATAACACATTACGTTATCCAAGGGAACCACTGTGGATTCTAATAACTCGACCCCTGAGGCAGCACCAAGCTTATTGTGGTGCACAACATCTGCCAATACTAAATATGCTCAATGTGAGGGGCGCATCTGCTTTTTCAGTGCTCAAGCCCACAACAATCTTGACCCCTGAACTACCTGTTTTGACAAGCGTCAATCCACGAGAAGTGTCTCCATCCTTGGATTTCCGGTCTGTCGACGATCGATTCCAGTTCATATGCCCATTCACTTGGTCACTGGTTATTGAATCAAGAATGAGAGGTCGTAGTGTAGACCATTCCTATGCTCTTATAGCAAGCATGCCATCCTCTGGGGCAGTAATCTCTGGACTTCGCAGAGACTTCATGACATCATCATCGACTGGGAAAGAATGAATGTAACACAGCTCATTTGCAGCACAAGAAAAAAAGACTTCCAGTGCTCACCATTGGCTGGCTTTGTCACTCTGATTTGTTTACTTTTGTTCAATGGCTTTCCTTCCTTTTCTAGTGTTTGAACTTTCCCTGGAGCATAGCTTTACTATCCTTCTGACTGGATGAGTTGTATCCTCCCATTACTCACATTCACAGAACTACTTTTTTCTTTCAGCTCTTCATGAAAGTACATGTGTTTTCTTGATCTCTCTCCTTGAGCTGCTTCACTCCCTTAAATACCTCCCCCACCCTGCATCCTCTATGTTGCTCACTCTGCCTCACTGTTTTTTTAAAAAATGTCTCCACATCCTCTGTTTCGCTCCCAACCACTCCCTGGTGCATCCTACTGTTAATTTCTCTGTTGATCCCTAGTCCTCCCTCTGTGGTCCTTGAAGATTTATTTCTAATTTGCAATTTTTCAGAGGGGCAGTCAGCTGCATTTGCTGCCAGGCTACTCTGTCTTTTAAACACGCTTTCACAAGTGTTAACATTATAATTTGTTGCTCGAAGTAGCATGTGCCATCTTGGAACGGTAAATAAAAAATAACAAATTGGCGGCCATGTCATGCCATATGCGGGTGCATATGTCATCATGCTGGCCGCCATAGCATAAACAACAAAATCATAAATGAGTACAAAGAATACCTAACCCAAGCCAAAATTACAAAGTTCCAGAAGGACCTAAAAAGGTTCCAATTTGAAAAAACCTTCCCATACTCCAAAGAAGATTACAACCCCACAGAGAAAGAAAGATCAGACCTTTCAGATACAGAAAGTACAGGATCTGAAAAATATTCTAGTGATTCATCCTTTGAAGAACGGAAGGGAAAGAATTGGAGAAGAGGAAACAGGTCCAGAAGAAATCGAGGAGTATACCAACCAATGGGCCAGTATCAACAACCACCCCCATTTGGATGGAATCCATATATGCAGCAACCTTTTCAACCTCCCCAATTTGGATACAATTGGCAACCGTACCAACAACCTTTTTTAGGGAGAGGCCCCAGGAGAGGCGGAAACAACCGGAGAGGACAAAGGGTACAATGGGAAACAAGCAGAGACGATCCCACAGTACAAGAACCCAGGCCCAGTACGAGCAAGGCTCCTCGGGAATATTAAATCTCAGCACCAGAGTACTCACAAAAACACAAGAGGAGGTTTTAAATAAAGGACTGGGTTTTGTTCCAACGAACAGAACCAACATCTTCAATGTAAGGATTGAAGTGGCTGAATTTTTCAGAAGACTACGACTATCGGTCTTTTTTGAACACAGTGAAGAGGCAACGGAACAAGAGGAAGAGGAGAAAAACACGGGTTTGAGAAGAAAATCCAGATTTACTCCACCTAATCACACGATGCCACCTGCCTTACTAGCATTTGAAACAGCAGTGACAAGGGAAATTGACCAACTAAAAAATCAGGATACAAGAGTGTTCAACAACCTCTCTTCCAAGGAACGGGAAACTCTTGCAGAATTCGACAAGATGCAGGATGTGATCATAAAACCTGCGGATAAGGGGGGAGCAACGGTGATTCTACCAATCGAAGTTTACAGAGGCGAATGTCTGAAACTGTTGAACGAACCCCGGAATTACCGAAGGCTATCGAGAGACCCGACCACAGATCTGAAAAAAGAAATATGCGAGTTGGTAACAAAAGCAGGAGAGGAAGGGTGGATCACTAAAACAGAGGAGAACTTTTTGAAAGAAATGGATCCCAGGATTCCTTATTTTTATATACTTCCAAAGGTGCATAAAAACAAAAATCCTCCCCCAGGCCGACCAATAGTCTCGGGCATTGGTTCAATACTGGAACCTCTGTCCAAATTTACTGATCACTTCCTGAGACCATTGGTAGAGAGAATGCCATCCTATTTGAAAGACACCCAAGACATCTTGCGAAAACTCCAGTCTCTAAGCTTCCAACCTACAACAGACCTCTTAATCACACTGGACGTAGAAGCGCTGTATACCAGCATTCCACAAGAGGCCTCTTTAAAAATGATTGAGAAATTACTAAGGCAAGAAGTATGGACGGCTATAACACCTATTCAGTTCGTGGTGGATTGTGCAAGACTAGCCCTAACGAAGAACTATTTCGAATTTGAGGGGGAATACTTTCTCCAAACCCACGGAACTTCCATGGGCATGACTTGTGCCCCAAGCATTGCCTGCCTTTACGTCCATGATTTTGAGACTACATATATCTTCAATGAGACAAACCCATATCAGATGAATCTGAATGTCTGGAAGAGATTCATTGATGATATTTTCATAATCTGGAGAGGAGATGAAAATGAAGCAAAAAACTTCCTTAAATGGTTGAATACCAGGGATGAATATCTGAAATTTACCATGACGTTGAATAGAGACTCAATAACATTCCTGGACTTGAAAATCTGGGCAAAGGAAGGATCATTGGAAACTGAAGTGTTTTACAAACCAACTGATGTCAATAACTTATTAAGATATGACAGTTTCCACCCGAAGGCATTAAAAGATAATCTGCCGGTGGGGCAGTTCTTAAGATTGAGGAGGAACTGTTCAGACAAAGCCAAGTATGAAACCCATGCAAAACAACTATCCACGAAATTAAAGACCAAAACATACCCAGAGAAACTAGTAAAACAAGCATATAGAAGGGCCAAAAATAGCAACCGAGAAGGACTCCTTGAACCAGCGGTAAGACCAGAACAAAAAAGAATTGTGTGTGTTACCACGTTTGGAACAGACTCAAATAGAATCAAGAAAATCGTCCTACGACATTGGAAAACCTTGAACTCAGGGGGCCTGAAACTGGAAAAACCCTTGTTTGCCTTTAAAAGAGGGAAATCTATAAAAGACTCGGTTGTACATACCCGCCCGAAGGTACTAACAAGACAAGGACAACAAAACACACTGTGGAACTTACCAGAGGTGGTGGGACATTTCCCATGTGGATCATGTAACGTGTGTCGGCTGACACAAGCCAGCAAGAAGATCGACGTTGGTTTACATACCCCTTGGGAGCAACGCTCCTTCAGTAACTGCAATAGCAAGAATGTGGTTTATGTAATGACCTGCATTTGTAATCAGAAATATGTAGGGATGACTACAAGAAAAGTCAAGGTCCGAATTAATGAACATCGAAGCACATTCAGATGTGGGAAGACGATAACAAAAATGATGCGTCACTTCCTGACCACTAAACATAATGAAAATGACTTCACATGGACAGTAATCGAGAAGCTACCTAACAACAGCACGGAAAAACAACTATTTAAATTAGAACAGCGATGGATCTATCGCATGTCTAGTACAACACAGGGATTGAATGAAGAAATACCATGGACGACCCTGAGTTAGCCCAAAATACAAAGGAATCGAGGGCAGAGACAGGAAGCCAATGGGCAAAGAACTGTGTGCTGATACGTACCAGCAAAATGCCTAGAACTTATTGCAGGACATAAAGCAATTTGGTTCCCCTACACCATATGAAGAACAACTATATGATATGAAGATCGAGGAACTCAAACATGAGAGATAATGTAGACCTACCAACCAAACCTGGTAACCAACAAAAAATGAAAATATCTACAGAACTGTACCAAAGAGATTATACATTGATTCAGTCAGTCTCTGAGTACATTTTCAGTAAGCGGGAGTAATTCTCTGTGTGCCGGTGTATATAAAATTTAAACACATGATCTAATACCACAATTATCACTAATGCACACAACCCTAATAAAAGCGCTTCAGTTCCGGAACACGATCAGGAGCGCGCTGACACGAGAGATAAGGGATCGTAGTAATGGTGTTTCCTAGAAATCACGAGAAACCGTAGAAAACTACAATACCCATGATCCCGCACCTCTCGCGTGTCGAGCAGTCCTCTGAGTGACGATAGAGGATACACGAAACGCGAAAGAGCGTCAGCTAAACCAATTGAGAGGAAGGTTTAAAAACAAGCCGAGGAAGTGCCATCACCATTCGACGGCAGGCGAGTGGTGTATTAGGCAGATCGGCGGTGGCGGATCCTTGACGAAGTAAGTTGGGAACTGCCTGTTTTATGAGTCTGCTGTTTTTATGTAAATCTAAGAGGGGTGGCGAGTAACATGCTAGTACCTAATGCGTGTAGTGGAAGGGTCAAATAAGACGTGTACGGGTCCTTGGATTTTAGAGGTAACACGGGGGACACGCCCACTGTTTGTCTCCTGGATGTGAAACCGTAAATGTAGCGATACCATGGGAAACACGTGAAATCAGCTCACGGTGACAAGTGGAATGGGAAATCACACGAGTACTCTGTAAACATAGAAGACCCACCGGGCATTATGTAGCCAATTGAGGGCGGCAATTACAGTGAAAACACAAATTTAGCAATAAGACTGAAGTTATAAATCACCATAGTAAGGGGGGAGAACAGAAACGAGCGGACTTTGAAAATACTGTCCACATGAGTTCCCCTTCCTTCACCCGACATGCATTATAGAAGGGGGTGTAAATAATATATAAAGAAATCCTGTGTGAGTTCAGAAGACTCTGGAGACACACACTCAAACGAAAGGTTAAGACAGGATGTTTGAAACAACTAAACCTTTGTTATTTAATGCAGTGTGTGACTACAGGACGCCACCTTTGACACACTCCAGCCTGCATGATGCTTAATTAGCATCCACCAGTAGGTGAGCATTGCACCAAGCAGGATGCTAGATTTCTATTGAAGTGGTAGTTTTCTTGACACACAATAAATAGAGTTATGAGCACTCAACACGCGGCTACAACCTATGGATAAGAGCACACAAAGACCACACAAAAATTGAGCACGTGTGAGCACAACTGAAACTCGGATGAGTTGATTTACAAACAGATTATGCGGAACCCATAGGTAAATAATGGATATGTCCCCTATAAACTAAGAAGAACTCTGTGTTTTTCTGCAAACATCACAAATATGGATTAGAGCATTGCTTAAGGCGGTGGAAGTCTTTTTTGAGGTTGCAAATGTAATGGAGATGGCATAAAAATATGCAACACGAACAAATAGTCTCACATACAATTGATTAGTGAGCACTTAGTCAGTTGGCACCAAATCACTCGATATCATTGAAAAACCTATGAGCACTACAGTTGCACAGTAGTCATGATATACTTGAACTAGAGATGCGAGTGTATTTTAAAGAGATCTTTTTTACTCCTTATAGAAATACTACTGGAGTTCGAACAAAAGACATACAGGTGAGTGCATTAGGCCTCACATTTGGTGTGCATGGAACACATGTAATAAGCCCAAATTAGGACTCATAAGTAGGCTGTATTAACACCACGCCCTGACGAAGGCCCCAGACCCGACCGGGCAATTTAGGGAGGGCCGAAACATGTTGGCATTAAACAGAGGGTATAATTGAACACAAGAAGGTTCAAAAAAACCCCAATATTTGGCTTTTATCTATATCACAAGTGCCTCAGAATAAAGGATCAAGAGGAGGTACACTTGTAGATATTTTTAACGAATACAACAAAAAATCTGGTTCGCCTCATAAACCAGTGACCTACTTATCAGAACTCCCGGTATATCTATGGTTGAGTCCGCCCAGATAGTATCACCTTATCTGGGTGTGGAGGTAACGCCGATGATGAAGCATGTCACTATTATGTGAGTGAGGCGTTTCCGTCAATATCTTTGATATTCCAACTGACGCTAATACAGTAGGACCATCGCGATAAAACTGTACCCCCGGATGGGGAATACAGTCTTAGACTACAGTTGTCCATAGTGAAAAAAAGTTGTATTGGGAGAACGCAACTGTTAGATTCTTTCTCTCACTCTCCACTCGTGAAAAAGAGTTTAGAGGGGCCTCCACAGCCCTGAGAGCCAATATCACGACCCTTTAAGAAAGGGTAAGGGACACCCACAAAAAAATCTTTTGTCTAAAGGAGTCCCGGCAGTTAGAACTTAGGCAACCCCCATATAGTGATCCACAAAAGGGTTGGGAATATGGCAGAAGGTCTAGCCTATGATGATGACGAAATATCATCTATTCTAGCGCAACCATCATTAATTTCCGACACCACACTTACACAGGTAATCCAAAACAATGGGGATTGGGATTCATTAACTGAATTAAAAAGGACCCAACTAAAGACCCTACTACACGGAGCAATTATGACCGAATATTTAAGGGGCAACATCGCGCCAAACGGTCTGATCGTAGCAAACTCCCCACGAATCTTCCTCAATGACCCAGAATTTAGACGCAGTTGGGCACAGATCGCTTGGAAATGTACCAGAGATTGGTTGGTTTTAATTATTAAGACAGCGAAGAGACTCTCTGACGCCCTCCTCGTGGAAATTAAGACATTGGAAAATGGATTAAAAACTCAAATAACGATCGCACAATTCAAAAAGAAATTGGAGGAAAACAACAAAATCATAAATGAGTACAAAGAATACCTAACCCAAGCCAAAATTACAAAGTTCCAGAAGGACCTAAAAAGGTTCCAATTTGAAAAAACCTTCCCATACTCCAAAGAAGATTACAACCCCACAGAGAAAGAAAGATCAGACCTTTCAGATACAGAAAGTACAGGATCTGAAAAATATTCTAGTGATTCATCCTTTGAAGAACGGAAGGGAAAGAATTGGAGAAGAGGAAACAGGTCCAGAAGAAATCGAGGAGTATACCAACCAATGGGCCAGTATCAACAACCACCCCCATTTGGATGGAATCCATATATGCAGCAACCTTTTCAACCTCCCCAATTTGGATACAATTGGCAACCGTACCAACAACCTTTTTTAGGGAGAGGCCCCAGGAGAGGCGGAAACAACCGGAGAGGACAAAGGGTACAATGGGAAACAAGCAGAGACGATCCCACAGTACAAGAACCCAGGCCCAGTACGAGCAAGGCTCCTCGGGAATATTAAATCTCAGCACCAGAGTACTCACAAAAACACAAGAGGAGGTTTTAAATAAAGGACTGGGTTTTGTTCCAACGAACAGAACCAACATCTTCAATGTAAGGATTGAAGTGGCTGAATTTTTCAGAAGACTACGACTATCGGTCTTTTTTGAACACAGTGAAGAGGCAACGGAACAAGAGGAAGAGGAGAAAAACACGGGTTTGAGAAGAAAATCCAGATTTACTCCACCTAATCACACGATGCCACCTGCCTTACTAGCATTTGAAACAGCAGTGACAAGGGAAATTGACCAACTAAAAAATCAGGATACAAGAGTGTTCAACAACCTCTCTTCCAAGGAACGGGAAACTCTTGCAGAATTCGACAAGATGCAGGATGTGATCATAAAACCTGCGGATAAGGGGGGAGCAACGGTGATTCTACCAATCGAAGTTTACAGAGGCGAATGTCTGAAACTGTTGAACGAACCCCGGAATTACCGAAGGCTATCGAGAGACCCGACCACAGATCTGAAAAAAGAAATATGCGAGTTGGTAACAAAAGCAGGAGAGGAAGGGTGGATCACTAAAACAGAGGAGAACTTTTTGAAAGAAATGGATCCCAGGATTCCTTATTTTTATATACTTCCAAAGGTGCATAAAAACAAAAATCCTCCCCCAGGCCGACCAATAGTCTCGGGCATTGGTTCAATACTGGAACCTCTGTCCAAATTTACTGATCACTTCCTGAGACCATTGGTAGAGAGAATGCCATCCTATTTGAAAGACACCCAAGACATCTTGCGAAAACTCCAGTCTCTAAGCTTCCAACCTACAACAGACCTCTTAATCACACTGGACGTAGAAGCGCTGTATACCAGCATTCCACAAGAGGCCTCTTTAAAAATGATTGAGAAATTACTAAGGCAAGAAGTATGGACGGCTATAACACCTATTCAGTTCGTGGTGGATTGTGCAAGACTAGCCCTAACGAAGAACTATTTCGAATTTGAGGGGGAATACTTTCTCCAAACCCACGGAACTTCCATGGGCATGACTTGTGCCCCAAGCATTGCCTGCCTTTACGTCCATGATTTTGAGACTACATATATCTTCAATGAGACAAACCCATATCAGATGAATCTGAATGTCTGGAAGAGATTCATTGATGATATTTTCATAATCTGGAGAGGAGATGAAAATGAAGCAAAAAACTTCCTTAAATGGTTGAATACCAGGGATGAATATCTGAAATTTACCATGACGTTGAATAGAGACTCAATAACATTCCTGGACTTGAAAATCTGGGCAAAGGAAGGATCATTGGAAACTGAAGTGTTTTACAAACCAACTGATGTCAATAACTTATTAAGATATGACAGTTTCCACCCGAAGGCATTAAAAGATAATCTGCCGGTGGGGCAGTTCTTAAGATTGAGGAGGAACTGTTCAGACAAAGCCAAGTATGAAACCCATGCAAAACAACTATCCACGAAATTAAAGACCAAAACATACCCAGAGAAACTAGTAAAACAAGCATATAGAAGGGCCAAAAATAGCAACCGAGAAGGACTCCTTGAACCAGCGGTAAGACCAGAACAAAAAAGAATTGTGTGTGTTACCACGTTTGGAACAGACTCAAATAGAATCAAGAAAATCGTCCTACGACATTGGAAAACCTTGAACTCAGGGGGCCTGAAACTGGAAAAACCCTTGTTTGCCTTTAAAAGAGGGAAATCTATAAAAGACTCGGTTGTACATACCCGCCCGAAGGTACTAACAAGACAAGGACAACAAAACACACTGTGGAACTTACCAGAGGTGGTGGGACATTTCCCATGTGGATCATGTAACGTGTGTCGGCTGACACAAGCCAGCAAGAAGATCGACGTTGGTTTACATACCCCTTGGGAGCAACGCTCCTTCAGTAACTGCAATAGCAAGAATGTGGTTTATGTAATGACCTGCATTTGTAATCAGAAATATGTAGGGATGACTACAAGAAAAGTCAAGGTCCGAATTAATGAACATCGAAGCACATTCAGATGTGGGAAGACGATAACAAAAATGATGCGTCACTTCCTGACCACTAAACATAATGAAAATGACTTCACATGGACAGTAATCGAGAAGCTACCTAACAACAGCACGGAAAAACAACTATTTAAATTAGAACAGCGATGGATCTATCGCATGTCTAGTACAACACAGGGATTGAATGAAGAAATACCATGGACGACCCTGAGTTAGCCCAAAATACAAAGGAATCGAGGGCAGAGACAGGAAGCCAATGGGCAAAGAACTGTGTGCTGATACGTACCAGCAAAATGCCTAGAACTTATTGCAGGACATAAAGCAATTTGGTTCCCCTACACCATATGAAGAACAACTATATGATATGAAGATCGAGGAACTCAAACATGAGAGATAATGTAGACCTACCAACCAAACCTGGTAACCAACAAAAAATGAAAATATCTACAGAACTGTACCAAAGAGATTATACATTGATTCAGTCAGTCTCTGAGTACATTTTCAGTAAGCGGGAGTAATTCTCTGTGTGCCGGTGTATATAAAATTTAAACACATGATCTAATACCACAATTATCACTAATGCACACAACCCTAATAAAAGCGCTTCAGTTCCGGAACACGATCAGGAGCGCGCTGACACGAGAGATAAGGGATCGTAGTAATGGTGTTTCCTAGAAATCACGAGAAACCGTAGAAAACTACAATACCCATGATCCCGCACCTCTCGCGTGTCGAGCAGTCCTCTGAGTGACGATAGAGGATACACGAAACGCGAAAGAGCGTCAGCTAAACCAATTGAGAGGAAGGTTTAAAAACAAGCCGAGGAAGTGCCATCACCATTCGACGGCAGGCGAGTGGTGTATTAGGCAGATCGGCGGTGGCGGATCCTTGACGAAGTAAGTTGGGAACTGCCTGTTTTATGAGTCTGCTGTTTTTATGTAAATCTAAGAGGGGTGGCGAGTAACATGCTAGTACCTAATGCGTGTAGTGGAAGGGTCAAATAAGACGTGTACGGGTCCTTGGATTTTAGAGGTAACACGGGGGACACGCCCACTGTTTGTCTCCTGGATGTGAAACCGTAAATGTAGCGATACCATGGGAAACACGTGAAATCAGCTCACGGTGACAAGTGGAATGGGAAATCACACGAGTACTCTGTAAACATAGAAGACCCACCGGGCATTATGTAGCCAATTGAGGGCGGCAATTACAGTGAAAACACAAATTTAGCAATAAGACTGAAGTTATAAATCACCATAGTAAGGGGGGAGAACAGAAACGAGCGGACTTTGAAAATACTGTCCACATGAGTTCCCCTTCCTTCACCCGACATGCATTATAGAAGGGGGTGTAAATAATATATAAAGAAATCCTGTGTGAGTTCAGAAGACTCTGGAGACACACACTCAAACGAAAGGTTAAGACAGGATGTTTGAAACAACTAAACCTTTGTTATTTAATGCAGTGTGTGACTACAGGACGCCACCTTTGACACACTCCAGCCTGCATGATGCTTAATTAGCATCCACCAGTAGGTGAGCATTGCACCAAGCAGGATGCTAGATTTCTATTGAAGTGGTAGTTTTCTTGACACACAATAAATAGAGTTATGAGCACTCAACACGCGGCTACAACCTATGGATAAGAGCACACAAAGACCACACAAAAATTGAGCACGTGTGAGCACAACTGAAACTCGGATGAGTTGATTTACAAACAGATTATGCGGAACCCATAGGTAAATAATGGATATGTCCCCTATAAACTAAGAAGAACTCTGTGTTTTTCTGCAAACATCACAAATATGGATTAGAGCATTGCTTAAGGCGGTGGAAGTCTTTTTTGAGGTTGCAAATGTAATGGAGATGGCATAAAAATATGCAACACGAACAAATAGTCTCACATACAATTGATTAGTGAGCACTTAGTCAGTTGGCACCAAATCACTCGATATCATTGAAAAACCTATGAGCACTACAGTTGCACAGTAGTCATGATATACTTGAACTAGAGATGCGAGTGTATTTTAAAGAGATCTTTTTTACTCCTTATAGAAATACTACTGGAGTTCGAACAAAAGACATACAGGTGAGTGCATTAGGCCTCACATTTGGTGTGCATGGAACACATGTAATAAGCCCAAATTAGGACTCATAAGTAGGCTGTATTAACACCACGCCCTGACGAAGGCCCCAGACCCGACTGGGCAATTTAGGGAGGGCCGAAACATGTTGGCATTAAACAGAGGGTATAATTGAACACAAGAAGGTTCAAAAAAACCCCAATATTTGGCTTTTATCTATATCACAAGTGCCTCAGAATAAAGGATCAAGAGGAGGTACACTTGTAGATATTTTTAACGAATACAACAAAAAATCTGGTTCGCCTCATAAACCAGTGACCTACTTATCAGAACTCCCGGTATATCTATGGTTGAGTACGCCCAGATAGTATCACCTTATCTGGGTGTGGAGGTAACGCCGATGATGAAGCATGTCACTATTATGTGAGTGAGGCGTTTCCGTCAATATCTTTGATATTCCAACTGACGCTAATACAGTAGGACCATCGCGATAAAACTGTACCCCCGGATGGGGAATACAGTCTTAGACTACAGTTGTCCATAGTGAAAAAAAGTTGTATTGGGAGAACGCAACTGTTAGATTCTTTCTCTCACTCTCCACTCGTGAAAAAGAGTTTAGAGGGGCCTCCACAGCCCTGAGAGCCAATATCACGACCCTTTAAGAAAGGGTAAGGGACACCCACAAAAAAATCTTTTGTCTAAAGGAGTCCCGGCAGTTAGAACTTAGGCAACCCCCATATAGTGATCCACAAAAGGGTTGGGAATATGGCAGAAGGTCTAGCCTATGATGATGACGAAATATCATCTATTCTAGCGCAACCATCATTAATTTCCGACACCACACTTACACAGGTAATCCAAAACAATGGGGATTGGGATTCATTAACTGAATTAAAAAGGACCCAACTAAAGACCCTACTACACGGAGCAATTATGACCGAATATTTAAGGGGCAACATCGCGCCAAACGGTCTGATCGTAGCAAACTCCCCACGAATCTTCCTCAATGACCCAGAATTTAGACGCAGTTGGGCACAGATCGCTTGGAAATGTACCAGAGATTGGTTGGTTTTAATTATTAAGACAGCGAAGAGACTCTCTGACGCCCTCCTCGTGGAAATTAAGACATTGGAAAATGGATTAAAAACTCAAATAACGATCGCACAATTCAAAAAGAAATTGGAGGAAAACAACAAAATCATAAATGAGTACAAAGAATACCTAACCCAAGCCAAAATTACAAAGTTCCAGAAGGACCTAAAAAGGTTCCAATTTGAAAAAACCTTCCCATACTCCAAAGAAGATTACAACCCCACAGAGAAAGAAAGATCAGACCTTTCAGATACAGAAAGTACAGGATCTGAAAAATATTCTAGTGATTCATCCTTTGAAGAACGGAAGGGAAAGAATTGGAGAAGAGGAAACAGGTCCAGAAGAAATCGAGGAGTATACCAACCAATGGGCCAGTATCAACAACCACCCCCATTTGGATGGAATCCATATATGCAGCAACCTTTTCAACCTCCCCAATTTGGATACAATTGGCAACCGTACCAACAACCTTTTTTAGGGAGAGGCCCCAGGAGAGGCGGAAACAACCGGAGAGGACAAAGGGTACAATGGGAAACAAGCAGAGACGATCCCACAGTACAAGAACCCAGGCCCAGTACGAGCAAGGCTCCTCGGGAATATTAAATCTCAGCACCAGAGTACTCACAAAAACACAAGAGGAGGTTGTAAATAAAGGACTGGGTTTTGTTCCAACGAACAGAACCAACATCTTCAATGTAAGGATTGAAGTGGCTGAATTTTTCAGAAGACTACGACTATCGGTCTTTTTTGAACACAGTGAAGAGGCAACGGAACAAGAGGAAGAGGAGAAAAACACGGGTTTGAGAAGAAAATCCAGATTTACTCCACCTAATCACACGATGCCACCTGCCTTACTAGCATTTGAAACAGCAGTGACAAGGGAAATTGACCAACTAAAAAATCAGGATACAAGAGTGTTCAACAACCTCTCTTCCAAGGAACGGGAAACTCTTGCAGAATTCGACAAGATGCAGGATGTGATCATAAAACCTGCGGATAAGGGGGGAGCAACGGTGATTCTACCAATCGAAGTTTACAGAGGCGAATGTCTGAAACTGTTGAACGAACCCCGGAATTACCGAAGGCTATCGAGAGACCCGACCACAGATCTGAAAAAAGAAATATGCGAGTTGGTAACAAAAGCAGGAGAGGAAGGGTGGATCACTAAAACAGAGGAGAACTTTTTGAAAGAAATGGATCCCAGGATTCCTTATTTTTATATACTTCCAAAGGTGCATAAAAACAAAAATCCTCCCCCAGGCCGACCAATAGTCTCGGGCATTGGTTCAATACTGGAACCTCTGTCCAAATTTACTGATCACTTCCTGAGACCATTGGTAGAGAGAATGCCATCCTATTTGAAAGACACCCAAGACATCTTGCGAAAACTCCAGTCTCTAAGCTTCCAACCTACAACAGACCTCTTAATCACACTGGACGTAGAAGCGCTGTATACCAGCATTCCACAAGAGGCCTCTTTAAAAATGATTGAGAAATTACTAAGGCAAGAAGTATGGACGGCTATAACACCTATTCAGTTCGTGGTGGATTGTGCAAGACTAGCCCTAACGAAGAACTATTTCGAATTTGAGGGGGAATACTTTCTCCAAACCCACGGAACTTCCATGGGCATGACTTGTGCCCCAAGCATTGCCTGCCTTTACGTCCATGATTTTGAGACTACATATATCTTCAATGAGACAAACCCATATCAGATGAATCTGAATGTCTGGAAGAGATTCATTGATGATATTTTCATAATCTGGAGAGGAGATGAAAATGAAGCAAAAAACTTCCTTAAATGGTTGAATACCAGGGATGAATATCTGAAATTTACCATGACGTTGAATAGAGACTCAATAACATTCCTGGACTTGAAAATCTGGGCAAAGGAAGGATCATTGGAAACTGAAGTGTTTTACAAACCAACTGATGTCAATAACTTATTAAGATATGACAGTTTCCACCCGAAGGCATTAAAAGATAATCTGCCGGTGGGGCAGTTCTTAAGATTGAGGAGGAACTGTTCAGACAAAGCCAAGTATGAAACCCATGCAAAACAACTATCCACGAAATTAAAGACCAAAACATACCCAGAGAAACTAGTAAAACAAGCATATAGAAGGGCCAAAAATAGCAACCGAGAAGGACTCCTTGAACCAGCGGTAAGACCAGAACAAAAAAGAATTGTGTGTGTTACCACGTTTGGAACAGACTCAAATAGAATCAAGAAAATCGTCCTACGACATTGGAAAACCTTGAACTCAGGGGGCCTGAAACTGGAAAAACCCTTGTTTGCCTTTAAAAGAGGGAAATCTATAAAAGACTCGGTTGTACATACCCGCCCGAAGGTACTAACAAGACAAGGACAACAAAACACACTGTGGAACTTACCAGAGGTGGTGGGACATTTCCCATGTGGATCATGTAACGTGTGTCGGCTGACACAAGCCAGCAAGAAGATCGACGTTGGTTTACATACCCCTTGGGAGCAACGCTCCTTCAGTAACTGCAATAGCAAGAATGTGGTTTATGTAATGACCTGCATTTGTAATCAGAAATATGTAGGGATGACTACAAGAAAAGTCAAGGTCCGAATTAATGAACATCGAAGCACATTCAGATGTGGGAAGACGATAACAAAAATGATGCGTCACTTCCTGACCACTAAACATAATGAAAATGACTTCACATGGACAGTAATCGAGAAGCTACCTAACAACAGCACGGAAAAACAACTATTTAAATTAGAACAGCGATGGATCTATCGCATGTCTAGTACAACACAGGGATTGAATGAAGAAATACCATGGACGACCCTGAGTTAGCCCAAAATACAAAGGAATCGAGGGCAGAGACAGGAAGCCAATGGGCAAAGAACTGTGTGCTGATACGTACCAGCAAAATGCCTAGAACTTATTGCAGGACATAAAGCAATTTGGTTCCCCTACACCATATGAAGAACAACTATATGATATGAAGATCGAGGAACTCAAACATGAGAGATAATGTAGACCTACCAACCAAACCTGGTAACCAACAAAAAATGAAAATATCTACAGAACTGTACCAAAGAGATTATACATTGATTCAGTCAGTCTCTGAGTACATTTTCAGTAAGCGGGAGTAATTCTCTGTGTGCCGGTGTATATAAAATTTAAACACATGATCTAATACCACAATTATCACTAATGCACACAACCCTAATAAAAGCGCTTCAGTTCCGGAACACGATCAGGAGCGCGCTGACACGAGAGATAAGGGATCGTAGTAATGGTGTTTCCTAGAAATCACGAGAAACCGTAGAAAACTACAATACCCATGATCCCGCACCTCTCGCGTGTCGAGCAGTCCTCTGAGTGACGATAGAGGATACACGAAACGCGAAAGAGCGTCAGCTAAACCAATTGAGAGGAAGGTTTAAAAACAAGCCGAGGAAGTGCCATCACCATTCGACGGCAGGCGAGTGGTGTATTAGGCAGATCGGCGGTGGCGGATCCTTGACGAAGTAAGTTGGGAACTGCCTGTTTTATGAGTCTGCTGTTTTTATGTAAATCTAAGAGGGGTGGCGAGTAACATGCTAGTACCTAATGCGTGTAGTGGAAGGGTCAAATAAGACGTGTACGGGTCCTTGGATTTTAGAGGTAACACGGGGGACACGCCCACTGTTTGTCTCCTGGATGTGAAACCGTAAATGTAGCGATACCATGGGAAACACGTGAAATCAGCTCACGGTGACAAGTGGAATGGGAAATCACACGAGTACTCTGTAAACATAGAAGACCCACCGGGCATTATGTAGCCAATTGAGGGCGGCAATTACAGTGAAAACACAAATTTAGCAATAAGACTGAAGTTATAAATCACCATAGTAAGGGGGGAGAACAGAAACGAGCGGACTTTGAAAATACTGTCCACATGAGTTCCCCTTCCTTCACCCGACATGCATTATAGAAGGGGGTGTAAATAATATATAAAGAAATCCTGTGTGAGTTCAGAAGACTCTGGAGACACACACTCAAACGAAAGGTTAAGACAGGATGTTTGAAACAACTAAACCTTTGTTATTTAATGCAGTGTGTGACTACAGGACGCCACCTTTGACACACTCCAGCCTGCATGATGCTTAATTAGCATCCACCAGTAGGTGAGCATTGCACCAAGCAGGATGCTAGATTTCTATTGAAGTGGTAGTTTTCTTGACATACAATAAATAGAGTTATGAGCACTCAACACGCGGCTACAACCTATGGATAAGAGCACACAAAGACCACACAAAAATTGAGCACGTGTGAGCACAACTGAAACTCGGATGAGTTGATTTACAAACAGATTATGCGGAACCCATAGGTAAATAATGGATATGTCCCCTATAAACTAAGAAGAACTCTGTGTTTTTCTGCAAACATCACAAATATGGATTAGAGCATTGCTTAAGGCGGTGGAAGTCTTTTTTGAGGTTGCAAATGTAATGGAGATGGCATAAAAATATGCAACACGAACAAATAGTCTCACATACAATTGATTAGTGAGCACTTAGTCAGTTGGCACCAAATCACTCGATATCATTGAAAAACCTATGAGCACTACAGTTGCACAGTAGTCATGATATACTTGAACTAGAGATGCGAGTGTATTTTAAAGAGATCTTTTTTACTCCTTATAGAAATACTACTGGAGTTCGAACAAAAGACATACAGGTGAGTGCATTAGGCCTCACATTTGGTGTGCATGGAACACATGTAATAAGCCCAAATTAGGACTCATAAGTAGGCTGTATTAACACCACGCCCTGACGAAGGCCCCAGACCCGACTGGGCAATTTAGGGAGGGCCGAAACATGTTGGCATTAAACAGAGGGTATAATTGAACACAAGAAGGTTCAAAAAAACCCCAATATTTGGCTTTTATCTATATCACAAGTGCCTCAGAATAAAGGATCAAGAGGAGGTACACTTGTAGATATTTTTAACGAATACAACAAAAAATCTGGTTCGCCTCATAAACCAGTGACCTACTTATCAGAACTCCCGGTATATCTATGGTTGAGTCCGCCCAGATAGTATCACCTTATCTGGGTGTGGAGGTAACGCCGATGATGAAGCATGTCACTATTATGTGAGTGAGGCGTTTCCGTCAATATCTTTGATATTCCAACTGACGCTAATACAGTAGGACCATCGCGATAAAACTGTACCCCCGGATGGGGAATACAGTCTTAGACTACAGTTGTCCATAGTGAAAAAAAGTTGTATTGGGAGAACGCAACTGTTAGATTCTTTCTCTCACTCTCCACTCGTGAAAAAGCGCCATAGCATAATAACACATGTGTGCATGCATTTCAATGCGCTATTACTTTTTTTTTAACTATGCTCTACAGTACCGGCAAAAAAACATTACCAAACTTAACAAGTCACAATGGTGAGACCTACTAGTTTTGCCAATGCTTGTTTTGATCGCCTGCCGATTGCTGTGACCATACCTGCGAGCTCATGATTGAACGAAAGTTCAATATTTAAGAGGGTGATCCATTTAAACTGAAGGAATGCTAAACAATTTTAAGACTGTAATGCAGGTTTGAAAAGGCACCTCACTTTATTGAAGTCGATATAGACACGTTACATTTTAGAAGAGTGAATAGTACTGAAAAGAGGGTGACTCTCTTCCAACGAGGGTCAGTTGAAAGGTATGAGTGGTCTATAATGGTTCAACTGAAGCTCGTTTTGTTTGTTGTCTACAGTCCCAAAAATCAGCCTCCAAAGTCAGTCAATTTATGCCAAATTCCTGTGCACATCCCCAGTGAAGGAAAACTACCCCAATTATGACAGATCGTTAGGAGTCTGTAGCATGTGCATCAAAACAGAACCCACCTGAGAATCAGGAGGAAGGTAGATAAACTGTCTTCTTTGTCTGTATTTAAACAGCCTCAGAAGTAAATGCTGGTCTAAAAAACACATTTAAGAGGGATTTGCAAATTTGATAGCACTTAACATTTGGTTTAAATTCTTCTAAATATTCGCCTGTTTTTTCAATCACTTGCCATTGTAAAATAAATCAACATGAATGCGTACTGATTTTCCATGAATACATTGTGTGCAACATTAAATATAATCCTAAAACAAATACAACATGTAAAGTAACGCCTGACCCCCCTCTCCCCCTCCAATGTGACATGTGCTGGATGTGATAATTATCATACCCAATAAAATCTCCTACTAAAATGTTCAGGAATTAGCAGCTGCGATAATTATTGCCTATTCCAACTTTTGTGGGATAACATGTGGATTCTGGTGTTTAATGCATCAAAATCCACATTTTCCACTAAATACCAAGCCTTTTCTCCATGTTAAATTCCGAAGGTTTGACCTGCTGAAAGTTTCCTAACGGTGTTAACTTTAGCGCAGCAGGTAACTGCCAGGTGGAATAAACCTTCTACCACTTCCAACTGCGATCCCCGCGCAAAAATCAAGCCTAAAATTTGTAGTAGAATCACTACTTACAATCTTCTAAACACCGTGCCCGGCTTGCAGGCCAGGTACGGAACCATTACAAGCACCCTGTGGCAGGTCTAATAACTATCGTACCTAATTAAATCTAACACTGAGGACTTTACATTTCATCAGGTGTGATAATTATTGTCTATTTCGACTTTCTGGGCAATAACATGTTGATTTTGATATATTTTGGTATATACTGCTAAATACCGAGCTTTTTCCCTTGTTAAATTCTGTCAAGCTTGAAAAACTAATGTATATATAAATGGAGGCAGGGGCTGCCCCAGGAAATGGGAAAAGATCTGGTGTAATTGGGAATCCTATCGTGGACTGGCCCAGCAGGACAGCGCGAATACCTCATATCAACAGACATGATACTCCCTCTGCAGTGGACGATCCAGATTGAGGGAACGAAAGGGTGGGGGAGGACGGAAGTACTTGGGGGGGTCAAAACCCATCCACTGATATCAAGTTTTGTGTACGTGATAATGAAAATTTTAAACGTGATTGCTTATCTATAAAATATTTATTAAAGAGAGGTTTTAAAAAAATTCTGTCAGGGTTGAACTACCGAAATGTAAGGAAGGATAGGAAATTTATCACACATGATAATTATCAGGTGTGCTAAACCTCACTACTCTTATGATTGCAATCCCTGCATAAGCATGTTAAGTCTAATTGGTCGCACACTGCTCCACCTGGTGTGTTACCCCAATGAAAAATGGTCCCTGAGGTCAGCGTCGGCGAGTACGCCTATGCCCGTGTAATGCATAAGCATGTGTTTGCCTAGGAATTGTGATTAAAGCTATAACCAGGCCTTTCTCCCAAGTTTCTCCTCTTGCTCGTCGGCCAGTTTTAAAATCCTATCCTAGTTGACTTCAAACAAAAAGCCCTTGCAGCGCACCGAGAGCCGCGGCGCCTCTTTCCTGGAAAGCAGCGCTATGTGTCAGACTGCTGCGGAGAGGCCTGCTTCAGAGGCAGTGCCGGTGACTTCAAACCACAACGGATTCAGAGAAACGCGCATAAATAAGATGAACATTCGAATTTCTCAAGTGCTTTGCAGGTGATATTAAAAGTAACGGACCTAGAAGTGCTGATAACGCACACGGTGGAACAGAGCGCTGAGAAGCCTGGAAGCAAAGAGGAAACCATTTGTTTTACGGTATAATTACATTTGAATTACTAAAATGCCTTCAAGCAACAAGACGCTGCCCTGCTACTGCAACCACTACGGGGTTCAGTCTCAGCTGAGAGAACGATGCTCGTGTTATGCACTTATGGGTTATTTCTAGACCAAATATAATGAAGTTTACCACCTTGACTGTAGGTTAAAGGGCAATCTGAAAATATGCACAACAAGGACCAGCATATTTTCAGACTGTAACAACAAATGATGCGCATACATTTACGCTATGAAAACACACTTGACATCACTTTGTAAAACATCTTACAAAAGACTTGCTTTTGGCATTCGCTTTTTAGAATTAACACATGACGCTAGAAGCAAGGATTAATGGCAATAGACTGTTCTGGTAAAAAATATAACAAGTATTGGCTTAGAACATCTGGATTTGAGGGCTGACAAAAGCAAAACAAAAAAAAAGGTACCTTCCCCAGTACAAAACAATTAAAAAAAGTAATGGTTTGCGTGTGCAATGCATGGAGTGGATAAATATGTAAATATGTGTTGACAGATTGTACTTTTCAGATGTAAAACTGTCCCTCATGAATTCTACTGGAGGCAAATACATACAGCCAAACAGCCAACAGAAGGAAGCTATGACTAAAATATTCCTGTGGGCCCATAAGGGTGAACTAAAGTCCCTCGAGAAATGTAAAGAATACAATATTAAACGTCAACGTTATAAATCAAGTGTGTGTTGTAATCCATTTGTAATCTTTGTGAAAATAAATGTTGCAAGTACTCCTGGGTTTCCTAAAGCATTTCTTACTTGCAGAAATTCCAACAAGCAAAACCCTCTCAACCTTACATTGCAAAAATTAAGTGTCTCAAAATAGCAGTAAACGATCAGATGCTGAGACTGAGGGGACAAAATGGCACTTGTACATCAAACTTAAGATGCACTTCTGCTGTCGATACCCACTTGTAGTGATACCAAGTACAGCAGCTCTACGTGTGTAGCAGTCGCAAGAGAGGTGCCCAATCAGCAGGTATCCGTCATTGCAATGCGTTCTTCTGTTTTAAGAGGTATATCCAATAACAAAGATGTTCAATCTAAGCAGCAGTGCCCAACACTGCTGTATCCAGCAGTAGGATGATAAATATCCATACGTTAGTGTCAAAGGTAAAGCCGCAGCCTTTACACTGGTCATGTAGAACTAATACATACCAGCATGCAAGGCATTACTAGTATTATGAACGTAAACCAACATCGACAATTATTACTTGCCAATTAAAAACCTAGAAGCACCTTTTGTTTATCACACAAATATAGGCAGAATCTGAAATAGCAGTACCCGACCAATCTAAAAGCAATTTACATTCTACCAAGCCTATAATAATATGTCTGAAAATATCCTCCTTGGCAAAAAGATAGGTTGTACCTGTGCTAGGCTAAGTAAGACTAATACTTGCACTAGACTGATTGAGGTTATTAAGCCAACATTAACATACAAAGCTGCTGTTGGATATTAGCATTTTAAGTTACTTACCTTTGGTAACGCCTTATCTGGGAAACACGCTCTAGCTGCAGATTCCTTACCCTAGGATAATCCCCAGGCGTGAGACTGCATTCTGAAACTGTTGATGAGCAGTACCCCTGCACACTGGTTGGTCGCTGGCACCGTCACCAACGTGCGCGGTGCTCATATAGGCCTCACCCCAGCGCACAGACATCAGTTTATTTAGCAACTTTCAACACCAGAAGCACAGAGCCACGAAGAACTCTGACCACTGGTGTGCAAATCTACGGCCCTTATAGGGAATAATCCTTAAATCTACAATCCTGTCGCACAGCTGGGAGGATGAGTGGGTTGGTAAGGAATATGTGGCTAGGTAGAGTCTCTTCCAGATAAGGTGTTACTGAAGGTAGGTAACTTGTTCATCTGATGGAGACTTCTTGCCGCAGATTCCTTGCCTTAGAGGAGATACCCAAGTTATGCCCCCAGACGTGGGGCCTGCAATATGGATTATAGTAAGGAGCCCTGTAGGACCGAACAGGCAAAATGACCGCCACGCCGGACCTGGCTGTCTATGCAGTAGTGCTTCATAAATGTGTGTAGGGAAGCCCACGTTGCTGCATGACAGATATCCAGGAAAGGAACTCTGCAAGCTAACGCTGTGGATATAGCTTTGGCTGATAGAGTGAGCAAGCAAACAATAAGTGGGTTGCTTTTTGGCCAGTGCGAAACAGATTTTGATGCAGAGAACAATCCATCAAGAGATGGACCACTTCTTAACTGCATTCCCTTTATTTGCTCCACCATACCCCATAAAGTCTTAATCATCCACCTGATACTCCCGAGTGTGATCAAGGTAGAATGACAACACTCTTTTTGGGTCCAGTCAATACAGTCTCTCCTCTTCTTTAGAAGAATGAGGCAAAGCTTAAAAGGCAGGCAAAGTGGTGGACTGGCCTACATGGAAAGGAGTAACCACCTTCGGTAAGAAGGATGCCGTACTTCTAAGAGTCAGTTTGTCAGGGTAGAAGGTAAGGTATGGAGGATGAGCAGAGAGCACCTGTAGCTCACTGATCCTTCGGCAGATATCGCCACTCAAAAGGCCATTTTGATGGTCAGAGGCCTGAGTGGACAGTTGTGAGGCGGCTCAAAGGGAGCGCACATCAGGAAAGGGAGAAGCAGGTTAAGGGCCCACTGGGGCATAATAAAAGGTACTGGTGGGAACATGAGTTGGATATCTTTCAGGAAACTATGAACAATAGGGGATTTGAAAATGGATGGCTGATGTGGCAAAAGCAGAAATGTCGAAATGGCAAAAAGGTAACCTTTCAACATACCCTAACCTGAGCCCTGCTGGGCTAAACAAAATACCCTGGGAAGGTGGGGTGGAACCGGATAGAGGGTCAACATGTTTATCAGCACACTATGCCACAAACTTGCTAGGCATATACTGTCTTGGTAGTGGGACATCTGGCTGCCAAGTTAACATTGCAGACTTTGGGCGGAAGGTGAGCAGTCAACTGTCACTGATCAAACTCCACGCATGAAGGCAAAGCGTTTTCAAGTTGGGGTGCAGACCCCAGTCTGCTGCTGCAACAGAAGATACTCCCAAAGAGGTAGCCTGATTGGAGGAACGATGCTTATGCTTAACAGGTCAGGACACCAGAAACTACGTGCCCAATCCGGGGACACAATGTTAACTTGGGACCAGTCGTTCTTGATCTTCTAGAGAACTCTGGGCAGGTTTGGTAATGGCAGAAAGACGTATGGGAGGCCTGAGCTCCACGAAAAGCAAAAAGCATCTCCAATCGCGAGTTGCTTTGGAAACTCCAGCGTACAAAACTGCTGGCAGTACACAATCTTGGCAGAGGCGGACAGATCTAAGTAAGGATCTCCCCTCTGTAGCCTAGTCTAGTAGTCTTATATAGCACATAGCTACCCGAAGGCCGCTCAGTGCTCCGTCAGTCAACGTAAACCCAAAGTAACCAGCAAGCTATCTACCATACAGCCAGGTATTCACTGGCAAAGTGCAAGGGGAAGGGTGTTCCAGAGTTTTGGGCCTAGTAAGAAAAAGAACGGCAACATCACTGGGATCTCTCAAACCTGGGAATTTGTGACAAATGAGCTGAGGAGGAACAAAGTGACCTTCCTGTAATGCAATAAGTAGCCAGCGATCTTAAGACAGGGCCTCTCTTGAAGAGTGATCTATGTAGGATACATGGAGACTTAAACTGAACCTGCGTCTTAACGTGAAGCCAGTGAAGCTCTCTCAGAGCAGTTTTAGTGGAATGATTCCTGGGAAGATTCAGCAGAAGCCGTGCAGCGGCATTCTGAATAGTTTGTACCATTTTTGTCACATAACAAGGTGACCCCAGGTACAAAAAATTGCCATAATCAAGGCAAGAGATGACCAAGGCCTAAACAATCAGTCTTCTGACTAGAAAGGGGAGTAGATTCAAAACCTTCCTTAGTAGCCTCAAGGCACCAAAGTAGTTAGCTGGCAGTTTATTTGCTTGGTGACCCATGGTGAGGCTGACATCTAGCCAAATCCCCCAAGGCTCTTTATAACCCCTTTTGGACTGGGGAGTCCTTCCAAATATTCAGGGACCAGAGTTGTAGGAAGCTGTAGGAAGGTACCTTGCACCTCCTCCAGATGAAGACGCCATTTGTGATCCGCCAGGCATCGACAGCTGAGTTCATCTGCCCTGGCATTCAGAGAGCCGACCAGGTGTTGAACCATTATGGATATGCCCTGGTGTTCCAGCCATGTCCAGAGATGCAAAGCCTCGACAGAGCGTTCATGACCCCGCTCCGCCTTGTTTGTTTCAATACCACATGGCAGTGGTGTTGTCCGTGAACACCTGTACCAGCCTTCCCCTGACTGATGGACAAAAGGTTTTCAATGCTAACCGCATTGTTCGACGCTCCAACAGATTAATGTGGAGCTCGGATTTCACCGGAGCACAGAGTCCACTGATCTCCACCTCTCCCAGATGGCTGCCCCAGGCCAGGAATGGCACATTGTCACTACAATCAGCTCTGGTTGGGGATGGGAGAAGAGTCTGCCACTGACCCAATCGCAGTTCGTAAGCCACCACTGCAGGTCTTTTGCAGTTCCCTCCGAGATCTGACCCATGGGGAGAAGCTACTCTGATGCTGCGCCCACTGTGACTTCAGGTCCCACGGTAGAGCCCACATATGACAACAGGCATGTGTCGCAAGCTGGATGCAGGAGGCCATGAGGCACAACAGCCTTAGAGTCAGTCTCACCAAAACCGTGGAGGGGAGAGGGTCAAACATTGCTATCATCGCCTAAATATCCTGGACTTGCCGTGTAGGAGAATAGGCCTGAAACTGCACGGTGTCCCGAATGGCTCTAATAAAAGGGAGCATCTGAGAGGGAGTCAGGTGTGACTTCAGCACGGTGAAGTGCAGAAGGTTCGCCAAAGTGTGGAGGTGGGAGACATCTGCCTGTGGCAAGCCAGCCTCCAACAGCCAATTGTCAAGGCACTGGAGCGAGGGGAACTCCTAACGTCTGGAAGTGCACTGCAACCACTGCCATCACCTTAGTGAACATCTGAGGGGTGCTGTTAAGGCCAGAGGGGAGAATGGTAAACGGAAAGAAGTCTTGGCCCACCCTGAACCGTAGGTATCATCCATGTGCAGGCAGGAAAGGGGTGTGGATTAGGCAGCCTGCAAGTCCAATGCTACCATCCAGTCTTACGGGTCCAGGGCAGACAGGACTTGCGTGAGCAACATGAATCTCTCCTTTTTCAGGAAAAGGATGAGAAGGCGCAGGTCTAGAATAGGACAAAGGCCTCCATCTTTCTTGGGCACTAGAAAGCAGCAGGAATAGCAACCACAATCTACTTCTGATTACGGGTCCCTCTCTTTAGCTCCCTTGGACAAAAAAGCTAACACTTCCTGACAGAGCAAGGAGAGGTCATCCTCATTCAGCTTGTCATAGGTGGTAGGCATGGGGCAGGGGCGCTCACAAAGGGGAGGATTAGCCCCTTTGAACTACCGACAAAACCCAACAGTCGGATGTTATAGACCTCAAGTGGCGATAGAGATGGCATAGCCTACCCCCCATTGGATTCCCATGATGGTAGGAGGGCAAACTAAAGGAGTTTGGAGGCTGCAGCTTCTGTGGGATGGTGGACTGACCCAACTTCTGGCTACCTGTCTCCAGTGGTCTGTGGGAACTGTGTCCTTGGCCACGTAAAGATTACGAAACCTGCTGGCCATAATAGCTGGGAGTGTAGAGATGCAGTTGGAAGCCCCTCCGTGGCCGCGAAAGGCGAACTGGGGTTCACAAGGGCCGAAGAAAGGCCCAAGGACCTGGATTAGCCCTACAGTCCTTAAACACTCCAGCGCTGAGTCCGCCTTTTCATCAGAGAGACTGGAACAATCAAAGTGCATGTTCCTGAGCGAAGCCTGGATATCCCAGAAAACCCAGTGGTTCTCAACCAGGTGTGGTGCCTAAAGGTCACTGACAATGAAATCGCTCTGCCCAGAGGTCTGTCATGTCCAGCCCACATCTTATGGAGAACTTGACTGCATATCTGTAAGAAAGTGCCCTCTTTTTGCATGGTTGACCCCAATTTTTGCCAAACTGTTGTACTTTGACTGAGTGTCGCCTGGGTTACTGTCAACCAGGTACCCAGGGCCTTTGTTCTTTCCCTAAAACTGCAAAAGACAAAACCCAATTGGCACTCTTGGCCAGATGTGAGTCCCTTGTAAATGGTACCATAGGTACCATGGGCACTGTGGCCAGGGAAGGCCTCTAAGGGCTGCAGCACTTATTGCGCCACCCTTAGAGGTCCTGTACCTTTACACACACACACTGCCAGTGCAGGCTGTGTGCTTTGGTGCAGAACAAAGTGAAGAGGCGACATGGATCACATCCCTGTGTGCCATGCCTACAACCCACTGCCCTGGCATAGTTCAGCCACCCCTCTAGCTGGGTGCACTATATCAGTGGTGAGGGTACAGGTGCATGAGCCCTGTACCCCTACAGTGTCTAAGCCAATTCTTAGACATTGTAAGTGCAGTAATGCCATTAAGAGTATATGGTGCTGGGAGTTCGTCATTACAAACTCCACAGCACCATAATGGCTTAACTGAAAACTGGGAAGTTTGGTATCAAACTTCTCAGCACATTAAACCCACACTGATTGCAGGGTGTGGTTTTTAATGAAAAATCAGGATCTGGAGCGTTGCGGAGTTGTTTGACGTCGGGCGGCCAGGAGCTTGAGAGATCACTCCCTTGATGCCTTGGGATGCATGGCATGGCAATCCTCGCATGTCTTGGCATTGTGATTTCGCTTAAGACACCTTAGGCAAACCAAGTGCAGGTCTGTCACCAACATCTGTTGGTAACAGGCACTGCATGGTTTAAAACATGCCTTTCTGGTAGACACCCAGCACGCCAGGAGACAAAGTCCCAAAAATTCTTCTACAAAAAGTTGAAAAATAGTCAAAAAGTGACTGAGGGTAGCGCTTGCCGGATCAACTCTGACTGGTGTGGAAAGAAAAGAACGGATGCCAGCGCACTGGGGTGGTGCCTATATAGGCACCATACAGGTAGCCTCTGGTGTGGAGGACACCGTCTGCTGTCGTGCAGGGGTACTGCTCACCAAAGGTTTCCAGATCCAGTTTGATGCCTGGGGAATGAATAGATATATATTACCTAGTGGCGATTGCCACTAGGTAATAATAGTTAGGTCTTCTTTTCCGTAGATGGAAAATCACTTGGTTTGCTAATAAATTTGGCCCTGTTTGACAGATCTTCACTAAGCTTTCAACAACAAAAAAAGTTCATCCACCTCAACTCCTCCTTGGAAAGTTTAGGGGTGACCAGTCAAGCGGGGTGAGAAAAAAGGGTTTCCAAAACACAAAATCCCCATGCTTTTTTCCATAGTCTTCTCTAAACAAGGCTAGAGCAAAAACTGTTGAACAGATTAACACCAAATTTGGCAGGAAGCTACAACTTGATCCACAAATTGTGCTTTTTGTGATTTGGTGTCAATTCATTAAGTAGTTTTTGAGCTATTAAGGGTCCCAAAAAGATAGATATTTGCATGGTTGGGTATGCAAGAGTCTCCAAGACTCTTGCGGGAGCACCAATTTAAAAAGCAAGCGTTTTGATTGGCCCAGAGAGTTTTTTTCCCCTTTGGCCATCTCGCTCCAGTGGGAATCAAACTCTCGTGAGTAATCTGATGGGCTGCCAGCAACATGAGAAAAATTTTGCTGGCAGCCATTTTTGGTACTCGAGGACTTGGGGCTAGATGTACTACCATTATTTGTGGTCTCAAAGGGGAATTCGGCCCCTTTGCGACCGCAAAATAGGTCAGCCCAATGTAGTAACCCAATTTTGCGAGTCGCTAACCTATTAGCGACTCGCAAAATAGGGTTAGCAACTTGCTATTAGGAAGGGGCGTGCCAAGGGCGTCCCTTCCTAATAGCGGGTCCTTACCCAATGTATGATTGTTTTGCAACCGCAACTGCGGTCGCAAAACACTAGCAGTTTACTACCCTTCTCAGAAGGGTGGTAAGGCACTTGCAAACGGGAAGAGGTCCCCAGGGGTCCCCTTCCCCTTTGTGAATGGATGCGCAAAATATTTTTTAAGAGGAGGCAGTGGTCCCAGGGACCACTGCCTGCCCTTAAAAAATGAAACTGAAAAGTTTAATTTTTCTCTTTTAAATGCATCCCTTTTTCCTTTAAGGAAAACGGCTGCACTTAAAAAAAAAAACAAAAAAAAAAAACCCAGCTTTATTGACAAAGCAGTTCCAGACATGGTGGTCAACTGATCCCAGCAGGTCACCATCCCTGGGAGTGCCAGCCATTCCCAATGGGGTCGCAAATTGCAACAGCCTCATAAATATTTATGTGGAATGCTATCTGCGACCCCCATTGAGAATCGCAAACTGTCTGATACACTGTTGTACATTGAATTTTGCGACTCGCAAATTGTCGCAATTTGTGAGTCGCAAAATTCAATGGTCGTATATCTGGCACTAAGTCCCCTGCCCTGAAGATCTAAAATACATTGATATATCAGTCAAAACAAAGGTTGCCCCTTGGTTGTCCTAATGGCATTCAAATTTCAAACAAGTCCAATTGCCGGCGCGTTTCGTGCGCTGTACGCACTTCTTCATGGGAGCCCCGCCGTGTTTACACGGTCCTGGCTGGCGCCAATCGACGCCAGCTTTTGGGTGCTGGTGAGAGCAGAGTGGAAGTCGAATGGTGCAGCCACTCAGAAGAAAAGCGTGCATTAACCCACTGTGGATATTTTACTGTTTAATACGATGGCACACAAGCAATTCACTTGAATTTGAGACCGCAGCACTCGGATGACCAGAAGACAGCGCGGCTGTCCCCGCCCATCAAAGCGAGTGTCATAAGTATTTCAGGTGCTGTGAGCTGTTTAGCGCCATCTCAGGAGTCCGCCCACGAAGAAGTGCGTACAGCGCACGAAACGAGTCTGCAATTGGACTTGTTTGAAATTTGAATGCCGTTTTTAAGAAGAGGTGCTGTAGCTTTCACAATAAATGCTAAGACCATTCTTACCTGCTGTGCGGCACTTTCCATTAGGACAACCAAATATATACACAACTAAAAACTGTTGGAATAAGTGTGGATTACTGATGAAACTGGAGAAAATTAAAAAGGAATAACAATTAAAAAGCTGTTGGAACTGTCCTGTGCACAAATTTATTTTTCGCTGTGCAATCCTGGAGTGGGACCTGACGAGGTTCCATCATTGACACAAGTAACATAGTCAAGGCCATGTCAGATGGAGGCTATTTCAGGGAGGCTTTGTTTTGACTGATATATATATATATATATATATATATATCTCTATATGTCCGTCACCACATTGAGAGCACCCGACCGAGAGTGAAGAGAACAAGACGGAGCTTTGAGCGCGATATATATATATATATATATATATATATATATATGGCAGAATAGGGATACTAACCCCAGGTGGTAAACTCAGCTCTGCTCGCGGAGTTTGCAGAATTAGGGCACATCGCGATTAGCAGAGGAACACAGAATTTCTGAATTCCTCCATTCGGGTGCAAAGCGGATTTTTCTTTCTGTTTGCACGCTCTAGTTTTCTTTTGGTGCTCAACTGCGAGTGCCAAGACTCTCAGGCCGCTTGCAAACGCATGCGAGACTTCTCCCACTGCTAGAGAGCTCCTGCGATACTTTGCGCTCACTCGCACGACTTTCGGCCGTGACGGCACCAATTTAGCATTCTGACAGCCGATCGCGATAGCACACGGAACGGTCAAGCAGCTTTTCTTCTTCAGAAGGCAGCTGAGAAGCATTTGGAGTGGATTTTCTTCTCATACAGGCCGTTGGAGTGGTTTTATTTTGTGCAAGAAGCCATTTTTTCAAACCATAAGGAAGTGCCCCAGAGTCTCTAACTTCCTGTTCCTGTCCAGCAGGTTCCTCCTGGTGCTTTGTCCCTTGCCTGGTCACTTTTCATTGGGATTTGGAGCTGGAAGGATCACTCTCCTTGTCTGCTGCATATATACCATTGGATTTAAGGACTTTGTTTTTAAGATATCACAAGTAAGTTGAAAAACTGGTGACTAAGGGCCATATGTAGGTAGCATACAAGTTACCACTTCTTAAATACCGAACTTTACCGATTCGGTATTTAAGAAGTGGTAACTCGTATGTAGGTAATCATTCGGTAAATATTACCGAATCGGAGAAATTCGGTAATTACCGAATCGGTATTTACCGATTCGGTAATGAAGCATACCTTCCCATTGATTGAATCAATGGGAAGGTATGCCTCATTACCGAATCGGTAAATACCGATTCGGTAATGGGGGGAGCACATTCAAGGGTGGCAGGGTGTCACATTGACACCCTGTTGCACCCCTGATTCCTGCATGTGTGCACATGTGGCGCACATACATGCCCTTAGGGCATGTATGTCTGCCACATGGCACTGTTAGTCCAGCAAAATATTGCTTTTTGCAATGAATTCGGTATTTAGCACCAACATATATTTGGTGCTAAATACCGAATTATTTTCCTACACATCACTCATTTGAGTGTCACCTACATCTCATTTCAGGATTCGGTATTTACCGAATCGGTAAAATTACCGATTCGGTAATTTTACCGATTCGGTAAATTACCGAATCCTGAAATGTTCCCCCTACATAGCAAAAGCCTAAATACCGGTCGGTAACGGTATAATTACCGAAAATCGGCCGTTACCGACCGGTATTAGGCTACCTACATATGGCTCTAAGGGTGTTGGTTGTTCATGCACTTGGATTTATTTGTACTTTTATTCAATTTTTTAAATTTATTGTGGTGGATGGCCTGCTGATTTAGTAGGGGCCTAGTTTTTTGTGAATGAAATTTATCTTTAATTGTAAAGGAAAAATGTTGCACAGTTCAGTACATTTCCTTTTTTCTTCTCCATGTTTTTTTAATAAGTTTGCAATGTTGATTAATTTAATTAATTCACTATGTGGCCTAGTTTGCCAATGAGCCTTCCAGCCAGTAGGCCCTGTACTGTTCATGGGTGCATGAATGAACTGTTTCTGTGGTGTCTGTAGAAGTGAAACATCATTTAGGCCATGGATGGCATTGGATTAAAATACAAAATGTGGATTTTTTGTGTTTTTTCACGTTTTTTCCACGCATACAGTGTTAAGTGGGGTAATGCTTTTGGAAGATGTGTATTGTTGTGAAAATTTTTAGCCCTGTTAATTTTAGTTTTTGGCATTACTGAATCAATGCCGTGTTCTGTGTTATTATGCCTCTTTTGTCCAGCCAGTGTGTGTTTGGCATAGGCCACCATTTGCCTTTGTTGTTCAAGAATCAGTATGCCATGTGGCCAAGGGCCATTTAGTATAGTCGGTGTCCACCCTAGGCCTGCATGTGTTCTTTGCTTTCCAGGCCTTCTGCTTGTTGTTGTGGCTATGTGGCTGGCAGCCATTTTGTGTAGCCAGCCGGTGTGCTTTCTCCATAGGCCTGCATCTCTGATTTGTTTGTGGCCATGCCCCCTTGCTGGTTGTTGTTGTCATACCATGTGGCTGGCAGCCATTTTGTGTTGCCAGCCAGTGTGCTTTCCCTTGAAGCCTCCATTTCTACTTTGTGGCCATGTCCCTTTGCTGGTTGTTGTTGTGACCATGTGGCTGGCGGGTATTTTGCGATAGCCAGCCAGTGTTCATTACCCAGAGGCCAGCATTTTTTCTTTGTTTGTGGCCATGCCCCCTTGTTGGTTATTGTTGTCTGGCCATGTGGCTGGTGGACATTTTGCGTAGGCATCCAGTGTGCTTTTGCCATAGGCTTGCATTGTTTGTTGTTCTATCATTATGTTACGGCTATGCCACCCTTGCTTGCTGGTTCACGAAGTGGTCGGTGGCCATTTTGTGTAGGTAGCCAGTGTGATTTTGCCATAGACCTGCATGTCTTCTCTTTGCTCCCAATGCCTTTTTGCTCTGTGTTGTTGATGACCATGTGGCAATGGCAGGCAGCCATTTTGTGTATCCAGCTGTGTGGCCCTTTGCCATATGCCTGCATGGATGGTTGAGCAATGAGATAGCAGTTTAATAAATAAAAACAAATGATATGCTTGAGGATAATGTCTCCGGTCCCAGGATGCTTGTTTCCGGTCCAGGGAAGACACGGCTTGGCAGTTCGGACTGGACTGTTCCCATGAGGCACAGGGCCAAGCCTGATTTGCATATAGCTGTGTCTGAACTGGGGTGGCGAAGGGAGCTAAAGAATGATTTTGGATTCAGCCCAGATCTGTGACTGGGGGTGAGTGTCTGAAAAGTTTCAGCGCTCCGTCCATCATCTCCTTGTGTTTGCTTTGTTCACCCTAAGTTGGCAGGGTATGCCCGGACGTGGGTCCCTTGCTCACTTTGCCACTGGATTCAAGCTAGCCTGGCTGATGAAGGTTGTTACCCAGAAACCGGTCCCAGGATGCTTGTTTCTAGTTCAGGGAAGACCTGGCTTGGCAGCTCGGGCTGGACTGTCCCCATGAGGCACAGGGCCAAAACTGATTTGCATACAGCTGTATCTGAACTGGGGTGGCGAAGTGAGCTAAAGAATGATGACGGATAAAGCCCAGATCTGTTACTGGGGATGAGTGTCTGAAAAGTTTCAGCTCTCTGTCTATCATCTCCGTGTGTTTGATAGTGTCACTTATTCATAATTGTCTTAATTTCAACTTTTTTCAATTTTATTTTTTTAATTTTAAATTAAAAAAATAATATTTAGATAATTTCTTTTACCAGTTTCATAGCATCTGGCATTAATGAATCAACCCCATCTCTGCTATAGGTGCCCAACAGCATTCATTGTTTAAGGATTATTCATTTGTCAATTGCACCTCCCTGCGTGCCACATCCCATGTGATGCATTGCACACAAAGCAAACACTTACAGCTGTGTAGTTTTGTTGTTGTTGTTGCTCTTTCTAATCCTTCCTGAGTGTACAGTCACCATGAAATTTTATGTTGGTGTAGTTTTCCGTTATAGGAATCAACACTGTATACTATTGCTAATTATTTATAATAACTTAAGTAACCACAGTGAATGATATTGTTTGTTTGTACTACTACTTGAACTGCAACAATGCCACGTTTCACTGATGTTTTTTTTTTGCTTGTTTGCTTTTAGGTTCAGAAGAGAAGAGACATCACCCACAGTACTGCTCGACAGAAGGCCTCTGCACGACTTAACTTGTGACTGACTACGCAACACATTCATCTCTTCAGCTTGTTGTGAAGCTAAGTGCCACTGCCAGCTTGAAGATGGTCTCAAAGAAAGGTGCTGCCAACAAAGTCGCTAGTGGGGAGCACAAGAAGCAGATTTCCACCACTTGTGTGCAGACTGCAACCTTTTTCAGGAAAGTTATGCCTGCCATACCGGCCTCTGGTGAGCAAGTTGAGAGCAGCACTCCTCCATCAACAGCACCACCTCCCCAACCTAAGCCCAGTACCATGTCTGTCAATAAGGCAGCCAGTGCAATCATGTTGACGCCAACGAGTAGCGATGTTGAATTGGATTTGACCCTTTCGCAAAGTAGTTCACAATCTTTTCAGTAAACACAGCAAAGTGGACAGCAGCTGCAGCCATCACTGGATTTTTCTAATGTTGGAGCAGAACAGGAGATTGAGATTCCTTCAGAGCAAGAAGTTGAACCTTCTCTTTTAGAATCACTGGCTCCCACATTTCCAGCAAGGAAAAGGAAGAGTACTGCAACACCATCTTCTTCAAGCAGCACCACTTGGACATGGAGTGGATCTCAACAGAGACCAGGAGACAACACGAGAGGCAAAGGAAAAGAAAAGTTCCAGAAAGACTTAGACTTATGGAAGGGGATGAAGAGTTAGTCATGGTGGAAGGTGACACAGAGGAATGACATTGCAATTCAACCAGCTCCGAGGGATGTGGCAGAGGTAGCACAGCCACCAGCTCCCATATTTGAAAAGCCCAGGCTTAGACCTGCACCAATCCTTGCCTCAGGAGAAGCAGAGAGGCAATCTATGACATGCCCACCTACCTCCAGTTTGTCTTCAGGCATTGGCAGTGGGTCAGTAAAAAGGTCTCCTCCCCAGTTGGGGACTTTTTTTACAGTTAGCAAAGAGGGGGAGCACATTGCAGTATGCACCATTTGCCATACAAATGTTCGTCAAGGTAAGCCTGGTACACATTATGGTACTGGAGGCCAGACGACCCATCTGAAAAAACACCACACAATCAAGTGGGAGGAGCACCTTAAAATATTGCTGAACGTGGTGGTGGTGGTAGGGAGAGCCGGGGAACTTCAGCTACAAGTCCAATCATGACGGAAGGTGATGACGAGGAAGAAGAGGGTGACATCTTCACGCAAAGCAGCCCCATTCCCCAGCAGAATCACCCACCTCAGCAACTTCACAATGGCACAAGAAGACTCAGAGTGAGATGATGGACACACCGCGGCATACAGTTAGTGCCCAACCACCAAGACGCACATTGAGTCTACCACTAGCATCTACGTCTCAAAAGACCCCCCAAGAAAAGAAGAAAATCCAGGCTAATATTATGGGCATGTTTAGGCAGGAGGGCTCCTACAAGCAAAACCACCCAACCACAGGTTTGTACAATGGGAAGCTGTCAAAAATGTTAGTGCTGGACTTCCTTCCTTTTTCATTTGATGAAGGAGTGGGATTTTTAGAATTAGTGGCAGCCATCTGCCCAAAATGGAAGGTACCAAGTAGGACCTACTTTGATAGAGTGGCTGTTCACACCATCCACCTGATGACAGACATGTGGACCAGCTGTCAGGCGACTGATTACATGTGCATCACTGCACACTGGGTCTCTTTTGCAGGTGTGAATCAAAAGATATCTTCAGGTCTTGGCCCTGAAGAAAGTTTTAAGAGCGTTCGGCTGCATGCAACAGTGGACATGTTCGCCGTGGAGAAATCACATACAGCTGTAAACATCTTGGAGGAATTTAACAGCAAGGTGTATGAATGACTGCGACCCAGAGGTCTTAGAATTGGATTTGTTGCCATGGACAATGGCAGTGACATAGTCAACAACAGAATATCGGAGGTTCACCAATCTGGTTTAATTGCACGCACTGACTACATTAGCAGGCTTCTGACTTGCACATTTATTAATCCATCCATTATATTTATATAACTGCTTTATTATGACGTAATGTATTTTTTTTCAGTAATGGTATGTTTGTATAAATGATGAAGATGGTATTTTGGGGATTCCGATGTGTAGATATTCTTTGCATGTTTCATATGTTCCATTTATTTTTTGTGTATTGGGGAAGCACGAAGTATGTTGTCTAGTTCTTTTTTTTCCAGTGTCACGTGATCTAGTTTCGTCATGTGGTGTGTTTAAAATGCACTTTAAACATTGAGGTCAGTTTATTAAGCACAATCACTTGGGCTTTTGGAAAGTCCGGGAAGTTATTTGGACGCAGGTAAAGGAGATTTGAAGTCATTTGTTTTATACATGTTTTAGGCAAGAAAATGTTTTTCTTTTGGGAGGCACAGTGGTTTAGTTTGGGGTTAAGGTTTCTGAGGACAGAGCTTGTTGATTTGGTGCAGAATCAAGGCACATGTTAGTGTCTTATTTCATGGTATTGATTTATTTTTTCGCAAATAATGGTGACACTTGTGGGTTTGATTATTAGATGCGTGGATGTGAAATTACACTTGTGGTTGGGAGTATTATGTGAGAATTACATCTATATAGGCCGAAAAGCATTGGGTTACTTTAAACTACGTCGGGGAGTGAGTAATGGCGAATTCTGATATGTTCAGAAGACAAGTCTGGACAGGCAAATGTTGAACCTGGATGAAATATATATATACACACAACTAAAAACTGTTGGAATAAGTGTGGATTACTGATGAAACTGGAGAAAATTAAAAAGGAATAACAATTAAAAAGCTGTTGGAACTGTCCTGTGCACAAATTTATTTTTCGCTGTGCAATCCTGGAGTGGGACCTGACGAGGTTCCATCATTGACACAAGTAACATAGTCAAGGCCATGTCAGATGGAGGCTATTTCAGGGTCCTGTGTTTAGCCCATTGCATCAACCTGGTGGTGCAAAACGTCCTCAAAAAGGAAGATATAGTCAGCAACATACTGACCACTTAGAGAAGAATCTGCACCCATTTCAGCCATTCTTTTTAAGCCTGGAAGCAGTTGCAGATTATTCAGCGTAATAATAGAGCACCAGTTAAAGCCCCGATACAGGAGGTGCCAACACATTGGAACTCCACCTTTTACATGCTGCAACGTCTGTTTGAGCAGTACAAACAAATCAATGACTGTCATTCAAAGAGGAGGGGATGCAGTTGGGAAAGCTATGACCATGAATGCGGACAAATGGGGCCTAGTCAAATGCCTGATACAAATGGTATTCCCTTTTGAGGTTTTCACACCTGATGTTAGCCAGGAGGACAGTACGATGGGCCAAGCTATCCCACTGCTGCATATCCTAGACCAGGTAAAGAAGGCGTCTGAACGGTTCGCCCCTGCAGGTGTGAATGAAAACACAGAAGCACATGCCTTGGTTGAGAGCTTAGTCCTGTGCTTGGCTTCTAATATAAGGCTGCAATATGACATCATTGAGTCCAAAGAATCCACAGTACAAAAACGTTCCGCTCACTTTCATCCCTTTTTCTGAACGGGATGCTTTAAAATACAAGAAATGGATTGTAGCGCAAGCCGGAGACTTGGAAGAAGAACGGCTGGAACTTCGAGTCTCATCCCGCTGTTCTGTGGTGGCCGCCTTCAACTTGCAGAGAAGGCAGTCTTGTCTCACAGCAGCCAACAACACCATCAACCAGAACACCAGCAACAACAGCAAAAGAAGGACCAGACCCAACCTCTGCATTGTATTGGTTTCAATTGGCAGGGCTCAAGTCCAATGCAGAGGCGATGGCACAAAAGGTAGAGCAAGTGGCAGCACCGATGACCATCCACAGGATGTTCCAGGAGTATCTGGATGATGCAAAAGAGGTGTATGTGGATCAAAATCCATTGATGTATTGGTATGGGAAGATGCGCTAATGGCCAGTGCTCAACAGGCTGGCAATAAAGTATCTGACTTGTCCTGTCGCCAGAATGTCTGCTGAACGTGTGTTCAGTGCGGCTGGTGCGGTCGTCACAGTGACAAGGGCCAGTCTCTTGCCTCAAAATGTGGAGAGATTGACTATGAACAAAATTAACCAACATTTTATACCACATAATTACACTGTTCCTGAAACAGCAGAACAGGAGGATGAAGAGGGTGATTGGTCCAAAATTGAATCAAATGTGTTAGCTGACCAACTTCTGGGTTAACCACCTGAGTTTGAGGACAACTCTACTTCCCGGACTAAGTATGCCACTGCCCCCAAAGAACTTTTAAAATTTTCTCCTTGAACTTAGTTTTTTCTTTGAAAAAAACATTTTTATAAATTAGCTAGGGGAACATTATTATTTTTGTCTGATTTATGCTGCCCAATATTTTTGTAATGAGTCACATACATACTGCTGGATTGCATTAGGACCAGTGTGCATTGAAGAAGTCTCCACAATTCCTTCATGACATTGGGGACAATGTCTATCCCCATTTGCATCACTTAGTACTAGAACGGCAGCCCCATAAAATCATTTATTATGTACAGGACTGCATGCCAATACCAAATTCCAATGTGTTGCCTGCATCAAAGATGATTTAATACCCAATGGCTGAACTACCCATGCTTGCCTTGGATTGGATGAGGTAACTTAACTATTGCAACAGTGAATGACTGATTGTGTGAGTGATGATTTAAGTTGATTGATGATTCACGAGGTGGCAGACACTCAGGGAGGGTGTGTGTTGAACTGTAATATGGAAACTGATTATTGATTTGCATTGTTTGGGGCTTGAGTAATGGGCGCCTATTTTATTTTCCCTGTAGGTGATGATCAGCCCTTTCACACTTTAATTGCAGGGGTGTTCTCTTTTTTTCTGGTTCTTCAGACACAAGAACAGTCAATGTAGTTATCAAACAAAAACCTATGCAAAATACTGCAATTCTGCTTCATTCTCTACTTGTTCTTCAACAGCAGTGCACTGCACTCCACGTCTATCTTGCTTGGGTCCTCGTGATTCATGATGATGATGATGCCTGGTCTTGTTCTGGTACGGGGTTACCCAGAGTCACTTAGGACTGGAGGAGTATCATGGGAGAAGAACTCTGGGCGGGACTGGGAGCTGCAGGACTACCTCATCAACACACAGCAAGAAGCAAGAAGTTATCAAGTATCAGCTTCAGTTCAACGGTTAACCAAAAGTCTGAGGCTTAGTACTACTCAGCTATTTGGAATAGAGAGAGGTGTGTTTATGAAATGCTGCTCTGTGTGTGTGTTCTACTGGTGGCAAAAGTGAAACTCTGAGCGCCCTTCTTGCTCTTCCCCCCCCTTGCCCTTCTTGCTCTCCCCTCTCCCAAAACAAATTGCCCTAGTCCCAAAACTCTAAATGTTCTTCAAAGTCTCAAGAGTCCCACGCCCAACTCCCTTCCCACCCTCTCCACCCAGCCCCAACAAACAACAAAGCCCTCCCACCAAAACAAAATTTTAAAAAACGGGTTAGAAGAGGGGACGATAGTGTCCAACTGCTGCAGGATGCTGCACAGCAATGGCCTGTTGCCATTCTGGTGGGTGTGGCAGCAGTTGGCTGGCAGCTGCGCCGGCGATGGGATGGCCGGGAGCCTGGAGGGTGAGGGAGACCGGCTGCACTGGGGCCCGGGAGCTGAGCATTGATCTCCTACTCCTCCTCTTACAGGACCACCAGCTGCCGGTATTCAAGCTGGATACGCTCCAGCCTCTGCAGCCGCAAACAGGTCGCTCTCTCCTGCCTGTCGGGTGTCTGGCTGGCCAGCAGGAGCAGCTATACTGAGAAAAAGAAAAAAGATAAATTGTAAATAATGCTCTTTGCAAAAAAATGTTTTAAATAACAGCATGGCACAGTAGCAGGGCCATTGGAATTTATTTGATGTGATGATTATGATTAGGAGAATAACAAGGCCAATTTTATGTTTTCTTTTACCCAAACATATTGCCAAACATAAAAAAGCAGCGACTGTGTGGCAGAAAAGTAACAGGCAGACTAGCAAAGAATAATATCACAGATTGAAAAACAGTGAAAAATAAATGACTTATCATTGATGAGGATGAGTATGGCATTATGCACTATTATGGAGTACCAGTTGTGTATGGTAGTAAAATAATGAAGCCATGGTCATTGCTAGCCAGCGCCTCTGCTAGTTTGCCACTGGCTGAAGCTGTAGTCGACAATTATTTAATCCCAATGGCCCTGCTCGTTTCCAAATGCATTTCTCATTCCACCCTGTCTCCAAAGAGGTTGTTGAATAATAAATAGGATACTACGTCAGTCACACACCTCATGAATTAAATGCGGATATTAATATATTATCCTGTCTGCCGTAAGTAGACATTGAGGAAAAGTAATGTAATGGACTATACTACAGATAAAAGAATAGATTATTATTTAGATTTTATCTGGCACATTCGTCACTCTGTATCCCATATGCCAAACTTGACATCATATCATGCACTTACTCCGACTTTACTCTGTGACTTCGCCCACCACCACGTTTTCCAACAAATTCATGTGCTGGGCAAGAACCAAGGAAAGGAAACTTGATTTTGTCTACTGCAGGGGGTAGGGTAGAGGGGACAGGTAGGGTACAGCTTTTTTATATATAATAGAGGGGCCACTGCACGGACCATCGATTCATCATCTTTGGCTTATTCACTCCCGGTTCAATTCACAAGGGAAATATCTGAACAAGTGTAAATTAATCTGTTATGGGAAACCATGATATATGTTCTGGAATCACTTCACATGGGTATCGAATGATTAAATGTGGCACATGCCAAGAATGGCCCTCCCACCCTTTCACTCATTTACTATTTCCTTTGTTTTGAGTTGCCTTCTGGTCTTTCATGTCTCCTCCTCAAGCCATCACAGCGCATTATATGAGATTTTGCTGCATTTGTATTTAGAAGAGTCCTTAATAACTCAACCACTGCTGTGGCTGGTAAAGCTGGGTGTTTCACCTCACAGTCATGTTTTATGACGACGATGAGTGATGCCATGGCAATTGCTAGTGAGCTTAGTAATTACAAGAAATATGTGACTTACTAGTTCCCGTCCCTGCTGCCGCTTCTCCCCCTGCAAGAATTGAGCTCTCACCGTCTCCTCCTCCTCCTGCAGTGGCACTGGAGCCGGCATCACGATGTTCTGTGTGGCTACGATATAAAACATTACACATAGTTTAGATCCCAGATAACGCAACCCCAAATACAACAGCAATGCAGCACTACAGCTCAGTTAGAACGTATCGTCCAAAAATCACTCCGGGCATTTGATTGGTTGGTTCACAAAGTTAGACAAGCCAGGCATGGAATAACGCTCAATGAAAAACCTATGGGGTTGGGTGGCAAATGCAATGCGAGTGGGACTTCGTACTTTTTTTCCAGCCTTTCTGAACGGTCATTGGAAACTGGTAGTGTTCTGTAACAATAAATTAACGGGTCTGCAGCACAATACACTGAAGTGGGTGTGTGGTCCATAATGACTATGGCCACTGTCTCGTGAACTGAACTTTGTTAGAGATATACATAAGCTGGAAAAGGAAAGCCTTCTGAACAAACATACATGGTGATTTTTTTAAATTTAAAATACCAGCTTAGTTGGGCCTGCTATCTGAATATTCACTAATCACGATAGACAGCACCAACATACCAACAGACAAAATACCCCAACATTCTACGGTTCTACCCTAAGAAGTCCACAACAATCATAAAGAACTTACTGGGATCTGCAGAGCCCTCGGCAGCAGCGCTGGTGGTCGGTGCCGGCTGACCAGCTTGCCCCAGACCTTCGGAATTGTCCCTCTTCTTCCCCTTGGGTGCTGAAGAAAGAAATTAAAAAGATAAATAAAAATAAATTAGTCATTCTGATAATCTCTACAAAAGGATTTATGAAAAGCGAACGCAGTCGCTAAAACAGATCACCTATAGTACTAGTAGTTTCTTTCAACTCGGGTCTATCGACTGCCATTAAATCCATATTCCAAATCTCCTTAACAAAAACTACATATTGCAGTTAATGATCTTTGATTTTATTATTTTCCCATTTCTCAACACCCTTGATGAGCCAACTCACTCTCCTTTTTTTTTGCAATGTATAGATGAATCCTTCACATCATCAGAGAGAACGCGCTACTCAGTGATTCACTATAGGGACTGAACAAACAGTCTTCAATGGCTTCTTTATTAATCAGCCTAAGCGAGAGCCTGATAAATGCGATTAGGTAGCAGCACCTGCTAGCAGATACTAGAAACTGGATAACACAATAACAATAATATACCAGCGTAAACTCTACTAAACACATAACTTACCTCTGAGTGCGAGCAGCATGCTAATCGGATTTATTTTTAGCATTGTAGAACACAAAGGCAACAAATAATTAATACTCACCGAGTCCCGGAATCTCGACGCCTAGCAGGTCGAGCATGTCAGCCCAGTGGTTCCTCATCTGTTGGGCGGTATGCCGAACCTCGCAGTGGAGCCACACGCACGGCCCCCCAGCGCCGCCGACACTTCCGCAGGAGGCAGCCACTTCCAGGCCTGCCGCCAGCATAGGGGGGGGGATGGAGCTGCACAAAAACAAATAGTGCTGCCATCTCCTCTTCTCCAAAGATCGCCCAGGGCTGGACACCTGGGCGGCGGTGCCGCCTGCCTGGAAGCCGCCCCTTTGCCATGGTGCTGGGTGGAGAAATCAAATAAACTGACGTGAGAAAGGAATGGAAAGTAAAGAAGACAGATAAGGACAGAAGTAGGGGGAAGTAAACTAAGCAAAAACGTAAAATACACAAACACACCGATGCACACTATTGTAAAAAGTAAAAATAAGGTGTAGAAAAGTAATAAAGTAGGAGGATGGCAAAGATTAACAAGCGATTAAAAATTAGGCTCAGCACCAGAACAGAGAGCAGAAAAACAAGATGGCTGCGCCCATGCGGACCGTGTGGTGTTGTTCGCGCGTGATTTAGAAGGCGAGCACACTTCAGGACCACGTTGCTCCGTTATTGCACGGTTTGGAGTGTGCGGATGCACTCCGCGTTCCCAGGCGCGTTGGCAAACTCCGCCCTAATGTGGAACTCCGCCTAGCGCAGCAGAGGTTTTTGGCAACTCCGCGTAGTGGGAATCGGCAAACTCCACCCACCCCTAAGGGAGACCCTAACCCCGTTGGCCCCATGCAGGATGGTGCAGACCCAGAGCCACCCCCACTCCCCTGGGCCAAAAAAGACAAAGAAAATGGGAAAAAATGCCAAGATCCCATGAGAGTCTCAGGGGATCCCCCCCCCAAAAAATGGCGGTTGGGCAGCATTTATTTATTAAAAGCCCCGGATCTGTGTTTATATCGGGTAGGACGACGCATGTCTCCCCCCTCCCAGAGCAGTTAGAGGCCCTGTGGAGCCCACACCTGGGTCCGAATACAGTTTATATCTGGAAGTGGGCCGCATGCTCCCCACCTCCGCGAGCCTCTAAAGGCCCTGGTGAGCAGCCCCAAGACCGAAAATTTACAAAATGGGGAGGGGTTCCCCCCCCTCCCCCCCCCCCCCCGCAAGCCATTAATGGCCTCACAGGCTATGTCTTGGGAAGCCCATTTCTGAGACATGGCGCAAACACTAAATCTGCTCCCAGCTGGTGGGAGTTTCAAAAAAGCTACCGCCTGCTAGGAGCAGACTTTAGATCTGTGCCTGAACAGATCTTACTATTGCTCTCTCTCACAGGAGGCAATATTATTAGCTGCTCCCTGCGGGCAGGAGTAATAACGCCTCCCACTGGATGAGAGGTGCCAGCTGGGGCCACAGGGAATATGGGTATCCCTTTGCAGCCCCCAGTGACAGTGTGGTGGGTGCACTGTGTGGGCAGCAGGGCATCCACATTTTATTGAGCCAGGCACTGGGGAACGGGCTCCCTGGTGCCAAAATCAGACCAGAGAGTGGGGCTGTTTGCCCCTCGCCCCTTCATAATGGTGCCGGGCCCTGGGGGATGGGTCCCAAAGAGAAAATCAGTCCAGGGAGGGGGCCGCGTGCCCCATTCCCCATAAAAATTGCAGCTGACCCGAGGATGAGATATCCGGGTCCGAAATGATTCCAGGGAGGGTGGCCACTGCCCTCCTCTCCTTAAACATTGCGGCTGGCCCCAGGGGAAGGTCCTAGGGCCAAAAACCAGCCTGGGAGAGGGAGCACATGCCCACCTCCCCAGCAAAATTGCACTGGGCCATGGTGATGGGGTCCTCGGTGCCAAAATCGACTTAGGAAGGGAGGCCACTTCTTCCAACAAATATCATTGGGCCCCGGTTAATGGGATCCCTAAGACTAAAATCGGCCCAAGGAGTTGGGCTGAGTGCTTCCCTCCCCCAAACAACCACACCGAGCCCCTGAAGCTGGGGATATAAGTGTGGCCCTGGGGATTGGGAAATGTGGGGCCACACGCCCCTCTCCCCCTTATTGAAGTAAGTGGCCCCGGATGATGAGGTCCCCCGGGGCCAATACTGACTCGGGGACAGGGAGGGCCACGTGTCTCCCCCCCCCCCCCCCAACTTAATACATTTAGAAAAAAAAGTTCCTGGGGAATAGGGTCCCCAGGGCTGGGTCCTATGGCCGTGGTCAACCCCTCACTTCGCACTGCCAAAGGTGGTGTTGGGTGCAGGGCCTGTACAGCCTTAGGCAGGGGGTTGCATTTACTTATGGTAATAAACATTCAAAAAACCCTAGAAATTCACTGAAAAAAACAAAGGTTAAAGTAACGTTATAGTTAGGTGAATTTGTCAGTGACATTATATTTCTGAAAAAAAAAACCCACTAATTCACCAGTTACAGTTAGCAGCGCTAACTATAACTTGCGCCCCGCCATGCATTGCTTATGACCTGGTGAATTTCTGTGTTTTTTTTTTGTTTTTTTTTTTAGTTCAAAACGTTAATGTTGTCACTGACAAATTCAACGAACTATAACGTTACTTTAACCTTTGTTTTTTTTTACTGAATTTCCACCTTTTTATTCTGGAGAAAAAAAGATACTTTTATCACACCTAAATAAAACGTTACTGTAACTGTTCATTGTTTCAGTGAAAAATATATGAGTGTGTGTGTGTAAGGAATCTGCAGCTAGAATTCTCTATCAGATATGGATGTGACAAGGCCAAGTTGACGAGCTATGTGTACATCAATATGATATGGACCACTCCATGAATAAAGAAATTGATTATGCCTGCTCAATCTCACTTAGTTCAAACTTCACCTTTGGTGGTGGTGAATACGTGAAGCATGTTGCAAGACGTCAAGCACTCCCAACTGCGTTTTATTACCAACATTGTGTCCTGTTGATTCCAGTGCATAACATCATGTCAACTGTGTTCTGTTGAGTAAATGCAACTAAAAACTCACACTAGGAGTGTGTATTACAATGCCAGTGCAGGATGGCATATTCTCTTTTAGCCACACATCGCAAAAGACTATGTCCATCAAAGTGCATGTTTTCTCCCAGGCACAGTGCATGGTTTCCTCAGCTGCCTCAAGGTAAGGTGCACAGTTCTCAATTGCATGCTGACCCATGAATATGAAATTACGAGCAGCTTTTTGCAGCATGTCGTCATGCAATGTTTTTATAGTTTGCACAACAGCTGAAACAGCAATCCCACGCTCATGAAGAGAATGGAGGAGATTTAATTGTATGGGGTGTGCCCAAAACAACATTTCAAAACCTTGGCATGACACCACTTTTCATAAGCAGTTAGGTTCAGGGTTTGTCACCTAGCATTGGACTAGGGTGCAAGACGGCTGCCAAGGACAGGGCCTCTCTGCCTCTTTCACAGGAAATAATTCTTTCTCGAGCTAGCAGCTGCTGACAATTCACTGCACAGACAGCAGTGCCATGATTGGCCTTCCACTGAAATCAACGACTGAGTTTTCATACATACAAAGCCTTGCACAACAGTGGGTGAACAGCAACATACACTTTCACCAGCCTGCCAGACACCTACGCTCAGCCTCACTCTCACGCTCATTCTCCTACATCGCACCCAAAACATGGAACGACCTCCCGTGACACATCAGAGCCTCCTCTTCACTTATGGAGTTCTGCAAGAAGCTGAAGACTTGGCTCTTCTACCAACTCTACGGGGACCACATGGCTACACACCTGCTCAACAAACAAATGATGGACGGAATGCTGACAATGCAGACATTCTCCCCCAGTCAAGAGATCTGGGTTAAATCCATCGTTCTTTTGCCCACTACGCCACCCCAGTTCAGACATGGCCATATGCAAATCAGTCTTGACCCTGTGCCTCATGGGATCAGTCCAGCCCGAACTGCCAAGCCATGTCTTCCCTGGACCAGAATCAAGCATCCTAGGACCGGTTTCTGGCTATCAGCCGTCAACAGCCAGGATAGTTTGACTCCAGTGGCATAGTGAGCACGGGACCCACGTCTGGGCATACCCATCCCACTTAGGGCGAGAAGTGTTACAACAAACAAATGATGGACGGAATGCTGACAATGCAGACATTCTCCCCCAGTCAAGAGATCTGGGTTAAATCCATCGTTCTTTTCCCCACTACGCCACCCCAGTTCAGACATGGCCAAATGCAAATCAGTCTTGACCCTGTGCCTCATGGGATCAGTCCAGCCCGAACTGCCAAGCCAGGTCTTCCCTGGACCAGAATCAAGCATCCTAGGACCGGTTTCTGGCTATCAGCCGTCATCAGCCAGGATAGCTTGACTCCAGTGGCGTAGTGAGCACGGGACCCACGTCTGGGCATACCCATCCCACTTAGGGCGACCCCCAGATCTCTTGACTGGGGGAGAATGTCTGCATTGTCAGCATCTCGTCCATCATTTGTTTGTTGTAACGCTTTTCGCCCTAAGTGGGATGGGTATTCCCAGACGTGGGACCCGTGCTCACTACGCCACTGGAGTCAAGCTATCCTGGCTGATGATGGCTGATAGCCAGAAACCGGTCCTAGGATGCTTGATTCCGGTCCAGGGAAGACATGGCTTGGCAGTTCGGGCTGGACTGTTCCCATGAGGCACAGGGTCAAGACTGATTTGCATATGGCCATGTCTGAACTGGGGTGGCGTAGTGGGCAAAAGAACGATGGATTTAACCCAGATCTCTTGACTGGGGGAGAATGTCTGCATTGTCAGCATTCCGTCCATCATTTGTTTGTTGTAACGCTACACACCTGCTCAAGCATCTGGATAACCTCACTGGTTATTAGTGTGCTATACAAATTGACATAAAATAGGCGCTACTCCAGCTACCGTATTAACAACATTGAGGAGAATGTATGCTGTTGTGCAGTTAACATTCGTATAGAGGTACTGTGAAGACTGTCAGAAAAGAAACCGAGAGCAACCACGTGCATTTCTTATTGCGGCACTTGTGGGATCAACATGCAGCCTTCTTGTTTTCAGAGTGCCGAGTAAACATTTGGAATCATGACTGATTTCCAGTACGTTTACCTCAGAGCTAGTGAAACATCAGCCTGGATCAGCACGTGAACGCAACAAGAAAATGTGGCGCCCATGAAATCACAAATTATTCCAAGCTAAACATAACTGGTTTGACAGTCATTTTAGGGGTACTAGGACTTAATATAAATGTGCAGACATGGTGATCACTTGATACGGTCACTCAAATACTTTACTAGGCTGCACACTACACGTTAATCATCCCAATAAATGCTGATTGAACATTGCATGCATTTGTAACTTGGAATACACCTACAATGGCTTCCCAATTGCTTGTTAGCAATGTATGTAAAAAATGTGCCTTGGACTGTGGCACGCTGCCCTTACTTAGGAGGAAGGACTAGGGCTAAAGAAGGGAGAGTGCTCAGTAGCGGACTGTAGTATTTTCAAGGTGCAGTGTACTGGAATTTGTAAACCACAACCCTACTTGTGGAGGTCAGACCTCTGGACAAAATAAAGGATCATTGTGAATGTAATGGCAGTGTGCGGCTTGAGCTATCTGAGAGACTGCTCTGTTGTTTTGTGTATGTACCAATAAATAAGTTAAACAAAAACAACTCTTTAGGTCTTTCAAAAGAATCAAAGACGCTTTTGTTGGAGGATGAGGACGGGGTAAAAAAAAATGCAATAGGTGAAGCACAATGTTACTACTTGTGTAACGATATATCTGTAAGAGACATTAGTTAGTGATAGATTCCTTACCTTAGAATATCCCCAGGCGTCAGTCTGGATTCGGAAAGTTTTGCTAGCAGTACCCCTGCGCGTCAGTAGGTGGCATCGTGCAGCTCCGCATCCGTCACTGGCGTCGTAAGCGCCGAGATGACGTCACGGAGACTACTTGGGCAACACCCATGCGCGCTGACGTCAGTTCTGTACACGACTTTCCACGCCAGGAACGCAGAGCCATGCAAGAAACTGACCACTGGTGCCAATAAACTAGGGCCCTGAAAGGGATGACCTTAAGCCTAAAATCAGTTCCCAGAACGAGGAGGATGGGTGGGGCGGTAAGGAATCTATCACTAACTAATGTCTCTTACAGATATATCGTTACACAAGTAGTAACTTGTGCATCTGAAAGAGACACGTTAGTGATAGATTCCTTACCTTAGAATAGATACCCTAGCAATACCAACCCCGGTGGTGGGTCTGCGAATAGATTACACCAGAAAGTCACGGAGAACAGAACGGCCAAAGAAGCAATCTCTCCAGGCCGGACGGTCAAGGCAGTAATGCTTGGTAAACGTGTGCAGCGAGGCCCACGTAGCTGCCTGACAAATGTCCTACAAGGGACGCCGCATCCCAAGGCAGTGGTGGCTACGGTCGCCCTGGTAGAATGGGCACGCAGCCCCACAGGAGGCTCCTTCTTAGCCTACGAGTAACAGGCCTTGATGCACAGAACAACCCACCGAGAGATGGTTCGTTTTTGTGCAAGGCCCGACCTTTTTTGGCGCCCACGTAGCCAACAAAGAGCTGGTCATCCACCCGGAACTGCCGTGTGCGCTTCAGATAGAACTAGAGCGCACATTTTGGGTCCAGACGGTAGAGCCTCTCTTCCTCTTTCGAAGGATGCGGAGACAGGAAAGAAGGAGGGCAAGGTGATGGTCTGCCCGATGTGGAAGGGCATGACTACCTTTGGCAAAAAAGAAGGACGGGTCCTTAAAACCACCTTGTCCAGATGAACAGAAAGGAAAGGAGGTTTGGAAGAAACTCTGGCAGAGGTGATGGCTACCAGGAAAGCCGTCTTCAGAGTGAGAAGACGTAAAGGACAGTTATGAAGGGGCTCAAAAGGAGCACACATCAGATAGGTCGAGACAAGATTCAAGTCCCATTGAGGCATAATGAACGGCACAGGAGGAAACGGGTGCGTAACGCCTTTCAGGAAACGGTTAACAACCGGGGACTTAAAGAGAGAAGGCTGATCTGGCCGAAAGATAACCTTTGATAGTGCCCAGAGCAGAGCCCTGCTGGGTCAACGAAAGTAGGAACAGAAGGACTTCGGAAAGAGGGGCAGAAAGGGGATCTACAGCCTTAGCTGTGCACCATGCCACATACTTGTTCCACCTGCAGGCGTACACTGTTTTAGTGGAGGAACGCCTGGCTGCCAAAATGATATCACAGACTTCGGGAGGAAAATCGAAAGCTGTCAACTGTCGCCGCTCAATCTCCACGCATGGGGGTGGAGGCTGGACAGGTTTGGGTGGAGAACCGTCCCCTGCTGCTGCAACAGAAGATCCTTCCGAAGAGGCAGTCGGGGGATCGATCGCCATGCTGAGTAGCTCGGGATACGAGTATCTTTGTGCTCAATCCGGAGCCACAAGGATGACTTGGGCCCGGTCGCGCCGAATCTTCTTCAGGGCTCTGGGTAGAAGTGGTATAGGCGGAAAGGAGTACAACAGACCGCAACTCCACTCGCAACGAAAAGCGTCGCCGAGCGAGTGCTGCCTTGGAAATTCCAACGCGCAGAATTGATGACATTGCACGTTCTCTTCAGTGGCGAATAGATCTAACCTAGGCTCTCCCCACTGCAGAAAGAGACCTTGCGCCACGTCCGAGTGCAGACGCCATTCATGATCCATCAAGCACCGGCAGCTGAGTTTGTCCGCCCTGGCGTTCAGAGAACCTGCCAGGTGTTGAACCACCAAGGTAATGCCTTGATGTTCCAGCCATGTCCAGAGGCGCAGAGCCTCCTGACATAGGGTCCACGACCCCACCCCGCCCTGTTTGTTGCAATACCACATGGCGGTGGTGTTGTCCGTGAACACCTGCACTACACTTCCCAGGACAGAGGGAGGGAATGCCTTCAGTGCAAGACAGATCGCCCGAACCTCCAAAAGGTTGATATGGAGCCGGGACTCCGTCGGAGACCAGAGGCCTCTGATCTCCGCCTCTCCCAAGTGGCCTCCCCAGCCCAGGAGTGACACATCCGTCACCACTATGTGCTTCGGTTGGGGAAGGAAGAGGGACCTGCCATTGACCCAATCGCAATTCGTGAGCCACCATTGCAATTGTCGTGCAGTGCCCTCCGAGATCAGGACATGATCGGACAGGTTGCCCTGATGCTGTGCCCACTGGAACTTCAGGTCTCACTGCAGAGCCCGCATATGCCATCTGGTATGTTGCACAAGCAGGATGCAGGAGGCCATCAGACCCAGGAGCCGGAGGATCATCCTGACTGAAACCCGGGATAAAGGCTGAAAGATCGGAAACATAACCTAAATATTCCGGACGCGCTGCTCAGGAGGATAAACCCAAAACCGCGTCGAATCCAGAACCGCTCAGATGAAGGTGAGCTTCTGAGAGGGACTCGGGTGCGACTTCGGCACGTTGATGGAGAACCCCAGCAAATGCAGGTCGGCCGTAGTCCGAAGGTGGGAGACGACTGCCTGGGGCGAGCCCGCCTTCAACAACCAGTCGTCGAGGTCGGGGAAGACTGACAGCCCTGACCTGCGCAGATGAGCTGCGACCACCGGCATCACTTTCGTGAACACCCGAGGCGCGCTGGTAAGGCCGAAGGAGAGCACGGCAAACTGAAAATGCTCCGGGCCTACCGTGAACCGCAGGTAACACCAGTGGGCTGGCAGGACGGGAAGTGAAAATATGCATCCTGCAAGTGCAACGCTACCATCCAGTCTCGGGGGCAGCCAAGACCTGAGCCAGAGTCAGCATTTTGAACTTTTCCTTCCGGAGAAGCGATTGACATTCCGGAGGTCCAAGATGTGGCGCAGGCCCCCTTTGTCCTTCTTGGGGACCAGAAAGTAGTGGGAATAACAACCACTCCCTACTTCAGGCCCAGGAACGCACTCGATGGCCCCCTTGGCCAAGAGGGTCGTGACTTCCTGCTGGAGAAGTACCAAGTGTTCCCCGGACATGCGGTGGCACCGAGGTGGCATGGCCGGAGGGGAGGACAGAAAGTGAAGGGAATAACCCCTGCGGATGATCTGCAACACCCACTTGTCCGATGTGATATCGTGCCAGTGGGGGAGGTGGTGGCGGATCCTGCCACCCACCGGCGTGGGGTGCTCCACAAAGCTCGGATTAGGAAGGTTTGGAGGTAGAAGCAGCAGGGGCGGAGGTGGACTGACCCCCACGCTGATTCCCAGACCCGCCCCTGCGGAAGCCGCGTCCGCGGCCGTGCTGATGCTGGTTCTGCACAGGCTTGCTGAAGGAACATGCCTGGACGCCTCTGCCGTGACCACGAAAGGAACGAAAACCAGGAGTGGCCGGGCTTTTAGCGGAAAGACCCAAGGACTTGGCCGTGACCTGCGAGTCCATGCACTGTCGGCCTTATCACCAAACAGGCGAGTGCCATCAAAGGGTATGTCCATGAATGAGCTTTGGACATCAGGCGAGAACCCAATAGATCGTAACCAGGCGTGGCGACAAAGCGCCACAGTTGCAGAAATCGCCCTACCCAGTGAGTCCGCGGTGTCCAAACCACACCGAATGGTGAACTTAGCAGCATCCTTACCCTCAGCAACAGCTTGGGACAGCACAGTGTGGGTCTCTTCAGGACACTGAGGCAACACCTGTGCAACTATATCCCACACCGCGTGGGAATAGCGGCCCAATAAACAGGCGGTGTTCACTGACCGCAGCCCCAAGCTGGCCGAAGAGAAACAACCGCTTACAGAACTGCTCCAGCTTCTTAGAGTACTTATCCGGCGGAGCCGTGGGAAAGGCACTCTGTGACGTCGAGGCTTGGATGACCAGGCTCTCAGGCGTAGGATGAATGGTCAGAAAAGCAGGATCACCAGGCGCCGGGCAGTGACGCCTGGTGACATTCTTATCCACAGGGACCCCTGTGGCTGGCCGCGACCAGGTGCCCAACAAGACATTAGTGAGGGCGTCTTTAAAAGGGAGCAGGGGCTCCGATGAAGTGGACACTGACCGGAGCACGTCAGTGAGGAGATTAGTTTTGAGGGCCACCGTAAGGAGATCAAGGTTAATGACCTCAGCTGCCCGACGGAGAAACATCGTGTAGGAGGCGCCCTCCTCCATGGTAGGCGGGGGAGAGGCAAACCCCGGGTCAGAGGAGACATCGAGGTCGCCGGCATCCTCCAAGTCGTCCACCCATTCCTGCTCGGAGTCACACTGACCGGCAAGAGGGTCCTCGAGCCCCTTCCAGTCATCCTCCACCTCTGCCGTATGGGGAACAGACCGCGGCGGCAGAGCTAGAGCCGGAGAAGGAACATACGGCATCGGGAACGGTGCCGGCCGGGGCTGAGCCAGTGCCTCACCCCAATGCGGATCCCAGGTAGGAACAAAATGGTCCTGGAACCAAGGCAAGGGCAGGACGAACGGCACCCACTGCGGCGCCGGAGGTGAGCCGAGGGTGGCGCTGGGGCCGGAGCCGGCAGTGCTGGTCCTTGTGGCCCCGGGGCCGGAGCAAACGGTGCAGGATGCTGTGGCGCCTAAGCTGGATCCGCCGGCGGCCCAACAGGATCTGGACACGGGACCGCGGGGCCCGAAGGCGCGCTGGCAGGAGCCCATAGCCTAAAGAGGCGGTCCATGGTAGCAAGAAATTCTTGCACCGGTTCGGGAGTCACTGACGAACCCGGATAAGGTGGGTAGGCCGCGGGACTCTCAGGCTCCAAAGGAGTCGCAGTAGCAGAACCCCTGACCCCCTCATCCGCATCCGAGGACCGACGGGGGGACGTCGGAGAGCAAACTCGCTTCTTCAACTTCTTTTTGAGCCGTATCTTACCCAAATCCGAGGGCGAAGACTTGGAGCCTGAGGAGCGACGACTGCGCCCCCGCGAGCATTCCTGGGAACGGTTCCTGGACCTGGAACAGCACTGGGACGAGTGCCGGACCTCCAGCAGCTTGAGGCACCGCTCCCTCAAGGCCTTCGGGGCCATGGCCCGACAATCCTGCCAGGACCGGGAGTCGTGGTCGGTCTCCAGGCAGTGGAGGCAAACATCGTGGGGGTCCGCCACCGACATATTGCGACGGCAGGCCCCACAAGACTTAAATCCAGGCATCCCTACGTGCACCAAGGAGAAAAGGAGACAAAAAAGTCTCAAAAAGGGTAGTCAAGAAGTGACTCTGGTACGTGTTCTAACCGGATCTTTGCTTGCTGGTGCGGAAAAAGAAAGAACTGACGTCAGTGCGCATGGGTGGCACCTAAGTAGTCTCCGTGACGTCATCTCGGCGCTTACGACGCCAGCGACGGACACGGAGCTGCACGGCGGCACCTACTGACGCGCAGGGGTACTGCTAGCAAAACTTTCCAGGTCCAATCTGACACCTGGGGCTATTCTAAGGTAAGGAATCTATCACTAAGGTGTCTCTTTCAGATATGCAAGACAGTTCCTTACTTCTGATCTCCCACTGACACCTGATCTACCTATGTTGGTCAGCACAGTGTATTCAACAATACCGCAAGCTAAAACATGGCATGCGTTGTCTCCGAGCACTTTCTTCTGTAAGGGGGCAAGAGGCAATCAAGAGCCTGATTCACAAACTGCACTTTGAAGTACGTTTTGTCGGTGCTTTAAATGGAAACACAGAAGTACAAGTTCTCACTAATTAGTGCACCTGTTTTCTCCTGAGAAGTGCCGGTACTCTACCATTATATATATATAAATATATTGGAGCAGTGCTGAAAAGTGCAGTTACTCTCCCCTGCAAATTAAAGAAGTGCAGGTACCCAGTACTGGCTCATTTAAAACACTACATTTTGTAGCAGTACAAAATGCACTACAAAATGGAATTCACAAAATAAGTGTAGTTTTACGACTCCACACACACTATACTTATGTATGTGGAGATCTCGGCCCCAATTGTGGAGTCACCCGAGTTGGAGAACTCCGCATACATAAGTATAGAGAGTGCAGAGGCTGCACGCTGTTTGTGAATTTTGAGAAGGTTTCACACTTACTACCAAGTGTTATCTATGCAAATCAGGTCACCTGTGTCTAGCTTCACCACACCATGTTGTGGAGCTGTGCACAGAATTGGGATGGTCTCTAACCTGTATGCCATGGCATGGTATTTGGCCAGATTGTTCCTCTGAAACGTCAGTGTAACCATTCTAGAGTGACGGCTGCTCTGGCTACGGTTCTGCAGGAATTTGCTTCACATACACTTTAAATGCAGAGGGAACAGTAACTTCAAAACGGCCATGTGTACTGCATTTCAAAGGGCTTGCTTGGGCATGCATACAAACTATATGGCACGCTGCACTGCACTGATACTCACCTTGGTTTCTTGAGCGTGCCAACCTTTGTACTAGTCTGCATAAAGAGATCACATACTCCCTTCTCATGGGTACACGCTCTGCTTTGTCTCATGTGCTTTTTCATGATGCACCAAGCACCCGATGTGCAAGGTGAGGACTCTCTAATCTGATGTTTGCACCATGCACATGAGAAACAACATATATTATGGGCTTCTTCTGCTATGCCTGGCACATAGTCTGTCAGGTGGAAGACTGCTCTGCACCAGGACATTGTTTGACCCTTCTATAGTTGTTCTGTGAGCTCATTTCCAATATATTTGTTGTGTGTACCCAGAAGTATATATGTTGGAGATTTCTGACTTGGTAGTGTATGTATATATACATTTTTCTGTCAGATGCCCAGGACACCAGAAACAAATCTTGTGATTCCCTTGATCTTGTGCAGCAGGGAAGCTATTGCATATTTGGATGCCATAGATGACCTAGGCTTATTCTTGACCAGAAAGTTCTTTTACATGCTATTGAGATATGACATGCCAATCCAGATAACAAGGTTAGAACTTGGAGTTCACTTCAGCTAGAGCTTGGAATTGTTTTCGAATAAGTGCTGGACTTTTGAGCTAATTACAACTTAAAATGTTACTCTGGAACGGCAGTGTTAGAAATGGGTGTTTCTAATTGGCAGAGGTGAATGTACCTTTGTCCTGGTAGGGACCCTTTCTTCTAGTCAGGGTAAGGGGGAAACACACTTTAGATAACCCCTGCTCAACCCCTGGGTAGCTTGGAACGAGCAGACAGGCTTATCCCAAAGGCAATGTGTAAAGTATTTGTACTCAAAACACACAGTAACACAGTGAAGACTACATAAATGGACACTACACCAGTTTAGAAAAATAAAGTATCTTTATCTAAACTAAGCATGACCAAAACAACAAATATCCAACATACAGGTATCTAAATATCACTTTAGAACAGTTATTTCAAGAATAGAACTTGTAAAAACAAATAGCTCCACCTGGGGCTATTACAACGTTGTCCAAAGTATGGCGCCAACCACGAGGAGCGAGCTGAAGGGCCTGGAGTCACACGAACCCCCAAACAACAGTACCTTGGAAACGAAGTCTTTAACCGATGCATGACATCGTGGAGGTGAGGCGTCAGTGCCAAGGTTGAGGCTAGTTCCCGTATTGCCACGGGAGAGGTGAGGCGTTGTTTCCATGAGGAGGCGATGCGTAGAGTTCAGGACAGGGGAGGTCGGTGGCATCGGCGGTGAGGCGTCAGTCCCGGTGAGGCGAGGCGATGCGAAGTCAAAGAGTTCATGAAGTCACCCTCGTCTGATATCGGATCCACAATAACAGGATGCTGGCACCGTCGGTGTGACAGCTGGCATCAGGAAGGCGGCGAACTGCAGGCGTCGAAGGGCGTCGGAGCTGCAGTGCAGGCAGGGCGGGTTCTCGTGCACTTCACGGCTGATGCCCCCGACCTCAGTGCAGGTCGCAGCGTCACTGGCAGCGGCGCGGACGGTATCGGTGTCATTTTTCTTGCTTTGCAGCACCAACCACACACTTCTCAGGGCCCAGGAACTGGAATTGGCGCCTTTTTGAATGCAGGAGTCCAGGTGCTGGTCAGTGGGTTGCAGGTGAAGTCTTTGTGTCCCCGAGACTTCAGAACAGGAGGCCAGCGCACACAAGCCCTTAGAGATTCTTCTTCAAGCAGTTTCACTGCAAAGTTACAGTCTTTGTCCTCTCCTTGGCAGAAGCAGCAACTGCAGGCCAACCCAGCAAAAGCACACAGAACAAAGTGGCATTACTCCTCCTTACAGCTCTCCAGCTCTTCTCCTTGGCAGAGGTTCCTCTTGAGTACAGAAGTGATCTAATTCTCTAGGGTTTAAGGTCCAATCCTTATACCCAATGTTGTCTTTGTTCCCTTTGTGGCAAGGGTCTCTGAGCCCACTGCAAACCAGTTCTGTCCTCTCCAGTGCCGCATGACCACAAGAGGTGGGGACAGCATTGTTCAAAGGAGACACAGCCTATTCAGGTGCAAGTGAAACTCCATCCACCACTCTAAATGCAGCCAAGGTCTTTTCAGCTCAGCTATGAGTCACACAGGAAAGTCAGGACACACCTTAACCCCCCTTGTGGCTGTCTACAGTGAATAAACATCCCCAGGTCCTGTCACTACACAGTTGATACACAAAACAGTAGAGGCACACAGAATGGTTAAATAAGAAAATGCCTACTTTCTAAAAGTGGCATTTTCAAACACACAATTTAAAAACCCTCTTCCTAAAAAGATGTGTTATTACATTCTGAGTTCAGGGAGCCTAAACTCCACTTCTCTATCTCATCTCTATGGAATGTTATACTTGTAAGATGTTACAAAGCAACACCCATGTTAGCCTATGGGACAGATTGCGAAAAACAAAGTACACAGTATTTCTCTATCAGGACAGGTCACACACTTTTACATGTACTACCTTTCACATACTCTGAACTCTGCCCATAGGGGGTACCTTGGACCCAACATAGGGGTGCAGTACATGTAAGGAAAGGAAAGGTTAGGGCCTGGCAAGTGAGTGCACTGGCCTTGGTCAATGTGGCAATGTAAAACTGCGCACAGACACTGCAGTGGCAGGTCTGAGATAACTTTACAGGGCTACTCATGTGGGTGGGACAATCCGTGCTGCAGGCCCACTAGTAGCATTTGATCTACTGGCCTGGCACACTCAGTGCACTTTACTAGGGACTTATCAGTAAATCATATTTGCCAATCATGGATAACCAAACACAATAACTATTTCCCTAGGGAGCACTTGCACTTTGACACTGATTAGAGGTGGCAAAGTGCCCACACGATCTAAACCAGCAAAACGAAATCCAGCATACCATCAAAAATACAGGAGGTAGAAGCAAAAAGTCAGTGGAGAACACACCAAGGATGCCCAGTCTAACAGGCAGGAAATGTAAATAATATTGAATTTTACAATCAAGGTATAAAAATTTCTGAAATTAGCGGCACAGTAAAAAACCTGATTCTCCAAAATGTAAAACAGTGGATGTGATGTACTGTATTGTTCGTTGATGATAATAACCATTGGGCTATTCTTTTAGATTTTACCAAGAACAGCTTTTTTAATTAAATTGCTACTATTTAAATATCCCAGCATGCTCATGGAATTATTTTGGATTAGACCGTGTAACACTGAAGACAGAAGTAAGTGGTGTAGACTCTGTAGTAAGAATCTTTCAAACTTTTTACGTTGGAATGTTTTTATTTTATGATTGTACTAGAATGTTCGTAATGCTGTCATTGTCAAACGAAATTCACTTATAGGTACTCTAAGTTCAATTGCGAAGAAAAAGCTTTGAGGGGATTATAAATACTGGTGTAAAGTAGAAATTAACTGAGCTAATAGACTGTTTCTAGTTTTTCTGTATGCGTCTTAATACAGAAGTAATAAATTGTGTGTTATGGAATATGTTTTGTTTCTATGGTTGAGTCTAAATCAAGAACATGCAGTACATGAAATAAATAATGTTACTTTTTTGGGCTAAGAGGTGCAGCACTTTTTAGACATCTTCCTCATGTTCCAGAGGTGAATGTTGGAAATCTTGCAAACATTTTTCATTGGCTCTATTGAGAGTTGAATTTTCATTTAACATCAAAGATCAGTAATGTTCTGCAAAAGCATACATTTTTAATTCACTGAGATCACTGGGTGAGATCACAGAAGAGTATATGGTTGATGTGGGTGACGTGTGATTTTGGTTTCCCTCTAAATGTAGTTCTACGAAATCGGTTGATTGGGATGTAACAAAAATAGAGAAAACAGGAAAATTTGGGGCTATCTGGCAACCCCATAACAAATTAGTATTTTAGTTAGCAAAAACTAGGGAGTGGTCTTTTGCATGAATCAAAGGACATAGTGGAGGGGAAAAGGAAAAACGTGGTACAGAATAGGCCATGTGTACAAGAGATTCAGTGAAAGAATCTGTGTGTGCATTCATAATTTAAAAAGAAAACTGGGGACTGAGCCGGGAGGCTGTATTACTGTGTGGTTGTTCACTCAATATGGGATGGTACAAAAGGCTAAGGAACACCATTTCTGTGACAAAACGATTGGAGGTGCTGGTAGTCAGGTTATGGGTTATGGTACCCTACAGTAAGGCTGTACCATAAGAGATGAATTTGCAGAGCAGGCCAGGGTATGACAAGTAATATGAAGTTTAAAAAAAAAAAAAGGAGTCAAAGGAGAAGACAACGTGGCTTGGTATTTTAGAATAACATCAAAGAACTTCCCGGATGGTCTTGACACCGGAAAGATTGAAACAGGTTACGTAGGAGATGAGACCAACTGATAAATATACCAGTTGGCTGGCAAGAGTTTGGAGTCCAATATTAGAAGCGTTTAAAGTATTTATTTATCGTATCCATCTAAAGCAAAGACCTGTGAGACACAACTTTAGGAACATCCCTGAATTACTAAAACAAGGGGAACAGTGTGCTTGGTGAGATATCCAAGGAGGAAATAAATAGTGTGAGTCTGCTTAGTGTATCATGCCCATTACTGTATCACACAAGGAGTTTACTCATTTTGGACAATCGGAAGCTCAGTGCTAACATTTGTATTGATACTCACTCAAAACCAAACAGTGATGTCATTTGCGATGTCATCAGTGATGTCACTGACCAGGTTATGAGTGATATATGTGAGGTCATAAGCAGTGCATTGCGGGGGCAAGAGTTCTAGTTAGCTCAGCTAACTCTAACGGCTGAATTTTTCTGGTTTGGTATGAGTAAAATCTGACCCTAACTATAATGTCTCTGTACCTTTTTTTTTTTGTGCGTATATATATATATATATATATATATATATCCAGTTTTTCTGCTTACTTCGCTCCCCAATCTCCGAGATACAAAGCAGGCACGGACCACGATTCTGTGCAGATTAATTTATTTTCGCTAGTCGGCCATGACGCGTTTCGGTCCCTCTTGGACCTTGATCACATGACAACGCTTCTTGGCTTCAGCCGCCATTTTATAGTGTTGAAAGTGCAAAGTGCTTAATACAAAAACGGAATAGAAAGCAACAAAATCCTACTGATTATATAAAGTGAAATACTTAAAATATAAAATTTGTATATATGCTTTGTTTTTCACTGGACATAGTGCAAATTGATCTAGTTCCAGATTTGGATATTATAAAAACATAAATGCCTAATATCATTCCATTAAAAAGCATAAAAACCACATTAATAAATAATTGCACAAAAGTGCATAAAATTCAGATGTGCTCGATTTGCTCTAAAATTTCATAATAAAACAAAGTTCTATAATACAAATCTAAAGATTACGTTTCAAGACTAATGCTGTCAAATTTAAACCATGATTGCATAAATGCATACTAACATTGTTATAAGTTAAAATAACTTGTAGAATACAAGAAACGTTAAACCAACAGATGTTGCTTAGCTTTCCATTAATGCTGATACATAAAGTGCAATGCAACACACGTGCTGAATAAATGAAATAAAATTGAGAATGTATGGACCGATTTATAAAAATATTGAAATAGTAAGTGTAGCCTATTTAGCTAGATTTTCTCTTGTTCGTGAGGCATATGCTGAGACTCAGAGGTTGTGAAATCGGGCATCGGGCATCAAGCGACAGTAGTTGGCTAATCCCATCAAGTTGCCATATGTATTGCTGACACGATCTTGCTAAGAAATATAAATACAAGGGGAACTAAAATTATTTATGGCTGAATCTTGTAGCTTATTGGCTTTATACAAAGTATATTACACATGACTAGTACTTGAAGAGTTGTTCACCCGTTAAATACAGGTATAAAGGTCCTCGGTGGCATTTAGACCTCCCGGTATCTTACTGTCTAGATTTAAAATGTACCGGGTTTCAAGTTTGCGTAATGCACCTTCTCTGTCGCCTCCTCTTCTGTTTTTTGGTACCGCATCAATAAGATAATATGACAGGTACTTGGGGTCACTGTTGTGGGTTTCCTAAAAATGTCTAGCGACTGGGTAAGAGTGGTCCCTATTAATGATGGCTCTAAGGTGCTGTAAGATTCTTTTATTGGCCGGGAGTTTTGTGCTACCTACGTATAAAATCTGACCCCAACTATAATGTCTCTGTACCTTTTTTTTTTTGCGTATATATCACTCGATCTTGTGACACCTTCCCTCCGTAGCAGTACCATGAGCCCGCGATACCGCCTGCAGAAAACCTTGACGGGCAGACGGACTGCTTGCCAAGGAGCCTTCTTCCCGGGAGGGGGTCTGCGAACCGGCAACAATCCAGTGCCGGTAAATATCACTCGATCTCGTGACACCTTCCCTCTGCTTCGCGCAGAAATGACGAGTGCAGACCATCAATAGTGCAGATATTATTTTATTCCAGTATTCGTTGCCTTGACGCGATTCGGCCGTTCAAGCGGCCTTGATCACATGACTGCGCGTAGCATAAACCCCCCTTTTTAAAGTGACAGTGCATGTCCTCATTGATGAACATAGAAAAAATATTCGTAAATACTTACTATGGGTCATTTCATAAAAATTTCAAATATAAATATTATGCACATATATCTGCTTAAATGCTTCTAATGGCTGAATTATCACAATTCTAGACATTTCGCCTATTATTTTGGCAGTTTGAGTTTTTGGCATAAATGCATTCATGACCCTATTTCTACAGTTCACAAGTGGTACGATTCATAACTAAATGTGATAATAACTTAACGTGCTCCCTATGGGTGGAAATGAAAAGATATATTCCTGTATAGACCAAACAAGTTGGACGAACACAAGAAGATACATCCTATAAAAATAACAATAAATAAACCAGTTACTTTATTCAATATGAAGCCATCTTCAAAGGTCAATAGTTTTTATTAAATTATTGGTCTAAATGATATGGCTCCTACTTTTGCCATTACTCAATGGGATCAACTTGCTGAAGTACATTATTCCATTTGGTAATATATATATTTACACACACAGAAATGAGCATCAAAAGGACAGTTTAGCAGTAGTCTTCATGTTTTCCTTACAAGTGTACTGTACCAGCTTTTGAACTGTTTCCTGCTTACAAAGCCCTGTTGCCTCTCCACTGTGTGTGTCTGTGCTCCTGCGGTTCATGCTGCAGATCAATGCTTCAGAATCCCTTCTGTAGCACCTTTATTCCCTTGCTCCTGCTGCAGCCCCTCCCCTTCTTCCTGTACTCTTGCCCCCTGCCTTCAGTTCTTCAGCACAGTGTTCTCGTGCTCGGTGAGCTTTGCCATCCTGCCATTTCTGCCCTCCCTTCCAGAAACGTCGAGTAGGCCTGCAGAGTGCAGCTTGTGAATTTCCCTGTCGCAATCTTCTCTCCTTTTGCCCATTCCAAACCTCCACTTCCCTGTCTCTCTCCAAGTTCTGTCAGAACCTCAGTGAGCCAGTACCCTTGACCTTCAGTTTGACCTCAACTGTCCCCACCTCCCGTTAGTACTCCTGCTCGTTGTTTCTTTGTTACTGTGATGTCCAAAGTCTCCATTCTGCAGTACTCTTTGTCTATCTTTCTGCACTCTATACCGAAGTTTCCTTTGCTGCAGTTTCCTTCTCTTCGGTTTCTTTCTTTTAATTCTCACACTGTTGTCTCTCAGCCATGTGTTATACTCGGTCTCTAGATTCATAAACCCGGGACCCCAGCAGCACTTTAATGTTGTTTTCTTTGGAATTCTTGGGTAGGTTTCTATTTCTATTTTATTACCCGTCCTGCTGTCTCAAGTAGACTCTTGTGCCCTATTTAACAGATATGTACTGTAATCGGTGAGCTGTCACGGTTTGTTCCTGCTAAACTCATACATGCAGCTGTCTTGTGAATATTATGGTTTTTTTTGTCTTATGGCCTAAAGAAAGGGCATCTCGAGGCGCTCCTTTCCCTGGAGTAGTAGGGTGAGATGCAGTAGTAGCCACTAGCCTATAACAACATATTTTCACAATATACAATAGTTAAAGTCTGAGATTCTCTGTTCGTGTCTCATACGAGTTTGCATACCCTGCTGGTGACCATTTGCCCTCTCTGTTCACTGTTTTGGTCGCCTATCATGATGCCTAGGCAAGGATTTCTCTTGTCCTCTTTTTTGTTTATTTCCACCACAAGGTTTGGAGGCTCTCAACCAAACTCCAGAAACGTCACCACTTTCGTCACTGTATGTTTGTTACACTGGCATGCTACTTGGTTTGATATCCACAGCATTTGTATTTTAACTGATCATGCTACATTGGTTCTGACATATGTGAAACTGGTTGTACTTTCATTTCTACTGAAGGCAACTAATTACATGCCAACGTTTTTGAAAACGTGATGCAGGATTAGAAGTCGATGCTGAAAAAGGATGATGAAGAAGGATAATGTTACGTTTATTGTGAACGCTGCCCCACTAACCAGATAGATCATTTGCACACCCTGAATGCACCGACGCAGACTGAGTTCACTCGTGCTCATCATTCTTTATTGATGTGTTTAGGTCTTTAGATTAAGAACTTAGCATATGTTTCGTCCACACGTGCTCTTTCTCAAGGTATAATTACTGAACACAGTGTGAGAAAATAAACCACTGCTGAATATGTTGGCACAACCCAAGTGTATCCAGTTTATTCCCAACACATTCCTCCACCCTTTTTTTCACTAAGTTACCAATGTGAAGATTCTGGGGTTAGCTCAGGGTTCTAGGTTTGTAGTTAAATGTGTCAGGAATCAGTCTCAAACTTGGAGTTCTCCAAGGGTCAGGACTACATGAAAACCTTCCCAGCCAGTTCCAACATTGTTTTCCAAGGGTCCTTATAAATTACAGCAGTGGCACAGACATACACAGGCCTGGAAGTGCTGGAGAATGGGTAGATGGAAACTGGGAAGACGCGTATGACTGGGGCTGCAAAGGTCGGGCCAGAGAAGTCAGCTACCGATTTCTCTTCGTGGCTACGAGAAGCAGGGCCAGTTAAGGGGACACCAAGCACAGAGCACTATGCTTGGCAACAGGGGCTGTTGGGCTTTCTCTGCTTCAGACTCAGTTTGCACCCGAGTGGCATTCCCACGCATTTTTGGTTTCCCCTTTCTACGGTGAATCTGGTAGTTAGCTCCTCTCTTCCCCTTGGTTTCCCTCCAGTCCTGTGCTACTCACCAGTTGTTACCCTCTAAGGCTTTCTAGTCACTTACCAAAGGCTCCAAGACCGAAGTTACGCTTGATCACTGATCCCTTCTCAGACTGTGGCCGTGTGGGGGCTACTTACAGACCTTCCTCCTACTTAATCCCAGTAAGCACCATCTTGAGTCTGGGCTTTTGAGTGATTCCTAGTTGTTATACGTTCTTTTATAATGTGCTGTGTGCTTTTGATATAGAAACCGAAGGGCCTAGGGTGTCCTTCAGCATTCCTGATACGTGCTGAGCTGCCTTACCATGAGCACCTTGCCTGTCTAGGTCCTTCTTCTGGCCCCTCTTTTCCAAGGGTAGCATTATCTTTGTGTGTGCTAATTGTCACGTGTCCTGTCTGATGGATAGAGGCAGATTATCTCCACTCCTGAGAAACCATGACCAGTGGCAAGGTCTGACAAAAGGCAAGTGCCCATTATAGCTATACAAAAAGGGTAGTAGCCCAGCATTGTCACTAGCCTACCTTAGGTCACATCGGAAGCTTTATGGAAATGCTTGATATCAATGTTATTCACCACCTCATCAACAGAGAACTGTAGGCGTGGAAAGAAAAGTGTGAAGAAAATCTAATTTAGGTGAAATTCAATAAATACATTTGGGATGTGCTTCAGTCACCGTTTGGACAAAACAAAGATGTGCTGTGAGCATTTCTCCGTCCAACTGGCAATTGAAAATCTGTGTACGGTTCAAAAGCGAATACTAGTGGATTCCTCCTGACAGTACTAAGCTCATAAAACCTCAAGAAAAGGTGGCAGAGAAAGGTGTTAAGGTCTCATCTCACTGTAAGCCTCTTCAGAGAGGGGAAAGAGTTATATGATCCCAGTCCAATGGTGTTAAACATGATTGTTCGACCTAGAAAAGGATCCCACCGCTCTATTTGTTCTGATACTGATGGGTCCCTGTTAGAAATGTGGTTTCTGGTTGGCAGAGGTATGTTGTGGAGGCAGCCCACAATTTGCGAATCATGAGCGATAGATGTACGATCGATTAAGTTCCTGTATCTCTGGCAATCAGTCTACTTAGAGGACTCATACATTTGGTCTCTTATATTTACCTCTCTCGATCCTGCAGCCATTTGTCTCGTGAAATTGCACGCTGTGCTTTGGAAGGTCACCTCCTTTCTTATGACATTGTGCCCAATGTATATAGTGGTTCATATTTTTTTTAATAAACAGGTATAGTGTTATTACTTTTATATTTCGTTTTAGTTTTTATTCACTTCTTTCTATATTTTCTCTTTCTCTCCTTGGTGATTGTGGTTGGTGAATTTTATCACTTGTTCACGACATCCGGCTTATTGCACAAGAGAGTTTTGGTCTCTTTTTTATTATTTCACGAGCTGTACTAAATCAGTTTGGCCTTTCTGTGATTTCATACGCCTTTCTGATTGGGTTACTCCAGACCTACTCTTTGTTCCTTCTTTCCATGCTCCGTTTATTTTCATTGCATTGTATATTTATGCTATCTATTGTTGTTCCCACAGACCTAAACAAAATGTTCACTTGATGTTGAGCCCCTGACTCCGTACATTCTTCTACAGTGTACGAGACATAGATGGCCAGCGGCCACTGTTGTATTGTTTCTCTCCCAGCGCCCTGAAGTAATTTTTCGTGTGCATCACACTTTCCAAAACGCTCGTCGGCGCATTTCTGTCTTTTTTGTAGTTTGTATTGATTATTTTGTATCATACATTTTTGTATGTAGGTTATATTGTGTTTATATGATGTTATATTCAGCTTTTATATCGGTTTTGTCTTTTTTCTGTATTTCAACTTCTTTTTTCCTTTGTTGACGTTTATATTGTATTTTATTGTTCCTTATCTACATTATTGTGGGGCTCTCTTCATGTTGAAGTATTCATCATATTTTTATAAACATTTGTGATATCTGAAAATGAAGTGATTTATATGAAGTGTATTTTTTTTTCATAATAAATTTTGATGCTTAATTGGTCTACGGGATTTGTATATTTTTGGATGCATTACCATGTTTAAAAATCAATATTAGGGAGAAGCTTTTGTTGTTATTCATTCCCTGCTTTCTTCTCCCTATATATTAAACAATCAAGGACCCTTTCATGTGTTTTTTGATGGCAGAGGTATGCACCATGTCCCAGCAGGAACCATCACTCTAGTCAGGGTATGCTAGATACATACTAAAAGAGAACATGTGCTCACCCTCTGGTAGCTTGGCACACAGCAATCAGGTTTATCTAAAGAGGCAATGTGTAAAGAGGTTGTGCAACACGCACACACACACAGTAACAACCGAAAAAAACAAATATACTACACACAGGGTTAAATATACAGATAATATTTTTAAGAGAAAAACAAGACCAAAAAATACAAAAATTCAATCCGTAGAACTGGAGATATGAATTCTTAAAGATTAAATGAAATTATAGTGCTTAGAGTAATAAAACGCCAATCTGGGACATCTGGTCGTGCTAGACCGGGATAAATGCAAAGTTCAGGCCGACCGCAATGGAGGGCAGGCCGGCTACAGGACTCACGCAGATTCTGCAGAAAAAGTACCTTGGATGGAGGAAGCGTTGATGTCAAAGTCTCGATTCGAGGAAGCGTCAAATCGATCCTGTGGATAGAGGCGATGCGCCGGTTCCAATCCACACAGTCTACCAGACTTTCTCGAAGAATCCTTTGGTGATGAAGGTGATGTGTCTCGTCCAGCCATGCAATCTGTCGGTGTTGAGCCAAGCAGTCTGTCGAGGCAATGTAGTCTGGCCGCCGCTGAATCAGCTTTGAAGGAAAATGCATTGGTTTCATTCTGGGCAAAGATGTTGGTGAGTGGGGCCTGCTGGATCAGCACAGAAAAAGGCCCAGGACTGTATTGGCACCAATTGGCAAGGCAGAACTCACAGTTGGCAGAGTCCAGGTGCTGTTGCAGGGCTGGTGGAAGTCTTTGCGGCCCTGAGACTTCAGAACAGGGGACATGCCAGCAGGCCAGTAGAGTTACTCTGGGGTCAAGAAAGATGGGGCCAGTTCTTTTCCTCAGCAGAGCAAATGGCAGCAGCAGGAAGCAACAGGCAGCACAGCAGAGCAGAAAAGCAGTTCTTCCAGAGCAGCAGACCGTTTAGCAGCACAGCAGTCCTTCCTGGCAAATTTCTTCACCGGTCCAGTAGTGTACTGTCTTGGCAGGGTCAGAGCCCCATTCTTCTACCCAGTTGTGCCTTTGAAGTGGCTGTGACTTCAAAGGTGGGTATTTGAAGTGCACACAGGCCCTTTCCCCCAGTACTGGCTATAGACTATCTGTAGGGGGTAATCAGCCCTTTGTGTGGGGACAGGATACTACTTATTCAGTTGCAAGTTTCACCTCCTCCCTCCCTGACCAGGAAGAGCCATCAGAATGCAGATGAGTGCTCAAACACACCTAACCTTTCTGTGTTTGTGACTGTCCATAAGGAATGCACAAAGTGAACCTGTCATCCACCCCAGACCTGTATTGTAGACAGGCTGCAGGCACACAGAGTACTAAGAGCAGAGAAATGCACACTTTCTAAAAGTGGCATTTCTAAAATAGTAATGTTAAATCCAACTTTACCAGTAAAGAGGAGTTATTATTACAATTCCAAAGATAGGAAACATGTCTCAACTACTCCTTTCTAATCAGGAATTACAGCTTAAATGTGCATTAATGAATTCCCAATGCTAAACTATGAGGGGAGTAGGCCTCACAGTAGTAAAAAACGAATTTAGGGGGTTTTCACTATAGGACATCCAAAACTTAAAAGTACATGTACTACCTTTTACTTATACAGCACCCTGCACTATGGGCTACTTAGGGCCTACCATAGGGATGATGTATGTGTAATAAAAAGGGAGTTTAAGGCTTAGCAAAGGGTTTTTACATGACAAATCGAAGTGGCAGTAAATTGCACACACAGGCCTTGCAATGGCAGGCCTGAAAGATTTGAAAAGATACTTGTGTCGGTGGAACAATCAGTGCTGCAGGCCCACTAGTAGCATTTAACTTACATGCCCTGGGTATATGGTATACAACTTTACAAGGGACTTACAATAATAGATGCCAAATACACCATGTTTAGAGAAGAGAGAACATACACTTTAGCACTGGTTAGCAGTGGTAAAGTGCTCAGAGTCCTTAGGCCAACAAAAATGTGGTCAGAAAAAAAAAGGGAGGAGCACGGCAAAACATTTGGGGCGGCATCAGAGAATGCAATTTTCCAACGGTCCCAATAGGTCTGGCAGGTGACCACTTGAGTTCTGATTCATGAGCAGAACTGTAGCCATTTGCGTTGCAAAGAAGGTACATGATATCCAAGCTGAAAATAACACAATAGTGAGGTAGAGGGGATAAACTGAGGAACTGTGGTGAATTGTTGGGAAGCATATCAATGCCACTGAGCAGCAGGAGCAACGACAGGAGCGGGAAAGAATGAGAGGAAACAAAAAGTGACAGAGGAAGCAGAGGAAAATCTGAAAAGAATGGAGGGAGCAACAACAAGAGCACAGGGTAGAGATGTGGGGTGGCAGGGTGCAGCACACCGGAAAGAGCAGGAGAACACACATTCTTCCATGAAGTAATGGACCAAAACAAATAAAAGTAGTTCCCTGATATCAGCTGGGGAAGGACACGTCATTCAATCAGAGGGACTGTAAAGAAGCTATATTACACCTGAGGAACAAACACAAGAAGAACAGCATCTGACAACGTGCTAGTGGAAAGCATGTGTAACGCTTCTTTTCACAGTGCTCTCTGGTAAGCTCCTGGTACCACGTTCAGCACAGATCTCGGTACAGATGTAACACTAAGAAAAGCTGCATTGGGTGTTGAATTTTGGTATTGTTGTATGAGGCTAAATGGCAGAGCTTTGTGTAGGTAGTGCTGACATATGGTGATCTTGAGGAACTGTCTATGGGTTTTAATTAAACAGACATGGAAATAAACATTCTGCAAGTGCACAAAGCCCATACAGTAGATGAACTTAACGGGGTGCCAGAACATGAACCACTATGCAACTTGAATTTTTGGATGTGAAAAAACATGATGAGGTCACATAGATCTAGCATTGGATGAAACCCAATCCTTTTAATGAATGATAACATTATGGGAGCAGTAAATATCCCACTGTCTGACTTCATAGCTTCTAATGGTAGGAGTATTTAGCTAACAAGGCAGAAATAGCATAGGTGGCATCAAAAGTGACGGGAGAGGGAGCTGAAGTATACAAAGGAAACAAATCATCTAGAGGATACAGGAGTTGGCAGTCATTAAGGTTCACTGCTGGTAGTGGAGGAAATATCTTCCCCACCACTTAAGTTGAATGCATCCTGAGTGGTGGAGTAGCTAGGAAGATTGCTTCCATGATGTAAGAAATTGGGTAACTGGCTGAGGGGGAATTAACCCCGACTCAAGCAGCAACCACAATCCTTGTCAGGGTAAAGTCACAAGCAAACACTAAATTAACTTGTGTTCAACCCTCGGGTAGCTTAGCACAGAGCAGTCAGGCTTAACTCAGAGGCAATGCGTAAGGTATTTGTGCAACACCTCAAACAGTATTAATGAGAAAACATAACACAGGAAGAATCCCAGTACATTTTAACCTGTTTGATGCGCCTGTCGGCCAACGGCCATCGCAAGCACTACCTCCGAAGTGCTGTGCATGTCCGTTGGCCGACACGGCCCGCCCGCGCAAGACTTCACCCGCACCGTGGCGGATTTTACGCCGCGGTTAACGGGTTAATAAAGAAATCAAAACCAAAACAACAAAAATCCAATAAGTAGAACCAAAGATATATGCAAGTTTAAAGATTTAAAAAAAAAAAAATAGGACCAAAAGCACAAAGCGCCAACTGTGGATATCTGGTCCTGCCGGACCTTGACAAAGTCACAAGTTCAGGCCAGTCGCAATGGAGCATGGGCCGGCTATAGAGACCCAGTTAGACAAAAGTACCTTAAATCCTGGCTGTGGAAAGCTGCAAGGTCCCACATCGAAGGATGTGTCGTGCAGCCAAGGTGAGGTGAAGTCCAGGTCTGAAACGTTTGTGCAGCACTGGTTCTGGGGAACTGCAAGGCTGTGATGCAAGACTCTGCGTCGTTGTCGAGGATACCGTTGACCAGGGGGCTTGCGATGCGAAGTCCTACATTGTGGCAGCGTCATGCACTGGCTTGTTCTGAAAAAGCTGCGGGTCTTGTGATGCGGAGTCCTGCACCTTCATCGAGGATGCCCGTCGACGAGGGGCTTGTGATCTAAGTACCTGTGTCGGGGATGCATCGAAATGCAGCGGTTCCGATGAGGCTGCGATGCGAAGTTCTTGAGATAGAAAGTCCATGCAGCAGAGGCGATGCGTTGGTTCTGCTTGGGGTTGCGCTGTGCAACAGAGGAGATGCGTCTGTTCTGTAGGGTCTACAGATAGGCTGGCAGAGCACCTTAAGGTCCACTTCCAAAGTTTCAGGACTGGGTTGGCACCACTTGGCAGGGTAGGACTCACAGTTGCAGAGTCCAGGTGTTGGTTACAAGAGACTAGCCCCTGGAGTCACTTTGGTGGTCCTGGGCACAGGTAGCAGGTCCAGTCCTTTTTACCCAGGCAAGAGGGCAGCAGGTCAGCACTGCAGAGCAGCAGTCCTTCAGGGCAGCTGCCCAACAGAGTAGCAGTCCTTACAGCAGCACATCAGTCTTCTTCCTGGCAGAATCTTCCACAGGTCCAGAAGTGTACTGAAGATTTGGAGCCTGAGGTATAATATTTATACCTGGTGCCTTCTTTGAAGTAGGAAAAGCTTCTAGAGGATGTCCTTTAAAATGCAAAGGTTTCCTGGCTCCCCTGCCCTGACTCCAGACTAACAACAGGGAGTATGCAGCCCTTTACGTGAAGGGAGGACACAGCCTATTCAGGCGTAAGTGGGGCTGTGCCCAGCTTCGTCCTCAATCCTGGCAATGATGGCCCAACCAGGCTCACCTAACCTCTATATTGTGTGAGGCTTTCTGGGAGGAATACACAAAGCCCAACTGCCAACTACACCTAGTCATGTGACCCAGAGACAGGCTAACAGCACTGAATGGCTAGCAGTAAAATGCAAACTTTCTAAAAGCGGCATTTTCAAAATTGTAATCTGAAATCCGACTTTATCATAAAAGAGAATTTCTCTTTACAATTCCCAAGACGCCAAACATAACTGCTTACCATTATCCTTATTAGATGTAATTAAGGTAACCCCAATGTTATCCTATGGGAGAGGCAGGTCTTGCAGTAGTGAAAACAAATGTAAGACTTTTTCACCACCAGGACGTGTAAAACTTAGAAGTACTTTTTAAATGCATTGCACCGTAGGCTGTTACGGGCCTATCGTAGGGGTGACATATGTATTAAAAATGAAGGTTTGGGCCTGGTAAAAAGTTAATTTTACCAGGTTGAAATGGCAGTTTAAAACTGTAAGGCTACTTAAGTGGGTGAGGCAACAATGCTGCAGGCCCATTAGTAGCATTTAATTTACAGGCACTGTCATTGTGTAATGCAACTGGTGCTCATGTAAAGCACTCTGATACCTTCGGGGCAAGTTTGCGCTATATAAAACTATGAAAATATATATATATATATATATATATATATATATATATATATATACACAATTAAATATGCCAATTGGGGATAAGCCAATGTTACCATGTTTTAAGGAGTAAACACTTGCACTTTAGCATTGGTTAGCAGTGGTAATGTGTAGAGAGTCCTAAGGCCAACAAAAAACGCGATCAGAACAATATCTAGAAGTAAGGCAAAAGGTTTGGGGGAAGACAACCCTAAGGCTGACAGGTTTAACACATGAGGAAATCATTGGGGCTTTAAATCTCAATAAATTGTCTGTTGGAATTAGTTACCAAGTGATTTTTTTGCCTCGACTCTTACATTTTTAAATAACCTACTGTAGGAAGCTGGCTCTGTATATGGTATTGCCACTAGGTGGTAATACCGTGAAAAGAGTCCTGTGGTTCCCCAAAAGTGTACAGGGCTCAATGTAAAATCCGAAGAGCTCTATTAGTGGTAGTGTGGGCGAGCAGCCTTAGGCCTAACACAGAGGAGTGTAAGACATTTACTCAAAAAGGAGGTCCCCACCAATTCTAGGGAAAAATAAGCTTTGTTAGTAATTTATTTTAAGACCCAGGTCTTCATAACAAGGTAAGAACGTTTTTATTTAAAAATACTTTTCACTTTGAACAATCGGCACTTTTTCACACAGTCTAATGTTGTCCTATGGGGAAAACAAAAACAGGTAAGTGTTCAACTTACAATTCAGTCTTCGGAGCCAAAAGTCAGCAAGGGCCAGGGGTCAGATAAGTACCAAAACTGCACCACCAGTGGCACAGGGGCGGCTGGGTACAGAGGACAAAATCAGAGTTAGACCCAATGCTTTCCAAAAGAAACAAGGGGTGCCTGGAGCCCCACTGCATGCAGGTAAGTAGATCGGTTGCAAGGGCCAATCTTTGGGAGTTAGGCAGGACCAAACATACACCACCAGTGGCACAGGGGCGGCCGAGTGCAGGGTGCAAATTCGAAGTTGGGCGCCCAATGCTTTTCAACGAGGATTCTCCTGACAGAGAAGAGGCTGCAGGTGTAGCACCGGAGGTTGCAAGAGGAAGACCAGCGACAGCAGAGATAAATTAGGATGTAGGGAGTCGTAGGGGCACTGGCAGTTCAGCTCACGAAGGCCCAGGGGCATCGGTGCAGGGGTACCTTTCGATGTCAGTCTTCTTACCGGAGTCAGTTGTGGTCGGGGGAGCCACTGGATTCACACTGCAGGCGCCGTCATGGAGGACAGGAAAGGTCAGCAAACGCTGGACACGAGGTCAGGCTCGGCGAGGAGACTTAACTGCACAGGTGAGCTACTCAGACTCGGGCCGTGGACGTTGGGTGCAGAGTGGGAAGGTGACGCAGATCTGCCTGGATCCAAAGTCTTTGGAGTAGGTTTTTACTGAACAGGTCTGCTGTCCATGGGAGATTAGAGTCTTTTTCGAAGGCGGTAGTCCTCCCAAGGGTTTCACAGGTTGCTGGCTGCAAGACAGGTCGCAGGGCTGTCGAAGTTGGAGGCAGGCCGGTAGGGCTGGGGCTAACGCAGTTGTCTTCTGGTTTCTGCTGCCGGGTGCCTTCATTCCTCTTAGGTCGTAGCAGATCTGGTTTCCAGGTCTGAGGGTGCCATCTAAATACTAAATGTAAGGGTGTTTTAGGGGGGTAGCAGGTAGGGCCAATGGGCACCTTACTTGTGGTGACTACGCCTTAAAGAAAGTCACCCTCCTGTGGGAAGGGGCATAGACCTAGTCCCCTACATCTTCAAGATGTAGGGGACTGAAAAGTGTGCTTAACTTCGCCTCCTCTGTCCAAAGTGGGAGTGTAAACCTTGGGCTGCCATGTGCTGCTAGCAGCAGAGGCTTGGGGTCGCATTACAAAGGTGGCAAGCCTTTGAAGCTTCCCCTTCGAGCACTGCCCCATCCTGGGGGGAGGAGGTTTGACAGCTCTGCCCATGATGTGCATTGTTTCTGATCCCAGAGAGCAGAGGCTCTCCACCCAGGGGTCCAGAAACATGTCTGTGTGTGGCTGGCTGTCTAAAGCCAGTCAGTGTCCACACCAGGGTTGGTAGGTTTTCAGGGGCCACCTTTCAGGTGCCCCCTGGGTTCATGTTTTAATAGATCACACACTGGCATCAGTGTGGATTTATTAAAAGGAGCGGTTTGGTACTAAACAATCCTGGGTTCAGTGAAGCCATCATGGTGCTGTGGAACTCGAGTTGTCAAGTTCCCAGCCCATGTACTCTCTATGACTTCCCTAGCACTTACAATATTAAGGAACACACCCTAAAACTGTAGGGGCACATCTACTCATGCAGATATGCCCACATATGGGATATAGTGCACCCTGCCTTAGGGCTGGTAAGGCCTGCTAGAGGGGTGACTTACCTATATCTTAGGCATTGTTAGTTGGCATGTCACACAGTCACACAGTCAGTGTGCCATGTCAACTTGGTCATTTTTTTCCACCCACAGGGACTTGCCAGCTACAAGGGCACTGGAATGGTCCTAGTGAGGGGTCCCAGGGGATCATCTTCAGCCTCCAGGCCCTATGTACCCAGGGTACCACTTACTAGGCACTTACTGGGGGAGGAAAGTACCAATTGTGGACATGTTTTTAGGGAAAGAACATTGGTACTGGGAACTTGGACAGCAGGGGCCCAGTACTCTACAAAGTTGCATCAAAGCCAGGCAAAATGTGTTGGGGGGTACTTCAACAGAACCTCATTTTCTCACACCTATGTTGGGAAGTAATGCAAACTCAATGCTCCTTAGAGTAGGAGATTCTCCATTGGCTCCCCAATCAAGAAAACGTATGCTTCTTGGAGGTAACTCGTCAGACAACCAGTGCTTACCCTTACACTCATTCACAAGTTTTTCTTTTTCTGGTGACGAAAAGGAGTGCATTGATTACCAAGTCTTTAAATAAAGAAAGCACAGAATTTGGATCAGTGAAGGAGGTAAGATGGGAATCCGACATATCAGTTAGAAAGGATGTGGGGCTAAATCAAACCTATGTCAACATCTATCTTCTACCAAATGACCCTTACCAAAAATGATATTCTCTGCTCGGACTACTGGGATGTACAATGCAATCTTAGAATGGTTAGTACGTGCAGAACAAATGGTCAGTGGACTTTAAGATTACTCTCCTCTGAGAGGATGAGAAGAGGCTATAGCCCAGTAGTGTACTGGAAAGGAGCACCTTCTAATACAGTCGGTGTGGTGACACAGCTAGGCTTTGATGCGATGGCGAGCACACAACTCTGTCCATCCATTGAAATCCCCCATGCCTACAAGTCTGATGATTCGCAACTCAATTGGATAATAAAATTGCTGAATCGCTACATTGGCCTTTACTGATCTTTCAAGGATTGACTATTGTAATGCCCTCTTTATGGGCATTAGTGCCAACTGTCCAAACTACAATCTATTCAAAATACTGCAGCTAGAATGCTGTTAAACATTCCTAAGTTCCACCACATATGTGGCAGCATTAAAACCCTTCACTGGCTGCAGGTTGCAACAGCGAATTTAGTTTAAAGCTTTGTGCTTGGTACATAAAACTCAGTTTGGTGGAGGAGCAGCGGATTTACAGCAACTATTTCAGCAGTACACTCCTCGGCGCAATCTTTGGTCGGCTAACAAAGGTCTAGTCCAGATACCCAGAATACAAAGAGCTAGATGGTATGGTAGAATCCTGACATATCATGCATCTACACTATGGAATGAATTACCAGATGATATCAGACTCCAACCTTCCAGACCACGATTCAGGAAGTTGATGAAGACGTGGCTATTTACTAGGCAAAAAAGGTACCCGTCCTGTGCTAAACCGGTGTCCTGCTACAGCGCCAAGACGCCTCGGCAATCGTGCACTTTAGAAGCATAATACTTATGTACTTACTTACTGAGCGGGATAACAATACCTCTTAAAGCATCAATAGGAATGAGATGCTATTTTTCAACCAGTTCTTCAAATCATGATGAGGGCTGATTGGCAAGTGTTGTACTCTAACAAAGACTTTTGCTGAATGACAGCTTCGCTGCTCTTAGGTGCGGGGACCACTGTCCTGGCCTCACTAAGGGCAGTAGGTCTGGATGGCCCACGCGCAAACAACAGTTCACATGAAGAGCACAGATTCCTGCTGTGCAAACATAGTGCATTCCCACTCGAAGATAGACTTCTGATGAATACGGCGTCCACTAGTGGCAATATTTCCAATACATTTCAACTTAATGAAATATATTTCTGCCTGTATTTAACAGCATTTGTTTTGCAGCTTAACTCGTTCGTAACTGTTTCTTTCCCCGGTTTATCTTGCAGGGACTGCTGAACCACACTCAACATTAATAATGCTCAACACCCAGAGGCAAAGATGATGGCTCTGACTCATCAGTAAGAATCGTTTCTCAGAAACTAGTTTAATAAAACTATTTCTAAAAAGTGAGCACTTAAATATACAATAAACATGGCGCAGTCAAATTGAGAGGCGAGAACAGTGACTACAAATCAAAGACAAAGGAGATTACTTAACATGGCGGCGAAAAATATTTGCATTCGACTGCAGTCTTTTCTGTCAATAACACCTATGCAGAAATAAGCATTTCAATTGTAAAATGAAGGCATAAGGGTTTAAAAGCCATTTACTCCGCACGCGCTGCTCTCTCCTACAGATCTATTTCGGGTAATTAAGTAAAAACAACTCTGCAAAGGGTGCCAGTGAGGGCGGCCCCTCCGCCGGGAGCGGGTCAGGATTAACAGCACAGGGATCGTAAATCCCCTCTCTCCACTGAACAGGTGCAGAGCGCGCAGGCAGCAGGGGCGCGCGAGTCCCCAGAAGGGCACGCCATTGCGTCTCAACTGTGCCCAGAGGCGTCTGCGTGGGGAACGCTCGCCGCGAGGGGGCGAGTCTGTTATTCAGAAGCCGAGACTCCTGGCAGCTGTCTTGAGCCACACAATGGAAAACAAAGAAGCATGTCTACAACGCGCGTGCTTCGGGAATCAAGTCAACTACTAAAATGTGGAATTACAGGGGTATACAAAACGAAATTTTGTAGTCTTCATTTATCACCTTTTCCAGCAAGTACAGTAAAACACTACTTTCAACATGATATTTTAAACTCGGATCTCATGGCGAGTTCCCGGCATTCCTCCTACAAAAGGGGATGTTTTGCCCAAATTATTTACAGGTAACCTTCTTTACTCGGATTCACCCTTATGTCTAGTCCTTATTTAGTTGAAATAATTAGTTGTATCACCTTCCGGAGAAGCGACCATTTTACGGCTACAAATTTCCAAACTGTAAAAGGCGTGAATGGGGCAGCTGGTGTTAGTGGGCAAAAGGGGCGTTGCACTGCCAATCTGAGAGGAGAGGCAAGAAAATAATTTCAAAAGCCAACCAACTAAAAGGAAATTACTATTGCTGGCTGCTCTATTTCTTTTAATGCTGCAGCCGTAATAAACTGCAGACGTCCTGCTGCGCATGTGCCTGCCAGAGCGAGGTCATCTTTCGACCTGCAGGCACAAGCTACAGTAGTAACATCATGGCAGGGGTGTGCCGAATCAGAATGCGGAGGATAAATCTGCTTTTCGGGCGCCTTACAAAATAGCCCTTGGAGGAGTTTGCAGAGGGAGGGGCAGGCTGAGAGGCAGAACAAGGTAGTGGGTGGCAACAATTACCACTCAATCAATCAATCAATCAATCATAGCATTTATAAAGCGCACTACATACCCGTGAGGGTCTCAAGGCGCTGGGGGGGGGGGCTGCTACTGTTCGAAGAGCCAGGTCTTGAGAATTCTTCTGAAGGTTAGGAGGTCTTCGGTCTGCCGCAGGAGGATGGGGAGGGTGTTCCATGTCTTGGCAGCAAGATGGGAGAATGATCTGCTGCCGGCGGTCACTCTTTGGATGCGGGGAACGGTGGCGAGGGCGCGGTCTGCGGAGCGGAGCTGGCGGGTGGGGGTGTAGAGGCTGAGTCAGGCTGTTGAGGTACGCTGGTCCGGTGTTGTGGAGTGCCTTGTGTGCATGGGTGAGGAGCTTGAAGGTTATCCTCTTGTTGATGGGGAGCCAGTGCAGGTCTCTCAGGTGGGGTGTGATGTGGCTGCGGCGAGGGATGTCAAGGATCAGGCGTGCTGAGGCGTTCTGGATGCGTTGGAGCCGTTTCAGGAGTTTGGCTGGGGCTCCAGCATAGAGTGCATTTCCGTAGTCCAGTCTGATGACGAGGGCCTGGGTGACCGTCCTTCTAGTTTCGGTGGGGATCCACTTGAAGATCCTGCGAAGCATGCGGAGGGTGTTGAAGCAGGAGGAGGAGACGGCGTTGACCTGCTTCGTCATGGAAAGGCTGGAGTTGAGGATGACCCCTAGGTTGCGTGCGTGGTCGGTGGGTGTAGAGGGGGGTTCCTAGTGGGGACGGCCACCAGGAGTTGTCCCAGGCCGAAGGGGTGGATCCGAGGATGAGGACCTCCGTCTTGTCTGAGTTCAGCTTCAGTCAGCTGTTTCCCATCCAGTTGGCGACGGCCTTCATTCCTTCGTGGAGGTTGGTTTTGGCGGTGTGGGGGTCTTTGGTGAGGGATAGGATCAGCTGGCTGTCGTCGGCGTAGGAGATTATGTTGAGGTCGTGCCGTCATGCGACTTGGGCGAGCGGTGCCATGTAGACGTTGAACAGCGTTGGGTTAAGGGATGAGCCTTGGGGTACGCCGCAGATGATCTCGGTGGCTTCGGAGCAGAAGGGGGGGAGGCGGACGCTCTGTGTTCTGCCGGAGAGGAAGGAGGTGGTCCAGTCCAGGGCCTTCTCTTGGATTCCGGCGTCGTGGAGACATGTTCGTAGTGTGCGGTGGCAGACCGCGTCGAAGGCGGCTGACAGGTCCAGGAGGATGAGGGCCGCGGTTTCACCGTTGTCAAGCAGGGTCCTGATGTCGTCGGTGGCAGCGATGAGGGCAGTTTTGGTGCTGTGGTTGCTGCGGAACCCGGACTGGGATGGGTCCAGGATGCTGTTCTCCTCGAGGAAGTTGGTTAGTTGCTTGTTGACGGCCTTTTCGATGACCATTGCCGGGAACGGGAGCAGCGAGATGGGTCGGAAGTTCTTGAGGTCCGTGGGGTCTGCATTGGGTTTTTTGAGTAGGGCGTTGATCTTAGTGTGTTTCCAGCTAACCGGGAAGGTCGCGGTCTCGAAGGAGATGTTGATGGTTTTCCGGAGGTGGGGTGCGATGGTGCTGCTGGCTTTGTTGAAGATGTGGTGTGGGCAGGGGTCTTCTGGGGATCCGGAGTGGATGGTGTTCATGATTTTGACGGGGTCGTCGTCGTTGATGTTGGTCCAGGCGAGCCGGCGGTTGGTGCGGGTGGTGGTTGTGGGAGCGGGGGTCTCAGTGGATGCCGGGGTGGTGACAGCGTCGAAGCTGTCGTGGATGTCTGCGATCTTGCGAAGGTGAAAAGGTGGCCAGCGAGCTGCACAGGTCTTGTGACGTTGGGATGTCGTTGGTATTGGAGAGTTCCTTCACGATGTTGAAGAGCTCTTTGCTGTTCCGTGTGTTGTTGTCTAAGCGGTCTTTGAAGGAGGTCTTTTTGGCGGCTCTGATGAAGTGGTGGTGTCTGCGGGTGGCGTCCTTGTGGGCTGTGTAGCTTTCAGGTATTCGTTCACGGATCCAGTTTTTTTTTTAGTTTTCGGCAGGTACGTTTGGAGGCCTGGAGGTTTTCGGAAAACCAGCTGGCTTTCTTGTTGGTGTGGGTGTTGGAGGGCTTCTTGAGCGGGGCGAGGGTGTTGGCACAGTCGTTGATCCACTGTCTGAGGCTACGGGCTGCGGCATCGGGGTCAGTCGGGTTTGTGGGTGGGCTCTGGGCGAGGGTGGTGGTTAGCTGGTCCTCAGTGACTTTGTTCCAGTGGTGACGAGGCATCGGCTGGGTGCGGGGGTGTGTGGTGGGTTTCTGGAAGGTGAAGTGGATGCATCAGTAGTCCGTCCAGTGGAGTTCGGTGGTGTGGTTGAAGAAGACGTGGGAGCTTGCTGAGAAGATGGGGTCAAGCGTGTGGCCGGCGGAGTGGGTAGGTGTTGTGACGAGTTGTCTGAGTCCGAGGTTGGCGAGGTTGTCGATCAGGGTGGAAGAGTTGGAGTCGTCGTTGTTCTCGAGGTGGAAGTTCAGTTCCCCGAGGAGGATGTAGTCCGTGGAGGCGAGGGCGTGTGTGCTGATGAAGTCGGCGATGGAGTCGCTGAACTGTGGTCGGGGTCCGGGGGGTCTGTAGATGAGGGTGCCTCTGAGGGTGGTGTTGGGGTCGGTGTGGATCTGGAAGTGCAGGTATTCGGCGGTGCTGAGGGTGTCATCGGTGTCTTTTGAGATTTTGAGTGTTTCTGTGGACGATGGCGATTCCTCCTCCTACTCCATTGGTGCGGTCCTTGCGGGTGAACTTGTAGCCTTCCAGGATGGCTATGGCGATGTCGGGTGCTGAGGAGGGGGGTCAGCCAGGTCTCCGTCAGGAAGGCGACATTTGGGGCGAGAGGGTCCGGGCTGTAGGAGGGGTGCAGCTGTCTGCACTATTCCTTCCTTTCCTCGTGTGGTGTGCTTTCACTTTTAAAAGCATTGTGCAGCTGAAGCCGAGACACGTTTTATTGGGATTGTTACAGCGTAGGCCCAAAAGAATACAGGTTGGTAGGTGCCTATTTTCCCTTTAAGCTGAAATCAATATACATAACTTTTTATGGATTTTTTAATTTATGTGCAGTTAAGCAGCCATGTGTTGTTCACGCAGGAGAGTTTGTAGTTAGCAAACTCGACCTAAAGGTATTTGCGTGCATTGCACAAGCACCCGGCCGGGCTACATTAATCAGGGTCACTCAGATTTTTTTAAGGCACCAGCAGTATGCGATTTGCCCAGAATCACAGGATATACTCGAGCCGGGCGCCGAGACTCGAACAGCACTTAGTGTTAACTCCCGGTTCGGCTCAAGGGTCAATGTTTAAATATTTTCACTGTAAGGAGCGATCTGTACCCCTCTTTTGAAGGGATAAGGATTTTGCCATTTGCCAAGTCATATCTTCCTGCACTGCTCTGCCCATATACACTGGCAACTACGCTTGGTTGCATTGCTGCCGTGTTGGTGTTTTGCCACCATCCGTCTTCACTTCATATATATTATTTGCACTCTAGAGCATGCAAGGTTTCGATAGAGATACTGTACACTCCAGCCCTTGCACACTACTTCTGCCTTTGGTAAATATGCCTTGCGCCTTTCCTTGGATGTTTGTTTTAAGGCGGTAGCTGACGTTTCATGTCAGAACTGAATATTTACAGCTACCGCCTCTATGCTTTCACTTATAGAGAAAATGTGCTTGAACTGGCGACCTATTTCACGTTTCTGTCTGATAATGAATGGAAAGACGGTTGACATCAGTAAATTGAGAACTGGAATGTGTTCGTCTGGTGACTGCTTCCTGCTGAAGCATGAAGAGCCAAAATAAAAAAGAGGGAAAGCTGATCTGAATTTTAGATGGTGATATTCACATATGAAGCAATTGGAGTTTCTTTTTGTGGGGGTTTAATTGTTAATTGACAATTATAATCCTAAAGAACTCAAATTTAATTGTTTCAAATCTAAATGTCACCATCTAATATTCAAGACCAGATTTTCGTTTTTCAGGGCTGTATTTCATTGTGCATGTTTACTTTCACTCAGTCTACACACCCCAGCAGGACTACTCCACATATATGACTCAACAACAATAATGAACTCAATTCCCTGGACACTGGCCATACCTAATTGTTAATCATTCTTTGCAGGGGGCCACCTGCTCTCAATGGCAGGTTTTACACTATGGCGATCTGTTGATTTATAGCTGCAAAGTATTCAGATTGTTTATGTGCAACATATTCATAGTTTCATTTGCACAGTACTGAAGTCCAATCATACAAGTGGCTCACTACAGTAACTGTTTAACATATTTAAGGCAGTAAGATATGGGGCAGCTTTTGATGCGTTTAAATATTTCATCATTGCACTTTCACAATTGCTTAATAAACCTTTCTTTCTCAAATTTTCTTTAAAATGTACCATTTGCCACTGGTTTCTTGAAGGTTTTCTCCCCAAACACGAAATAACACTTGAACCCAACCTTTACGCCTCACCACTTTCAAATGTCACCAGACGCCACTGAAAGGGTCCCATTCAGCTGTTAGACGATCATCAAACCACCAGAATGTGAAAGACTTCTCAGCCACTGAGTGGGACGAGGAAGGGATAAAACACGTATATAAGATTACAGATAAGTAATATAACATTGCCACCTCACTCCCTCCACTGATTCAGCTCATCTTTATTTTCAGATGTATCCAATTAGTAAAGACTGGCTTGATCAAAACAAAACCATCCGACCCAGAAATGCAGAAAAAAATTAAATTGTAAAGGTACAAGAAAGCAGAGACGTTTTAAGGCATGGGCAAAGAGGGCAATTGCCCAGGGCTCTCACCTTCCAGGAGGCCCCTGAAAAAAGGCAGAATTTTGTCTACATCTCTTCTATTTCTCCGTCTCAACCTTTAGCATATTATGCACTATTGTTTGGCTTCATGAGGATTAAATTACAGGAAAATTGGGTAATATAATTAAAATTGTTGCGAAGAAGGGCCCCAAAATATTTCTTGCTCAGGGCCCCCTAAGTCATTAAGATGCCACTGCAAGAAACTGAATCTGTACTTTTCTAAAGTGATGACACGGTCAATAAAAAACTGATTTAAAAAAAGAGAAACTGACAACTAGGCATAATGGACCTGTCAAGCCGTAATCCTCACGCTCTCAGGCATTTGGTGGGAATTAAGTCAGAAAAATAATCTTTCCGTCTACATCTCTCATTACTTGACCTCCCCACTAATTTTCCCCCTCTCGTCATCTAATTTTCTTTTCATGTCTATGTTTATTTCAACATCTTTCAACCTCTCTGTACATACCCTCTACTGTCTACCTCAAGAGAAGCAGATGGACTTGCTTGATTCCAGTTGTATAGAATGTATGGCCTGCCCCAAAATAGATATACAAAGCCTTAACAGTGATTATGTTGCATTTCTTGACCTAAGGTCACCCCTGCTGCATTAATCAATACATTGACACTTTTTTTCAGGAGAAAATAAAAGGACCAGTCTCCTTCAGTTTGCAGCATAACCTGGCTAGATAATATAGATAGCTGGATGGCTAGACAACGTCTCAGTCCTTTAGTTTCTTATTCTGGCTGGGCTGCATGGTGTCAGATATGATCGTGAATTGAAGACTCACTCTGACTCAGAGCCTGTTTTGTGGTCTGATACTTTGGAACCACCTCCACTTTTCCCTCTTCTTCCAGAAAAAAAAAACTGGACGAAAAAAACGACTGAACAGCTGAAAGCCGCCCCTGGCTTCTGATTTTGTGCACAACAGGGAGGGCTTCAGCTACAGAAGACAGACCGTCATAGTTATATCACAAGGTCTTCACAAACCACGTTAAAGAGACATAACGATTCTAGGCCCACATATGGACAAGGAGGAAGAGGAAAGGTTGGGGCAAAGGAAAGGTACCCTCAGAACTGCTAGATGGTATATACTTGATAAGAATGTGATGATAGAAAAGTTATGAGCAGAAGGTATCAGGGCAGAGGACTCCTGTTTTCCCTGTCCTGTCTGACAAAGTTCCTCATCCGAACATGAACACTTTGGTTCCAAAGTCTTAAAAAACTATTATAAAGTAACAAGTGATCTTGTCCTCTCTAGAAGAATTCCAAAATAACCCTGCCTAGTCTAATAATTCAACTGCCAGTCTCTGTTATAGATTAATTCACATAAAGGACAAATTTTCATAAGCAACACACATAGAGACCAAAAGAGGGGGTATTTGAAAAGTTTTATAAATTACGTCATTTATAAATCCCCACATTCAATTTGCATGGCTGTCACGACAAAAGGTAAACTGTAATTTGTGACAAAGTGACATGTGGTGCTCAGTGCTGTGGTGAGGTGCGTAATATATACAAAGGGACTTTCGTGGTATTGACGTTTCTTTGATAAAAGGCCAGAATACAACGGCTGTTTGAATAGTTCTGTAGACTGAATAAGTGGGTCTTTATACAGAGTCTTTCAGCTGGTCCAGGGGATATGTCGACGTTTCAACCCAGGGGGGCATTACTGTCTTAGTCAATGCGGGTCTTCATCAGGACAAGGATAATGGGGACAGCCTGGGGAATAGTAATGTATAAGGTCAGGTGTGTTGAGGTGAAAAACTGAATAAATCAAGGCTAGTAGGGTAAACGACTCACCTACCGGGGCCCGGGGTGATTCAGAGGGCGAGTGTGCACGCAGTGGCAAGGGTGTACTGCAAGAATTCTTCAAATTTGGGCTTCCTAATTGGGAAAGCAAGCGTTGTTTAGATCTTAAATACTTAAAAGATCTGTGATTTAAATAAACATTACATTTAGTAAGCATCGGGGCATCGACCGACTCACCCAGTGGAGGGAATCGACTCCTGTCTTCTAAAAGTTAAAAGATCGGTGTGGTGAAGGGTCACAGGCAATCGTCCTGTCTCCTGTGATCATGAAGATCACTGTGCGATTCTGTCAAAAGAGGTTCGGAGGGGATTAATCACCTATTGTAAGAATCGCATCCAAAGGACAGCGCCACATTCTGATAGTTCACAGCGCTTACCTAGATGAAACCGGGAAAAACGAATTATTCCGGTCAGCGGGTGCAGGCAAACGTCCTATCTACTCCAGCTACGTCCACGAGTGTACCGGTGGACGTCTGTTTAATAGTTTGACGGAGCGCGTGAACGTGGCGTGTGTGATAGCCTCCAGGGCTCGTTGCTAGGCAACCCGCTACGTATATGACGTCCCACCGTCATGCGAGTCAGGGGAGGTAACGCAGTAGCGTCCGGGTCTCGTTGCTAAGAGACCGGCTACGTGTATGACGCGGCTCCGTGTGAGCTTACAGCCAGAGGCGTAATGATAACAAAGTTATCGAAACCAATTAATTAATAGGTGGTCCAGGCTCATTCAAGTGAGTGGGGCAGAATTAAAATGTGCACTGTTTCGAGCGGCTCTGAGAAGTGTTGAAGAGGCCATGCAAGGTGTAAAGTGTTGGTTAAGGGAGGAGGTTATCTCTCTTCAGCAGACTAATGCAACACCCGGTGGAATCGAGATCGGGTCAACAGTTTAGAGCGATCATACTCGAACTGAACAAATCGTGTGTTTAAACAAAACCATTTGAAATGAATACAATAAAATCAAAAATGAATGTTAGAACGAACATACTTGAATTGAACAATTTGGGATAAATGCATTAAATCGATAAAAATGAATGTTATACAGAACTTTTCGCATAGTCAGTTGGCTATACACTGTGATTAAAGCAATTGTATTCATAATTGGGGTCAGGACATGAATAGCTAGGTGACTCGAATGGACTTGAGTGACCCACAGACTCATTCGACATATGTATAGTGCATACAGGTTAGGGTGAGATTCTTGCTGGGAACGAGACATGGAGGACCCCAAGTTTTAGAGTTGTCCCATTTGCCTTGCGGTCCCTTCAATCTCGTTCAACCCGTTATGAACAGAGTTGAGTGAATGAATCCATCTGCATTCTTTGTAATTTAGGAACCCAGATACTGTGCTGCCTCTAGCATTGGGACTGATCTTTTCTATAATCCACCATTTTATGCTGTTGGGAGAGTGGTTATGTGTCGTAAAATGCTCAACCATGGGTGCTCCCGTACCTTACATCTTATTCTGCTCATGTGTTGAAGAATTCTAGCCTTAGCTTTCTGAATTGTTTGCCCAACATATATCAGGCCACAGGGGCAAAGTATGGCGAATATCACGTGGGAGCTATTGCAATTGGTAAAAAGCGGTTGCTTGTACGTTTTGTTGTTATACGTGAAGGTCGCGCCTTCTTGGCATTGGTCACAGGCCTTACACTGCCCACATTTGTAGTGCCCGCTGAGCGGTGAGAGTCCAAAGTAGTTTCTTAATCCTTGTTGCTTCGGTGGTTCTAAGAATGCTCTGACAACCGTGTTCTTGATATTTTTACCTCTCTTGAAGGCAAAAACCGGGTCTTGCTTGGTCTCTAGCTCACTTGCAACCAGGTTCCAATATTTCTTGACGATCTTTTTAATGTCATTACTCTTGGTGTTGAAAGTCGTTACGCAGACGATGTTGTCTGATTGGATATCTTTATCCTAAACCTCCAAGAGTTGCTCACGTGGGCAATACCATGCTCGTTTTTTTGAGGAGTCCAGTTGGGTAGCCTCTTTCCTTCAGGCGACTCACGAGGTTATCTGCTTCTTTGAAGAAATCCGATCGCCTCGTGCAATTTCTTCTCAGTCTGAGGAATTGCCCGTAGGGCAAGTTATCTCTCAGGTTGCGTGGGTGATGCGAGTTGTACATCAACAATGTGTTTCTCTCCATGGGTTTTCGGTAGAGATCGCAGTACAACAGACCCTCTTGGACTCGAAACGTGAGGTCCAAGAAATCTATTGACTCATTGTTACTCGTCATTGTGAAATGGATATCGCTTGATCTGGCATTTAGCCAGACATGAAATTCATTTAGCTCATTTATGTCACCGGACCATACCATTATCACGTCGTTGATATAACGTTTCCATACCGCGATCTGGTCAAGGTATGGGTTTTCATCACTGTACAAATGTTCCTCTTCATAATGATCCATAAAGATATTGGCCAGGCTCGGCGCATAGGTAGCTCCCATCGCTACGCCCTTGCACTGGAAATAAAACTGTTTCTTGAAAATGAAATAGTTCCTTTTCATGGCGATCTCTAGAAGCGAGATCAGAAAGTCAGTGGGGATCCAGTGGGGTCTCAGTCGTTCGTGTAGAGTGTATCTCATGACATCCAAGGCTTTGTCCTGTGGAATAGATGTATAGAGGGAAGATACATCGAGTGTTACAAGAAGCTGCTTATGTGTATCAAAAGCCTGTCCTTCCAGGAGTTGTATGATATGCATAGAGTCCCTCACGAAGGATTTGGTTTTTGGGACCAACGGCTGTAAGAAATGGTCAATGAACTGATTCAATGGTTCCAAAATTGAGCCACAGCCGGACACAATCGGTCTTCCAGGTGGTTTCACTATCCGCTTGAGCACTTTTGGAAGTGTGTAGATTGTAGGAATCCGTGGTTCCTTTTTGTTTAGGAAGTCATGTTCATGTTGACTGAGGAATCCGGAAGTCATTCCTTCCTAGGTTACGTTCTCTATCATGACTTTGAGGGTAAGCGTAGCATCACATGGAGTGGGTTGGTAACTCTCTCGGTCGCTGTTGGAAAGGCGTTCGCCGGAGGGGGGGTTTGATGCACGTCTTGCCCACCCCGTTGACCCACCTCTCCCAAGTAGGCCGAACCAGGCGCGCACACCCTGAGCTTACACTACGAACAGAGTGACACCACACGTATTCTTTGTAGGACGATAGGTTCTTTTAACGAAGGTTTCAAGGGATCTTTATGATCCAAGGTGTAAGGAGTACATCAGCGGCACAAGAGTCTACAAATCGGTGGTAGGGGAATGGGGGTAGCGGGACAGTCTTTGAAGGTAGTGTCTCTGCAAAGTACCCGGCGGATAGCTCACAATCCTCGAGCTGGAGGGTGTTGTTTCTCTGGGCGATCTCTTGCCAATTCGTCCTCGAGGGGAGAGCCGCGAGTCACTCAGCAGGCACAGGTAGTCGGAGTTCGGGAGCCGCGATCTTGTCAGCAGGGCTCAGATGGTTCAATGGCTGGGGGGCCGCGAGTCACTCAGCAGGCCAGGTGGTTCGGAGTTCGGGAGCCGCAATCTCGTCAGCAGGGCTCAGATGGTTCAATGGCTGGGGGCCACGAGTCACTCAGCAGGCCCAGGTGGTTCGGTATTCGGGAGCCGCGACAGCGTCAGCAGGCTTCGATGGTTCCAGGTCTTCTCTGCCATTCGTTCCTCCGGCACCCCTTATTATACTCCCCCTGCCCTTTGAAGTCCGGAGTCCTCGCAGAGAGGGGCCTTGGGTGACTGAGGGGGCCTGGAGTACTGGGGCGGTGCACATGGCGGTTTTCAAGGCGTCGAACGCCTGCTGGCACGGGGGGGTTCACTGCACCTTCTTCGGGAGTTTTTTGGAGGTCTACTCCGTGAGCGGCCCTGCGAGGCTACCATAGTTTTTAATGAACCTCCGGTAGTATCCTGTGAGGCCCAGGAAGGCCCGGACTTCCGTCTGAGTGGTGGGGGGCTCCCAGGACTTGATGGCGTCGATCTTTGGTTGGAGGGGGGCGACCTGCCCGCTGCCCACCTGGTGCCCCAGGTAGATCACGGAGCCTTGCCCGAGCTGGCATTTGCTGGCCTTCACTGTTAGGCCGGCTTGGCGCAGGGCCAGCAGTACTTGCCGGAGGTGCTGGAGATGCTCGTGCCAGTGAGAGCTGAATACGGCTATGTCGTCAAGGTACGCTGCGCTGAACTCCTCGAGTCCGGCCAGGACCTAGTTTACCAAGCGCTGGAAGGTGGCCGGGGCATTTTTCATCCCGAACGGCATGACCCTGAAGCGGTAGTGTCCATCGGGTGTGGAGAAGGCGGAGCGTTCTTTTGCTCCCTCCGTGAGCGCAATCTGCCAGTAACCGCAGGTCAGGTCGAAGGTGCTGAGGAAACGAGCGGCCCCAAGGCGGTCGATGAGCTCGTCGGCGCGGGGGATAGGATGAACGTCCGCTCGGGTGACCGCATTGAGCCCCCGGTAGTCCACACAGAATCTTAGTTCGGGAGCAACCCCAGGGGCGGCCGCTTTCGGGACCAGGACTACCGGGCTGACCCAGGGGCTATCGGAGGGTTCGATCACTCCAAGGGTTAACATCTTCTGTACTTCGGTCTTGATGCAGGTGCGGACCTGGTCAGGCACCCGGTAGGCTCGGTGTCTCACAGGTGGGCTGTCGCCGGTGTCCACGTCGTGGACACACCAGTCGGTGACTCTTGGGATGAGGGAGAAGAGGTCTGTGAATTGTCTGAGCAGCTGGCGACAGTCGTCGGACTGTTGGGGAGTGAGGGTGGTCGACAGTTTCACTCCCTCCACGGAACCATCCAGTTCTTTAGCGCACAGGGGGTCGGGCAGCGGTTCAGTGTCTTCTTCCGCCCCATCATCGGTGGCCAGTAGCAAACTCAACTCCGTTCTCACAAAGTGGGGCTTGAGACGGTTCACGTGGAGAACCCGGAGGGGGTTCCGTGGGGACTGTACATCGATCAGGTACGTGACCTGACTCTTCCGCTCGATCACCTTGAAGGGGCCAGTCCATTTGTCCTGTAGGGCGCAGGGTTTCACCGGGGCCATGACCCAAACCTGCTGGCCCGGCTGGAACTCGACCAGAGTTGCGTTCTGGTCATACCAGCGCTTCATTTCTTCTTGGCTGGCCTCGAGGTTAGCCTCTGCGAGTTCTCGGAACTTCCGGGTCTGGTTGCGGAGCGCCAGGATGTAGCGGAACACATCAGGAGGGGTCCCTCGGGGGCTTGTCTCCCAGCCCTCTTTGACCAGGCTCAGGGGCCCCCGGACGGGGTGTCCGTATAGTAGTTCGAATGGGCTGAACCCCAGGGACTTTTGGGGAACTTCCCGGTACGCGAACAGGAGGCAAGGGAGGAGGACGTCCCACCTTCGGCGCAGGGGCTCCTCGAGGCCCAGGATCATCCCCTTCAGGGTTCGATTGAAGCGTTCCACCAGGCCGTTGCCCTGGGGGTGGTAGGGGGTCGTGAACTTATATGTTACTCCGCACTGCTGCCACAGGGACTTCATGTAGCGGGATATGAAGTTAGTGCCGCGATCACTCACAACCTCGCGAGGGAATCCGACACGGGAGAAGATCCCCATGAGAGCCCGGCCCACCACGGGAGCCGTCACGGTGCGGAGGGGAATGGCCTCGGGGTAGCGGGTGGCATGGTCCACCAGGACGAGGATGAATCTGTGGCCCTGGGCGGTCTTCGGATCCAGGGGTCCCACGATGTCGATGCCGACCCGCTCAAACGGGGTACTCACAACGGGAAAGGGTTGTAATGGAGCCTTGCGCTTTCCGCCACTTTTCCCACTGCCCTGGCACGTGAGGCAGGATTTACAGTGGACTTCTATATTTGCTCGCATCTTGGGCCAATAGAAGTGGGTAACTAATCGCTGATATGTCTTGTCTTGGCCTAAGTGTCCTGCCAAGGGCACATCGTGGGCCAGGCCCAGGAGGAGGCTTCGGAAGCGCAGGGGTACTACCAGTACTCGGGCTGCGCCTAGCTCGGCTGACTTTTGTTCGCTGTATAGGAGGCCATTGTCCCAATAGACCCAGTGGGTTCCGGTCCGGTCACCGGCGGTCTGTGCTTCTGCTTGTTGTCGGAGTCCCACGAGGGAAGGGCAGGTGGCCTGTTCCTGGCAGAACTCTTCCCGGGAGGGACCTCCCTCACAGCGCCACTGGGCCATCTCGGGCAGTTCTCCGAGCTCAGTCAGTGCCTCAGGGGCGGAAGGTTCCGGCCCTTCTCCCGGGTTAGTGTCTTCTTCTCCTTCCGAAGGAGGGTTGTCCATTTCTGGTGGGGTGCCCCGGTTCTCGGGGACAGTGTTCGGTGGGCGGGTCTCACCGCCCTCGGAGAGGGGCAATCACGCGGTCATGGAGCGCGTGGTGGCGCAGACCCATTCGGGTAGGCCCATCATCTCGAGATGGGCTCTTCGTTCCACTTGCCCCCACGGGGAACTCTCAAGGTCGTTGCCCAGGAGGCAGTCTACGGGCTGGGATGTTCGGACGGCTACCTTCAATTCTCCGGAGACTCCTCCCCACTCGAAAGGCACCAGAGCCATCTGGCAGAGGCTCTCGGAATTGTCGGAGGATATGACCGGACAGAGGGCACCGGGTAGGATCTGGTCTTCAGAGATTAGGTTGCAGTGGACCGCGGTGACACTTGCCCCGGTATCGCGGAGGCCCTCGACTCGGTGGCCGTTGATGGTCACCTGCTGTCGGTACTTCTTCGTGTTGGCGGGCAAGGGTGTCCCGGGGACCATTTCTCGATCACCAAGGGAGACCAGGGCCATGGCAGCTGGTTCCCACTCTTCGGAGTCCTCGATCTCTTCCCCTAGGGCCCCGGAGGCCATCTGCCGGGCCGGGGGGTTGGTCGTTGCAGTTCGTTGATACTGGGGACACTGGGGGGTCATTGGCGTAGTGTCCGGGCTGTTGGCATCGGAAGCAGGTGATCCTGGTTCGTGGCCCTAGCCGCCCGGGGCTCCGGTGCTGGCTGGGGACGGGGCTGGACCTGCCGCTGGTGGGCTGCTGGGAGGGCTGTGCGGGGGCCCCCCTTGGAAGTCTCTCGGTCAGCCGTGGTTTCCCCCGCCCCTCTGGCGGGGTGGTCCTTGACTGTGGCGACCGTAGTCTCCCACGGGGCCTCGGGTGGCCCGGGTGTTTACCCAACGGTCAGCCTCGGCGGCCAGCTTTCGAGGGTCGGTGAGTTTACTGTCCAGGAGATGTTGGCGCAGTTCTACAAAGCAATTGGCCGCTAAATGTTCCCAGGCGATCAGATCAAACAGCTCTTCGAAGGTGGAGACCTTGCTGCCCTTGATCCACCCGTCCAAGGCCCGGCTGTAAAAGTTCACGTATTCTACCCATGTGGTGCCCGGTATCTTTTTGCAATCTCGGAACCGTTGCCGGTACATCTCGGGGGTGAGTCCATACCGGCCCACGAGGGCTTCTTTCATGTGGCTGTAGGAGTTCATGACCGTGGAGGGCAGGTCCAGCAGGGTATCTCTTCTTTCGCTTAAGAACCGGCCCCATAGCCCAGCCCCCCAATCCTTCTGCGGGACTCGGTGAGAGGTCATGGCGACTTCGTAGGCCTTAAACCACTGCTGGATATCGTCATTTTTGTAATACTCCTTTACCACATCCTTGGGGATGTGGACTTTGGCTTCCACGGTGGGAGCGGATGGTAGATTCCCGGAAGGTCGTGACTCTTCGCTTTTAGCCCTCAACTCGATCTCTTTCAGGCTGCGTTCATGTTCCAGCTGGAGTTTCTTTTCGTCGTGCTCTCTTTGGCGTCTCTTTTCCTCGAGTTCCCCTTGTAGCCGTAACTGCTCGACGACTAACTTTTTCTCGGCCAGTTTTAGTTCTCCCTCGATTTTCAGCTTGGCCAGTTCAAGTTCGTGGTTGCGGCCTCTCTCTCGGTCTGCTAGTTCCTCGGGGGACAGGTTCCCCTCTGGCCCGCTGTTTCTCACCGGGATACTTTGTGGTTCTGTGGTAAATAATTTAATTACCGGGACTTAATTTGATACAGAAACATAATAAAATAGCTCAGTAAATAAGAGGCAGAATCCGTGGTATTAGAGGTTCGGAATGGGCTTTATTCCAGAGGTCGATTATAATCGGTTGCTCCAGGTTCCATCACCACGAAGGTTCAGGAAGTGAAGTACATACGTTATTGACAATCAATTACTTTTATACAATAAGCATTACAGTGAAGCAAATACAAGAGGCGTAACAATTGATAGTGGAGATAATATATTCATACGTGGCAAAGATAGGCGTAACTGGGTGTGTTTACAGAACGTCATCAGATGTGATGTCATAAGAGGGTGGTCACATGAAAGAATTTCGCAATGTCAGCAGAAATACTTGGCAGAAATGAGCGCGCAGCAGTATGACGTGTGATTGACGTGCAACTAGGGGGTGAAGGGGACTTGACATTTAGCTCTACATATGGCGACAGAAGTCTGGAGGGTCAAGTCAACCTAATCCCAAATCATATCTAACATCCTATGTTTAAAGAACTAAGTTATCCAAAAGAGAGGTCTCTTCGAGTGGAATCTTATTCTATACTGACTATACTGACTGTTAGTGCGTGTACAAGCGTCTAAGTGTCTATACTAGATGCGAGGGCGGAATCTTCCATAGTAACAGGGCTATGAATCATTTGCATGAAGACAGAGAAGCCGGGCCTTTGCTCGGTAGCTGGCAGAATGTTTACTTAAGCTACTAGACAGGAATGCATTGGGCAGGGAGCGGAGCAGATAATTTTCGAAGGTGAAATACAGTTTTTGGCAGGCAGCAGGCTGATGTCAGGCTTCGTGAGCCGCGCAGAGAATGAGACAAAGTTCATGGTCACAGATGCAGGCTCAGACTGGAGCTTTCAGAGGCAGAAGGCAAGAAAAGCTTGATGACAGAATCAGGGCCTACTCGCCTGGACTGTAAAATGGCATAAGTGAACCATATAAAGGCGGTGGCCTTTCGTACTTAGGAATGGAATATCCGGCCCATTCATGGCGGATCTGAAAGAGGACATGTTAACGGTGGACGCACATGTATTTGCGTCTTCATAACTGGAACTGGAGGGAACATACATGTACTTGTGACATGCACATAGAACCGTTGGGGTCCAAGATAGGGGACATAACTGACCAGAAAAATCCATATTTCCACATTCCCTCCTTGTCCCCTACTTGCCCGTCAAGAGATATCAATCTTCATTAATCCATTGATCTGTTCATATAGCATCATTTGTTCTTCTTTCTTCTTCCGGGATCTTGAATGAAAATCTTGATGTGGAATGCACGATGTGGCACACAGACCACAAATCGCTGGTCCACACTGTAGACATAGACAGCAACTGAATAGTATGAGAAGGCCAATACCTAGGAAGGATAGAACTCTCCATCCAAAGGTAGATAATACACTCCAAAACCAACCGGACCAAGTCCATGTGCCTGGATTCTGGTGTATCTGGCTTACAATCTTATGAAGACGAGTTATGGCTTTATATACAGATGGCGAATTTTCTGGTATGAAAATGCAACAGCTTGATCCGATGACCCTACAAGCTCCGCCCCTATCAGCCAGGATGACGTCAAGGACAAGACGATTTTGAAGCACAACAATCCGCATAGCAGACTGCTCTTCTGTTAAATTGCCTAAGGCGGAAATAGTTTCGTTCACTACTGCTTCAAGGGTTCTAGTTAATCTACGTATCAGCTTACTATTAGTAACGGTACCTATATAGGGAAAGAGACCTTTATTGAAATCGGTGTATTTTTCCCATGCTGTTTCAGTGTAGTCGACTATTGGGAGATCTCTCCTTACTCTATTATATACTAAATTAATATTTCTGTGATAATCAGGAGGAGCTAGAAAAACAGGTGGCAAAAGGAATCCAATGTAGCAAGTACCATCCCAATCTAGAGGCAAACGTACATATGCCGTCTGACCACATATGAAATAGGAATGGCGGGAAGCTCTAAATGTAGACTTGCCTTGATCACTAAATTCTACTACAGTGGTGCATTTACTATGGCCCATGTGTATGGAACCATTCTTTCTTATACATAATTCACCTTTTACTGGAAGTATTGACATAGCGGGCAAAATTGAAGTAGCTTCGGATTCGACATTCAAGATCAGGAGATTAAGCGTAAAGTTACCTAATCCATATACTTCATTTTCTAGATCAGTTCCTGTTCCTTTGGGAAGTCCCTCCTTGTTGGGGTGGCAGACCTTAAGTAAAACTAAGTTCAGATTTCCCCATACCCCATTGTCTTGATAAACTGCAGAGTTCGAATCTTGGGAATTAATTAAACTAAACCATGCTCCACAGGAGCCGTTGTGTGTGAACGGGTATGGAAAAAGAGGTAGAATTCCTTTATCATCCTGATAGGGAGGGAGTCGGCCACATATCCAACAATTTGTAGCATTGCTAACCTGATGGGAATGATGCAACATACTAATAAACGTGTTATTGCGCAGTGCAAATCTATAAGACAACTCAAGCGGAGGTAATTTACTAAAAGAATGTTCAGCAGTAACATTGTAAACATGTCTAGAAATAGGATAATATATGTGCAACAATATACTTGCAGTAATTATTAAAAGACTTGAGAAAAATAAAATTAATAACGTCACTATGCAATGACCACGCAGTGATTTACAGTACGCCTGTCGTTTCAACATTTTTCGGGTGTATTCTCTATTCAGGTCCAAGGGATACATGTCAGAGACAATTCAACCGCTTCACCTTGGAGAGGACTTAAACAAGCAAATTGCTCGACTGATTGGGCCTGAGCTTTAATTTATAATGTTCAGAATCACTTTTTTCCACAAAAGGAAGTTTTGAGTCAATGGGTGAAGACACACAAGGTGAGGTATTCACATCTGATTTTAGTCCATGAAATTTCTTGATATGACTTGAATGAATCCATCCCTTTCTGCCTTCGATCTTCACGGCTGTTCTTGTGGTGAGCAACACCAGCTGAGGTGACCTCCACCTAGGTTCCAGCTGAGTCTTTCGATCAAAGTTCCTCACGAGGACCAAGTCTCCTGGAACCACGTCATGGGGTTTCACCTCAGTGTTGTCAGGAAAAGCTGCAGCTACCTGTGAACGACAAGATTGTAGTGCAGACATCAAGGAAGCCAAGTAATCTGTCAGCATGTTACAGTCAATATCAGTTATTTTGCGTGGTACAGGCGTCCCCCACATATTTGGTGGTCTGCCGAAGATCACTTCATACGGGGATAGCCCTGTTCGAGAGTGTGCTACCATTCTTGTGTAAAAGAGTGCAACTGGTAATGCTACTACCCAGTCGACACCTTTCTCTCTGCATATTTTGGATAATCTTATTTTCAGAGTCTGATTATGTCTTTCTACGAGACCTGCTGCTTCGGGGTGTCGGACACAGTGGAATTTCCACTGATAGCCTAACAAAAGTGAAACGTGTTTCATTAATTCGGATGAGAACGGCTGGCCGTTATCTGAGTGAACAACACGTGGTAAACCGTATCGTGGGAAGAATTCTCGAACCAACTGTTTGGCAGTAGTCGAGGCAGTGTAATCTGAAACCGGGTATGCCTCCGTCCAACGGGAGAGAGCACACACAACTACGAGAACATATTTGAATCCTCTACATCGTTCCATCTGGATATAATCCATCTGGAGGACTTCAAAAGGATGATCAGGAGGGTGAAATCCACCCTGTTCTACGGGAACGCTTTTTCCTGGGTTGAACTGGCAACAGATCAGACAGGTACGAACTTTTTGTTTGGCTGCAGCTCGTAAATGTTTATTAAACCAAATGTGTTGAATGCTATCTAGCATAGCTTTTTCTCCTAGATGTGCAGGACTATGTACAGTGTTAATTATAACTTGGACCATTGAATCAGGAAGGAACCACACAGATTTTTCCTTCATCATCCATCCTTGATCGGTTTGGATCCCTCCTAATTCAGTCCATTTCTTTATTTCATCTGGTGTAGCATATGTCTGTATGTCAATTACATCAAGAGCGGGATCCTTAACCATCATACAATGTGGTGGTGTCTGGACTATTGTCTTTGTCATGTCGGATGTTTGAGTTTGAGCAGTCTGTTTAGCTGTTCTGTCAGCTAGATCATTGCCTTGAGAAATGATATCAGTAATTTTCGTATGAGCTTTGCATTTCATAATCGATATTGCAATGGGCAAATGTATTGCATCTAATAAAGCATGAATGAGGGGTCCGTGCTGAATGTGGGCACCGTGAGAAGTTAAATAACCTCTCTCTCGCCACAGCACGCCGAAGTCATGTACGACTCCGAATGCATAACGTGAATCAGTGTATATGTTGACTTTTTTATTTGTGGCTTGAATACAGGCTTGTGTCAGAGCGACGAGCTCTGCTGCTTGAGCGGACAAGGTATTTATACACTTGGTTTCAATAATTTCAGTGTCTGTGGTGACTGCGTAAGCGGCCACTAACTCTCCCGTACTTGTTCTCATACATGAACCATCTACATACAACGTCAGGTCTGGATCTGACAATGGAACATCTGTCAAGTCTTGTCTGGGTTTCGTCGTGATTGTAATAACATCAATACAATCGTGGGCTAATGGGTCTGTTCCATTTACAGGTAAAAGTGTGGCAGGATTCAATGTGTTACAACGTCTGATTTCTATATGTGGCTGAAACAATGTTAGTTCATACCCTGTAAGTCGCGCTATAGTCAAGTGTTGTGTTTGCGTTCGATTCACAAGAACCTCTACGGCGTGTGGTACTTGTACTGTCAATGGATGTCCTAACACTATGGCATCGCTTTGTCTGATTGCTAAAGCTGTCGCTGCCACTGATTTCAGGCACGCAGGCAGAGCCTGAGCTACGGGATCTAATGTACTAGAAAAATAAGCACATGGTTTGTGTGCTCCTGCTTGTTCCTGTGTGAGTACTGACAAGGCAGTACCTTCTCGTTCTGTAACAAAGAGTGTAAAATGTTTTCTGTAACATGGTGTTGCTAAAACAGGTGCTTGGCATAGAGCTTTCTTTAAGCTTTCAAAAGCTAGTGTGTGTTCCTGAGTCCAAGGGAGAACAGTCGATGTGGCTGCCTCCTGTGTTGTCAACTGAATGAGTGGTTTTGCTAGAAATGCATACTGAGGGATCCACTGCCTACAATATGAAGTGAGGCCTATGAAAGCCCGCACCTCCTTTTGTGTCTTGGGTATTGGCATGTTAGCTATTAACTGAATGCGGTCGGGTGTAAGCTGCCTTCCCTCCTTGGACAGCGAGTGACCAAGGTAAATAACTCGCTGGACACAGAATTGCAGCTTAGAAGGGGACACCTTGTGCCCCTTTTCGGCTAGAAATTGTAAAACCGTCAGTGATGCTTTTTCACATTCAGGTTCGCTTCGGGCGGTGATCAGCAGATCATCGACATATTGAAGCAAAGCAGTGTTAACTGGCATGTGGATACTGTCGAGTTCTCGTTTCAGTGCTTGGCTATAGATGCTGGGGCTTTCTGTAAATCCTTGAGGTGCGCGTGAGAATTTGAAGCTACGTCCATTTAAACTAAATCCGAACAAATATTGGCTTTCCGGATCTATTGGGACGCTGAAAAAGGCATTTTTGAGATCAATTACAGTAAAGAATGTTGCTTCGGAATCAATAGCTGTCAGTAATGATGAGATATCGGGGACCACAGGGAATTGGGGCACAATACACTTGTTTAATTCGCGCAGATCAATAATTAATCGATACACTGGCGGGGCCTTCGGATCTGTTCGTTTGAGAATCGGAATTATCGGTGAATTACATACATTGGAGTCTGTTTCTACAACCACTCCTTGGGCAATGAGCTCGTCAATGATTTGTAGTAAAGCCACTACAGCATCTGGTGGTAACTTGTATTGTCGCATTCGTGGTAGTACCACTCCTGCCTTTAGTGTAACTCGATATGGTGTAATATTCATGCAACCAACATCAGTAGGGCCTTGTGCCCATAGATGTGTAGGTAAAGTCTGCAATCGGGGATCCATGTCTTTAGACACATAATGACCTTTAAAATCACGTAAAAACAATCTTACTCCTTCCGGAGAACAACATATTATAGCTCCTAGAGCTTTCAATGTCTTTATTCCTAACAGGTTCTCTGGACATGATTTAGTAAGCAACAAATCTGTAGTTCGGGTCAAAGGTCCTATCGTAAGTGGAAGAGGTTGCGACACTTCATTAACAATAGGTTTTCCTGAAAAACCAAGGGAAATATTCTGTGAGCCTGAGAGGGGCGCCCCTGGAACTTCACTACGTTTTATAGTTGTTCGACTTGCCCCTGTATCGAGTAAAAATTTTCTGTCTTGGCCTAATAATTCACTGTGCACATAAGGTCCTTCTTGATCTACAGGGATATCGATAAGGGGTAAGTCAACTTCCCTCTCTAGGCTGGTTCATGCATATCGTTGATAATCAGGATAGTCATACTGTGCGGTCTGGTACAGTTGTCGTGTCGTGGTTTGTGTGGCAGCAACAGGCAGCGCTGGTGCAGCTGGCACAAACTGTATAGACTGTTGTGGAGCTGGCATGGCCTGTGCATGCTGCGGTGCTCCTTGTTCATTCTGATCCTGTCTAAGTGGCCGTGGTCTTTCTTTTGTAATACCCGTGGCGATATTACGCTTCAGGACTGGACAATCGTGTACATGATGACCTAGTTGTTTACAATAGTTGCATGTCCCTTTTACAGGTCCTGCTAAATCGCCAGAATGTGTCGTACCCTTTTTATGTCCTTCAGCTGGAACTGTCTGGGAGACTAGCATTTTCATTTTTGTGTCTTTCATGCGTCTTTGTTCATGATCTTGTTCCTCTCTAATTCTATTGTGATGATACTGTAACATTTGTAACATTTGTGATGGAGTGTTACCTTGCCACGTACTCTCGAATTTTAATACTCTATTCTTCACTTGGGGCAAAGAATTTTCAACTAATTTTGTCACAAACAGATGTGGGTATGACTCGCCACTTGCTTTTATACCACTATTTATACCAAAACATTTTTCGAATCGGGCATAGAAATCACTAGTGTCTTCATCTTGCTTTTGTTTACAGGCTGAGATTGCACCCCAGTCTTCCTTTTTCGTAGTTAGTAAACGTGGCAGTACCTGTACTAGTAAACCTGGCAGTGCTTTAGTTTTGTCCCCAAGCCCCGAACCTGGACCTCGGGCCTTTTCTTCATTTTCTAATGCTGTCCACTCTATCTTTTGGTCTCCCACCTCCCACTCTTTTTCCTTGAGTTTTTCATAAATGCCAGCAGGCATTAATACCTTTAATATTGTCATAATGTCGGGATAGGTATACTCTCCCATGAGTAACATGTCTTTAATTTCTCGGTGGAAACCCGCTGGGTCTTTGTCATGACTGGGTACCACTTTCTTCATTTCTAACAATTCTATTTTTGATATGGGCGTATATACATATACACGTTTAAAATTATTGTCCTCGCCCTTTATTGGGTGCACTTCTCGTAAGGGATTCTGTCTGTCCATGTAATACGTGGTTCTTTCCTTAGTGGGCAGTGAGACATGTTCTGGGCATATAAAAAGAATGTACTGCTTTCTTGATTCTAGTATTTCTTTAATTAGCTTAGTACCTGAACCTCTCCATTTATTCGTGAGTAATTCAGTCAATATATCAGGTAAGGGACCAGGATCTGAATGTTGGCTTTTATATAGTATAAGAAGTTGTTGAATCATATAAATCCCAGCTAAACGCTGTTCATCTGGGGTGAGATTCAAAAATGTGTGGGCTATTGTATTATCACCATACATTCCGGGACTGTCAATCCAATGAACGGCTGACCTAGCTAATTCTTGTTCATCCATAGAATCAAGAAAATGATAACCCCTTCGTTCTCGCAGTAATTTGTCAGCGGCTTGGAATGAATGCTCGTTAGACCTTATGTTTATTATTGGTGTTTGAAAATTCCTGTTATTTTCTAGACATATCGGACGTATCGGATCAGTAAGACATCCAGTACTATTACAAGATTTTCCTCTACCTACATAGGCTATGGTTCCTGACTGTCCTGTGGGCAGTCCTGATCCTTCTTCCTCCTCGTTTTGTTCAAACTGGTCTACCGTTAATCTTTCTTCGTGTAGGCGTTCTATTTCTTTACGGATCTTTCTGCACATGGCTATTATACATTTTTGCCTATCATGTCTCCCTTCTGATATATTCTGGCTCCATCTAGTAAGAGTTTGCATTATTTCCGGATCTACCCCCGGTCGGTCTTGATTTCTGATTACGCAATTTATGAGGAAACGTAACAGTTCCCCCTGTATTTCCACTTTCTGGTATTCCATAGCTCTGTTAATACATTCAGAATCTCGCCCTGTTTGGACATAATGATATATATTGTCTAGATGCATAGTCATTCCTGGTAACTTCCCTAAATACACCGTGGCTCGTCTGATACGTAATGATGCCAGGATCATTTCGTCCTCCTTGCCGGGCACAGGGTCATATCTACAATCTACTAGAAGTTCCTTAAGCGTGCGGGCATTTATGAGTTTGGGGGTACGTGGATGTGCTGACTCTTGAAAAGTAAGTTTATTTATTCTAGGTGGCGTAGAAAAGATATTGGTAGCACCTCCGGTAGCCCCGTCTGGGGTATCGGGTGTGAAAGGATTCGTTGAACGTGATACAGCAACTATAGGTGTGGATACAGCTATAGAAGTAGCTGTAGGGACAGATGCAGAAACAGATGTGCTTGCCGGAACTTGTGTCAGAACTTGTTGCTGTAGGGATACGGGTACTGGATCTTGGCGATGAACCTCCCTGGCAGGCGGTCTATGTGGGGCGGGATTAGCATACTCGGGAGCTGCGTCATCTAAATATGAGGAGAGAAAAACATCTTCTGCGGTTCTAGGATGCCCCTTAGGATGTACCTTTATTGGAAATAATGGGGTTGGCAAGTCTTTTGGTATCCCTGGAGTAGCCTTAGGTAATCCTTCAGCCAGAAGGGGATACATACCATTCATAAGGGCATTTCTTTGTCTGTCTACTTGTTCTGATTTCACTCGTGCACCTTCTTTAATTAATAGATTTTCTCGGACTTCATTTGAATTCTCTTTACTCTTCTCTTCCTGTCTACGTGCTTTTTCTGTACGTCTATACGATTCTTTACGCCATAATTCAATGGCGTCTTTCTGTGATTGTCTAGCTTTCTTTTTCCATAATTCTTCCTCTACTTTCACGATGCACTCTGCATCCCAGGTCCCAGCTGCGGGCCACCTCTGACTTTCTGGTAATTCCTTAGTGTAGTCTACCCATAAATCGAGAAACAATATGGCGTCTAGGCCATGTTTATGATACATGAAGTACCCTGGAGTGTCCCTAGGAGGAATGGGAACAGCTTCTTCGAGTACCCCTTTTCTAGTTGTGATCTGTCTTAGTTTCGAAAAGAGCGGCATATTGAGAACTGGTCTGCTACTTGATCTTGAACAAACTTAATACAATAAAACACAATAATGAACAGTCATTCATACCACAATATGCAGGACGTATCAATACATTTAACATTTAACATTTAAAATGGGCAGCGGTGATGATGACGATGATCTAAGAAAAACTTAATCATTAAAACATAATACTCGACATTAACTGATTTATTCTGAATTTATATACTTGATATACTAGATATACTGCTAAACAGTACAGATACACTGCTGAAACAGTGCAGACCGGATTTGTGTACCCAAACCCGTCTGGACCGGCACAACTTATGTGCACGCCAGAACGCCTCCCCAGTAATGGTACTCACCGGGTAGCTCGAAACGGAAGGCCTGAACTGAACTTGAACCGGACTGGACTCGACTTGAACACTTCGGACACTGGACTCGACTTGGGACTTCGGAAACTGGTGGGCCTCTGTATACCTCGGATCTTGCTCTCTCAGCTAGGCTCTGGTCGGGATACTTCGCACTTCTCACCGCCTCGTCTGGGTGTTGATCGCAGCCTCAGTCGCCCCCGCTTGACCGGAGGGAGATACAGGAAATCCTGCTGGTACGCGTTGTTGTCCGTCCAGCTGTGGCAGGAGACCGGGCCTGCAACGCACCGCCGGCGCGTGAGATGAGAAAGTGTCCCTGTTCGGGCGCCATTCATGTGGTAAATAATTTAATTACCGGGACTTAATTTGATACAGAAACATAATAAAATAGCTCAGTAAATAAGAGGCAGAATCCGTGGTATTAGAGGTTCGGAATGGGCTTTATTCCAGAGGTCGATTATAATCGGTTGCTCCAGGTTCCATCACCACGAAGGTTCAGGAAGTGAAGTACATACGTTATTGACAATCAATTACTTTTATACAATAAGCATTACAGTGAAGCAAATACAAGAGGCGTAACAATTGATAGTGGAGATAATATATTCATACGTGGCAAAGATAGGCGTAACTGGGTGTGTTTACAGAACGTCATCAGATGTGATGTCATAAGAGGGTGGTCACATGAAAGAATTTCGCAATGTCAGCAGAAATACTTGGCAGAAATGTGCGCGCAGCAGTATGACGTGTGATTGACGTGCAACTAGGGGGTGAAGGGGACTTGACATTTAGCTCTACATATGGCGACAGAAGTCTGGAGGGTCAAGTCAACCTAATCCCAAATCATATCTAACATCCTATGTTTAAAGAACTAAGTTATCCAAAAGAGAGGTCTCTTCGAGTGGAATCTTATTCTATACTGACTATACTGACTGTTAGTGCGTGTACAAGCGTCTAAGTGTCTATACTAGATGCGAGGGCGGAATCTTCCATAGTAACAGGGCTATGAATCATTTGCATGAAGACAGAGAAGCCGGGCCTTTGCTCGGTAGCTGGCAGAATGTTTACTTAAGCTACTAGACAGGAATGCATTGGGCAGGGAGCGGAGCAGATAATTTTCGAAGGTGAAATACAGTTTTTGGCAGGCAGCAGGCTGATGTCAGGCTTCGTGAGCCGCGCAGAGAATGAGACAAAGTTCATGGTCACAGATGCAGGCTCAGACTGGAGCTTTCAGAGGCAGAAGGCAAGAAAAGCTTGATGACAGAATCAGGGCCTACTCGCCTGGACTGTAAAATGGCATAAGTGAACCATATAAAGGCGGTGGCCTTTCGTACTTAGGAATGGAATATCCGGCCCATTCATGGCGGATCTGAAAGAGGACATGTTAACGGTGGACGCACATGTATTTGCGTCTTCATAACTGGAACTGGAGGGAACATACATGTACTTGTGACATGCACATAGAACCGTTGGGGTCCAAGATAGGGGACATAACTGACCAGAAAAATCCATATTTCCACAGTTCATGGGCGGAGTCTCCGTCCGTTTGGGTCGGGGGCGCCCCCGTCTCGACCCAGGTCTTCAATTCTTTTTGGAAGTCTTCCTTTGTGCTTAATCCGGTGGTAGCGATTCCAAGGTCTTTGCAAAATTGTTTTAATTCTCTATGCGTATAATAGTCCAATTGATCCTCCCGGAACGTCGAGCTCATTCCGGTACCTGCGGCACCCAGGGAGGTTTCTCCTTCCATCTCTGTTTGGTAGTGCGTCAGTCGTTCACTGCACGCTCTCTTTCGGTGTCGGCTCGGATCCCGTCGTCTGCCACCAAATGTTGGAAAGGCGTTCGCCGGAGGGGGGGTTCGATGCACGTCTTGCCCACCCCGTTGACCCACCTCTCCCAAGTAGGCCGAACCAGGCGCGCACACCCTGAGCTTACACTACGAACAGAGTGACACCACACGTATTCTTTGTAGGACGATAGGTTCTTTTATCGAAGGTTTCAAGGGATCTTTATGATCCAAGGTGTAAGGAGTACATCAGCGGCACAAGAGTCTGCAAATCGGTGGTAGGGGAATGGGGGTAGCGGGACAGTCTTTGAAGGTAGTGTCTCTGCAAAGTACCCGGCGGATAGCTCACAATCCTCGAGCTGGAGGGTGTTGTTTCTCTGGGCGATCTCTTGCCAATTCGTCCTCGAGGGGAGAGCCGCGAGTCACTCAGCAGGCACAGGTAGTCGGAGTTCGGGAGCCGCGATCTTGTCAGCAGGGCTCAGATGGTTCAATGGCTGGGGGGCCGCGAGTCACTCAGCAGGCCAGGTGGTTCGGAGTTCGGGAGCCACGATCTCGTCAGCAGGGCTCAGATGGTTCAATGGCTGGGGGCCGCGAGTCACTCAGCAGGCCCAGGTGGTTCGGTATTCGGGAGCCGCGACAGCGTCAGCAGGCTTCGATGGTTCCAGGTCTTCTCTGCCATTCGTTCCTCCGGCACCCCTTATTATACTCCCCCTGCCCTTTGAAGTCCGGAGTCCTCGCAGAGAGGGGCCTTGGGTGACTGAGGGGGTTCGGCGGGATTTCCTGCCGCTCGTTTCTTTGGTCTTTTCAGGTGGGTCTGGGAGGGACCCCAGACGCTCGGCAGGCGAGGCGCCTGCTCCCCAGGGGCCTGGTGGCCGATCGAGTCCTCCCGGGGGAAGGCGACCCGAGGTGTGACTGGGCTGGCGCCTCTGGGTCTGGCTCGGGGGTTCCCGCTCCCTCGGTCGGACATGCGTGGTAGGGTGTCGAGTCTGTCGGGGGCTCTGGCCGGCCCTCGGGTCTGTGTGGCTGGGGCGGCCGGAGTCGGAGATGCCGTGTCTTGGGGGTGGTTGCAGGTTGGCTGGATGATCGGGAGGGCATACGCCGTGAGGCCGGTCTCACAGTCGCCTAATTGAAGTTCTATCTCTTCTACATAATCACAAGTGTTCTGTAACACCACGGCACCACCCTTATCGGCCGCTTTGATGACAATAAAATCGTTGTTGCGCAGGGAGCTTAGTGCGAGTCTTTCTTCCTTGCTAATGTTGAATTGTATATATTTTCTTTCATCCAACAGTTGCATAGTTTCTTGTAGAACAATCTTCTCAAATGCCAATATCTTTTCGCTCATCAGATAGGAACCCGGTGTAAAGGTGGAGACGGGTCTAAAGCTGGTGGCGGTTGTTCTCGGATTGTAGTTATTTTTACTAAAATAGTATTTTAGTCTGATCTTTCGAAAGAATTTCTGAAGTTCAAGTTTTACTTGGAACGAGTCAGGTATGACAGTAGGCACAAATGAAAGCCCCTTAGCAAGGACATTTCTCTCAGCATTGGACATTATGTGAGTTGACAAGTTGATTATGGGTTCACTCTGATCTAGCATGTTGATGTTGTACAGGGGTTCAGCCTGGCTCAATGTAACATTTTCAATCGACTGTGGCGCTATGGTGTTAAGGTTGGGGGGGCTAGTAGTTGTCTCATCATTGGGAACGATAATTGCATTCTGCGTAGTCAAGAGGTTGGTACTATGTACGTTGACAGACAGCACCTCATTATTGACCATAGTAATGATGTCTGTGATACTATTGTCAATAGTGGTAAGGATACCATCACAGGGAACGGTAATTGCATTCTGTGTAGTCACGATGTTAGTATTATGTACGTTGGACGACAACACCTCATTATTGACCATGTCTGTGATACTGTTGTCAGTAGTGGTGAGAATAGATCTAATCAGCGTTTCAGGGAAGTTTCAGTTAACTCTCTGGATTTCTACCATTTGTAGGTTTGTCTCCGGGTTGAGATTTCCCCGTGTGTTTCTGGTTGGTAGAAGCGAACCCGTGATGTTCCTTGTTGTGTGTTTCTGCCTCTGTTCCAACCCCTTGGTCTCTCCCAGTTCTGTGATCTCCCCCCTCCCCTGTTTGTCTGTCGGTAACCCTCCCCTAAATAATGTGGGCCCTGGTTACCTTGGAAGCTAGTGGGAGGTCTCTCTGGGTCGGAGTCTGAACCACTCCCCGCCGAGGAGTCTGAGAATGTTTTAAACCTCCTTGGGCCCTGCCTACTTCTATTGGTGAAAAAACCTTGGCTGTCCTGTTGGTAATAGTCGTCAGCCAAGTAGGGGTAGGTTATATTCTTATCGTAACTTCTTATGTCTTTTGCTAGTCTAACTTCCTGTTTAATGTGACTGTATTGAAATCAGCCAGTGTCTTTTCAGCTCGTTCTAGGGCTTCTTTAGCGTTTAGGAGGGCTCTATCTTCAAGAATCTCTTTCTTTAGGTCAGTGATTTCCTGCGTGAGTTTCTTGACGTACTCAATCGCAGTTTCAACCCCTAGGACCATCCAGTGTCGAGAGCAATTGTTTGCCACGAAGCGAAAGCCCTCTCTGAATTTTGGGATGTCTATAAATATAGCAGGTTTGTTGCGCACTTGCAATCAAGTCCATTCGAGTCACCTAGCTATTCATGTCCTGACCCCAATTATGAATACAATTGCTTTAATCACAGTGTATAGCCAACTGACTATGCGAAAAGTTCTGTATAACATTAATTTTTATCGATTTAATGCATTTAGCCCAAATTGTTCAATTCAAGTATGTTCGTTCGTTCTAACATTCATTTTTGATTTTATTGTATTCATTTCAAATGGTTTTGTTTAAACGCACTATTTGTTCAATTCGAGTATGATCGCTCTAAACTGTTGACCCGATCTCGATTCCACCGGGTGTTGCATTAGTCTGCTGAAGAGAGATAACCTCCTCCCTTAACCAACACTTTACACCTTGCATGGCCTCTTCAACATTTCTCAGAGCCGCTTGAAACAGTGCACATTTTAATTCTGCCCCACCCACTTGAATGAACCTGGACCACCTATTAATTAATTGGTTTCGATAACTTTGTTATCATTACGCCTCTGGCTGTAAGCTCACACGGAGCCGCGTCATACACGTAGCCGGTCTCTTAGCAACGAGACCCGGACGCTACTGCGTTACCTCCCCTGACTCGCATGACGGTGGGACGTCATATACGTAGCGGGTTGCCTAGCAACGAGCCCTGGAGGCTATCACACACGCCACGTTCACGCGCTCCGTCAAACTATTAAACAGACGTCCACCGGTACACTCGTGGACGTAGCTGGAGTAGATAGGACGTTTGCCTGCACCCGCTGACCGGAATAATTCGTTTTTCCCGGTTTCATCTAGGTAAGCGCTGTGAACTATCAGAATGTGGCGCTGTCCTTTGGATGCGATTCTTACAATAGGTGATTAATCCCCTCCGAACCTCTTTTGACAGAATCGCACAGTGATCTTCATGATCACAGGAGACAGGACGATTGCCTGTGACCCTTCACCACACCGATCTTTTAACTTTTAGAAGACAGGAGTCGATTCCCTCCACTGGGTGAGTCGGTCGATGCCCCGATGCTGACTAAATGTAATGTTTATTTAAATCACAGATCTTTTAAGTATTTAAGATCTAAACAACGCTTGCTTTCCCAATTAGGAAGCCCAAATTTGAAGAATTCTTGCAGTACACCCTTGCCACTGCGTGCACACTCGCCCTCTGAATCACCCCGGGCCCCGGTAGGTGAGTCGTTTACCCTACTAGCCTTGATTTATTCAGTTTTTCACCTCAACACACCTGACCTTATACATTACTGTTCCCCAGGCTGTCCCCATTATCCTTGTCCTGATGAAGACCCGCATTGACTAAGACAGTAATGCCCCCCTGGGTTGAAACGTCGACATATCCCCTGGACCAGCTGAAAGACTCTGTATAAAGACCCACTTATTCAGTCTACAGAACTATTCAAACAGCCGTTGTATTCTGGCCTTTTATCAAAGAAACGTCAATACCACAAAAGTCACTTTGTATATATTACGCACCTCACCACAGCACTGAGCACCACATGTCACTTTGTCACAAATTACAGTTTACCTTTTGTCGTGACAGCCATGCAAATTGAATGTGGGGATTTATAAATGACGTAATTTATAAAACTTTTCAAATACCCCCTTTTGGTCTCTATGTGTGTTGCTTATGAAAATTTGTCCTTTATGTGAATTAACCTATGATTGATCCAATGTTTTAAGAAATAGTACACACCCGACAGAACCAATTGTTTGTTTTGTATATGAACACCCAGGTTCTGAGGGATACTGGGTCACCCCATTGTTACTATAGTCTCTGTTATAGGGCTGAGTGAGCCGCTTTGGGACCTCTAGAAGAAAGTCCTTGTCATTACAAGAAATCTCCGTTTCAGAGGCCCGGTGCCTGTTTTGGAGAAGGAGAGGGAAGAGCAGCAGGAGAATGGCCATCCTGTCGTTAGTGGAGAAATCCCTGTTGCTGATTGATCTAGAGTCCCCAAGTTCTTTAGAGGGGGAGTGTATACTGGAACAGCAGCAGACAGGGGAGCTAAAAGGGAGCAAAGATACCAATCTCATTGCTGATAGCCCTTCTACAACTACTGTCCCTGAAAGCCCACCTTCATCCTTCACAAAGTCTCTCAATGTAGAAGCAGGGGTGAAATCTGCCATCCCTGCCACTACTCTTATGGCAAAAGTTGGTACCTTCTTTTTAAGGGTTTTTCATAAAAGGACACCTGCACAGAAAATAAATATGCAGTCTGAGAGGGCTCAAGCCAAGCAGTTACCAGTCTGTTAGTGGCAAACTGAGTATGTGAATCAACTGTTCCACGAGATTGGTCAAGTATGCAACCCCTCAATGAAAAAGTGTGGCACTTACAATTAACTACAAGTACAACGTGCTAACTGGCTTCCAAGATCCTGGTCACTTGGCGAAAATTAATGTAGCCTCTAGCTCAGACAGTTACTTATCAGAATGTTCATCTACAATCTGTTGTATACAGAATAAAAAAGCTCTGGGTTAGCCAAAGTATACTCCTCAGGAGAGACTCTTAGATTGTTTGCAAAAATACACGCCATTCGGACAAATTAAACACATTAACAATGTGCAAAGTGAATCATGGTGCCCATTATTGGCCAGTTAAAGGCCATGTTTTCTAAAATGCAATTATAGAATCAATGGAGCACTTCTGTGGAAGAGAGACAGCTGTCTGCGGTCAGCTGAAATAGCTGCAAAATAAGGAAATGCTCAACTTGATCAAGCCCAGATAAAACCAAGGACACTTAGAATCTGTCATTATACAATGGTCTGAAGATATGGACAGGTGGTGGAACAGAATAATGCTTACAAGCAGTGGTCTTTGAGTAGTTACATAAGCATATACCTGAGGAGGGCGAGACTACCTCAGATCTCTGTAGTGCTCCTCTACGGCAGGTGCCAGCTGCACAACAAAAAATGCAGTCCACTCCAGGGCAATAATGCTGTTCTTTCAGGATTATCCAATAAAGGATATCATCATTGACAAAGCCTATAAGATGCACTCAAAAGATACTGCTAAAGATTTTTCATTTTTGGTTTTACAGCAACTGGCAGTTGAAACAGCTCTGCGCCGCTAAGAATTCAGGTGACTGATTTGGGAGGGCTGAAGCGCCTACCAAGATCATGCAGCAATACCAGTTGCTCTGAGTAATTAAAAGGGTTGGAGAGGCCCAGATCCTTCTGCTGGACAATATGTCCAAGGGTTGTTACGAGGCATGACCAGGCAAAGGATAAATATGGAAAGGACAGGAACAGTACAATATGGTTTTTGATAAAGAGTTATGTACAATAACAATCCAAAATCTAGGCTGAAAGCTATATGCTGGTGAAATGGAACGACAACAGTTCTTGTCTTCTGCACAGATTTAGCCTTTTCCTCTGTGTTTCCTTTGGACTCTGAATCTCACAAGAATTCTCTTATAACTTTGCTGCAAGGTGCTTGCTAACTGCGTTACCTCAATGTGGACCTCCTCTCTGGAATGCACAGAGTCGGTTGTATGACACACCCATGCATGCCTAAAGCATGCATGCCTTAACCATGCGGTCTTTACAACGACCGCATCTTTACCATGCATGTCTTTCCAACAAATTATGTTTTAAAGACATGATTGGTAAAGGTATATGTGTAGTAAAGATCTCACACCAGCCCTCCCTGACTTGAGCCCTAAAATTTGACCAGCTCTGTTAACTACCCCGACCCTGAGCCCTAAAACCCGGCCCCCCTAGCCCAAAGAAATTACTATGACCCCTGCACTTTCACCCTGAACCCTAGAAACTGGCCCCCAGCCCTGAAAACTGCCCCTTCCCCAGTTGCCCTGAGCGCTAAAACTTGGTCCCCTGCCCTAAATGCTACCCCAACCCCCCGCCCTGAACCCTAAAACCAGCCCATACCCCTTAAAACCTACCACCACCTCCCCCTGGCCCCAGCCCAACTTACCAAGCCGCATCCTGGTCCTTCCTGCCACATGTTTTCTGGTTCCTCTCCCTGCCCCTCCGCTCAGCCGGATAGAACGCAGACTGCCTTAACCTCGCATATGCATAATTAAGGCATATGTGTGGTTAAGGCAAGCGCTGTTCAGCTTGCAAATCAAATCAGGTGTTTGTTAAGCGAGAGTACTCACCCGTAAGGGTCTTGCGGCGAAACAGCACACATGCTTAGGCCCGCGTTGTAAAGGTCATTTCCCCAGGCAGTCATTCTGTTGCATCAGCAAGAGGAAATGGGCATGCAATAACCTAGAAGCATTTTCCCATGTTGTGGGGGTTGCGGCAAAGGGAGGATGGTTGGGAAGGAAGATGTAAAAAAAAAAAAAATAGGAAAGAAAAATAAAATGGTTCTAAGACTGAACACTAAACTACAGAATAGAAAGAGGAAGCCCCCTCCACCTTCAAATAGATTCAAGACAGGTAAAACTATTGTTTATACATGTGAATGCCTTGCTTATCTCACACAGGGGAAATAACTTTATGGCTTATTGTGAAGAAGGGAAGTTAGACAACTATATACCAGGTATCTAACTGGGAAATACGTGTTGGTTCACAAGCAAATACAATCCACAACTGGTTTATCAGATAGGGGTGTCTTTTTAGTCGTGTACAAAAATTCGGAGCTTAGTATTTAAAAGGTTCTACTAGATAAATCTGAAAGATTATCTACAATGTTATTGAAGTACAACCACTACCTCTACTATGCATAGCTATTTAGGTCCAGTGACACATGAACCCTGACCTTTAGATGAGCTGGCTTTGATCCTAGAATGATTCTTGATGATGATAATAATTGCTGGAAGTGACTTTGATGTTGCTCCGAAACCTACAGACATGGAATTCTTCATCTAGAGCACTGGTTCTCAAATGGTGGGCCACAAGCTGATTTCTGCTGGGTCGCAAACGTCCGAGCAACAAATAAAGATGCCTTCTGTATTTATCTTGCCATATTTGTTGCACTTAAAAGACAGAGGAAAAAGTGTCAGACTTCGTCTTCTGACAAATTAGCGTTTTTTAACATAGGGATTGGTGTTTACAAACTCTTCTCACTTTTCAGTCAGAGAAAGAAAAGTATAGTGAATTATGTGACACAGGGCCGGCTTTAGGGCGGTGCGACCGGTGCCACCGCGTGTGCTGGCTTCCTGGGGGAGCCGTGTTTGAAAGTTTGTTAAGCTTTTGAAGCACCTGCTGCAGCGTTTCTTTCCACCGGCAATTACCAGGCCTCACATAAATGTCAAGATAATTCGTGTGATTAATTATCTTCCTGGAGAGAGATCAGCATTTTGCATAGTTGATGATTTGACTTATGTGAAGTTAGTGCAGAGGGTTAATATGCCTCCTGCAAAGAACGTGTACCAAGTAGATTACAGAGTGCGTATGATGTAAACAGATCAGCAGGTTACTGCTTTCAAAAGAAACATCCTTTTGTAACTTGCAATGTATAACTTAAAGTCCTAATATAGAATAGTGAGCTATTAACTTTCATCCTAGAACTGCATACACACTGCAAAGTATACATTAGACCATTGATTAATATTGCAAAAAGGGTTAATTTGGCTAGAAATCGATTCTTATTATTAAAGAAAACTCCCAACTGTGCTATTTCTTTTTCGACTCTGCGTTTGTACTTCTCCACACCAAGCACTCAAACTATACTGCCTACCAGTATGGATAACGTGACTCCTACACTTTTACTCCTTTGGCTTATGTAACATTTCCTACACACTGATTTACACACGTATGATTGATTGTCTCTGTGTAATGTGTGTGTGATGCAAAGTGCTCAGACACCCTACACTGAGAGAGTGTGGTTATGGAGACTTGGTCACTGTTAAAGGGTGCTAGTGAGAGAATCCGTGGTGGAGGTGGTCATTGGGGGGGCGCCAACAAACACTGTCGCACAGGGCGCTACCAGCACTAAAGCCGGCCCTGATGTGACACTCTTGCTGGGGCACAGGTGTGTGAAAGGAAAGGCTGTAGGATCTCCTTTTTTGTAACACATGTATAACTGGAGTGGCGCTAAGACCAGCCAGGCAAAAACACTATAGCCTAATAATGTAATCAGTCACTAGCAGCAGGTAGCTAGGTATATTTCTGTTTTAGGCTTCCCCTTGCATTTTTCAACCTTGCTTCTTTACTTGGCTGGTTGGGCAGTTGTCCTCTACCCCCTCTGGAATGTCTTGTATAGTTAGACGTCAGAGGCTGTGAGTTTCTCGAGTTATTTTCTTATTTTTGAAAGCCATAGTCTCTCTGCAGTCAGGGGGTGTTGAGTTCTAAACTTAATTCCCATTTCTCTGCTGTAACCACAGACAAGATGACTGAGAGGTATGATCCATTTGGTTTTCTGATAAAATTTAGCAGCCTAACATTTTTAGAAAGAAATTAAAGCTTATGCTGAGTATACTCAGGAGTGTTGACATTTTAAACCCGTCTTCTGGAGGCCTTATCCCCCTATGGATGCACCCATCTCTCCTAAATGAAATTTCAAATGTAGGACTTCAAGGATGTTAGAGAAAAAGACAGGGAGGAAGTTCGATGGATGCATGGCTGGGGTTTCTTTATTTGGCTGATATTCAAATCTGGCTGCTGCTACAATTAAAGGAATATTATTGAGCGAACCAATCAAAGATGGCCATAATAATATGCTTGAACTTTTGTTTTAGCAGAGTTCAGACAGGAGCTTTATCACACACATATTCTGTATTGAGTATGTTTCTGGACTTTATGAACAGAAAGATACGTTTTAAACAGTTTAACGAGCATGTAATATTAAAGTGCGAGACAACATTATTAAGGAAATGCCAGGGCTACCAGTAGCTTTGAATAGGAGAATGATTAAATAATTTTCCCTGTATTGAGGATGACGCCTGGGGAGAAACATTTTGATACTTTATAGAGAATACTATACTAGAACAAGATTATTGGCAATAGGCAAGATAAAGAACGATCGATGCCTCAGAGGTTGTAGGCAGCAAGACTCACTGGTACATGCTGTGGGATTGCCCATGCATACCTGGATACGGGGACACGATTTACAAAACATTGTCGAGAGGGCTGGGACTTACCCTGAACCTTACTCCGACCTTAGTAATGCTGGGTATAATAATAATAATAATAATAATAATATGAAATTTATAATGCGCTCAGCTTACCCGGGGGCATCCCGGCACAACAGACCAGAAGGAGAGACTCAGCTGATCACTACTATGGAAACAAGTGGGTCTTAAGAAGTTTCCTGAAAGGTAGGATCTTGGGCTCTGAGCGAATCTTGAGGGGCAGAGAGTTCCAAAGAGAGACCACTTGCACAGAGATACGCCTGCCCCCAGAACGAGCTCTTCTTACTCTCGCTAACTGCAAAAGGTGTTTTTGGTCCAAGCGCAGCAGACGTGGGGGTTTGTAAGGACGGGCCATGTTAGCAAGGATGGGGGGGCCTTTGCCATGTAAAATTTTGTGGGCTGTACATAGCGCTTTAAATTTCACCCGCTCCTTCACGGGGAGCCAGTGAAGCGCTTTGAGGGCCGGAGCAGAAGACTGCCTTCTGGGAACATCCATAAGGACTCTCGCAGCTGCGTTTTGCACCTGTTGGAGAGTTTTGAAGGTCGCTTCAGGAGCACCGAGAAACAGCGCATTCCCATAATCGAGCCTCGATAGAATTAGGCCACGTATCAACAGCTTCCTTGCTGGATCAGGAAGCAGAGGTAGCACCTTTCGGGCTGATCTCAGTAAACCAAAGCAAACCCCTGCGGTCTTCCTGGCATGAGTCCTGAAGGACAGGTCTTCTTCCAACCATACTCCCAAGGATTTGATCTCCTTCTTGGGGGATGGTGGGTCACCAAGAGACCGGGGCCAGCAGCTCGCAATAATGGAGGGGCTGGAATTGCCCAGGAGCATCAGCTCGGTTTTACCTCCATTAAGCTTTAGGGCGGAGATAGACATCCAACGATAAACATTGGCAAGGCAGTCGTGTAACACCTCAGGTTGTTCCGCCAGCTGAGTGAGGCCCACCACCAGCTGAGTATCATCAGCGTAACTGATGATCTTCACCTCTGAGGGGGCGACCACTCTTTCAAGTGGAGTCATATATATATTAAATAGGGTAGGGCTCAGCGATGAGCCCTGCGGGACTCCACATTGAAGACGGATTAGGGCAGATTGCTCTGACCCTTCCCAGACTTGGTAGAAACGGTCAGAAAGAAAAGATCCCAACCATTTCAGGGCCGTCCCTGAGACACCTACCTCTGACAGACGTTGGAGGAGCACCTGATGACTCACGGTGTCAAAGGCAGCACTCAAGTCCAGGAGGATCTGGGGTAAGCAGTCACTACACAAACATGCATTATTGCTCTGCAATGTGGTGGCAGGTGGGCCACAGTCCAATGTTGGGGAACGGAGGCACCTCCACAGATAACGAATTGGAGATGAAACCTGGACTGGTGCATGCAGCAGGAAAAATGTGCCCATCAGTCCCATGGCGCTCCCCACAAATTTGAGACTGTGTGGGGCCAATGGGAGCAATTCACTGACAAAGAGGAAGGGTGCTTTTAGACACCACCCTGCACATTACCACCACTTGGCTTGAGTCCTGATGGACAGCACTTATGCATTCCCCTGTTGCCAGCCTTAGCTTCCGACAGACGAAGGCTGGCAACAGGGGAATGCATAAGTGCTTACCATCAGGACTCAAGCCGAGTGGCGGAGATACGCAGGGTAGTGTCTAAAGGTACACACGGCATGAAGTAAGACCCTTCGAACTGGTGTATTTATACCATAATTATTCACTTGGAACTTTTCCTGGACTGGGGACCCGGGTGGGTGAGGGGGTTTTCATACAGACTTCTTGTGTTTAATGTTTGTCAGATGGTTGCACAACTAATAAAAATATCTTTTAAAAACAGAATAATACTTTTCCCTGTATGGCTTACGTCTAACCCTAGAATGCTTACAAAGAAATAAAACAGTAGTACCATAAACAATTCTCTTGCTGGCAAGGGGTCCGAGAATACGAGCATATGTTTTCAGGATACCTCAAACTACAGTGTAGATATCTTCAAGTTCATGGGTGGGGCTCCAGTATTTAATGTTTCATTGGGGTTAGATATTGCCCTGCTTACACACAGTCTGAGTAGAGTTAACTAAAAATGGTTAAGAATTGTGCTTTTCTTTTGCAAATTGTTTGCAAGATCCTTGAATATCAGGAATTGGAAATAAACCTCCAGCCATCGATGAATGGCAGCAGAAAATGCTATGCAGGAAAGAGGAAAGAAAACTATCATAGGAGAGAACTCAGATTTGGTGAATATTCAATAATTGTCTTGACGAAGATGGATGAAGCACACTCCCTCTAAGGGGCTAAAAGAGTGGTCCGTGCAATGAAATGAAGAGGCCACTTGCTTTTATTAGTATTTTAGTGATAAGTATATGTTATATTGTTTTCTGTTTTTTATTTCACGTTTCCATTTTCTAAAAAAAATATATACATGGTTAAAATCTGAAAAACGAAATGCCAAATTTGTGAAAAACACCACATTTAGGAGTTTCCCTGGCATGTTTGCATTATTATCCCAGAGCCCTTCTAGACTGTTGTTGCAGGGACAGCTGTTAAGTTATTGGACAAGACTCAATCTGGAGCATATGTAAAGTAAAGTGGCTGCCTTATCACTGTTTTCCTTGTGGATTCAGTGACAGGGCCACTATCTATGTACAACTGAATGGTATTTAAATCTGGTTATTTAAAAAACAAATGTTTATTAAAGGTTTTGAAGTCAATGCCATTTAACAGCACTTGTAGCACATGTTCTAGGACGTTCGTAGGGTTACATAATATGCCAGCACTATGGCCAGGTCCAGGAATCTAGGGGATGCCTTTGATTTTTTTTGATCGCTGAAAGAGGCCTATGGAGAGGTGTGGCACCACGGCCAGAGCGACTGACTCCAGAGCGTGGGGCTCACGGTTCAATCCCCGACACTGGCGGCAGCTCAGTTTGGCATCATGTGACCCTGGGCAATAGCTCACTTAATCTCCCCGACGGCCCCCAAGCCTTGAAACCTTAAGGGGTGATATGTTCCGGCTTTACAAATAGGAATTACTAGTATTTATCATGCAAGTTCATGACCGCTGTCAATTACTGGAGGTGGGTTGTCACCTACTCCCCCAAAAAAACGTCAAGGAAGGACAAGACCAGACATATGGTGGAAATCGACGCCCGATAATTAACATTGTGGACAGTGGGCCGTATTAATGGAAAAGGTGGCCTTGATTTTTGCATGGGTCAAATATGCCCATTGTAGGATGGAGAATAGGATCAGTTTGAACCTGGCATTTCTCAAGACTATTAGTGGGTGTTCTAGGGCATGCAACCACTCCGTGATGGAGAAGGCCCTGCCAATCTCTTGCTCCCAATGATCACGAAGGACATTCAATGGATACATCGTGTGTCTGACCAGTATCTGGTAAAGCCATTTAATGATATGATGCCCCTTTCCCAATGTAAGTAGTATGTGAAGCAGCTTGTGCGTGGGGGAATCGTCCAGAGCAATGCACTATCACCAATGCAGGGTGTGGGTGATTGCATTGTATGTAAGGAAATGGCCTGTTGGAACTCCATTATGTTCCACTAGTTCATTGAACATGTGGAGGACCCCCATCATTGAAAAGATTCCCCATAAGAGGCAGAGTAGAAATACCATTCTTGAGAGGTCTATTCGGCCAGCCATAGAAAGTGGCAGCACGCCCTGAAAAGCTACTTGGGTGCAGAGCAATGCCAATGCACGCATGAGATTGCCATCTAATAAGTACTGATCAACGCAATAGACATGGATCCCAAGGTAGCGGAATGTGCCAGACCGCCACAGCAGCAACCCGTCACCAGAGGGACAATGGAATCTGTCATTGTATCATGAAAGGAGAATACGCACGATTTTTACCAGTTAACCCGCAGGCCAGTGGACTGACGAAAGGCAGAGTGGTCAGCATACAAGTCCTGGATGTATAAAAGCAGATATAGAGATACAGCATGCATTGGGTTGAAAAGTGGAATGCCTGAATGCTCTCCCTCTATGTGCATCTGGATCGCCACTGGCTCCTTTGCTACAGTGAATAGGAGCAGGGAGAGCAGGCAGCCCTGTTGAGTCCCCTTAAAGACCTCTAAATGTAAATGTTGTAGACTTGTAAAGCGCACAGCTGCCCCAGCAACGGGGCGTCCCGGTGCTGTAGACCGCTGGGGAACCCGTCCTGGCTATCCCTGTGAGATGGTCCCTTTCTGGGTATCTCCAAGGTGAAACCAGGCATCCCCGGCGTCTGTGGGGGGCCGTTGTAGAGATGAGGCAAGCTTAATGCCCAGAGTTGCCGAGTGTGTTCCTGGTTAGAGTAGGTACCGAGGCGAGAATTATCGAGTCCATTTTGACCCTGGTCCATGACCCTGCCGCGTCAGGAATTGAACCCTGGTCCCTGGCCGATTCTCTGCTTACGGGTCTGCCGCCTCTAACTAGTGAGCCACACCTCTCCACCATCCGCATCTGAAATTCGTTGACCCGTTCGGATTCAAACCAAGGATTTACATGTGGTTATGTAATAGAGTGTTTGGGTCCAGGATCATGGGTGAGGGTCTATGGACATGTTGTCTTGCTGGTTTCTATGCAAATACAAAAATTATCAGGAGATGCCCAAGTGTTTTTCTGCCCAATAATGGGCATCTGGGTTGAGTAGTCATCGGGTAATCTTTTATTCAGGTACAAAGTCATGTTGTATAAGACTAGTGGGCCTTCATCTTATCCCTACTGCCTTTTGTTTAGCCAGTGAGGGATGTTCAGGGTTTGACAATCAACAGCTTTGTCTACATACTGGCTTGCCTCCTTCTTAGGAGGACGGTCATTTGAAGTGTGGGAAGGAAGTGTGAAGTCACCCCCCTTTGCCCTCCAGTGTGGGGTCCCTCAGGGCTCGTCGCTGAGCCCTACTCTATTTAATGTATATATGGCCCCCCTGGAGGATGTGGTGTCTCCGTTCGGCTTTAACATCATCAGCTACGCGGATGACACGCAGTTGGTTGTTGGGCTCTCCCAATTAGAGAAGCAACCGGCGGTACTTCATTCCTGTTTGGAGGAAGTGTTTAGGTGGATGACGACTTCATCCCTTAAACTGAATGGCTCAAAGACGGAGCTCATGATCTTAGGCCACACGTCTTTTGCTCTGTCTCCCAGCAGTTGGCCTGACTGCATAGGGGTTCCTCCCAGCCCGAAGAAAGAGATCAGGAGCCTGGGGGTGTGGCTGGAGCAGGATCTGACATTTAGAACACACGCCAAAAAGACCGCTGGTGTATGTTTTGGTATGCTCCGGTCAGCCCGCAAGATTCTGCCACTCCTCCCAGACACTTCCCGTAAATTGCTTATACAGGGGCTCATCATCTCAAGGCTGGATTACAGCAATGCAATATTTCTGGGCGCGCCAGAATCTACGTTTAAGAAGTTGCAGCAGGTGCAAAATGCTGCAGCCAGACTGCTGACAAACGTCCCCAGAAGGCAGTCCGCCAAACCGGCACTAAAGGCGCTGCACTGGCTTCCGGTGCGTGAAAGAGTAACCTTCAAAGCACTCTGCATGGCACAGAAGAGTCTGCAGGGGAAGGGGCCTGCAATCCTGAGGAACATGATCCAACCCTATAAAGCAGCAAGGGCCCTCCGTTCGGATCATAAATTCCTCCTCCAGTCTCCTAGAGTAAGACGAGCCCGTACTGGAGGAAGAAGGTTCTCGGTGAACACGGCCTCCGCGTGGAACGCGCTTCCACTTGTTTTGCGGGCTGAGATTAGTACTCGGCGCTTCCGCAAACTTCTGAAAACGTATCTCTTCCCAGACTAGCGCGTCACGTGTTAGCCTCTGTTGGTCTTCGAATGGCGCTGGGATGCTCAAGGGTAACCGTGCGCGTTATAAAACTCCAAATAATAATAATAATAATACATACTCTCCACCTCATCCACCCCCAAGTCCTCAAATACAGTATAGTGTCCACTGGAGTCTAAACTATCGTACAGGCTTTGCAGTGGTGTGCCACTTGCACTAACATGCTTGAAATAAGGAGATTTGTTTCACATACATTTTGCCAACCTTCATGCCAGATGCTAATAAACTCCCTCGGTTCCCTCTCTGCATGAATGTTTTGGTGTGAGACCTTGATCACATCCTTGATCACATAATTCCAAGGTCTTCACAAAGAGAAGATTCCAAGACAATCCAGAGACGGGCTCTTCTAAGAATACAGGTGCCACTCTCTAAATTGGGTTGATTTTGAAACTCACTTGGGGACTCTAAACAATTGCTCCACACTCCCTACTACTAATACATATAGGAGGAAGAAGACTCCACTTTGTTCAAAATAGTATTTAATGAGAAGGATATAAGCCCTTCAACGAAAGAAAGGGCAAGCCGCATTTTACAAAGATTACATTTAGCACTATTAGATATTACAGAGCTCTAGATTGAACACATGGGCACTCTAAGCCATTTCCTAGCAACTCATGTGTCTGCTCTGAGAAAAACATGAGCGGTTTCTGCAGCAAATGCACAACTGACCCAGTACAATCCACACAAAATGGATAACCACACATCCAAAGGGTGGAAAACTTAGTACACAGGTTTAGTAACAGAGCTGGAAACTAGTCATTGTGTAGGCTATTGAGAAATCTAAAGCTTCCTCTGAAGGATTTAGCAACCTAGTTTGAAATGTTTGTGTGTCAAGTAACTTTTATGTACCCTAGAAAATGATTTATGTTCCTAAAAATGATCTACGTACAGAAAGAAATATGTTAATTGCCTTGTATGAATCTACATCTAAGTTTAGTGTCCGTCTGCGAATGCTCATGTGATGGTTGGCATCACATTGATTTTGAGTTAGTCACTGAAAGCAATCTTCGATATTTTCATTCAAAAATTTGTCTTATCTGCATATTTGTTTCAACAAATATTTACGCCGTTGCTAATAAATGAAGGAGTACAGAAAGAGTTGGTGCACCAAGTGAGCAACTGACTGTGTCCTTTTCTTGCACAAAACATTACACCTTAGTTTAGCAAAAGACCTAATGGGTTTTGACATTTCTGAATGGCAATATACACAAGGGGCTATACCTTATTAAGCTGTGTAATCACAAGGGGTATTCACTAAACCAAAAGATCACACAATTACTTGCTAGGATCTTAATTTACTGAATAACTAATGTTCAATCTCAAGCATTTTCCTTTTGAGTAGAGTTCAAATAGAGGACAGGATCAGAGAAGACAGGATTACAGACACAAATTGTTTTAGTACCACATGGTACAACATATTGTGTGTGGTGGCCATCATCGCCATGGGCTGTGCTGACCAACCATTACATTTAATAATACAGGACTACACAATGTAGACACACACAGAACCATCTTCAAAAGAGTGTTAAAAAAGAAAATCAGAACGGCGTACCATTCCATTTCAATGTTTTGTGCTCACTAAGTCAATCCAGACAAAGGGAGACCATAGGCAAATCAACATTGGTCCTCCTCCAAGTGCAAGACTGCATCCAGAACTGTCAAGCCAGATCCCTCTGAATGGGAACACAAGCAACCCCAGACCAGTCACAGGACTCTAGCAATACCTCACTGACGAGGTCTGATTATGCTGAGACCTGTCGGTGGCAGCTTGTGTGCCTGTTCAAAGGGAAGCACGGTTCAGGTTAACATTGTGCAATTATTGACAGCTGATGAAGGCTGGTGGACTGGATTTAAGTATGAACATCTGCCTGTCTGCGTGCTTGCATGCATATGTGCACACCTGGGTATTAACTAAAATGCATGTAGGTGCTATTACAGCAAGGAACACATACAAGCCTATCCTATGGCACTGCCAATGGTATCTCTCTGGAAACAGAATGTAAATGGGTTGCAAGGTTCGCCATTGTTTTAATGGTAATAAATGCATGAGACATAACGTTTCAATGAATGGAATGGATTTTCTAACAATATATTAAGTACATTTAAGGTGGAAAGGATGCTAACGTTTTTGATGCAGTATTAGTTACTCTATTGTTTTGTCTTTTTCGATTCGCTGAACTGTGTCCTCACACGTGCCAATATCATTCACTGCAGCCCCACCTGAAACTATCACACTGGAGCACGGAGAGGAAGTGCCTCCTCTAAAATCCAGCACACTCCACCCCAGGTAGCCAACCATTTGCACATGAACTAGAACCTTTACTGATGTTTGACATTTACTGTGTACAAGAATTCTGTACACATTATATGCCTGTAAGGGGAATTCTGGTGTCTCTCTATAGTTAACGTATGAGACTACCAAGAAATGTCTCTCCCTAAAACCAATCCTTGAAATCACCTTAATTAGCAGTAACCTTAGGAGTGAGCTCTAATTTCTCATTAGTTCCTCTGTTTACAAGCTGTCCCCCATAAGGAAGTGAGGCTATCATAGATTATTCTGGTGCTGAAGAAGCTCCTATGCCTTGCTAGGAGATTTACCAAAGTAAATCCCAAGTATCACACCTTTGAAAAAACAAATACAAATGTTCATAAAGACAGAACAGCTGGATGCATTGCAGGTAAGGCTGTGTCTGGAACAGACAAGAGAAGTAGTGATGTTGATCTCAGATGACTTAACGAAGGTCAGTGGATTGACTGAAACACTGGAATATATTAGCTCTATTAGCTGCAGTGAGACCACTACCTACAACAGATAGAACTGCAAGAAGTTGTATTCTATCTTTTCTACTGAAACAGCCAAATAGTCAAATAGTCAAGTTAGGTTCCGGTTCATAAGAGTTCATTAAGAACACCTGTTGGGTGTGACCGGATTCACTTTCATTATCCCTTTAATGCGAATGTACAACTATCAGCTGTCCAGCTTGCATCCTAGGCGATGATAGGTGGATATTCCTGCCCTTCTAGGAGAAAGTGACAACCCCAAAGATCAAAAGCAAACCTATTAAACAGATGTAAATTACTTCATTCAATATAATTGTCTTAAGCTCAGCGCTGGAAAGAATGGTTACCTTTTACCTGACCACTGGCCCCGCTTTGAACTCCGTGAAGTTTTTTCTTTCACTGCCCATAGCAATGCAATACCAAAGACATGCTTGTAGGGTGAATTTCATCACCTAACAGAACAACGTGACATCAGCCATGGTCCTGTCAAGGCTCAGCTATTGTAGCAAATTCGGCTATGTCACAAGAAAGAGGCCTTGTTTTGCCCATATTAACCCCTTGTGTGCCCCGCCCTTTCCCCGCCCTGTGCGGGGCGTTGAATTAGCGGGCGGGGTTCATGACGAGATAGTCTCGTCATGGGCACAGCGCAACCGCGGCCCATGACGAGACCATCTCGTCATGGGCACTCAAGGGGTTAAGATACCTTTGCTAGCTACCAGGTAGTCTAAGTATTTTTAAAACTGTGAACCGATCGCAGTACCTTTTATGAGACAGGACCATCATTCCACACTAACAAATTTCTAAGGTGTGTGCCATAAATTCAATCAACAAGGAGCTACAGAGGGAAAGAACAAACAGGTCACCCTCCACTCAATAAGCTATATATACACAAAAGACCTGTTCATTATAGGCTCCTCATCTGGAGGCTGATTGTATAAGTGGAGGAAAGGGTTCTTTAACACTTTTTTCCAAAACACTCCTCACTTTCATTCGAAGTAGTGTCCTCACACTCTACTGCCTAAATGTTCTATATTTATTAAAAATGTTCTCACATGACATCACCGTATCTCTATACCCCCTATACATATAGGGATGTACATTTAATACCACGTCAGATAAATATTACAACAATCTATGTGTAAACCTGGAAAAATGTCTATATGCAAAAAGGACAAGATGGCACCTCACGTGCGCACCACCAATGGAGCTTACTGATTGGTACTCACCAGCTATGCCCACTTTTCTCATCATTGGCAACCATCTTGCCTCAAATAATAAAGTTGTGTCCCAAAAAAAGTGCAAAAATGTATACCTAGTGTGCTATTTATAAAACAAGACCCCGTGATTTTTAAAATTGAAGTAAGTAGCATAATTACCATCTTTATTATTCATGTGTGCACTTATTCAAACTAAAAATTGGCTGCATTATTGCAAACCTTTAGGCCGTCATGTTTCATTGCCAATCTTAATTTAAGGCAATTTCGTCAGGGCTGAAGGGTCTTTAATCACCAATCAGTGACACTGGTATCATTCCATACAGTGACCTATGGGGGCCAAAGTCGCTCGTACCAGCCCTCCACTTCGTCACCCAGAGGAAAACTCCAAGCGTGAGTCCCTCATGCAGGTGAGTACGCTACTGTCATACACAATCGCCTCCTTACACCGGAGCGCGTTTCCTCATCCCTCGCTTTGTGTATATATAGTGTTGAATAAATTACCAAGAGATCATTTAGTGGAAACCTGGTTCCAACGGTAAGGCGGGAGAGCAGGAGGAAAAAGATGCACTATGGCGTTCTGGAACTTGGGCAAATGATTCAGTGGTCTTCGTACTGGAAGCCCTAATCTGGCATTTCATTTTAGGAGCAAATGAATCCTCGAGATTATCAGCCTGGCACGTAAGCAGCGTGTTTCAATTTAATATGCATTGTTGCGGATGCATAGATGAAAATCTATTCAATTAAAACATTTATGCTTTCACCAAGTATTTCCAAAACAATGAGAGAAAGTGCGAGTGATCCAAGTGAAAGTGTAGGAGAGGCTGCACGCTGGATATTTACACGAGTCAGCAGATTGTAAGGGCAGTTCTAAATTACTGAGATGCGTCCTATGCTGCGAAAGGGCTTTCTGATCTTGTCAGGACAGGTTCGCTAAGTGCTTGCTTGGCTCGTGAATTTGAAACAAGTAAGAAACCTGGGCAAGCAGGCGCTTGTGCAAGAGAAAGTCTAAGTGCCAGGAATAAGACATTATTTGAAAGCTCTGATCTTAGCAACTTAATCATCCAGCACTTGTTTTGAGGCAGATGACCTACATCTTCTAATTTCACAGGTCAAATGCTGAGTTCTTCATAACTTCGTGTGTTTCCAAAGAAAGATGCTGCTTAAATAGCATATCTGAAGTTGACCGACTTTATAGCACTCAAAAACGTGCATCCTATGGCGAAACTGACCCACGAGCACGTGAACGTTTACCATAATAATAAACAGCAGAAAATATACATTCCCAAGATCACTGCACAATCCAACCAGGAGACCCTTTGCTTGCATTTAAACTAGGGGTATGTGAAATTCATAATTCCCTTTCGCGGCATTTACAGGTTGCATAAATACGCGAAATTGATTTCGGGAGAATTAAGCGCAATTACACTTGATTATGCAACGTGCAAAGTCATCTATAGCCTTATATTTTACCTCATAATGCATCCTAATGTAAATTTTTGCCGAAACACATTTCGCGAAAGAAAAAGGATAAAAAAAGGCGCGAAAATCACAACTGCCGCAATGAACAGTCTCTGGAGTTCTGGTAGTTCCCATGCTGCCATGTTATAATTTAGCCAAGAGCAGCAGTGGAATTATGCAATTTTGAAAATGTCACGTAGCAAGCAAACTCAGAATTCAACAAATGACACTGGTGTAATGTAAATTTCAAAGGGTCCTAATTTAAACCCTTAAAAAAATGCAAGCAGAAGCTGCGGAGACCCAAATTCACTTTTTTGCACTTTACATAGAAAAACGCTCCGTAAAAATGCCCCTGTCAGTCAAACAAACACAACTCAAGTAATGGTCAAGGAATAGTTCAGACCCAGACTTTCAAACTGAAGAAATGGTTAATGAGCTTGATGTTTATGTGCACAAAAGTTGAGAAACAAGTCCTGTGAGGTGCAACAGAAAGAAAGATTCGAGATGAACATCTACACCCCACAAACCTACTAATTTTAAAATCCTACAGATTTTGAAATTCCACATCATACGGGCAAGTCGAGTCGTAAACACAATCTATGTCTGTTAAACATTTTTAACCCGTTCGACGCTTGTGACGGAGCGATTCAGTCACGTGCGTCGGTTGCGCTGTGCGCATGACGGAACCGCTCCGTCATGGCCCCGCCCGCGCACGGAATCTTCAGCGCGGCGCGGAAATCCGCGCCGCGCTGAAGGGGTTAAAGAGGTCTGCATTTGGCTAAATAAACAAATATTTAATCTTGCCCTTCGAGCAGAGGCTCAAGTAGATAATACTAATTCTCTTTTTTGTGGTAGGGTGGGTGAGCAGTTAGGCTCATCAGAGGGTAGTGCTAAGCATTTGTGGTACACACACAGGCAATAAATGATACACACACTCAATTACTAAATCCGAGACCAATGGTTTGTAAAAATAATACTTTCAGTATATTTATTTTATAGAACCAAAGATACTTTGTTGCATGTAAATAAGTTTTGCTACAATTACTTTTCAGGATAGTGGACAAAGTGTAATATCCAGAAATATAATATTATCCTAAAGGAGGAAACGCAATCAAATAAATTGCAGGTACGTAAATGACTTACAATCTTGTTTTTTAGGATAAAGAATCAACAGCAGGCAAAGTCCAGGTAAGTAACAAGTCTGCACCTCCGGCGGCACAGGTGAGGCTGGGTGCAGAGTACCAACACAGCATCGGGCGCCCAATGCAAACCAATGGGAAACCTCAAATTTCGGAAAAAGGCTGCAGGCTCAAGCCAGGAGGCCAGTCGAAGAAAACCTATAGGTGCACAGGTAAGTCAAGATGTTCTGGAACGTCGGGACACCATTGGTCATTCTCCCCAAGTCTCAGGGCCTCCGAGTGCAGGGGTGACTTTTGTGTAGGGAACGGCCTACAGGTGCAGGTCGCAGTTGTAGGGGGTCGTCGTGCAGAGGCTGCAGGCGTCGACGTGGAGTCCGGTGGGGGTCAACCCACGATGGACCCTTGCACAGAGTTGCTGGGGAACCTTCGCAGGACCGGTAGGCCACGTGAACTCGGGCATCGGATGCAGAGGTGGGTCCGGTAGGCGGATTCATGGTTCCTCAGAGCAGAGCTCTTGGTCTTTAAAGATGTTTTCTTCTGGACAGGTCTGCTATTCACTGGAGATTTGGAGTCTTTATGGAAGGCAGGCAGGCCTCCCAGGTTTCTGGAGGCCTCTGGTCAGTGGGACGAATCATGGGAGTTTGCAAAGTTCGGAATTTGCAGACTGGCTGGCAGGTCTGGGGCCAGGGCAGGCGTAGATGTTCCTTGTCATGCCAGGATCGACTTCTTAGTCCTGTTCTTTGTAGGTCGCTGTGAATCTGAGGATTAGGGCTCAGGGGTGCCCATAAATACTCACTTTAGGGGCATTACACAGATTAGTAGGGAGTAGCCAAAGGGCTACTTACCTTTAGGGGGACTACACCCTTTGTATGTCCACTCCCTTTGTGGAGGGGGCAGAACCCTAACCCTATTGCTAGTCTCCTCCAAACCAATATGGAGGATTCAGAAGAGAGAGGTTCACCTCAGCTCAGGACACCTTAGGGTTATTCATGGCTGAGACTAGACACTTCTCCTCTGCTTACTAATTTTCACACCTGACCTGCCACCAAAAGTGGAGCTTGGTCAGAGGGTGGCCAACTCCACTAGATGGAGAGGCCCTGGTCACCATAACAAAGGATGGGAAGCCTTTGAGGCTCACCACCTTTCTATACTGTTCCTGCTTGGGAGTAGGTGTGAAGCACCTCCACCCAGAGCAGGCTTTGTTTAACGAGAGCAAAAGGCTCCCACCTCAGGCGGTCAGAAACATGTCTAGAGATGGCAGGCTGGTAGCGACCCATCAGGCACACACGGGCGAGTTAGTAGGTTTTCAGGGGGCACCTCTGAGGTGCCCTCTGGGTGCATTTAAATATCCAACACTGGCATCAGTGTGGGTTTATTAAGCTGAGATGTTTGGTACCAAACATCTTGGAATTTAGTGAAGCCATCATAGAGCTGTGGAGCTCGTAATGACAAGCTCCCAGCCCATGTACTCAGTATGGCTTTACTGTACACTTATAATGTCTACGAATGGATCTATAGGGACATAACTGCTCATGCAGTTGTGCCTTCACATGAGGTATAGTACACCCTGCCTTAGGGCTGTAAGGCCTGCTGTAGAGGTGACTTACCTATGCCTCCTGCAGTGCTGGTAGGCCTTGCACACAGGGATGTCTGCGAGGTAGACTCTACACTTTTATCTGCACCAAAACATGCATGCTGCAGTGGCAGTATGCCTGCGGTTGGTGAGGGGTCTTTTAGGGTGGCAAAATACATGATGCAGCCCTTAGAGACCCTCTCTTGTCACAAGGCCCTTGGTACCACTGATACCTTTCACAGGGGGCTTATATGTGAGCCAGAGGTGTGACAATTGTGGAAACAATGGTACAGTTTTGGGAAAGAACACAGGCACTGGGAACCTAGTTAGCAGGAATCCAGTGCACACTCAGTCAAAGATGCATCAGAATCAGGCAAAAAGTGGAGGATAACCATGCCAAAAAGGGTACTTTCCTACACTCAGGATTACAAAACAACGATGTTACAAACCTAATATTAAGAGTAAACAGGTCTATAGTGTAACTAGACCATGTAGAAACTCCAATCAAATTTAAATTCGATAGACAATTATCAATGTAATGACCTTCCAGAAACCTATAACCAGTTACTTGCATAGGCTATGTTGTTCAGTTCTACTTCCTATCATATTTCTAGTTAGCAAATTGGCAAGCGTTCATACAACATGGCGCATCAGCATGAGAAAAATAGAAATTGCCATGTTTGCTCCTAACTCGTATTCTGAAATCAATCAGGGGGACACATGATGCCCCCAGCCTAGTGGCCTTCTAAGCCGACACATTTTGTGAAATTCCTTGGAGTTACCCTGAACTCACCATTCAGTGTGAACCCCAAATAAACAAGATTGTCAGGGCTTCCTTCTGCTGCCTGAGAAAGCTCAGGAGGGGAGGGGGGTTCTATTAAGGTTACAGGCTCTTCTGTATGGACAAGGCTAATACCTTTTACCTCTGGTAGTTTGAATAACTTATTTATAGTTTACAGCATAAACCACCGACTGGAGCTAGACTTATCCTTCATTTTCAGTTTGAATGTATCAAGGTGAGCTTCATTCAATGTTATTAGCTCCAGCGCCTAATTTGTGCCAATGGTTGCAGGTGGTGGGCACAGGAACCCATTTCAGGGGATAAGGACTTTTTACTTCTTCACTGGACTTTGACCCCCAACAAGTGTGAAAAGGTGGAAGAGGTAGAAAGAGAAATATATAAAAATGGTGACTAAGGGACATAGGATGGCTGCAAAAGAACCTGCAAGAGAGAGCTAAAGAGTTCGGAAGTGTGAGGTGGTGGAAGAAAGAGGTATAATGAGGAATTAAGATTTGGCATCCTTGGTATTCAGGAACCCCAGCAATCAAAAAAGGTTGCCAAGAAAAACTCTAGACGTCTGTACTTATTTATTTATATTTGCAAATTAAGCAGTGCAGTGCACTACATGAATAGAACCCCTTTTCCTCCACAGGAAACTGCATGCCTATCAGACCAGACACAGTCCATGCTTTAATACCCACACTGACATTCTGGAATACAACAGATATTGACTGGGTGGCTTAGCATTCTCCATGCAGAGAGCAACATTATGAAATCGTATTCCTGATTATCTGACCTTTTGTATTGCTCTAAAACATGACTGTTTCCAAGCAACTGAAATAACCAATGCAACAAGCTTTGGAGAAGCAAAACTTTAAAGCATCACAGCCTGGACCAACACTAGACCATTGCCTACCAATAGGTAATTGCTGTTTCCATACACCTGAGTCACCTGGTGGGATAAGACATCAGAAGAGCAAAGTCACAATCACAACAGCCTAGTACCTCATACCAGATGTTCTGGTTAACCAATCTGTATTTATCAAATTCACTCTCCCTTCTCTAAGCTGAACACCTCTCTTATTGTCATGTCCAGCACCTGCTCCTAGCCTCTAATCCACACAGCTGCAGGCATACTCAACCTGCCTTCACACAGCACTCAAGCACTGAGAAGCCACCCAGAATGGTTAGCTGCGCATCCCACTTACACAATTCAGACACATCACATACACTACTCTGAGCATTCCAGCACTTACATGTTACCGGCCTCCAAACTGCTATGCTAAGACTCCCTGCCTAGCTCACTTTCTACACCATTTCCTTCACATAGATCTGTTACGGTGCTACATAATTTTGGTCAATGAAGGCAAGATCTTTCTCTAGTAATCACGAAAACACCACCTGTCATGGTACATATATGCCGCGCAAGCCAAACATTTTCTCATCCATGCTCCCAGGATGAGATAAGGGAACTTTGGGAACAGATTAGTGGAAGTAATGTGCTATCAAAATGACATTCAGTGTATATCATTAAAATAAGAATATATATGAATGTGGGGTCTGTCCCTTCGGCCATCTCCCTGTGGGAGGCTTTTAAGGTAGTTCTCAGAGGGGAGGCCCTCTCCTTTATCTCCCATGCCCGGAGGCGCGAGCGGGAGGAGGTAACCCGGGTGGAGGCCGAAATTGCGGAACTAGAGGGTGACCTGGGGAGCGGGGTAACAGACGCCAAGTTGCATGTTCTGCACCTCAAGCAGGCGGCCTATAGGGCCCTCGTCACGGAGGCGGCCAGGGGCCTCAGTAGAGAGCAACAGGGGCGACTGTATGATGTGGGTGATAAGGCTGGTAAATTGATTGCGTGGTTGGACAAGAGGGAGAGAGCGAGTCGTGTGGTTCCTTTGATTGAGGGGATGGATGGTGTGCCTGTCACCGAGCCGGAAGCCATTGTCTCCTGCTTCGCGGATTACTTCCGCGAGGTGTACTCCCCGGTTTCTCCCTGCTCGGAGGAAGATTCCCATGCCCTGCTTCGGGACATCGCGCTGCCCTCCCTTACGGTGGAGGACAGGGATTTGCTGGACGCTCCTCCCACCTCGGACGAAATTGCCCTGGCTATTCGCTCGGTCGCATCCGGCAAGGCCATGGGCCCCAATGGTATCCCCATCGAGCTCTACAAGCTGCGACCGGATGTACTGGCGCCCCACCTGCGCGCCATGTTCCTGGCGGCCCACTCGCAGGGTTCCCTCCCGCCGGACCAGCGTCTGGCCACAATCGTGGTGATCCACAAGGAGGGGAGACCCCGTGAGCGGGTTACATCCTATAGGCCTATCTCGCTCTTGAACGCGGAGCCCAAAATCCTCGCCAAGGTACTGGCCAACCGGCTGGTTGGCGTGGTGGGCGATTTGGTCCACCAAGACCAATCTGGCTTTATACCCCATCGCAACACGGCTCTTAATCTGCGACGCTTGCATGGGGTGCTCGCGCGTGTCCCGTTTGTGTGGGAGCCGGCCATCTTGGCGTCCTTAGACGCCACCATGGCGTTTGACACGCTTGAATGGCCATACATCTGGGCGATGCTGGCGAAATTTGGATTTGGACCGGGATTCATTAGCTGGGTCAAATTGTTGTATTCGGGCCCATTGGCGCAGGTGGTGGTGAATGGGCGAGTCTCGGCCCCCTTCGCGCTGGGGCGGGGCACGCGTCAGGGTTGCCCCTTGTCACCGCTCCTGTTTGCATTGGCCTTGGAGCCCTTGGCGGAGTGGCTGCGGTGGCACCCCTCCATCCGTGGTCTCCGCTGGACCCCCGAGCATGAGGACCGCGTGTCCCTCTACGCCGATGATATCCTTTTGTATCTCGCCTCCCCGCGTAACTCGCTCATTGTCCTGGTTGATGTTTTGCGCTCCTTCGGTCGTAACTCAGGCCTTGTCATCAACTGGGCGAAATCCTGCGTGTATGTGCTCTCCGGGGAGGCTCCGGCCCTACCACGGGACTGCCCGATCCAGATTGCCTCCCAGGGGTTCCGGTACCTGGGTATATATATTACTCTTGACCCGGAGGCCCGCTACGAGCGGAACTTACTACCCCCCCTCCAGCGCTTGCGGGAGGACGTTGCGCGCTGGCGGTGTCTTCCGCTTTCGCCGCTTGGCCGAGCGGCCTTGTTTAAGATGATGTCCTTGCCGCGCTTTCTGTATGCGCTTCAGAACACTATGGACTTGGTTCCGGCGCGCTACTTCCGTGAGGTGGAGAGCCTGCAGCGGCGCCTGTTCTGGGACGGGAGGCCGCGTATTGCTCTGGCTAAATTGACGCTCCCGTGGTACGATGGGGGGGTTGCCCTCCCGGACATTAAACGGTATTACTGGGCCTCCCAGCTAGCTGCGATTAATCATGGCCTTTACGGGCCCGCCCTGAACCCGGCATTTGAAATGGACAAGATGCTCCTGCCCGGTGGCGACTACAATCGAGCGCTCTACTCTGGCGCGCCCGACTCCCGTCTGACGGGACCGACGCGTGTCATGGTGCGTGTCTGGCACGCGGCTAATGCAGCGATGGGGTGGAAGGACCGTTTGACCCGGGCGACACCGCTATATGCGTCTGAGAGGTTGGGCTCCCTGTGGACATCGAAGGGCTTCGAGAAGTGGGACACGATCGGAATCAGCACAGTGGGAGACCTCTGGACAAGGGGTGGATTCAAAACTTTTGAGACGCTGCGGACGGAATTTCAGCTGCAAGGCAGTGAGTACTTTCGGTACTTACAAGTCCGCCACGCGCTGGGCTCCGTCTTCCCTGATGTCGCGTCCATTCCGGAGTCTTCCCCCCTGGAGGACAGAGTGCTGGATGGCCATGTCCCAGACAGCACGATCTCCCTTATATATAAAAAACTGATCAACGACAGATCGTGCCTGCTGACTAGTCTCCGCGAGGCCTGGGTTGCCGACGGGCTGGAACTGGACGACGAGGACTGGATTTCCGCGGTGGCCTCTCCGAAGGAGGTGGCCATCCCGGCTCGCCTTCGCTTCGTCCAGCTTAAGATCCTCCACCGGGTTTACGTGACGGGGACAAGGCTTCTACGTATGGGCTTTGTTGGTGACGGATTGTGTAAGCGTGGCTGTGGTGCCTTGGCAACTTTCATGCATATTCTGTGGGAATGCCCACAGGTGGAGCGATTCTGGCGTGGTGTGCATGAGGTCCTGCGTGTGGTGACGCGTGTTGCGCTGTTGCCTGAAGCGAGGAGATGCTTGCTGAATGTGTGGGAACCAAATGACTATTCGGTCCCGCAGACGCGGTGGGTGACTCTGGGATACATGATAGCTAAGCGCGACATTGCTCAATTGTGGGGATCCCGGTGGCCCCCAGCGGTGTTGGCCTGGAAAGAACATATGGATTGGTGTATGTTTCGTGAAAAGGTAGTGTATGTGGCGAGGGGTAAGCCTGGGGCGTGGGTGAAAATCTGGGGCCCCTGGAACGCCTACCGCGGGGGTATTTGTGAGCCGCCACTGCTACCGGCCGCCTCACCAGCTCCGTCCCCCTAGCCGACCCCCTCCCCCAACCGCGGGCATGTGGTTCCCCTGTCCCTGATTTATTCCCATTCCCCTCTTCAGAGTTTGGCTGCTGGTTGGGATCCCCCACTTAAGGAGCACGTGCCGTCACTTTGGATGGCGGGTTGCCTTGCGGGTGTGGTTTTTTGTGTTGTTCTGTTTTGAAAAAAGGAAACCGTATTGTGGGCTTGGAGTTATGTGGCCTGCGCTATTGATATCTCCTGCTTTACCGATCTGCACCGCCAAGAGACTCTTACTGTAGGTATGTCATATGCTTCTGCCACTCTAGCGGCCGGCCGGATGGTTGTAGGCCCATACTTGTAACCCTTTTTAACATGTAATAAACGGTTTAAAAAAAAAAAAAAAATAAGAATATATATCAACTTGAAAGATGAGGTTCTCAAAAACGTTCAGGCGGTTATGGTTAATCACAGTATTAATTTGTAGACCTAGCCCTTTTCACTATTCCAGATTTTTGCCTTCTGTTGCTGAACCAGTTTTTGATGGCATTAGGCCTCTGTGCACTTTTTTCCTGCTAACCAGTACTAAAGTGCTTGTGCCCACTCTTCCAAACAGTGTAAAACTGGCCTACACTTAATTGGCACATTTAATTTAATTTGCAAGTCCTTCGTAAATGGTACTACATGTACCCAGAGCCTGAAAATGAAATGCTACTAGAAGCTGCAGCACTCATTGTACCATCCAATAACGTAGCAATGTAAAACGTGTATACGGCATGCCACTGCAGCCTGTAGTGCAGTTTTAAACTGCCATTTCAACCTGGCAAAAACACATTTTCCCACGTGTAAGCCTTCATTTGTAATATTTGTAAGCCAACTCTAAAGTAGGCCCTGAAGGCTCATAGGACAGGGTGCACTCTGTCTAAAACGTAAGATGTGTAATTAAGTTTGACATGTTCTGGCAGTGAAAAAAAACACTAAAGCCGTTTTTCACTGTTTTAACATGCATACTTATTCAGATGTAGTTTCACAAAGTTGTCATTGCGGACATCATTTTAGATAAAGCATGTATTTACTGTGTTAATCAATTTCTCAGCATCCAACATTCCCAGTACTGCAGGGTGAACTACTTTTTTCATTTTATTTGTTAGTAGCTTTCTGTTTTTGTATCATCTAATGTTGGCCTTCTCGCAACAAACCAAACTAGTTTGGGGCCATGAGATGGGGGAGGTTTTCCATCAATAAAGCTTTATTTTGTCATAAAGTTGCCAACATTTGCATATATTTACTTAGTTTGTATGACCATGCAGAGAATGAGAAATATTAATGTACTATCATGGCCAACGTGCTTGGACTGTATGGGACCAAAGAAAGATGCCCGTGTAAGAATGAAACATTGAAAGACAAGTCATATAAAAATAGAACTCACATGCTCTAGCATTGCACAGCTGTTCAACTCTGTGGGTTATTCTATGGAATCTATGCACAGCATCTTCATTCAGAAACCTAGAGTAGCCTAGTGTTACTGCTGAAACAACTGATATGACATTTTAATCAAAAATGAGGAACCGGGAGCTTTTGATGAGGTCCTGCACAACGCTCCTAATAAATAAGTAAAACAAAATAATGTGCAGTTCCTAAAGAGGGGGGAGTGAACAGGTCTCTTATGGATTGCCCTCACGTACCCCGAAGGATGTCATGCTTCATCATTGGGCTGTGCTCCTCGTCGGGCTGGCGATGCGAAGAGTTTAGGAGGACTCACTCCTGTAGACACTGGTCCTGAAGAATTGTCGATTGACCCGTTAGGGGCAGAAGGCAAGAAACAGGTCGACCACATACACATACTAGACCCTGTAGGATCATTAAATCCAGACAGGGTTATGCATTTTTAGGTAGGTTAGTACACCCCACGAATAGAATGTGTTCCCTATAGGGCAGTACTAAACCTATTTTAACCCACTACTGACACTCACTTCACTATCTAAACCACTTACCCTCACTCACCAAACGGCTGTCTTTTAAAAGATCTCCGGCAAAGAGCCCCTTCGCGGGAGCCCATCGGGCATTGTAGCCCCCAACATTGCCATTGGTTATCACACGGTCGATTATATAAATAAAGATATTTTTCAATGCAAAATAAAAATCAATCCACAAAAGCAACAGAATGACCAAGAACATATGTCGTCCATTTGACTCCATTGTTTTAAAATGAAGTATGCCTTATCACTCATTCCATAATTACCTGAGTTTCTAGGGTCTCCAACTTGAGCTTTCGTGCATGAAGGGCTTTACTTGGAAAAGCCCAAAAATAATTTGAAGTTCCAATTCTCTCTGTGTCCACCATGGCATCATCAACTAAGCTTTGTAAGATCTCTTTTACGGACATTGATGCTAAAATATGGAAAATATTAAAATTAAAAATAATATTTATGTATTAGTAATGAAGCCTTGCGAGTAAAATACCACAATATCACAAGTAAAATGTAATTATTTCAACATTGCATACACAACAATAGGAGTTTAAGCGGCAACTTTAATATTAAGACTCTTACTGAGACAATCAGACTACGTTTCTGCTACACAACTTTTAAGATCAAATAGTTATCCAAAGTGGTGAAAAACATTTGTCACATAACAATAAAAAAACATTAGTAGTACAAAATCTTACTTGTTTAGTCCTGATGACACACGGAATTTTATTGGCTGCGTATGAAAATGTTTCCATAAGGAGAAGATATGTGTAGAAATCTCACAAGCACTGACATCTTCACTGTGACTCTTCAATAATTGACTAAGCAACAGGAAAAGCTGTATTTACTTTGTAACAGCCTTGCTCAATGGCAGAGACCGGTTTATGTTCGGGTTCTGCAAGTGCACCCATGTGCAGAAAATTAAAAGGAGTTTAAGATCAGCTCGTTAAGAAACAGAGGGATATAATGACGGAGAGACTAATGAATTATACAATGCTGTTGAAACGCCAATATATGATGGAAATAAACCAAAGATAGCTTACAGAAAACCGCCCCCAAGCATTTTGTTTACCAGTGGATGACTCCTTGGGAACTATATTACAGGGAGATGCCAAAGAGTATGAAGGGACTATGAGTAATACATGCAGTGGATTTAATTAGCTTTGGAATTTCTAATCCAAGCAGATGAAGGTCGAGGTTTAGTCAAAGACTTAAGGATTTCAAATGAGAACATATTTACAATGATTCCAAACAGAGTATTACATCATCTTCAGTTGTTTCAGAATCAGGAGCTGAAAGCATAAACAATCACAGACAAAACACAATCATGTATGCATTGAAGATATTCAGAAATATGGAAGAAACAAGGCCTTGAGGAAAAACGAGAGTTTCAAAACAGAAAATGACACACCCAACCATTTATTGGGTTTCTTAGATTTCTTAGTATTAGGATACATAAAATTTAAATAAAGTGGGAAAATAGCCAGCACAGCCCTAAATTGAGAAAGACACACAGTACTGTTAAGACTGCAGGGTGAATTTCTAATCCCAGAAGGAATTTCTGTGGCAGTTGATTGACAGTTCATTTAGCCGAGATAAGGCAATAGGATCTGGATGAAGGGCTGGCAACCTAAGTCCACTCTCTTTAATTTCCACGGAGCAGCATGGACTGTTCAATAATTCAGTTGACATTACCATGAAGGAGAAGTTTAAGTTTTACTTTTACATCAACGGATATTTATGAATACTGCATAAAATTGCAAGCATGTTCTATTCCTCTCTGATGGGAACGTCAAAATCGAAGTGTGAAAAAGAGCGGGACAGCCACAGATAAATCCCAGCTAACCAAACAGGTTCCACAGAGAAGCGGGATCTTTGTTCCATTTTCCACCAAACTATTTTACATAACGCAATCCACACGGCTACATTGCTTATACGGACTACAGTTGCACTATTGAAAAATATTTGAGACTACTGTTCAGTGTTTCTGACGCCCTTTTTTATTCCAATGAGCTAGTAGAAAACCCTATTTAGAACAAGATTTACAACCAACCTTCCAGCCAGAAAGCAGGGATTTGGAAAAAAAATCGGGATCGATATAATTTGAATTACATTCCCATCACTTGATGGATTAAGATTGGATGGTTTTTTAAACCACCAACGATGCTTAGACATTTTGTGTAAGTCTCATTGGAGAATGGGGGTTGCATCCTGACTTTGACCATGGAAAATAAGTCTCTCTTTATTTTTGGTACGCACAAAAATGGATTGTGAAGGGCTCTTTCTATGGTTGAACTCAGCTTACAGAACTTTTATATCTGGGTGTTGGGACACTTTACTGAGTTAACGTTCTTAACTGAATATACCTGTGATTTGTTGGCTGAATGCACTGGTTCCTCTTTACCTTAAAAAATATATTTATTTATTGCGTATTAACTCTTGGTTAATGTTCTGTTGGAATGTGTTTATTGTTTTAATTGGTTTAGAGACATGGACATTTTGAGGAGGGTAGTCTGTTTTTCATGTCTATAGAGTTAGTGTTAATTGTGTTAATTGCCTTAAAGCTTGCATGCCCAGCACCAAGTGCGCTATACTGATAATAAAGAAACATTGACAGCTGCCCAGTGAACCCTTATGGAACTGCGAGTCAGGCTTTGACAAATGTATGCGCTACTGGAGTAATGTTTCTTCCTTTCATATCACAGCTCCAATTGACTTCTTCACATCAGATGCAAAGTATTTTCCACTTGAATGTGTATGATCTGGTGAAAGGCATGGAGTCCCCCTTTAAGATGTTCATACAATCTTGTGGTATATTTACGTATCCAAATTCATAAGTAGGGCAGCCAGGTTCAGAAATTATGTTATGCTCTATTACTCTGCATTGCATTATTGAAAGAGGGTTGCTTTTGCATGGCAAACGTTCATGAGGTTGTTCTGGCATGCAAATTAGATCAATGAAACACAAATGGCATCGCAAGACTGCTTGATAACTGAAGATCACTCTTTTTTATCCTGTTACAGCTTGATAATTACAAGATCAAGGCCGGTTGTGTGAAAGCAGAATCAGATTTTTTCTTTTACCAGTTCATCAAAAGTCTCTTGCATATAGATCTGGCCTTTGGGTATCTGGATGCTAAATATTTGTGTTTTTTGTCTTTCCTTTCAACAAAAGGTTTATGTGGAGTTTTCGCAAATGAAGGAAGCCAAGATCTAGAATTTAGTTGCAGATGGTAGATTTATTACCTTCTGTCATGACTCCGTTTAGAGAATCGAATAGCTCGCTGCGCACTCCTGGCTGGTGGATTGCTGTAATCGAGACATCTTCTTTGTCTAATCCTAAACTAGTTTTGGTCTGTTCTTTCCTTTCCCCTGGGTATGGCTACACTCTGTTTAGTGAAACAAAGGGAAGGCTGGCCAGGGATAAGCTTAATTTGCCAGTGGTAGGGAAGGTATCTTTCGAAGTTGGGAAGGGGCTGGGTAAAGCCCTCAGGCTGCCATTTGTAGCTCTAGAAGGGACTGGGTTCAACCCCCAGACCAACCTGCTTAAGAGAGAGGACAACCCTCCCGACACCTAAGGTCCTTTTGTCTACTGTCTAGGAGGAATACAGACCACAGACCACAAATAAGCCATTAACAGTAAGGTGATAATGGACACTGACAGGCACATTTGGCTTAGTCCAAAAAATGACAACTTTCTAAAAGTGGCATTTTCAAAACAGGAATTTAAAATCTAACTTCACAATTAGAGATGAGTTTACATTACTATTAAAATGGGCGGAAATAGAATTTCCCTAGCTGTTCTCTAACTGAATTTTGTACTTATTAGGCGTAATTAGGTAAACCTGTGTTAACTTAAGAGATGCCAGCCTTGTCACAGTGAAACTTTAAATATAAATGGCCTACTCTTTAACTACCATGTACCCAGCTCTATTAACCTGTAATGCCTACCTTATGGGTGATTTATAAGTATTGAAAAGGAAGGTTTAGGTCTGGGAAAAGGTTTATTTTGCCAGGTCGAAATGGCAATTTTAAACCTGCACAGATAGGCTGCAGTGGCAGGCCTGAGGCATGTTTTACAGCGCTACTTGAGTGGGTGGCACAATGAGCGATACAGCCCACCAGTAACATTTAATTTACAGGCCCTGGGTATATGTAGTACCATATGCTAAATAAATTAACAGTGCCAATAAGGTTTATGCCCAGCAAACCATGTTTTATAAAAGGGGAGAGCACAAACACTTTACACTGGTTAGCAGGAGTAAAGTGAGCAGAGTCCTAATGCCAACAAAAATGGGTTCAGCAAAAATAGGGTAGTGAAGACGCAAATCTTGGGGATTACCACATAAAAGATGGTCATTTCCAGTAAGGGGGTGTTGTGCAATACGTTATTTCTGTAGAAAAAATGACTAAATTGGGTGAGTGTGATTATATTCGAAATGTAGAATATTTTTCTGAGGCCTATATTTCTTGATGAAGCAAGGAAACACTGACTTTGCCGTAACCAGAGGAGTGAAGAAACTACTGAAGAGTGATTCCATCCGACGTGAAACTTAAAGCACTTGGGACTTTGTAGGCCCTGTGGTGTTACGTTTCAAAAATCATATACAGCCAGATTTGAACACTAGCTCATCTAGCCAGAACCTCATTAAATGTTGTATGCTGTCCACAGGTGATATTATACACAGTGATCCAGATGGTAAAGTAGGGAGTATGCTATTCATTTATTTTTTAAAACATATTTTATTGCTTTTTTCCCAGTTATACACACTTCACATTTTCATTCGGTCTCATTTTGTATTCCATTTAAGTATCAAGATTGTGTGCTTCGTTGCTACCCCGCGTCCCATTCAATTGGTTTGTCTTGACAGTCACAATCAATTCTATTCACAGTCCATCTCCCTCCCCCCTACCCCTCCCAACTAAACTTAGACTTAACTACCTCCCTCTCCCCCTGCACTGCTGTCTCCTATGTTTACGGGTCAGGCATTATCCATTGCTTCCGCAACTCCTTGCTGTGTATTTCTGCATCGCCCTGTCGCTCCCTTCTAATAGTGCCCCCCCCCCGTCTGATGCTCCTAAGGATTCTCATCCCCTTGTGCTTGCTCTATTACTCCTTCCTGATTCTGCCTCTGGGGACTCCCCTGCTGAGATAGCCCCTCAGGGGTGGTGGCGTCAGACCCTGGGTCATTATTCCTCATTTCTGCCATTAGCACTTCCCATGCTTGAGCCCTCTCCACCTTGCCCAGGCCCTTTCTCAAATTTCTGAGCAAGATTCTGCCCGCACATCCCGCCCACTTCTCTAGCTCTCGTTTCCACCTGTGGATGCTGGGGCCATTTGGCGCTTTCCATTTACTAGTAATTTCTCTCTTTGCCAGTATGAAAGCGAGGTCCTGAAACTTATCAGTGACTTTAGTCTTAGCTGTGTGTGTGAACAGATTGACAAGGACGTGTGTTGGTGTACATGGAACTACCCATTCTGGTATCCTGGCCGTCTCCCTTGTTACCTCCTGCTAGTATTGCGTTAGTGACTGACAATTCCAGATCATGTGTATAAAATCCGCCCCTCATTCTTTACACCTTGGGCGTTCGGCATCCTCCCTGTGAAAGAACCGGTTAATGTGTGCCGGAGTTATGTACGCACGGTGCAACATTTAGAAGCTGATTAGACTGAAACGTGCATTTCTAGACACCTTGTGTGTCTGCAGTAATATGTTCTCCCAGTCCTTATCTTCCAGCGGTCCGCCTATGTCTTCTACCCATCTATGCCTTAACTGGTCTAGCGGTTGGGCAGAATCCCGCCCTATGGCCCTCTATAGACATGTGACGGCTTTTATGGTCCCCCCGCTAGGCCTATATTCGCAGGTGGCATGTCGTGGTGGCTCCGTCGTAGCCATGCCCCAGTGTCGCCGCCTTGCCCCTGTGACTGCTCCATATAGTAGAAAGTGTCCCTGTGGGATTCCCCAATCAGTACTGAACTCTTCAAAGGGGAGTAGTTCCCCATCCCGGTACAGGTCTCCCACTTTCGTGGCTCCGGCTTGTTCCCAATCTTCTATCCCTCTCCATTGTCCCCCATGTGGGAGTGCCTCTAGCAGTGTCAACGGTAGTTCCGGTGAGTATGGCGTCTTGTTCTAGTCTTCTGCAGACACCTACCCCAGCATCAGCATATCGCTTTGTGCTCGTTGCTTTGGACATGCTGTGGTTTCACGGTTCCTATCAGGGTACGGAAGACCTGCAGCCTATCCGGGGTGAAGGGAGGCGTTCCCCTGTCCGGTGTCAGGCTCCCTGCCACCCACTGCATGAATCTCTGCAGTTGCCATGCCAAGTAATAGGCCTCCATGTCTGGTATGGTGAGGCCCCCTTTCGCCTGCATCCTTTTTAACATGGTTAGGGTTACCCTCCTTCTGCCTGCCCCCCATATAAATGCAGAGATGCATGACTCCAGCTCACGGAACCATGCTCCTGGTACCCACACTAGCAACGTGGTTAAGAAGTATAGCAACCTGGGGAGCGCCACCATTTTTAGTAGGGAAATGCGTCCCGCCACTGGGAGGGGAAGTTTCCCCCAGAACGTCATATTATCCTTGAGCGACCGTAGAGCACCCCCTACATTCCCTTCTTGCACATCCGCCATAGAGTGAAACACCTACACCCCCAGGTACCGAAAGCATCAGGGTTACCAACGCAGCTCTCCAAGGTCCCTCAGCAGCGGGTTGTTAGCCTCTAGTGGAAACAACTGGGACTTCTGCCAGTTAACCTGCAGCCCCGACAGTGCGCCAAACTTTTCCATCATGCTCTTTGCAGCTCCCCCTCCGCATGTTTTAGGAAGAGCAGAAGATCATCAGCGTATAACGCTATGTGGTGCATTTACCCTCCCAGCTGGAGCCCCCTGAATTCTCCCCCGGATCGTGCCCTACACGCTAGGGGCTCTATGGCCAGTGCATATAGTAATGGGGAGAGGGGACACCCCTGGCGTGGATATTGTGCATCCCGTATGGACTCTTGCCACTGGGCTGGCGTTTAACAGTCGCACCCATCGTATAAAGCCCTGCCCAATCCCCATCTGAGACAGAGTGACAGAGGAACTCCCATGCAAGGCTATCAAAGGCCTTCTCTATGTTGATTGCAAATATCGCACCCTCCCGTTCTGTTGTCGCACCTAATTCTATAATGGAGAACAGACAGCGTATATTCAGGGTCGTATTTCTGCTTGGGATAAAGCCCGCCTGATCCCAGTGCACCAGGGACATCATATGTGGGAGTAACCTTGTTGCCAGGATTTAGCTTAGGATTTTGAAATCGAGGTTCAGCATCGACAGGGGTCTATATGACGTGCATTCGATGGGGGCTCATCAGGGTTAAGCAGTGGAATTATCACTGCTTCTCGGGTGGTGTTTGGTAGCTGACCTTTGTCCCTAGCCTCTGCATACATCTCAACTAATCTCTGGGCTAACTCCTCTAAGTGCGCTGCGTAGAACTCCTTGGGGAGCCCATCTGTGCCTGGGGTTTTCCCTCTCGCCAGCTCCTCAATAGCCACTCTAACTTCTTGCTCCGATATTTACGCCCCCAGTTGGTCTGCATCCTCCTCTGACAGAGTATGGAGAGGAAGCTCCGAAAAATATTCCTCGATTTCCCCGTCCCCTCGATGCCCCGAGCTCCTGTACCGCTGTGCATAGTAGCTATAAAATCTGTTATTTATAGCATCCTGCCTGTATAGTGGCCGCCCTGCTTGGTCCTCTATTTCAATTATGTTGTTCCCTCTATGAGAGGGGTTGGCGAGCCATGCTAATAGCCTACCTGTCTTGTCCCTCTCGGCATGGGTCCTATCTAGGAACGCTTTAAAGTCAAAACACCTCAGCCGTTCTTCTGTCACAGCTACCTCTTCCTTCGCCTCCACTTATTCCTGACGGAGTTCAGGGTGATTCGGGCGTCTAAGTTCGATCTCCCTCAATGCTCAATCTTCCCTTTCAACATCTGTGAGTAACGTGCGTCGCACCCCGATGGACGTTGCCATGCACCTTCCCCTGATTACTGCCTTGTGTGTCTTTTGCTCCCAGTCCATTATACTGGTGTCAGTGGAGTGAGCATTATCCTCGAAGTATGCTACAACATGTTCCCTGATCTCGTGCAAGAACGCTTAGTCCTCTAGGGCCTCGGGCCTAAGGTGCCATGTAGGGATAGGTTGCTGTTGTGTCCCCTAGTGTAGTCTGGTCAATATCGAGTTGTGGTCAGACACAGTCCGTGTTAAGTATTCTGTGTCCTGAAGCCGTGCATGCATGCATGCATGTCCGGTGAGCAGAGAAAAGTGTCTAGCTGTGTAGGTCGTGAACATATGAAAGGTGTGAATATTCCTTCTCTATCGGATGAGTGAGTCTTCACGTGTCTACAAGCCCCCATCGGGTCTGCCAGTGCTTAAAGGCCCTGGCTATTCTACGTACCGGGGAATCCCAGAGAGGTGGGTGGGACTGGTCAAGATCTGGGTCCGCGATGCAAGTAAAGTCTCCTCCCATGATGATCGACCCAATCATGTAGGGTGCCTGGATCCCAGACAGCTGTTTGAGAAAGGCCCCCTGATCGACGTTTGGGCCGTATATATTCATCTGCGTGATATCCTACCCATCCAACCTCCCCGTGACTATTACATAGTGGCCCTCTGGATCTACCTTGTGTCCACTCTGTTGGAATGGGACCCCCGCCCATACCCAAATCTAAACCCCACTTGCGAATGCCGAAAATGAGGTGTAGTGTGCCTGTCCCCTCCACCTCCGATGTAGTGCTACCCTCTCAGAGGCCAGGGTGTGCGTTTCCTGTAACATTGCTATGTGAATCCTTTGTCTGTTCAAGTGGGAGACATTTTTTTGCAGTTTGTGCATGGAATGCATACCCCGGACATTCCAGGATAGGAGATTATATGTCGTCTGGTTTAGCATTGCAATATATTCCCTCCTTCCTCCTGACTTCAACACGCATGCCCAGCCGCCAGCGATCTGCTCCGAGCGACATGATTCTTCATACTATAACTCACCCCCCCATTCGGTAGACAGCAGTACCCCCAACTTAGAACTATGTAAACACCCCAAAGCCCCTTCCCCAGGACAAGTGAGGATCTCTCCCCCATCCAAACTACACATTCGCGTGCAAAACGAACAAGTGTCCAAAGTTTGGGTAGTGCCGAGGCTGGTGTCCACCCAGAGGAAAGCCTTTCCCCGGAACCCCCCATCCAACATTCAATGCATAAAAACACCATAGTGCCCCTCCCGGGCCCCTCTTCTGCTCATGTAACCCCATAGTCGGGTGCTCTCGACCCCCCTGCCCAATAGTCCTGTTTGTACTTGCGTGTCCTGTAGCCTTCAAATTATGTCATCTGCCGATCTGGGAGTCACCTCAGGAAGGATCTGGCTAGCTCCCCAATTGTGCTCATGCTGGTGTTGGAATATGGGTCCCTTGGATCCTCCCCCGACAGTGATAAGGTGCCTCATGTACCTTGGGCACTCAATGACGCTATTGCCGCCCCTGCACTCTGCATGTCTCGTCGAGATTCCACCTCTGTTGGAAGGCACTTAGGTTTTCCCCCTTTTCCTGGGAGTCTCAAGGTGTCCCCTCTTGGCTTTTCATGCCCATTATCTCTCCGGTCTTGTGGGCCTTGCGCTTCGATCCATTCCCACTCATCCTGTGGTGTATTAAAGAACTTAGTCCCCTCGGTTGATGTCATCCGAAGCTTAGCCGGGAACACCATGGAGTATGATATCCCCATTTGTCTCAATTTTCGTTTGGCTGAGACAAAGGACGCTCTCTGTCTCTGCACTTCCCGAGAGAAGTCTGGGAAAATCCAGACGGTGCTATTGTCTATTTTGAGGTGGCCTTTAATCCATGCTTGACTCAGCATATGATCCCTGTCTTTGTAAAACAGCAGTCGCACTACTACGGGCCTCAGCGACCTCCCAGGTGGGGGAATTCTGGCAGGGACCCTATGGGCCCATTCCAAGGCAAAGCAGGGGGACAGGCCCTCCTCCGCCACCTCAGTGCGGATCCAGTTTTTGAGGTAGGCGACCATGTTGTTCCCCTCAACTTTTTCTGGCAGGCCTATCACACGGATATTGTTGCGTTGCGCTCTCTTTTCGCCGTCCCCCGCTCCAGCATGTGCACCCTTTTTTTCAATCTCCGCAAGTCTAGACATGGTTACCTGTGGTTTCAGATCTCTGATATCCCCTTCAGCCACCGTGACTCGGTCTGCAAGTTTGATGGTCCGCCCTCAGCAGGCCCAGGTCCTCTCGGAGTGCATCTATTTTGGATTCTACAGCCGTTCTAGACGTTTCTATGGCCTGCAATATGTCGTAGAGAGATGGGTCTTCTTGTGCTTCTTTCCATTCACTGTGAGCTCCGGTCCACTGTCGTGACTCACCAGGATCTTCTCCTGCCAGCTCCTGTTGCTCCGTCTCACGTCTTTTGGAGACCCTCCCCATGGTGAAGGCTGTTCACTGAGAGGGGCATTCTGCCCCTTGGTATCTCCGTTCAGGCCTCGACCAGGTGTTCACGCACCCTCAAAATCTTCGAGCGGCCGCTGCGGGCGGTGTCCAGTGCAGTCTCTCTTGGCCCCTGGTATTGTGGCTCTTTGTCGCTGAACTCTGTGTTCTCAAGCAGGGTCTCTCCCAGTATCTTCCGTGTCCTGCTTAGTCTGGGCTGCTCCATCTCCCCTCCGTTTGCTCTCCAGCATCCTTCTACCACTCCCTCTGCTGCTCATGAGTTGTTTGGGTACCACTCGTGTCCGTGGTCCTCTGCTCACCTCGTCAGGGTCTTCGTTGTTTGTCTCGCCTGTTTCCCCTCTCTCCTTTCTGTATATTCTCACCTCTGCGGGGGCAGGCTCCTTATCTCCGGTGCTCTGTATTGAGTGCTCTGTATGGGGCTTCCTGTTACCCCTTGTAATCTTCCCTCAGTGTCCAGGCCACCCCCGGTGCTCTCCCTCCTTGCTACGTGCTTGGAGACGCAGGATCCAGTCTCTCCGTTCTTAGGCGTCCTGCATGAGAGTGGGTCTCCGTGGACATCAACAGGCCCAACAGGAACCCCGCTCTGCCTCTGGGGGCCCTGGAGAACCGTTGTGCTGCTCAATCCTGGGCCCTTTTCCCATAGTGCCTCCTGACAAGATTCGGGGCCACGTGGGTTCCGGGCCCTCGTCTTCCCGGTCTGGCAATTGCACAAGCCTAGTGTCCCAAGGGTCTCCCAGGCGCCACGCTCCGCCGCCGAACAGGCCACGGCCGCCATCTTGCTTGGCCCCGCAGTTACTTCCAAGGGTTTTGCGGCCCCATCCCAGGCTATTTCTCGCGCTCCGGTCCCCTGTCCCCCATGAGTAGGAGCAGGGCTCTGTTCCCAGTGCGCCGGTGTCCTTGGTGTGTCCGCAGGGGCTATTCCTGCCGCCCCCCTCCGTCGCCAGACTCACGCAGCAGCCCCCGCTTTGCTGGTACTTCGGGGTGCCCTCAGCCGTAGCGCCTCCTTTTCTGTGTTTAGTTAGCGAGGGTTCCGGATCGGTCATCCTGTATCTGCGAGTCGCTGTGCTCGATACCAGCCGAGCCTCCCAGCTGTTGCTAGACGCCGCCTCTCAGAGCGCCGGCACCATTTTGCCTGGCCTCGCAGTCTCTCCACCAAGTTCAGCGTTTCTGCCGCTTTCTGTCTGTCAGCCCCTTTTCTGCTGCGACTACTCAACTCCGCTATACTTCAGGGGCCGGGGGGCTCGTTCTCTGTTGTTGGGGCCCCCCTATATCGGGCAGGATGGTGCTGGGTGGGGGATCACCGGCAGGAGTGGTGGTTCAGGCTCCTTGCTCCATCGGCGTCTGGCCATAATCCCAGGAGTATGCTATTCATGAAGACTTTACACTCATGTCTCATCTAGGAGTATGGGTTTTCCTAAGTGTGGTTACCCTTGGGTTAAATCTGTCTGGTATGGGGATCTCACAAATCTGAGGATGTTTTTTCTTGAGTAGGTGGCACAGAATTTGTTCTTTCAAGGTGTTCTCCTAGGAGGAAGTCCAGTTATCTACTTTTCCTTCATCACTCTATGAGACGAATAACAGGGAATGTGTTTTATTTTATATGTAATTGAGGAGAATATGTTACGGTAGTTAACCTTCGCTGCCTTTGAAGGCAACTTTGAACCCAGAGACCTACTACTGGACAAAATCCGTATTTCACAGGAATTACATCACTTCCACAAGACATGAAAATTATTTCCTAGGAACGACATCATTCCTGTGAAATACAAATTTTGTCCAAAGGGACGTTCGTCGTAACCAGTTTTCCTTGCGGGCAGCTAATTATTCTAAAGTATGGCTGCACAACAGTTCTTTTCTAATTTCCTAGAAGCAGCATCCGATTCTTTAGCTGTTAGCGCTGGTAAGCCATTATGGGTATCAATGCGCTTTATAAATCCTAAACAGTAGAATAGAATATGTTTAAGAAGCATTCTCTTCAGAAAGGTAATCAAAACCTGAATAGTGTAACTGCAATGAGGACGTATTAACAATTGTAGGGTGCATGCAACACTTCTAACAATATGTGACCCCACAGACTGTGTATTTTTTTAGCAAAGCTAATTGTGTGTCTTTTCTAAAACACTACATTCTTAACTACAAATGTAAATCTTTATTATACTATAGACAGCTAAACGGTATAGCTCAATATTTAATTGTTTTAAATAAAATTACCCTGTTGTTAAAAAGACCCTTTTCACACTAACTGCACCAAAACAAACCTGTAATATACATAATTCATAACGGGTAACGTGTAATATGGTCCTTTATTGCCAAATCAGTGTTTGGGGTACATTTACAAACAACTCTGCCGTATACACCATATACCTCGAGGTCATGCTACAAAGTTACCTATAATGCATTCTATGTATTACACAGTATTGTAGTTACAATGAGAAGTTTCTCCGGCAAGTAATATGTTTGTAGGTTTACTTTTGTGCCGTTTGACCAATTGGCACAAAACTTTCCAAAAATCGGAACAATGTCAAGCCTAGTGGAGACTGTCCACCAAATGCATAGTTTACAACCTCTATATATCATACTAATAAATAACAGAAATGTACAACCCAACATCATTGAATACAACCACTTCTCCAAAATAAGAAAGATATGGCTAATGCTGACATGATTCATAATGTCAACATTAAGGTGATGAAAATTGTCACCAATGATGACACTGATGTAATTTGTAAAGCTTCTGTCACTTCCACATCACATGTGAATACATAAGCTGTGCATTTGGTGGGAGAGTTATGGTCTTGAAGTGAGGGAATCAGTTATGGTTTGTGTAACTTACCAAAATGTTTTCAATGGAATTTCAGAGATTATTCTAAACATACATTTAAATGTTTGCTATGAGCAGAAGAAACTAATTTCCCTTTAACAAAGTATTTTAGTGTGAAAATAAACAGAACACATATATATATATTATATTTTACACAAAGTAATAATCAGCGCTCAGACAATGCAGAAAGAAATGTGACAATGGTGTCTATTTATCGATTTATTGAAAGAGCTTTTCTTTGTGACCTCGCCCACATCTAACATTTTTATAGTCAAATGACATGAGATAATATTTATGCAACAGCCAAGCAGAACTGTTGCCAACAACAACTGAAAAATGAGCTTTGTTGCTATAACGACACTCCAAACGTCTCTTCTGCTTTCAAAATCGAGGTATAAGAGAAACAGATTAATACGACGTAGTATTACAATTCCCTTAGTTGTGGCGTTGTCCACCCACTATACACTCACAGACATTTATTATTTAGTTTATTAAACAATTAATGTATCAAGCGAGTTGAACGTATATTTAACCTATTAATATCCTACATAACACATTAAGAAAAATATAATGCTGCATTTACAAACCATTTATAAAACAATGAGTAGTTACCAGAAGAAAACAAGTTACTTACCTGTAACTGTAGTTCTCCAGTATTGGTCCTTTCATAGATTCACATGCCTGAATCATTCCCCGTCGTCGAGACGGGAGTCTCCGGTACATAAAAAAGCATTGCTTAGTATTATAGCAAACTGAAAAAAGGCCTAGGCCCATTTTCCTTTGCAACCCATAACCTTCGTTATGTAAAAAAGGACTAAACTTGTCCCTGAACCAATCAGAGCCTCTCACCCTCTAGAACACTCCTGAGAGAACCTTCTGCCCCTCAGATTTTCGTGCACTTGTGCAATAACACCCTTTGTGCTAAATCCGAGGTGAGCCTCTCAGGGGAGGAGGGTGGGTTGCATGTGAATCTATGAAAGGTCCAATACTGGAGAACTACAGTTACAGGTAAGTAACTTGTTTTCTTACTCCAGTATTGAAGCATTTCATAGATTCACATGCCTCAATCAGAATAGCGAGCAGTAAACAAATGCACATTTTTTGTTACCCAGAATCTGAATCCAGGAAACATATATAGTGTGATAAAGATGGTATCTGTAAACCAAATTCCACATATCAAAAATACTTTGCAAATGGTAATACAATAAACAATAAAATGTGCCAAAGTACATAATAAAGGAAGGAGGGATGGTAAAGAAGGCTCACCGTTACTGGATAAGGTTCCTCAGCACCGCTTCTCCCACCGCCACATCTCTCCCTGTGGCTGCATCCAAGCAGTAATGCCTGGTGAAGGTGTCTGTACTCGTCCAGGTCGCCGCCCTGCAGATATCCTGGATCGGTACTCCTGCGAATAGAGCAGTAGAGGTGGAGGCTGCTCTTGTAGAATGTGCACGGACTCGTGCATTCAGAGGTTGTCCAGCTGCCTGATGACAATACTCTATGGCACTGGAAATCCATCTGGCAATTCCCCTTTTTGACAAAGGGAAACCCTTCCTGGGTGCGCTGAAGGCAACAAAAAGCTGTGAAGACTTGCGGAAAGGCTTAGTTTTGTGCAAGTAGAACTTCAAACAATGCTGGACATCCAGCGAGTGGAGAGCTCTTTCCGCCGCTGTTGATGGTTGTGGAAAAAATCTTTTGAGAATTAATGGTTCGTTCAAATTAAAGTCAGTTGGAACTTTAGGGATGAATCTTGGATTAGTCCTGAGTATTATCCTGTCCTCTTTGAACTGCAAGAAAGGCTCTTGGACCGTGAGAGCCTGAATCTCCCCCACTCTCCTGGCTGAAGTGAGCGCAATGAGAAGCGCAACTTTCCACGAAAGAAATTTCAGCTCCGCCCTGTGAATTGGCTCAAAGGGCTGTTTCATCAACTGGGAAAGAACGACGTTCAATTGCAGAGAGGTGGTGGAGGTTTTATTGGAGGGAAAACTCGGAACAGATCTTTCATAAATTGTTTGATGACTCTAGCAGACCACAGAGATGGACCAGAGGCAGTTCTTCTAAAGCGTGAAATTGCAGCTAGGTGTACCTTTATAGATGCACGAGCCAAACCTGACTTAGCCAAAAGCAAGATGTATGGAATAATCTCATGAGCTTCTGAATGCAGCGGATGAATGTTAGACCTTTTGCACCATAAACAGAACCTTTTCCACTTCATCCAATATGTTTTGTTTGTACTATCCGCTCTGGCTCTAGATAGAATCTCCCTGCACTCCGTAGGGATGTTCAGATGCTGAAATTCGCAGTATTCAGGAGCCAGGCTGCTAAATGCAGAGATTTCGGATCCGGATGAAGAACTTCCCCCTGGAACATTGTCAGCAGAGACGGTATCGGCTGCAGGCAAATCGGGCGCTCCTCTGACAGTAGAAGAAGCTCCGCAAACCAATGTTGTCTGGGCCACCACGGAACTATCAGGATTAACCTGCATGGTTCTTTCTTGATCTTCATAAGAACCTGCGTCAGGAGGGGAATTGGAGGAAAGGCGTAGGCAAAGATGCCTGACCATGCCATCAAAAACGCATTCCCCCAAGATCCCCGTTGGGGAAGCCAGCTTGCGAAGAACCGGCATTTTCTGTTCTCCCTTGTCGCAAAAAGATCTACTGTCGGAGTTCCCCATTTCTGGAAGATGTTGTTCAAAATCTCGTTGTCGATCTCCGATTCGTGACAGACAGACTTTAGTCTGCTTAGAGTATCCGCCTTGGTGTTCTGGTCCCCTGGAAGATGTTCCGCTGTAATGGATACTTCGTGTCGTAGAGCCCATTCCCATATCCACTGGGCTTCCCGAGACAGGGAGAGTGATCTTGTTCCTCCCTGTTTGTTCAAATAGTGCATTGCTGTTGTGTTGTCTGTTCTTATCAACACGGCTGCACCTTGAATCCTTGGCAGGAACGCCAACAATGCTAAGCGGACGGCTCTGAGCTCCAAAAGGTTGATATGCAATTGCTGTTCGTTCGCTTTCCAACGACCGCTGACCTGCAGATCCTGAAGGAATGCTCCCCATCCTTCCAAGGACGCATCTGTCGTAACCACCAATGGAGCTGGTTGAGTCAGGAAAGAAAGACCCTGCGAGATGTTTCGTTTTCGGGTCCACCATGTTGCCGCGTGGATCATGATCGGCGTCACTTTGATTATATCCTCGAAGGATCCGGTCGCTTGATGCCACTGAAGATCCAACTGCTCTTGTAACGGCCGCATCCTTAGTCTGCAGCAAGGTACGAGGGGAATGCAAGATGACATTGTTCCCAGCAATGACTTGTACTTGCGTACTGAAAGAGACCTTCTTTTTATAAATAGATATATTATTCCCCGCTCTCTTTCCTCGGAGGGGAACACACTGTTTACCTCCGTATCCAGAATTGCTCCCAAGAAAGTGATATTTCTGGATGGTTGCAGAGTTGACTTCTCCTCGTTTAGAGTGAGGCCTAATCTGGCAAATAGTTCTATGCAAGCCTCTGTTGACAACCGGGCTGACGCTGCCGAAGGAGCCTTGACTAGCCAGTCGTCGAGGTAAGGAAACACTTGGTGTTTCTGTCTCCTTAGAACCGCTGCCACTGGAGCCAGGCATTTTGTAAAAATCCTCGGGGCTGATTTCAGACCAAAAGGAAGCACCTTGAATTGATAATGATCCTCGGCCACCACGAACCAAAGGTACTGCCTGTGTGCAGGATAGATTGGGATATGGAAATACGCATCCCGTAAGTCCAGTTTGGTCATATAATCCCCTGAGTTAATAGCAGCAGAATATCCTGGAGGGAGATCATTCTGAAGGTTTGATCCTTGAGGTAAGTATTTTGGGATCTGAGATCCAAAATGGGGTGCCATTGAAGAATGTTTTTCTTGAACAGAAAAAACCGGGAATAAAATCCCCTTCCATTCTGGCAATTCGGTACCGGTTCTATTGCTCCCTTTCGGAGCATTGTCCGAATTTCTTGACGCATCTGATGTAAATACTTGACCTCTTGAAATCTTGGTGGTGTACAAGGGTGGATTTCCAGAAACTCTAGAGTATGACCGAATTGTATTATGTGGAGGACCCATTGGTCCGTCGTTATCTGCTGCCAATTTTGAAGATGATAGGAAATTCTTAAACCCAGGGGAATATGCGACATATGAGGAATAAGTGTCACCAGACTGTCATTGTCTTCGGGTGGTGCCTTTCCATTGGCGACCTCCTCGACCTCTAGGAGTAGATTTTGTGAAACCTCCTGTCTGTCTCTGTGAATATTGCTGACGATATGGCTGAGATGATGTGGAGTAGGAAGAATAGCGGCCTTGTTGATAACCCCCTCTATAAGAGGTTTGGCCCCTACCTCTTGAGCCACAAAAAGGAACTTTTCTATACTGTAATGTTCCCAGAGAATTCGCTGTTTCCGTATCCTTCTTGATACTCTGTAAGGCCTCATCAACATGCTTTCCAAACAGACCTTCCCCATTGAACGGAAGATCCAAGATCTTATTCTGGACTTCAGGCCTAAAAGATGTTGCTCTCAACCATCCTGGTCTGCGTAAAACAGCCGCTCCTAGAGATCTGAAGGCCGTGGTCGCAATGTCCATTGCGCAATCTATGACTTCAGCCGAAGTCCTTTCACCTTCCTGGAGGATTTTCCTGGCCTCTTGTCTGTCTGCTTCAGGTATGCTGTCTATGTATGGTGATAGGTCGCACCACATTTGCCTATCATACCTGCCCAGGATGGCTAGGGCATTTGCTGCCTTGACCAGAAGAGCAGACATGGACGAAAACCTCTCCCCTGCATTATCCAAGCGCCTACCCTCTCTGTCCGGTGGCGCTGAAATTCGAGCAGACGGATTCCTCGATTTTTGCTGCGCCGCTTGAGTTATAACAGAGTCCGGTTTGGGGTGACCTAATAAACAAGCCGGAGCATCCGAAGGCTCTTTGTATTTTTTGTCCAGCCTAGCAAGCACTGGAGTAACCGTTGCCGGCGTCTCCATAACTTTGAGACCTTCCTCCCATAGAGGACTCACAATTGGAAGAGATCTAACCGTCTTGCGAAATGGTTCTTTGAAATCATATAAAAAGCATTCTGCTTTATCCGATGACATATTGAGCGCAAATCTCTGCGCGGCTCTCTCCATCAGATTATGGAACCCACCAATGTCCTCTGAGGGGAATCCACAGGTCTCGGTGACGGAGATGAAGGGGACGGAATCAGATAATCATCCCATTCCTTACTAGGATCTGTTATCTCCCCTTCCTCCTGCTCTTCATCGTCAGATGTATCTAGAACCGGTTGTGGCAAAGGTGATATTGGGGCCCAGGAACCGGTACCTCCTGTCTTCGCACTGGACCAACTGTAGAATTTGAGCAGAGCTCAAAGGAGACTCCCTAGCACAACGTGCGGTAGAAAATCTGAGGGGCAGAAGGTTCTCTCAGGAGTGTTCTAGAGGGTGAGAGGCTCTGATTGGTTCGGGGACAAGTTTAGTCCTTTTTTACATAACGAAGGTTATGGGTTGCAAAGGAAAATGGGCCTAGGCCTTTTTTCTATAATACTAAGCAATGCTTTTTTAAGTACCGGAGACTCCCGTCTCGACGACGGGGAATGATTCAGGCATGTGAATCTATGAAAGGCTCCAATACTGGAGTAACTTATGGATATTTGGGTGGTGGAAAAACACGTGTTGAAAGCAGCCAGTCTGCTCAATAGTTAAGATTCGTGGTAATTCTAAACACCAACTGGTACCTAAAAACTTTGGTAATCTTTCATATTAACATGGGTGCAAACAACAAGCAAGGAAAATATATACTGACATTGGCTTCTGTGATAATTATTATATTATTTGTAAAAAACTATATGCAGATAATAGTATAGTGAATAAGTGCAGGCGACGCAGTGCTCAAGTGTGACAACGATATATCATAATATACACATAAGAAACAAGATATAAATGTTTTCTATCTTGTTTCTTATGTGCATATTTTGATATATCGTTGTCACACTTGAGCACTACGTGGCCTGCACTTACGTTATTCACTATATTATTATCTGCACATAGAACTTTTTGCAAATAATACAATAATTATCACAGAACCCAGTGTCAGTATAGGTTTTCCTTGATCGCTGTTTGCACTCAAGTTGATATGAAAGATTACCAAAGTGTGTAGGTACCACTTGGTGTTTAGAAATACCACATTTAAAGGAGGCTGCCCCGAATGGATGTAAGAGGGTTGCCTATAGTAGTCTGAAAAGAGTCCCACGGTGGACACTGTTTCGCATATACATGGCATCAGCATCACTATTGTTTTTCAGATTGGCAAACGTTCTCATCTCAGACATGATTCTCACCTTGTTTCCACATCCACGTTCAACTTACGTATCAGTTCAAGTCTAGAATCTGCAGAATGGGAATTCACACTTGAAAATCGAGGGGAGTTATCTCATGTATTAGAAGCTACCAATACTTACTTATTCCTTTTTCTTTGGGTGCAATCTTCTCCAAATCTTTTAACTGAAAAACATCTTTCTATAATAAAGATAGCAAAACAGGAGAGATGTTTAATGGAAGCTATTTGTTTTCTGAAAAGAAGAAACATGTTTTATTTAGCATTAGGGGAAGTACTCAGGTTACTTTATAATTTAACTTACTAAGGGATACACTTCAAATGTTATGTTAAGAATTAACCAGTCGAAAAACTAAATTTCAACAGCAATGTTCGGTGGGAAAAGTATTTATATGTGCGCTTTATACATATTTGAAAGAAACAGGGGGAAAAATGTCCCTCTTGTAATTGTCCGCAATAGCTATTTGATCATTAGTTTCTAACAGTCAACAGTGTCAAATTACAGAAAAGTACAGTTTTACAATCACATCTATGCAATCACTTGTAGTCCATAGACGCTCTCCCATTAACAACTTTAAGGCATTCCAGCAATTTAGGGGCGGGTCTGGAAGAACAAGTTACTTACCTTTAGCAATACCTTATCGGGTAGACCATCTAGCTGCAGATTCTTTACCTTAGAATATTTTCCAGGCATGAGGCTGGATCCCAAAAATTATGAGCAGTACCTCTGCACGCTGGTAGGTGGCTCCGATCAGCACCGCATGGGCCGCACTGGATGTGACACGCATAGTGCCTATATAGATGCCACCTCGGTGCTCAGACATCAGTTTCTTTACGTGACTCTTTCCGCACCAGAAGCACGGAGCCACGCCAGAAGGATGATTACCAATATGCAGAAACTAAGGGCTACAAGGACCTTACAGGTAGGAAGACCTGTTCTCAGAAACTGAGAGGGTCAGTGAGGAATCTGCGGCTAGAGCCTCTACTAGATAAGGCGTTACTAAAGGTAAGTGGCTTGTTCATCTGATAGAGAATTTGAACTGTAGATTCCTTACCTTACAATATATACCAAGGCAATACCTCCCAAGAGGTGGGCCTGAGAACTGATTCCGATCAAAAAGTCCTAGAAGACCAAATGGGCAAAGTGCCCGTCAAGATAGTAGTGTTTAGTGAACATGCGCATCCTGAGAGATGTCCAGAATGGTGACTCCACAAGCTAACGCAATAGTTCCAGCTTTGGCTCTGGTGGAATCAGCCTCCAAGCCCTCAAGAGGCTGCTTTTAGGTCAATGTGTAGCAGATCTTAATGCAGAGTACAATGTATCTGGATATGGTCCCTTCCTACATTGCTTTTCCCTTCTTCGCTCCAATGAACCTAACAAAGAGCTAATCATCAACCTGGTGTTTTTTGGTGCTATCGATGCAGAATTACAACACTCTTTTCGGGTCCAAGCTGTGGAGTCTCTCCTCCTCCTTGGAGGGGTGAAGAAAAGCAAAGAAGGTATTCACAAAGTTTTTGACAAGAGCATTAAGAAGATTCACAACCAGAGAGAGCCAGCAAGCAAACAACAGTCAACCACAAAAGGGAGGATTAAGTCCTCTGCACCACTAAACAGCAGTTGACCATGGCCGTCTTCATACGGATCACTTCTTGCCCTCTTGCGCGCCGCAGGATCATTCAAACCACTACATTTAGGGATTTTACCATATTAATGGAACTGCGCCCCCAGTGGTATTAATCACTAACTCTTAACGACTAGGGTCCTGTTCTGTGGCCCTAGTAGACGTTAAACCAGAAAGGTCAATTACGGCCCCTAACTGTCTTCTATTTGTTCCCAATTAAGTTGTATCGCCTAGATGAAGTCAATATTTTATTATATCAACAAACATAGGTTTTTTAGATTTTCGTTTTTTAAAAATTTATTTATAGATGAACTCAATCTTTCAATTCACTGTGACGATGCAAACGGACGAATTGGCCGCTCCTGGGAACATTCTTAAATAAGAAGGAAAATATCGATTCAAGTTTTTATTATTATTATTGATGCATGTTTATCATTATAATGATTTTTATTAATCAATCCATAAAATTCCTCCTCCAAGAAGGTATGCAGCTTGATGCTTTGCCCAACGTGAAAAGGTGTCCCCACCTTCAGAAAAAATTAGGCACTGGTGCAGAGAACAAGTCTATCTGGAAAGAAATTGGTGTAGGGAGGGTTAACAGAAAGAGACTGCAGCTCACTCACCCTTCTGGTTGATGTGAAAGCCACCAAGGACACTGTCTTGATCATCAGAAGACTTAAGTGGCAACTATGCAGAGGCTCAAAAGGTGAACACATTAAGAAAGTTGGGACAAAATGAAGGTCCTATTGAGGCATAACACAAGGTTTAGGTGGAAACATATCTTAGAGGGTAGGTTGAATATGTGATTTGAGCAGAGACTGTTGGTCCACAACTGAAAAAATGCAGAGATGACCAAAAGATACCCCTTAACTGTGCCCCGAGCAAGGCCTTGCCGAGCTAAGGACAAAACAAACAGTAATACTTTGAACAAGGGGGCGGACAGAGGGTCAAGATGTTTGTCAGTGCACAAAGCAACAAACTTTTCCCAACTGCAGGCATGTACAGTCTTAGTGGAGGGACCCTGGCTGCCAAAATGACCTCACAGACTTCAGGAGGGAGATCTAAGACTCAACTGGCGCCGCTCAATCTCCATGCATGAAACCAGAGCGTGTTCAGTTTGAAGAACACTGCCCTGTTGCTACGACAGGCGAACCTCCCAAAGGGGCAGTTTAATAGAAGGACTGATGTTATAGCTGAGGAGTTCTGTATAGCATACTCTTCGTGCCTAATTCAGAGCCACAGTGATGACTTGGGCCTGGTCCTTCCTGATGTCCTTCAGAACTCGAGGCAGGAGTGGTATAGGCGGGAAGGCGTATAGGAGTCCTAAGCCCCACTTCAGACTTGAACGCGCAGATGTGCTGACATTGAGCATTCTCAGCAGTGGTGAACAGGTCTAACCAAGTTTCTCCAGGTTCTCCCCAGTCACTAAAGAGACCTTGTACGACCTCCCGATTTAGATGCCATTCATGATCCATGAGGCATCGACAACTGAGTTAGTCCGCCCTGGTGTTCAGAGACCCTGCCTGGTGTTGCACGACCAGAAAAATGTCCTAATCTTCCAGTCGTGTCCGGAGGCGCAGAGCCTCCTGGAACTGGGTGGTCCAGGACCCCACCACCCTCTCTCTGTTTGTTGCAGAACTACATGGAGCGGGTGCTGCAAGTTAAAAACTGCACTAGCCTTCCCTTGATGGTGGAGAGGAAGGACTTTAGTGACAATCGACTTGCTCTCCATCAAGTTGATGTGGAGATGAGACTCCACCGAAGACCAGAGTCCTCTGATCTCCACCTCTCCCAGATGGCCATTCCGACCCAGGAGTGACACATTTCTCACCTCTGTGAGATCTGGTTGGGGAGGGAGAGGGGTCTGCCACTGACCTCATCTTCGGTCCTGAGCCACCACTGCAGGTCTTGTGCAGTTGTACTCTAATATCTAAGCTAGGTCCAAGAGATTTCATTGACGCAGCAGCCAAAAAGTCAGTCTCCCCAAAATCCAGGATAGAGGCAGATACATTGGAATCATAGCCTCAATATCCTGGACTCACCGCTCCAGAGGATAGGCATGGAACTGCACTGTGTCCAGAATGGCTCAGATGAAAGGAAGCAACTGAGAGGGAGTCAGATGTGACTTTGTGACATTGATAGAAAACCACAGTGAATGCAGGTGGTCAGCCATAGTCTGGTGGTGGGTGACCACTCACACAACACTGTCAAGAGGGGGGACGGGGAGCGATAAGAAAAAAGTAAGTCCAGCACCAGTGCTCCCAAGGACTACAGTACAATCACTAAGGGGTAACTGTTCCTATAAGGCAGATAGCAACCTATTCTGGTTGCGTATAAAGAACAGGGAAAAGGGAAAGAATAAGTTGTAGTCTCTATGCATGCAGTTGGAACTTGATGAAGGTGGGGGAATTTCTCCTTTTGGAAATAGTGCCCTCACACACTCTTGCAAGTGTCATGCTTCATCATCGGGCGTTGCTCCTCGTGGGGGTGGCGCTGCTGTCCCCCACGGGCCCCGTGAGAGGGCTCTTTGTCGGAGATCTTTTAGGAGACGCCGCAGTTGTGCATGTGGGTGTGTGGGTCTAAAAGATGTGGAAGTGAGCTAAAATTACCTCGGCGGAACCTAGAAGGTTTATTCGAGGGTCCGGGAGGTAAGAGTAAAAAACTTTTTGAGGGAAATGGAGAATCTCTAATAAACAAATATAGTAGAGTGGAGAGTATTATTCTACTGCTATTATCCGTGCGTGTGTGTGAAAGTGAGATCTGGTCAACATGTTTGGCGCTTGGTAAAGGTCCATAATGGATCCTGGTGCGCTTCTTCAGGACCGTGATGTGCAAATAAAACAGTAAAAATAGGAATCAGGGAAGGCGACACACTGTATTCCTATGGTACCTATATTAAGGTGTAGATGCGTCAAGGCGCTCATGGGAACATCTCAATCGTGTTCCTGTTTCCAACCCCTTTCATAGAAATGGAGTGCCTCGTCGGCATGTCCCGCGGTCACGAAGGAAAATACAAGTCACCCCCTTCGTAGCAGCCCACTACCTGCCCTGCTGCTAGTCGGACGCCGGTAAACTGACGCAACGTGTCCACCGGGTTATGATGGCTCCTCCGTGAGGAGGCGGAAGTGACCACTGCCTGGTGCGAGCCTGCTTTTAACATCCAACCATTAAGGTAGGGGAAGACTGGAACTCCTGACCTTCGCAGATGGGCTGCAACCACCGCCATCACTTTTGAGAACACCCTAGGTGAGATGGTGAGGTCAAAGGGGAGCACAGCAAACTGAAAGTGTTTGTGGTCTACCGTGAACTGCAGGTAACATCTTCGGACCAGCAGGAGTGGTATATGGAAATATGCATCCTGCAAGTCCAACACTGCTATCCAGTCTCTAGGATGCAGGGCAGATGGGACCGGAGCCAAAGAGAGCATTTTAAATTTCTCCTTTTTCAGGAAGTATTTGAGAGGGTGCAAGTCTAATATAGGGGGGAAGCTCCATCCTTATACGGCACCAGAGAGTGGCGGGAATAACAACAATGACATACTTCTGATCTCAGAACCCTCTAGATGGCTCCAATGACCAAAAGAACCTGCACTTCCTCATGCAGCAAGGAGAGATGATCCTCCATCAGCCGATCTGTGGATGGTGGCACGGGCAGCAGCGTTTCAGTGACTGGAAAGGCATACCCCCTGCAGAACAATTGCGAGTACCACTTCTTTCCCACCGTTATGGATTGCTAGCGCAATAGGTGGTGCTTGATCCTGCCGCTCACTGATGTTGTGAAGGTATATTAAAGGGGCTGCGGCTGCAGGGGAGGTGGTGGACCAGGCAAATCTCTGGGCTAAGGTCCCAAGAGGCTTGTGGTAGCTGCATCCATGGCCACAAAAGAACTGAGGAGCCTACTGGCAGTGGTGGCTGAGTGGAACTAGACGCAGCTGGTAGCCCCTACCATAGCCAAGGAAGCAGCGAAAGTCAGGGTGAGGCTAGTGTGGAGCCATGAACCGTGCTAACAACCAGACAGAGGCCCTTAAAGGGCTCAAGCACTAAATCTGCCTTATCACCAAATAGATGAGCACCATCGAAGGGCATGTCCATAAGAGATGCCGGACATCCCCTGAGGAACAAGTTGACTTCAGCCAGGCGTGGCAACGTACAGCCACTGACAAATCAATTGCTCTACCTAGCGAGTTTGTTGTGTCTAGTTCGCAGCGTATCGTTTACTTTGCTGTGTCCCTGTCATTGGCAATAGCTTGGGTCAAGATGGCTCAGGCCTCCTCCAAGACCATGGGCAGCACATGCGCAAGAGTCCCAAACTAGTGGGAATACCAGCCCGAGAATCATACGGTGTTCACTCACCAAACTGCAAGTCTGTCTAAAGAGAAAATTCTCTTGCCAATTGTGTCCAACTTCTTTGATTCCCTAAACGGTGGTGTGGTAAGGAACATGCAAGGCTAACTTAGGATGTGGAGGGCTGGACGACCACGCTGTCGGGGGCAGGGTGCTGGGTAAGAAATCCTGGATTCCTACGAGTGGGCCAAAAGTGCACAGGCGTGCCTGTGTAGGGCTTGGCCCAAGTCCCATGGAGGACATCAGTGACTGCTTCATTAAAGTCAAGAAGAGGTTCTGTGAGGGCTACACTGGGTTGAAACATCTCCGTCAAGACATTGGTCCCGACTGCCACAGAGAGCAGCATAAGGTCCAGGACACCAGTTGTACTTCGCACCACCATAGCAAATGAGGCCCCTTCCTCTATAGCCACACTAGGAGGAGAGACCAGGCCAGTGTCAGGTGAGGTTTCCAGACCACTGGCATGAGCCAATTCTCATACTAGTTATACTCGGCCAAGGGTGACTCAAGGGAGTCAGGATAACCATAGTATTCTCAGACCCATCCCAATCATATTCTCCACAATGTCTGTCTAAATAGGGAGACACTGTCCAGCTCTGTATCGGAGTCGGAATGATGATGGGGTCAGCGGCCTTTTGAAAGGCGCCACTGGAATGGACTCAAGTAAAGGTCATGGATCCTGAAGGCCCAAATGAAAATAGGGCAAATCTGCCGGCGGATATTCAGCTGGGGCACCTTCCGAACCCATAGGGCCCAAAGGCACTCCAGAGGGGTCGGCTTGCCCAAAGATGAGGTGTATGGCCTCATAAAATTCCTTCAGGTGGTCAAGGATCGCTCCGGCTCCAGAAAATTCAGTAAGGCGCAGAACCAGCTTCTAGTTCTGCGGGTGGCGTGTGGGAGTCGGGGCCTAGATTTGTGGCGTTGTTCCTGTGCCTCATCCGATGACTTGGACTGACGAGGTGAAGTTGAACATTGTTTCAACTTCTTGGCTTTCTTCTTGTGGGCTTACCTGATGAAGATTTAAACCTCAATGACGACCGATGAGAGCGACTCAGAGAGCAGACCTGGGACATCCAAGCAACTGGGACCTGGAGCAATGCAGAATCGTCCGATGGTGAGTGACCAGGAGCTTCAAGGCCTGCTTCTGGACCGCCTTGGGATTCATCGCGCTGCAGTCAAGGCTGGCCTGGCTCCACCCACCATAAGCAAACAAGGTGGGGGTCTGTCACAGACATTTGCCTGTGACAGGCTTTAAAATTCAGAGGTTTCTTTTTTTAAGGAGACATCCCTAAAGCACACTGGGAGCTAAAGCTGCAAAAATGGTCAACAAAAAGTTGGAAAAAAACAGTAAAAAAAGTTACTGTGGTAGCACTCCCCAATCTGCGCTAATGGCGCTGAAAGAAAAGAACTGATGTCAGCGGGCTGTGGTGGCACCACACGTTACATCCGGCAAGTACAATGCAGAACCGATCGGCGCCATCTACCAGCCTGCAAAGGTACCTCTCAAGATTTTCTGGATCCAGCCTGAACCGTGGAGAATATTCTGAGGTAGGGAATCTGCAGCTAGAAGTCTCTTTCTTACTGTTTTAAGGCAAAGCTTTGCATGTAGCTACAATGCACACATGTGCATTGCGCTCAACACAACTCCATCTCACACTTATGTGCGATGTTGGCAGTCACTTAATTTAAAAATAAGACAACGGATGAAAACTGACTTGACATATGGTTGAGGGGTCAGCAAGAGGGGAATGATGAGGAGAAACCACTTACAAAGTGAGAGTAATGGAGTCAGAATGAAACTAACGTTTTTTCACACTCCTCTGGCAAGAGAAAAAAGCACATGAAACAAAAGAAGCACTCACTGAAAGGTAAGTTGTCTAGATGCCCTCGTGATCCTGGGAGCCACCATTAGTCTTCATGGCACCACTGGATGCAGCTCCGCAAGCAACTCGCCCGAGCCCCCCGGCTCTTGTAGCCAGCACTAGAACCCATTCTGCCCTGGCAGTTCCCCCCTCCCCCGAGCCACCGACGCCGTTTTCCCAACCGTCCTTGTGTCTGCTATCGCCGAATGTGACACCACCACTAAAGCTTCTGGATCCCCCTGTGTCCAACCCGATACAACAACACAGTTTGAGGAGATAGGCCCAAAGGTTCTTGGAGGAAGAGGAGTACCAATACCAAATAATGGCCCTATCTTATGGCCAAACAATTCACGAGCTGTTTGGCTTGGACTCGAAACCCCTCAATCTATAAGGGACTGGAGAGGGAGCAGACCAGGGCTCCCCAGATCAAATGGCTGAATTTGCAGGCCTCACCTTGGCTAGTGGCCTGGACATTTCACCTGACGTGGAGATGGTGTTCCCTTCGGGCCTCCAAGTCCTGAAGTCGCATCTTCCTTACAGTGGTGAGCAAGGCAGAAGAGGTACTGAAATTACTACTCCCCTCCGTTGACATCAAAACTAATGTGCTTACTGAGGTTCTTTTGGCTTCAGTCCCTTCAATGATACAATTTTGGAGCAGGTACTGACAGCATGGGAGAACCTGCTTCTGGACTCACAATGAATAAACTGGAAACAAGGCGATATCAACCTGCCCCTGGGAATTCCCACCTCCCCTTTCCAGTCCACTCATCTGTCTCCAGAGAGATTGGTCATACAAGCTTCTTGTTCTTCAACACAGAGGTCAGGGACTTTTCTGACAATCCTGTCGGACAGAGAATCTAAATGCCTAGAAGCTTGGGGCAAGAATGATTTCTCTCCTGGAAGTATGGCATTAAAATCTTTGAACACCACTTGCCTCTTGGCGAGATACGCTCATGCCTTATGGAACATGGCCCAACTGTTTGTCCCTCATGTCCTAAAAGACCTCACGGCTCATTTTTCTGGAGTCATTAAGGAAGGTCATTAAATCAGGCCTGGACCCTTAATTGGCTCACCCCTAGGAGTCCTATGCCATGGTAGGCCATCATCCTTGACTTGGCACGTTGGGCTTTTCCATAGATACGCAAGCCATTCTCATGGACCTTCCCTCTGACGCCCCCCCCGTTTTCAGATAAAAGCTAATTCAGCCCTGGAGAGGTTTAGGTCAGCAAAGCTACAGCTAGGTCCCTGCGCCTTTAATAAACTCAGTGGAACTACAGGCCTATTTCACCAGCTTATGGGGCTTCTTGAGAGACTTTTGCTTTCATCAGCGGCAGTTAGGTCAGCCACAGTCACAAAAGTCCCAAAATCCTGTGGTCAGACATTATAGGGGCTGAACCCAGTCCATCCTGAACTTCTAAGCCAGGTCCTCTTGGAACTGGAACACAAGGAACCCAAGACCGGTTTTCGCTCTAGTTCAGGCTCTTGAGTTGGGTGCATCTTGGTTCCAATAGCTCAGTGAGCACGGAACCCACGTCTGGACGTACCTGTCGTACTTTGGGTATCGCACTGGAGTAAACAAAAAAGTGATAGGTGGGATACTTGAAGTAATCTAAGCACCTGGTAAGTCTAGCCCTGGTTTTCTGCCCACCATAATGCCTCAGACTAGACCCAGCCATTTGCAAACCGGCCTCGATCCTGCTCCAGTAGGAACAGTCCAGTCTAAACTGTCAAGCCAGGTTTTCCATGAACCGGAACACAAGCATCCAAGACCAGTTTCACCATAGTTGGCCTACTGCAATTATATTAACTCTTTAATAATAAACAGATTAGGACCATAACGTTGATCATTGTTTTGCCACTACAGCTAACTCAGTCCTGCTGTACGGAGCATAAACTTTCTCAAAAGCTATAAGTGCAATAAAAGCATTATTTTTCAGTGGGAGCACACAACGTCCGTTGAATCAAATACAAGGCAACCAACATATGGGAGGAGGCAAAGCCCCTATCTCAGTTCTTCTTAAAGCCCTTTTTCAGTTGATCACATATACGCTCATGTGACAGCGGCGCTGTCAAGTCAGATCTAAAAAGCACCAGAATTTACAGTATTCCACACGATCCACCCAGAAAGGGCAGAATAGAGCCTTCTGAAAGACATAGCTTGCCAAAACAACTAATTATTAAGCAATCTTTGGGGCTTTCATCACTGGAAGTCAATTTGATAATGGTCAAAGCAGTAATTACATTGCAATTTAAGTCCGCGAGGGAACTTGTTTTAGGATAAGCAAATGCTTCTCCAATTTTGAACTTTGTTTCTAAAGCACGCATACATTAATCCCTCCCTCCCCCCTTTCATTTCAAGGTAGGAGGGCACTCAACGTTTTCCACTGGAAAATATATCGGTGCTAAAATTGTACAAATGAACTGGGCTGGTGAATCACAGAAAGAGGCACATGACAATTCGGGATCTGTTCCACGGACATTCGAGGTATATGAAGCCAAAAAGTTAAGAGCAAGCAACGACCCATTTTATGAATATTTTTCAGTGTACTTCTTTACATGGTACTAAGCATACAATAAGACCCTAACAGACGTGTCCGATATTTCAAGCATAGAAACGACTTTAACTGATTTGTTTTCTATATTTAAAGAGGCTAGAGAGTGGCGGATAAGATCTAGAGAGATGGGTGAGAATAAAGTTTGGCACCTCCATAGAAGAGGCAAGGATGTTTATTGGTCAAATGTGGTCATTCCGGAAGAAGTACCAACATCAGTAAATTTCCATTTTGCAGTGAATGCCCCTGTACCAGCTGGTGATTTTCGCTGTAATTTAATTGCATAATAAAAATGGCAGACCGTATTACTTCCAGAACTAAAAATGCAGGCTACTCCGTTTATTTCTTTTCAGCTTACAAATGTCATAGGCAGGAAAACAACTGTGGGTCAGAAACTGGAGTGATTTGGGGGCAGCAACATGTACCATGCAGCAAAAACAGACCCTTCTTCTGTCAATACCTGAGCACTGGTCACCACATCAAATCTGTGCTTCTAGACACAATAGCTAGTTCTAGCCCTTTGTAAGACCAGCTCACAATGTTAATGGTACTGAAGGTAGAAATTAACACAATTTTCTCAAGCAATATCACTACACGTAAGGTAGATTATTAACAGCGATTTTATTATAAATCGAGATCATACACATGACTGTAATTTTACCATCAGTAGATAATCAGAAGGCTGGAATTGTCAGCTTGACAGTACTTTACCGTACTATACTGGACAAAGTTTCAACACCAGCGGTGTGTATAATGGGAAGTATAAAGCACAGACCCACTTTTAGGTCACTTATCAGGGGCGTAACAAACACCCCTGCAACCCCCGTGGTGCGTGGGGGGGCAGTCTTCAGTATGTGAAGGGGGCCCCCTCAGGCTTGCTCTGAAGCAGCTGCAGTGTGCATCCTGCTCTGAGATCCTCGCGCTGACCCAGGACTGAAGAGAAACAAAGTAACAAGTTACATTGTTTCTCTTCAGTCAGAGCTAGGCCCGGAAAAAGGATGGGGGTGGGGAACCTCAGAGAGAATTCTCTTCAGGGCTCTGCTCCTCTAAGAAGGGAGGAGGCAGCACAGAGATGACAGGGGCGGGAGGAGGATTGCAGCTCCAGGAACAGGATCTGCTGGGACGCATTGAAAGGTGAACAAACATTTGCAATATATGGTTTTGCAATATATGCATTTGCCTATATGCAAGTCATATATGGTTTGGATTGGAATTGTTAGTTGTGGAATTGTGTTGGTTGGATTGGATCTGTGTAGTGAAATAATGTAGCATGGTGTGCGGTGTAATTATATGCATAGTAATTGTGTGGTATTGAGTGTACTGGAATTATGTGGAGTGGGATTGTGTGTCATGGAGTGGGATTGTGTTTCTTGGAGTGAGATTATCTGGAATGGTATTTTGTGTTGTGGCGTGGTATGTAGTGGAGTTTACTTATGTGGTGTGCTGTTAAATATTGTAGCATGATGTGGAATTTTGTGGTGTAGATTGGATGTATATGGTGTCTTGTGTAATTGTGTTGTTGGTTTGAATTATGTGGTGTGGAATGGAAATGTGTTGAGTTGAATTTCTGTGACGTGGAAGTGTGCGCTGTTGAGTGAAAATTGTGTTGAGCATGTGAAGTGTAGTTATATCGAATGTTGCTACGTGTCATAGACTGGATTTATGTGGAGTGTATTTATCCAATATGGAGTAGAGCATAATTATGTGGAGGTACATTATGTGGTGCTGAGTGGTTTTATGTGGAGTGTAATTATGTTGTTTGATGAATTGTGTGGGGATGAATTGTGGAATTGTGTGACGTGTGGAATTATGTGGCATGGTGTGGTGTAGAATTGTGTGGAGTGGAATTATGTAGCATGTTGCAGAGTTGTATTTTGTGGAGGGTAATTATGTGTTTAGGAGTTGAGTGTAAATATGCTGTGTGAAGTATAATTATATAGGTTGAAGTGAAATTATGTGTAGTTGAATTGTGTTGTGTGGAGTGTAATTATGTGGTTTGGAGTGGTATTAAGTTGCGTGGGATGTTATTATGTGATGTTGAATTATGTGGTATGGATTGAAGTGGAAATATGCGTTTAATTTTTAGGATTGTAATTATGTGGTATGGAATGTTGTAGGGTTCAATTATTTATAGTAGAATTGATACTGTGTATGGTAGAATTAGCAATCTGAAACCTTGGCAGCTATGCTATGTGCGACATTTTCATAATCTTAGTGTAATTATGAGTGACATTTCAACGACTAGGAGTGACACTTTCTCGTGAGCAAAATCAAGCAATGAAGAGGGAAACATAACTATCAGAAATTACACCCACTTGAGCAACTAGAAACTCTAAGAAAGTCACTGAACTAACGTACGCTAACAGCAGGCTACTGAAAACTGAGCAGAGTCAGACTGCGTGAATGTCACCCATTATTACACTTAAATTATGAAAACGTCACACTTACCAATCTGAAACCTTGGCATCTATGAGTGAATCAGTGTGAAAATGTGCTCTTATTGAGGTGTATTCCTCTGCACCCTCATGGTAACCAGCCTGCCAGGTGTCTGCAAATTTGCGAGCGCCAAGCAGTTTTCCATCAGCTACATGTTAATGACACTCTACAAAATTAATACATAGGATGGTCTTTGCAGAAATCAGAGGTTTGCCTGAACCAGGTTACACTTACACCAGTACTTTAAAAGTGGCAGTTCATTCGAGGTCCAATCAGACTTCCCGTAATGTCTGGTTACTCTGCATAGAAATGCTTCAAAGTTTTTTTTAAATGATATGTCTTTGGTCAGATTAAACCTTCCAAAAAGAGCTGTTTCATCTTTGTGATCAGTCCATTTCTGGGATGCTAAAATCACAGTAAAACCCATTGACCTACCCTCTAGTGCCTCCTCAGTGATCTTCCGTCTGAGGTAGGGTGCAACTGGGATGTAACATGTTTTAGGACTATCTGTTCTAGACTGCCCTGGGCTGAAGGTGCTTCGTCCATTTACCCAGGAGTGTGAGAGGAGGGGAGATCTGAGCCCGAAGCAGTACGTGCAGTGGTGTCTCTGATGCTCCCAGACTAGAGTTAGGCTACAGCTCCCTGAGCTACGGTAGGCACTAGACCCTCAGCGCAATCAGCTCACCTGTGGAGCAAGGTCTGTAGGTGCATTATTACAACACCTGCTGGACGGAGGAGGACCTGAGGCCTCTTCTGTGTGTGTGTAAATTGGACCTCACAGGCCTGCGACCAGCAGGCAGAGGCCCGAACTTGAGAGGCTGGATGAGGCAATATAGTAGACTGTTAGAGCATACCTCTCGATGGACTCTCGTCAAAAGAGGAGCATTGAGGACCGCGGGAGGGCCAACAGGCGTTGGATGGCTGTGAGTTGACTGACCACAGTAACAGGTGGAACTACGAGAGATTACTGGAGGCGCTAACCCTCTGAGGAGCAATAATTCATGGCAGTAAGGGGATGGGAGGTTATGTCTAAGCACTCCGAGAGTGTATTGTGCAGTATCAATACAATGTCACCTGGGTACAGTAACGCTTTCGGAAACCATTGTCACTCATTTAGCAATTACTCAATGTAACACCCCTAATCAGTGCAGCTATATATCTATCTTGCATCTAAAGAAATCAACGCTCTGACACAGGTAAGAGTTACCAATACACCTAGGTCACAGGAGTTACGGGACCTTCACAATTAACATTTTTGTTTTTCATTCCGGTATGTCTGCTGCTGAAAGTAGCTATTACCGCCATGTGAATGTTTTGAAGAAAACAAGTAGGAATCAGCCTGAAAACAGACTCCCGCGTGTTATTCCTTTAATACTTACTCATCGTTATTTCCGTTCCCCAAACAACAAAACAGCAATGAAATTGGGCACTTCAGCGATTTGGTGTCATCGTGTTGGAATCTTAGATCCCGGCTCCTCCATGCAGAGCAGACGTTTTTTCACATCGCTCCCTGCAGGGAGACGGAGGTTATCCCGGATCACATCACCCACTCCAGAGCTCTGGTGCCCTTCTCAAGCCCCTAGCTCCCATCAGGAACCAGTTCTTGCAGATGTCTCACTCAAAGCGGCTGACATCGTAGGGCTGCCGGTGCATGGCGTGCGCGCGCCTGCAACAAATCCTAGCAAGACCTAACTTTATGGACACACTACGGAAATACGGCAAAATGTTGTGGGCATAGAAAAGGGACATTCATTACAGGACTACCACACAGGCAACTGTACTGCATAACGAAATTTACCGCATCGCATTTAGGAGACAGGGGAAGCACCAGAAAACAGACGGCGGCCACATGGAAATAACACTACACCAGCATTGATTAGCAGCACTGGTACCAGAGGAGGCGCAATGCCCGTTATGCATGATTTTGCATTTCAGTGCGGTGATGCGGATCACCACACTGAAATGTGTTCGTCTAACGCCAGATGTGTGGTACTTGGCAGGGCGGAATTAGGTGGCATAGTTTTGGACAAGCTGTGCACGCTAAGGCTTTTATGTCATGGGGTATAAAGTGGACGTTTGTCTATTTTTCCTTGTAAAAATAATATGGGCTGTTTCTTTACCTTCCGGTACATTTCTGAACAATTTGTTAAGCTAAATTGTATTGTTGCATTGTGTGCGCATGCAGGAAAGGACGAGTGTCTGGCAGACATGCAAAAAAATCATCGTACGTCTCAGTAATAACTTCCCCACTTCTAAGCAGTAATTCCAATCCTAGAATGAGTTGCCTGTTTGCTTTACAACGACAGTTACAATAACAAGTAAGTGCTTTGCGAGCCTGTATAAGTAGCAAAGGTTTTAAAGGGACTTGTTTTCGTGCAAGGTATTGCTTTTCCCAGTTCCCGGAAGGGATAAAAAACATCTCCAGATAATAATAGGGTTGACAGGATGGTGCGATAGCAGAATATTGATACATGTGGATCTGGTGAGGACTGCGGGCAGCAAGTGCTTGATACGCTATTTGCATAAGAAAATACTATAGATTTTTTTTTATTATCCTCCGTTAGTTATTAGTTAGGAAGGGGGAAGAGGAGCGTTCACCGACAGCATTCGGTCAGTCTTAGGGAGACAAAGAATGCTGTGGTCTGTGGTAGATGCCGCCTAGAAGTCATAGGTATATGTATCAGGAGCTGCCATTGAAAAGAAGGGGAAATGCGCTTTAGATTTTGCCGGTATTGATGGCTACTGTGCGGTTGCAGACTTCTCTGGGCTGACAGTGGATGGGGAATGCTACGTTGTCACTAAGTTTAATTACATGAATCTGGCATTCTCTCTGGTGTTTGTCCTTGGGGTACTTGCTGACTGGTGCTACACATGGGATCAGGTTTGCCTTTGACAGGAGGTATGCTTTAGTGGGGTACATAGTGTAAATTAATATTGGTGTGAGGAAACAAAAATTTGGACCCTTTGTAAATTTAATATTATTGTGTGCATCATGCAGAGGATGAAAAGTAGCAGGAACGGCTTTGATGCCGTAGAGGCTAGCAGGAAGAACTGTTTTGGGGTGGTCAGTTGAAGAGATTGTTTAACATGTTTTAAACTACTACAGTGGCATTGGGAGGGCAGCAGCTGAAATGTTCGGTCTTTACGGGTAGGCAGTGGTTAGAGGAGGACCGGCCATCAGTCTTTCTGTCGGTGGTGGACAGGGGAGCAGTGGGCGGTGGTCACGGGTTCACAGTGACATTCGAGGGGTGGTTTTAAAGGCAGGCGGAAAAGCATAACTGCGGGTTTTGTACGGGGGAGAGTAGAGTGTAATGGATGCGTTAGCAGCAGGCACGACGGCAGTGGTCTGTGTTTGCAGGTGGTCAACTGAGCGGGCTTCGCTTGAAGGTGGGTCATCAAGTAGGAGGATGTGTTTGGTGGTCCGGCTGGAGGCAGTGTTATGTTAACTTTGCTGGAGGGCGCAACAGCAGTATTTACTGATGTATGTAAATTACCAGATGAAAGGGCGGAGTTGACCAATGGAGGAACCAGAATCCTTTTTCTATGGCTGGGGTGAGCCCCTGCAGTATGGCAGGTCGCTGGACTGAGAGCTATTGACTGACGCGGAGAATGGGGGGGCCCCCCTCCATGTACTTCGCAGGCGGGCCCCCTCAAGTTTCGTTACGCCACTGTCACTTATCCCACACCTTAAAGAACCCTAGATTGTGAGAAGAGCAGAAACATTTGCTGACAATATATGTGGATTTCATTGTGGTTTTCTGAAACCTAAACTTTTGAGTGTGCCCACAAAAAGGATGCTAAATAAATTAACAAAAACTCTGTATTTGGAGACAAATTCAAGACAAGATACAAACAGATCTAGTTTAGAAGAGAAGGCGCATGCACAAAACTTACAGTCTCAAAAAAAATCTCCATCATACGTGTTCGTTTTTCCTCAACGCTGAGCCCTCGTTTCTTAGACTGCAACATAAAAAATAACATTATTTCAACTCCATTTTCTTTTAACAATGTTATAACTGTATTGGAATCACCTATTCAAAGAGAAATTGAAACAAAACTGTGACAGAATTCACTTTAGAATCAATATTCCAGAACGTCTGACATTAGGGATTCCATTCACGCACACTGACTTGATTCCATCACCATAGCGGGAGCACAGGAACAAAATTACATCGTGAACACATTCAGACGAGCGAGTTGCACACCAATTTAAAGGACAAGTTACTTACCTTCGGTAACGATATATCTGTAAGAAACATTAGTTAGTTATAGATTCCTTACCTTAGAATTACCACCAGGCGTCAGACTGGATCCGGAAAGTTTCGTCAGCAGTACCTCTGCACATCGGAAGGCGCCATCAGTGGGCTCCGCGTCCGCCGCGGGGATGATGTTGCGGCAACGACTTAGACCCGTGACCTCGCGCGCGGACGGCAGTTCTGTATACGACTTTCCGCGCCAGAAACGCAGAGCCATGCAAGACACTGACCACTGGTGCACAAAACTAGGGCCCTGAAAGGAGGCTCTTAACCCTAGAAATCAGTTTGCAGAACAGGGAGGATGGGTGGGGCGGTAAGGAATCTATAACTAACTAATGTTTCTTACAGATATAACATTACCGAAGTAAGTAACGTGTTCATCTGAAAGAAACACGTTAGTTATAGATTCCTTACCTTAGAATAGATACCCCAGCAATACCAATCCTGGTGGTGGGTCTGTGAACCAAGATCACACCAGAAAGTCCTGGAGAACAGAACGGCCAAAGAAGCCATCTCTCCAGACTTGGCTGTCCAGGCAATAGTGTTTGGTGAACGTGTGCAACAATGCCCATGCAGCCGCCTGACAGATGTCATTCAGAGGAACTCCTCTTCCCAAGGCAGTAGTGGCCACCGTCACCCTGGTGGAATGGGCACATAGCCCGACAGGAGGCTCCTTTTTAGCCACAGAGTAACATGCCTTAATACACAATACGACCCATCGAGAAATGGTGTGTTTGTGTACGGCCTGACCTTTCTTTGCGCCCACGTAACCAACAAATAGTTGATCATCCACCCGGAACGGTTTTGTGCAGTCTAGATAGAAGGAGAGCGCACGTTTTGGGTCCAGACAGTGGAGCCTCTCTTCCTCCTTCGAAGGATGCGGAGGTGGAAAGAAGGTAGGCAAAGTAATTGTCTGCCCGATGTGGAATTCAGTGACCACCTTAGGAAAGAAGGATGGACGGGTCCGGAGAACCAGCTTGTCAGGATGAACAGACAGGAAAGGAGGTTTGGAACAAAGGGCCTGGAGCTCACTCACCCTTCTAGCAGAAGTTATGGCTACCAGGAAAGCTGTCTTAATAGTCAACAGACGTAAGGGACAGTTATGAAGCGGCTCAAAAGGAGCGCACATTAAATAGGTTAGAACAAGATTCAAGTCCCACTGAGGCATAACGAAGGGGATTGGAGGAAAGAGATGTGTTAAGCCTTTTAAGAAATGGTTAACTACCGGGGACTTGAAAAGAGAAGGCTGATCTGGCAGCCGAAGGAAGGCAGAGATGGCTGAAAGATAGCCCTTGATAGTGCCCAGAGCAGAGTGCTGCTGGGCTAAAGAGAGAAGAAACAAGAGAACCTCAGAAAGAGGGGCAGAAAGGAGATCCACAGCCTTTGCTGAGCACCATGCCACAAATTTGTTCCATCGGCAGGCGTATACCGTCTTAGTGGAGGGACGCCTGGCTGCCAAGATTACGTCACAGACTTCAGGAGGCAGGTCGAAAGACGTCAACTGCCACCGCTCAATCTCCACGCAAGGTGGAGACTGGACATGTTCGGGTGGAGGACCTGCTGCTGCGACAGAAGATTCTCCCGAAGAGGCAGTCTGATCGGAGGATCGATGGCCATGTTGAGCAGCTCGGGATACCAGACTCTTCGTGCCCAATCTGGAGCCACAAGAATGACTTGGGCCTAGTCACGCCTGATCTTCTTCAGCACTCTGGGTAGAAATGGTATAGGTGGAAAGGCGTACAACAGACCGCAACTCCACTTGCGGTGAAAAGCGTCGTCGAGCGAGTGCCGCCTTGAAAATTCCAATGTGCAGAATTGCTGACATTGCGCGTTCTCTTCGGCGGCGAATAGATCTAACCAAGGCTCTACCCACTGTCGAAAGACACCTTGCACCGCCTCCGAGTGAAGACTCATTTTTCTTGATACATCATGCACCTGCGGCTGAGTTTGTCTGCCCTGGCGTTCAGGGAACCTGCCAGGTGTTGAACCACCACTGATATGCCCTGATGTTTCAGAGGCGGAGGGCCTCCTGACATAGGGTCCACGACCCCACCCTGCCCTGTTTGTTGCAGTACCACATGGCGGTGGTGTTGTCTGTGAACTCCTGCAGCACTCTTCCCCGGACAGAGTGAAGGAATGCTTTCAGTGCAAGACGAACCACCCGGAGCTCCAGAAGGTTGATGTGAAGCCCAGAATTCGCCGGAGACCAGAGGCCTCTGATCTCTGCCTCCCCATGTGGCCGCCCCATCCCAGAAGGGATGCGTCCGTCACCACAGTGTGGTCTGGTTGGGGAAGGGAGAGCTATCTGCCACCCAATCCTGGTTTGTGAGCCACCACAGCAGTTGTTGTGCAGTGCCCTCCGAGATCTGGACGCAATCAAATTCCCCTGATGCTGCACCCACTGGAACTTCAGGTCCCACTGCAGAGCCCACATATGCCACCTGGCATGATCGACCAGCAGGATGCAGGAGTCCATGAGGCCCAGCAGCCTCAGGGTCATCCTGACCAAAACCCAGGATAGAGGCTGAAAAATCAGAATCATAGCCCGAATATCCCAGACTCGCTGTTCGGGAGGATAGACCCGAAACCGCGTTTTGTCCAGAACTGCTACGATGAAGAGGAGCTCCTGGGAGGGAATCAGGTGCGACTTCGGCATATTGATGGAGAACCCCAGCGAATGCAGGTCGTCGGCCATTGTCTGGAGGTGGGAGACGACTGCCTGGGGCGAGCCCACCTTCACAGCCAGTCGTCGAGATAGGGGAAGACTGAAACCCCTGATCTGCGCAGATGAGTTGCGACCACTGCCATCACTTTCGTGAACACCGAGGGGCACTGGTAAGGCCAAAGGGGAGCACGGTAAACTGAAAGTGCTCGTGGCATACCGTGAACCATAGGTAACGCCGGTGGGCCAGCAGGACGGGAATGTGAAAATAAGCGTCCTGCAAGTTCAATACTACCATCCAGTCTTCCGGGTCAAGGGCAGACAAGACCTGAGCAAGTGTCAACATCTTGAACTTCTCCTTCCGGAGAAAGCGACTGACGTCCCTGAGGTCCAAGATAGGACACAGGCTCTTGTCCTTCTTGGGGACCAGAAAGTAGTGGGAGTAACAACCACGACCTACTTCTGGGAAAGGAACGCGCTTGATGGCTCCCTTGGCCAAGAGTGCTGTAACTTCCTGCTGGAGAAGGGACAGATGATCTTCTGACATGTGGTGGTAGCGCGGTGGCATGGCTGTAGGGGTAGTCTCGAAGGGTAGGGAGTAGCCCATTCGGATAATTTGCAAAACCCACCTGTCCGACGTGATGGTACGTCAGTGGGGGAGGTGATGGCGAATCCTGCCACCTACTGGCGTTTGATGGGCCTGAAAGTTCGGACTAGGAGGGTTTGGAGGCGGCTGCAGAGAGGGGGTTGGTGGACTGGCCCACCTGCTGGCCCCCGGAACCACGACGGTTGTTCCCACGTCCCTGGCCGCACGAAGGTTGGGTAACTTGCTGCGGCCTGTGACTGAGCGGGACGTTGCGGGGCACCCCTTCCGTAGCCACGAAAGGTGCGAAAAGCAGACTGTGCAGGGCGGGTGGAGAGGCCCAAGACTTGGCCGTAGCCTGTGAGTCCTTGAAAGCGTAGTCTGCTTGGCGCCAAAAAGGCGACAAGCCATCAAAGAGCATGTCCATCAAGGTGTTCTGGATAGCGTATGACGCTCCATTCTCTGTAGCCACGGTAGGAGGAGACAACATGCCAAAGTCAGGGAGGTGTCCAGACCACTGGCATCCCCCAGTTCCTCTCTCCAGTCCTGCTCAGAACCCATCTGATCAGTTAAAGGGTCACCTGACCCCTCCCAGTTCTCCTCCTCATCCTCTGGGTGCCAATCTGGCTGAAAAGGGACCCCAGGAGTGAAGAGGGGCACAAAAACCCCTCTCGGCGCTGAATCCGGCATCGGGCGACGCTTGTCCGGATCTGGGTCGCCGCCAGCCGGGGGCCGTCCGGCGTCGAATGCGGTAGTGGTGCCGGAGGAAGCGGCGCCGGTGGAGGTGTAATAAGGTCAACCGGCGCCGATCTTGATCTAGGCCTGGATCCAAGGGGGGCCTGCGGCGCTGGAGCCGACGGCGGAGAAGGCCTATGGCCCCCAACCGGTTCCGCGGGGCCCGAAGGCGCACTGGCAGGTCTGGGCCGCCCAAAGATGGCATGCATCGCTTCTTAGAATGTACGAAGCTGGGCGGGAGTCGCTCCGGGTCCCAGAAAGGGAGGGAAGCGCGGAGTCGACTCTTTGGGCTCAGCACGTGGAGCCGCGGGAGCAGCACCACCCGCATCCCTTGTCGGATCGGCCGACCAATGAGGAGAAGTCGAAGAGCGATGATGCTTCTTCGACTTCTTCTTATGCTTCGACTTACCCGACCCAGAGTGCGAAGACTTCGATGACTTGGACTAGTGGTGGTGATGGCTCCACGACCGGTCCCTCGACCTCCCTCGCGACCGGGACCTTGAACGGCGCGGCACCGACTGCCGGCGCTCATGCAACTTTCGGGATCGCTCCAGCAAAGTCTTTGGCGCCATCGACCGGCAGTTGAAGCACGACTTGGGGTCATGGTCGCACTCCAGGCAGAAGAGGCACACTCGGTGCGGGTCCGTCACTGACATCAGTCGGTTACAGGAACCGCAGGCCTTGAAACCGGGCATCCCTAGTGCACCAGGAGTCGATAGACTAAAAAAAAAAAAAAAAAAAAGAAGTCGACAAAAGTCGATAAAAAGTCAAGTCAAAAAGTGACTGGAGGGAACGCTCTTCCCGGATCTGCGCTGGCTAGCGCAGGAAAAAAGAAAGAACTGACATCAGCCGCTACCTCATCCTGGTGACGACGACGTCAGACGCAGAGCCAACCGACGCCACCTTCCGACGCGCAGAGGTACTGCTGATGAAAAAAACTTTCCGGATCCAGTCTGACGCCTGGGGGTAATTCTAAGGTAAGGAATCTATAACTAACGTGTTTCGCTCAGATTAAGCATTTGCAAATGACGTAAGTTTGGCATTATGTATTATTTAGGTGTAGTTAAGCAGTAGTACTAAGGAGGTTAGCACAATATTTGATTCTGTGGCAGTTCTTTTTTGTTGCATTGCCTTCGGAGCAGTTCTGGAGTGGCGCTAGCATGGTCATCTGGGCACCAGCCGGGGTGGGGCGCTGGCATAGGGTTCATTTTGCAGAGAAGATGTTTACCCCCCCCCCCCCCCCCCACGCCCCCTCCCCGCCCTCTTAACCTAAAACTGAGGGAGGCTTGGAGGTCTCCCTTTCCACGTGGACCAAATGCTTTTGTTGTCGCTTTGCTCTTCTGCCCTTTGCATACACTTGAAACGTGGCCTCAAGGGGTGTTACTAACTGCCTGGCATTAGTAGGAAGACGGCTGAGGAGACGACGAGGAACTCAACATCATTCTTCACTTAATGATATCGAAATGTGTCATGTTTCAGGGCGGTTAAACGCACAAGCAGGAAACAAAGACAGGAACATCAAATAATTAACCTTTGAAAGAACAAAAAAACACCAGCCGCGTTTTATTTATTTAGTGAAAGCTGCTGAGTTTTTAAACATAAGCTCCAATTAACACCAGTTTGTTTAACCACAGTATTACCCTTTGTTACAGGTTTCTAATTTGAGTGAACCTTTAATAAGCATGATGACACACAGAAATGTGAAAAGAACATTTTATTGCATTTCACTTTTTATTAACCAATTGCAGGTTGATAGCTGGAATATATAAAAGTGATTTATTTAAAGTAATATTGAAATAAAAATGTTCTTTTCACATTTCTATGTGTGATTGTGTTTATTTGTTGTTTTTAAGGCAATTGTGCAGTGAGGAGACTACTGTAGAGTGAAGTTAAAACATAACATGATAACTTGCAATTTCCTATTTTTAATCTACTAATCACCTTTCATTTCATTCCTGATGTACATTTCATGAGTTCAAAATGATTACATTAATGGTGCATAGATTCTTAAGCAGATTACTTAATTTGCAAATGAGAATATGATAGTATGTTTTAAAATCAATGCACTACTTTTTAAACACAGGTTTGCTTATTGCCAAAAATATTCACCACTTTACATTTACAGACAGCAAGTAGATCTTCATGCATTGTATTGTCATTTATATACTGGTTTCCTTCCGCTTACGAGACACAAAGCGCTTCTGGGTGGGCTGATTTTATTATTTGTATAGCACTTCATACCACTGGCAGGTCAGAAGAGATCGGACTTGCACTGGTCTTCTGGGCGCCCTTCTGACTGCATGGTTGGAAGGGTGTACTGTGTGGTGTGGCCTATATGCAGGGCCTGTAGAGTTATGCATCAACGTGGAGTTTTATTATGTTTGTAGGTTTATAAAATTATACAAATAAAGGAACATTATGTGGCATAAAGTAGTACATTCTGAAGAAGCACCATTTCTCTACTTTGTCAATTTAACACATATTGATACAGTCTGGGAACAGGTCTTATTATAGAAATATAAAAGTGACCTAGTCAACTTTAACAAAGGCTCTATGAATGTTCGCCTTCATATTATGTGCATTTTTTGGGAACTTTTGAACCATTTGTTGAAATCTGCACATTATGAAGCAAATGGCATATTATGTGGAAAATCTGGTAACCTCATACATCTGAAAAAATACAGTGACTACAAAATTCCATTTGCCCTGCCTACATGCAGTATGAGGGGATGAGGTGCATTGTGCTGCTGAATTGGCGCATTGTGTAAGACAAGGTGCACTAAAACAACAAGCATTGGCATAGCCAATAGGTCTTGCTTTTGGGACCTTATAAGTGATTAGCCATGCAACACTGGATGTTGTTTAATGAAGGATATTGTGCTGGATAACTAAACACTTATAATGTCCCAAAGGCGAGACCTATTGGCTATACATTGGGGGGCCTTATAAGTGTTTAGGTAGAGCTATTGACTTTGCCAATGTTTCTAAGCTGTGCTGTAGAGAAGTGTGGGTGCTGTGCAGCATGTTGAGAAGTTGTAATTAAAAAGTGTAAGAAGCACTAAGTGATGCTGTGGTGGTTGAGGGATGCTGTGCTGGCCCTGAGTTATGCAGCGGTGGCGCTGAGTGATGCTGTGCTGGCTCTGATTGATGCAAGAGAACCTGGATAGGCTGAACAGGTTTAGATTTTTACGGTGAAATGTAGATCTCTGTAGCTAAAAGCCAATAGTTCCAGTGTCATGACATCTGTGTACCTGTTTTATTTCAGAAGTTAACTATTATGAGGCAGCATATGTAAGTGTAAAGTTAAAAATGTGCAGTCTGATCCAAGTAATTTGTAAACCCAGATATTAAAGTCATTAAGGATAGTAGTTGGTTCTATTGACTCAAGTTTGCAAAGGGCTGTTGATAATGCCACTGACCCATCATCCAATATAGCTCAAGCTGCTAACTTGCATACAAGATGTATGCTTGTGAAAGGTCCAGTGGACTGTGGCTGAGCTAGTCATACACCTGAGACACCTGTATCTGTTCTAATCTGCCCCAACCTGAGGGTGTTTCAGATACATCAGTATGGCAGGACATAATGCTATTATTTTCCAGAATGCCAGCACCTCTATGAACTCTTGTGTTCTCCAGCATCACATAAGGACACAACTGGTGCACGTTCACATGCAGAATGTTCTACTCTATAAAGAAGCTGTGCTGAAGGCACCTTTAGGATGCTTTGATGCTGTATTAAAAGTACTATCATAATCATGGTCTTTAAATAGAAACAGGTTACTAAAATGATGAGGGCACATTATTTTATTTCTGCATTTTATGGTGTTACTGTGTGGCTCAGCATAAACTGTACACATACTATAAAACACTGTGTATTACTGACAGAGCGCAGACAGTGAGCTGGCTCTTCCCTAATTGTATGCTTTGGTGCCAGTTAAAAGTTATTTAGGGGACTGGAGGCAACAGTCCTTTGTGGTAATAGGAGCTCCTTGTGCGTGTCTGAGATTTCTGCTATGGAAAGGGTGCCCGGCCTGCAGTCTGCTAGGAGCTGATAAGGACTTTGCTGCAGGCGGCTAATTAGGGGTGACAGAAACATCAGAGTCATGAAAGATGCCAGGCAGAGCTGCATAATCCATGACAAGAGAGTTAATGAGCCATGACGAGGAAATGAGGAAGAGATAGGAAAGGCAGATGGCGTCTGTGCTCCTGCACGCGCGCGTAACCGCAAGCTTTAGGCCACAAGCAAAAGCTTGTGTTCGGATTTCTAAAGCCCCACTCACTAAATGTCTCGCCAGACCATCGCATGCGCTGGCTCAGGCGAGACCTAAAAAAGGGTGGACAGTATTATTATCAATCAAATGCTGTTGATGTAAATCACTGGGTTCACTAGGTGTACCAAAGTCCGCCCAGGGGTATCACAGACTCAAACCACTGGATCACTGCTAAATCACCAACAGAGTAACTTAAATGAGACCTACCGGTTCTACACATTTCGTTGTTGTTAGGATATATAAAATGGCTTGAAGACATGTACCAGATGAGTACAGAGTTTCTATGCAAACGGGAGTGCTTTTTGTATTTGTTAATTATTCATGCTGTACTTGGAGCTGTGTAGCCTGTGTATAAGAATACAAAATAAATAAATAAAAAATAGAACATGAGGGACAGAGGACCCTCCCACTTGAAACATTGATAACCCACAAATGAAATACTATATTAAGTCTACAAAAGAATGGAAGAGGGCCATGCTAATAGTGGGATTATAAACTAAGAACGGTTAAACTGCAAAGGATGTACTGTAAGACGTTCTCAGGAGAGACAGAAAAGCACTGCATTGGAAGCACTATTTAACCTCAAAGAGAGAATTGAGTAAAACAGCCCCATAAGAGTAAGAGAGCACCAACCATCTCATTAGATGCATCATCAAACCACCAAAGGAGTACTGAGAGTTGTCCCTCTAGGAGTGACAGAAGGCCATCTTAATGAAGGCACTGTTAGACCACCAATAGAAGGAAGCACTGGCAACACTGACTGAGCAAACCAGCATCGGCAAAGCCAAGAGCTATTGACTTTGGCAATGTGTTTTAGCCATGTTGTACACCAGTGTGGAAGCTGTTCAGCATGGCTAAAAGTTTGTTGCATAAAGGAGAGTGTTGTTTAGTGGAGTGGAGTAGAGTGAAATAAATCATCGTAGACTGGAGTGTCGTTGAGTAGGGTGCAGTGGAGTGGTGTAGAGTCATAGAATGGAGTGGTAATAGGTGGAGTAGAGTCAAAGTGGGGTAGAGTGGAGTTGAGCGGAATAGAGTAGCGGGCGTATAATGGCACAGAATAGAGTTGCACTGAGTTAAGTAGAGTGTCAGAATTGAGGGGCGTAGAGGGGAGGGACAGCGGAGTGGAGGGACCGTAGAGTGGAGTGGAATGCCATGGAGTGGAGTGGTGTAGAGTCGAGTTGTGCAGAATGGAGTGGTGTACAGTGGAGTGGAGGACAGTGGAGTGGCAAAGCGTGGAGTGGAGTAAAGTAAAGTGGAAAGGAGGGTCGTAGAATAGTGGCATAGAGTGTTGTGGAGTGTCAGAGAGTGGCATAGAGTGGAATAGGGTGAAGTGGCATGGAGAGTCTTGTGGTGGAGTGTTGTGTAGTAGAGTGGCATAGAGTGGAATAGAATAGCGTAGAGCAGCATAGTGTGGAGTGGAGTATGACTGGTGAGTTAGTGCACTGCCATTACAGACAAAACATTTTCAATTGAAATTAACATTACTTTGACACATTCAGTTTTACTGATAAACCAGACAGCGCACAAAGGGAAACGGCCATTACAACATGGCTTTAACCACACGGTACCTTTACCACGCATGCATTACAACACATGCACTGTTACCACGCATCCCCAATACCACCCATAATTTTTACAATGCATATGCCTTTACCACAGATGCTTTTGCAACAAATTAGCGTTGTAAGGGTATGAATGGTAGAGGAATATATGTTGCACTGGTGGTAAGGGCATATGCTGGTAACTGTGGTAAAGGCACCTGCGTTGTCAAGGCTATCAGCATCGTCAGAGGAAACGGACAGACCCTTCGCTTCCTCTTGACGACCTGTGCCGTTCCTCGCCTCAGTAGAGCTGCCTCGTCGTCCTGCAGAGGTAAGGAGGATTGGGCCTGTGGCGGGGGGGGGGGGAATGGGGGGGGGGAAGGGAGAGGTGTAAATGGATTTTGGGCTTTAGACTGGGGGTGGGTTTTAAAAAACTAAATTCTTGGGGGTTGGGGGAGGCTTTAGGAATCAGGGCAAGGGTGGGGCATTTTTAAAAAGGACTGGGGGCTGGGGGTGATGGGTGGTCACGCTGGGTCTATATTTAGGGCTCAGGTCAGGTATATTTAAAAAGGGCTTGGGGGTACACTGGGGTATAGTTTTAGGGCTCAGGACAGGTGTTGGGTATTTTAACAAAGGCCGTGGTGGGGAGGTGTGGGGTGAGGGGAGCGGAGTGCTGGGCACTGGTTTGAGGGTAGGGTTCAGGCAAAACCTTTTCCATGCATATGCCTTTAACATACGTGGCTTTACAACGTAATTAGTTGTAAAGGCATGCGTGGCAAAGGCATATTCGTTATAAAAAAAAGCGTGGCAAAGGTTAAGCATGCAAAAAGAGCTATTGATGGACAGAATGCAGAACAATGTCATACATTCACCCCAGTACAGAGATCTGGGCCTAAATCCATCGTTTTTTTCTTCACCATGCCATTCCAGTTTGGACCAAGCCATATGCAAATCAGTGTTGACCCTGTGCCCAATAGGAACAGTCCAGCCCGAACTGCCAGTTAAGGTTAAGCATGGTAAAGGCATTCGCAATGTAAAGCATGCGTGGAAAAGGCATGCGTTCCAATGGAATGCGCTGTACTGTCATACATTTGCGCACAAACGATAATGTGTGGAAATGGCATCATCAAGTGTACCGATTTGTTTGATTCATATTAAAATAATCTACGCTATTACAAAAAATTTACTTTGTGCTTGCCTCATTTTAATATATTCTGAAATATTTGTACAGTACATTTACAGACATTTAAATGTTGTTTTGTTTTAGAAAAAAAATCTTTTCTTTTCCAGTACCTGGCAAGGTTGCCATATAAATCTTCTCACTTTGAAGTCTGAAAAAGAAAAGTAAACATCAAGCTTCCTCGGAAGACAGAGCCTGACATTTGACCTCTTTCTTTGAACCCATAGCAAATGTGATAAGATAATAACAAAATGTAAAAGGCCAGTGTACAGAAAGCAAGGTCTCATGTAAGAATACAACAAGCTCTGTTGAGTAAGCTTTGCTCCACAGGAGAGACATCCTAAAACAAATAAAGCCAGAAAATAGGAATCCAGAAAAGGCAAGTTACAAACCCCAAATCCATTGGTAAGCAGTGGTTGGGATGTATTGCTGGGAAGCTGTCAGAACGCTCCCAGGAAGTCTTTTCGCAACACAGACAGCTGCGCTGTCTGGTAAGCTTCGACCTCCAAAAGAGTATTGTTAGGTAAGAGTGAAATACTATCTGGGATCACCTAAGAGAGACGAAGTCCCATCCCTTGAAGGGTTCTTAAGCACCGAATTAATACTATATAGAGTAAAAGGAAGTGAAAAATAGCCGAGCGCAAGTCTGAAGAGCCTATATATAATACCATGTAAGTTTAGCTTTCAAAATCTAAAGATATGAACCGACACATGGATTTCTTCAAATACACAACAGATGGTTAGCTGCTCTCCTAAGTACAATAAACATAATAGTGTGGTATATATCTAAAAATAAAGGAGAGATTTGTCAGACAGACGTATACTCATAGTGAGAAAGTTTTCTGTCTGTTCTCTTAAGATGCTCTTGTGTGACAGGGAGGAACACCTATGCTGAATGTATCCACAACAGAATGAGAAGTTTGGGGCCTCCAAGACGCTTCAAAATGCAAGAGTTCAGTTTACCATGGGACAAAAGACTTTGACGTTGATGTGCTAGATAACCAACACACAATGAGCACTGGCAATGCCAACAGGTCTGAGGTGCGAATGAAAGTGTTGTCACTGATGCAAGATACATTAAAAAAAAATAGAAGTAGAATGAAGAAAACATGCTGCCATCTAAACACAGCTGGCTTATGCTTGCAATTATGCAGGACTGTACACAGCCTATAGTTGTTTTAAACTTCCAGCATGCCTGCACAATTAGAATGAAGGAGCTGGCCATTTCTGAATGGTAAAACAATAGACTATTGATTACACCATACCATAATGGTCTTCTGATTTAAAGGAATTGGCCATGTGGGTTGTGGTGCATTGCAGATGAAATGAGTGGCAACCAAGTAATCCGTTAGCACTGCCTAGAGAGTTGTAGTATTGTCTTAATAAAATATAAAGTAAAAAGGAGAAGCAAATAAATGAAAGGGGAACTATAGAAGGAGAAAACTGAAAACCAAAGGACTGATCAACCAGCCTCGACACTGAAGCACATTATGTTTTAGGTGTATGTGCACGTGAACACAAATTGTCATCATTTACAGGCCAAGAGAGCCAATGACTAAAGTGGACTGAATCATTACCCCAGGCACTTCACTGTCCTGGATGGAAGCAGAATATAAATGACACTCAGACAGACCAATGGCTCAACTGCTTTTATCCTATGTAAAACCTTAAAAACCTGTATCTACAGCCACACTGGTCAGATGGGTACGTATGATTATGAGCTAACTGGTGTGGATCTTTCCAGGTTTTGAGTCTGTTCTTCAAGAGGAGCGATGACTAGTAAGGTGTTTTGGGCAGGTGGTTCCCTACCTGAAATACTTAAAACAGCAGACTGGTAAAATGTAAATACTTTTGTAAACTTTTATTTGAGACTAGTGGAGCATGTTAGTTATGTAGCTTTGCATGGCTTTAAACATGCATGATGGTAGCTTCCGGTCTTGTAATGAAATGCCGATTCTCCAATTAACATGCAGAGAGAATCTTGATTTCATTAAAGACAATGGAGGCTAACATTATCCCACCCTCCCCACCCTTTAGGAGAGGTACTAAGATGGTGAGTACCTAAAAATTGTGTATTTCATGAGCATCTCTGTGAAAGTCTTTAAAGAAAATGTATCTCTCTAGAGCATCTAGTTTATAGCTTAGGAAGTTACAGTTTGGATTACATTTATTGTGGGGTTTTTTCTCATTCTTTTGGGTAATACTTCATAAGTCCATGAGGTGGCTCATTTTCTGTGTTGTTGCATCCTGAAGAGGAGGATGCCTATGTGCGCTGGATATTTGGATGCTTTTATGAACATTCTAAGTGCTTTGTGATATGCCCTTTAAAGGGCTGCATGTTGGGGCAGCAATAAAAGGTTATTGCAGAATGTAGACCTCCGTTGTCTTTAATGCAATTAAGATTCTCTCTGCATGTTAACTGGAGAACCTCCAATCTCATATTGCAAATATTCTATACCCATGTTTTGTCTAAGGGTGAACCCAACACCAAAACGCTTGCTTAGTATAGTAATCTGTGAGATTGCATGTAACAGAATAACTGTAACCCTTAATACAGACTAATACAATTCGCCATCAAATGGCTTTAGAGTTTAATATGTTTATCACAATAAATGCATCAGACCTACCTTTTGTAGCACTTCATAATTAACATATCAGACCTTCCGCCATGTTCATGGACTTACCACCAGAGCCAACTCAATCCTTTTTCACTTAGTGTTAGTTTTGCCAAAAGAACAAGTTACTTACCTACACAACGCTCTTCCAAGGAGTACGCTAACTAGCCACGTAATCTTCATCTCCAGAATATCCCCAGGTGCCATACTGGATCTAGAAGATTTAACAGCATATCTCCAGCTCACCGGTAGGTGGCGCCATGAGGCTCTGCATTGACTTCGTTCCATCCTGGAAGTTAAAATGGAGTTGCATATAAGCGCTACTCTTGTGTGTCAACGTCCGTTTCATTCTTGATCAGGTCCACACTCTCTGATGCAGAGTCCAAAAACAAACAGAAATTCCATGTACAGATCTCTAATTTGGGTGCAAAAAGCGATCATTCCACAGAACGAAGAGAAGGGAGGGAGGATGGACATCTATGGTTAGATAGAGTATCCACCAAAAGAGCGTTACCAAAGGGAAGTAGGTTGTTCTTCTGATGAATACTTTTAACAGCAGACTCTGCTCCTGTAGAAAAAGATACCAAAGCAATACCTCCAAAGGTGGTGCATCTGTAAAATGGCTCAGACCAAAAGTACTGCAGGACCGAACAGGTGAAATGCCCATCCTGTCGGACCTGGCTATCAAGGCAGTAGTGCGTTTTGAACATGTGTAGGGACGCCCATGTTGCAGGCTTACAGATGGAATGGGCCCTTGGACCTTCTGGAGACTTCCTTTTAGCCAAATTGTAGCAGATCTTAATGTGGAATGCCTTGACAGAGTCCATTTCTGCACTGCCTTGCCTTTCTTAGGCCCAGAGAACACTACAAAGAGCTTTGGTGCAATTGACATAAAAACGTAAAGCTCTTTTGAGAACCTGATAATAGAGACTCTCGTCTTTAAGAGTAAGGCAGAGTGAAAGACGTTGGAATAGTAATATACCAATAAGAAAAATAGTCAAGAAGTTTCATGTCGAAGATACAGAAACCAGGACACATTCTTAGGAGTCGGGAGACAGAGGACAGCAGTGCATCAGTTCAAATTGTACATATATGAGGAATGGGAGGAACAAATTAAGGAGCCCACTGTGACATCACAACGGGTTTTGTAGGAAACAAATGAGTCAAATGTTTTAGAATTCTATGTCAGAACCGGAGGCGAGGATTATGCTATTCTTTCTCCACTTTATTGAATAGCAGCCCATGAAACCTTGGGAATAACAAACAGTTTGAAACAATAGAGAGTCCATGGATAGAGTGTCCTGGCCATCTGCACCAATCACAGGGCTGCAGGGTGCTGATAATCCTCTGGTTCTGTACGCAGCCCACAAGAACGCCACCCGCAGACACCATCACCTCATCAGATCCGCCAAAAGAGCCTCCCTTCAAAGACCGCCTAGACAACAACGCACACAACAGCAAAGAGCTCTTCAACATCGTGAAGGAACTCTCCAACCCCAGTTCCAACGCCAACGACATCCCACCCTCGCAAGACCTGTGCGAATCCCTTGCCACCTTCTTCCATCGCAAGATCGCAGACATCCACGACCGCTTCAATGTCACGAGCACCCCGACAACCACTGAGACCTCCGTCCCCTGTCCGCACCGATCCCCTGCTCTCCTGGACCATCATAAACGACAACACCATCAATATCATGAACACCATCCACTCCGGATCTCCGTCAGACCCATGTCCTCACCACATCTTCAACAAAGCCAGCACCACCATCGCACCCCATCTCCGGAAAGCCATCAACATCTCCTTCGAGACAGCGACCTTCCCGGAGAGCTGTACAACCGCCGAGATCAACGCCTTACTCAAAAAACCCAAGGCTGACCCCAAGGACATCAATAACTTCCGGCCCATCTCCCTGCTCCCGTTCCTGGCGAAGGTCATCGAGAAGACCGTCAGACAAATGACCCGCTACCTCGAGGAGAACAGCATCCTGGACCCATCCCAGTCCGGGTTCCGCAGCAACCACAGCACCGAAACGGATGAAATCAGGGCCCTGCTGGACAATGGCAAAACCGCGGCCTTCATCCTCCTGGACCGGTCAGCCGCCTTCGACACTGTCTGCCACCACACCCTACGCACATGCCTCCACGGCGCTGGGATCCGAGACAAGGCTCTGGACTGGACCACCTCCTTCCTCTCCGGCAGAACCCAGAGCGTCTGCATCCCCCTCTTCCGCTCCGAAGCCACCAAGATCATCTGCGGCATACCCCAGGGCTCATCGCTCAGCCAGACACTGTTGAACATTTACATGGCACCGCTCACCCAATCCGCCCGACTGCACGACTTCACCATCATTGCCGACGACACCCAGCTGATCCTCTCCCTATTGAAACAAAAGGAACGGTCACCCAGGCCCCCGTCAGAAGCAGGTTGGACTACGGAAACGCCCTCTTCGCAGGAGCCTCGGCCAAACTCCTAAAACGACTTCAACGCATTCAAAACGCCTCTGCACGCCTGATCCTCGCCACAGCCACATCACACCCCACCTGAGAGACCTGCACTGGCTCTCGTCAACAAGAAGATCACATTCAAGCTACTCCCCCATGCACACAAGACACTCCACAACACCGGACCAGCTTAACTCCACAGAAGACTCTCCTTCTACACCCCCAACCGCCAGCTCCGCTCTCCCGACCTTGCATCGCCACCGTCCCCCGCATCCGAAGAGCGGCCTCCGGCGTCAGATTGTTCTCCCACCTTGCCGCCAAGACCTGGAATACCCTCTCCATCCTCCTACAGCAGACCCAGGACCTGCTAACCTTCAGAAGACTTCTCAAGACCTGGCTATTCGAGCAGTGGCACCCCCCCCCCCTCCCCCCAGCGCCTTGAGACCCTCACGGGTGAGTAGTGCGCCTTACAAATGTTCTGATTGATTCCCCCTTTTCCTTCACTGCTAGCAGCCAGATAACTCCGATTTATTTTCTCCCTGACTTGTTAATTGTTTCTCAACCTTGCCTTTGGTTGTATTTGGTCGTATTTGATTGCCTCTGCTTGGTTGCGCTTTGCGCAGTGCTGTGCTAATTTCAATTTGTGACCTTTGTGTTTGTGGCTGACGGCAGCAGTGTCCCTACGGCACAGCTAAGCGCGGTCGCGCGCGCCGTGTGTTTAATTGCCGACGCGCGCACGCCTCGGGTTTCAGTGTTATTGCCTTTCTGTGGTATTCCCCGTTTGAGCGCATTGCGCAGTACTTTTGCCGTTTCACTTGATCTAGTGTGCATCTTGATCGCTCGGTGAAGTTCACCTCATGGCACAGCTGATAGCGGTTGCGCGCGCCGAGCGTTCAGATCCCTGACGCGAGCCCGCCTCAGGGTTCCGTTGCTGCATTGATCTTCACGCGGTTTCCCTTCTGATGTGTTTCTTGCGAGTCAGCTGCACCTCGGCTGCCTCGTGTCTGCAGTTGGTCTATTTCCGCGAGTCAGCCGCTACTCAGCTGACTCGTGCCGGCCGTGGGAGCGTCTGAGCTCCCTAGCGGCCGCGGGTGCTTTGAAGGCTCGTGGTGAACTCCTCCCATTGCCAGGGGGGGCCTGCTGTGCACACCGTTTTGCAGCGTGCGAGCCTGGATGCCACGCATTCCGTGCATTCCAACGCATAGCATCCGGCTCGCACTGCCATGAGGAGCCTTATTTGCCTGCCTGGAGACACCCGCCTCTCTGCTATTCGGGTCTGTAATCTTGCCATTAGGCAGTGTGTTTCTGTTGTTGCTTTCTGCCCAGGGGTCAGTAGATTTAGGCCCTACAAACTCTCTGTGAGCCAGTACTGCAGACTTGTCTGCTGGGACCCTGGTTCGGCAGGCGCCCTTTCTTATTGTATCAGGGCTGTTGTGTCCCGGGCTTTCCGCCCATATTTATTGCGAGCATTGCTCGCCCCTAATTTATGCTGACACCCAGCCCCCCTTACACTGAGGCACACCCCTCTTCCTAGTTTCCCACTTACCTGGTGTAGTGCTCTCTTGGCCCTATGGATACTTACCAGGATGAGGCCTACAATGATGACCAGTGGGAGGAGAACCCCCTCACCACACTCCAGTGGGACCAGGACTTTTATGGCGCCATTGATGCTTCTATCCACAAGGCGGTAGAGCAAGCCATGACTCCCCTTGAGGAGCGTCTCTTCTGCCAAATTGTGCAGGCCTGCGACAAACTCGCTAGGGCCACCCAGGGTTTTCCCTCCACTTCTTCAGGTGGACCCCCCCCCCCCCGCTGGCCAATAATCTCCGCCGGCCAAGCGCGCTAGAGACGCGGGGGCGGATTCTGATGCCTTCGATCGCCTTAAGCAAGCGCTTCTCTCAAGTACTGCCCCTCCAGCGACGCCTCCTGCCCGAGGGGATGATGACCAAGGGGACACCGACGAGGCAGCCGACGCGTCCCTGGCACCCCTCCCGTTCCACGCCCGCCCCGGACGCCCAGAGCCTATGTGCGGATATGTTAAACCCAGACGATATCCTGCATCCAAGATCTTCGGACTGGGCCCCTTCAGACAAATTGGCCCAGTACGTCACCAGTAGGATTCGTCAGCCACTAGAGACCACGGCTCGCAACTGCCTGAGGGCGGAATGCCCTTGCCCCTCTCTTGCAGGGAAAGTGGCAGCCACTACCGACATTGATCCCCGTGTGGCCAGATTCCTACAGAAATTCGTCAAGGACCCTAAGATTGGCATTGACAGGTCTTGGCGAGCCTGTCAAGACAAGCTCCTTCACGCCCTGGGCCCAATCACTAAAATTCTTGATATGGCAGAGGAGGCAAAAGTGTCAGGGTCCCTGATCCCTCCGGATCACCTCTCTTCCTGGGCTCAACGTGTAGTGGTATTCCTGGGCAATGCCAACTGTGCTATATCGACGGAGCGGCACAGGTCCTTGTTGATCAAAGTATACCCCAAATTGGGGGACCTGACCGACTCAGAGGTGGGCCCAGTCGCTCAGGGCGGCCTCTTTGGGGAGCCCTTTATTAAGGAGTTAGGGCGTTTTGTCAACACCTTCACATCCTTAGATAAGGCTCAGTTTTCGATTAAGAAGGTGTTTCGCCCTCGGGTTTTCCGCGGGCCGGATGAGGAAGGGGCCGCTTGTCCGGCCACCCTAACCAACACAGGGGACATGGCTCCAACCACGGTCAGTATCAGGACCAAGCCCGGTTAGGGAACGTCTACCCAACCAGAGGATGACGCAGCAAATTCAGAGGCGGTTGAGGCGGTGGCGCCTCCAACTCTTCCGGTGAGTCTTCACCCTTCTTCCCTTCTAAAGGTGTGGAGGCCGTCTGGCGCATTTTGTTCAGGCCTGGACTTCCATCACTAGGGACGCCTGGGTCTTGCAAACCATGCAAGGTTTCCACAGAGTTTCACGGGGACCCTTCGTAGCCGGTTACACCGCGCCCGCTCTGCTTCTCGGTGGCAGACACCGCTTTAGTCGACCAGGAGGTCCAATATCTTCTGTGCAAAGGAGCGATCGCGGAAACTCGGACCCACCCCAGAGGTTTTCTCAGCAACCTCTTCTTGGTGGACAAGCCGGACAAGGGCCAAAGGCCGTGATCAACTCCTGCGAGTTCAACGAGTGGCTAGTTTACTGTCACTTCAAGATGGAAGAAATCCATCTTCTTCGCGATATTCTCCAGCCCCACGACTGGATGGCGCGCCTTGACCTCAAGGACGCTTACCTTTCGATCCCAGTCTTCTCGCCACACCTGCGGTTTCTGCAGTTTCTATGGCCGGACAAGACTTACGAATTCACCACCCTCCCATTCGGACTTTCGTCCGCCCCTTGGTGTTTTACCAAGGTCCTCACGTGCGTCAGGAATGAGACTCATTGTCTACCTGGACGACATCCTGTTGATGGCTCAGTGTCCCAGCACTGTCTCCTGCCAGCTTTAGACTGCGGTCGATCTTTAGGGCCTCGGTTTTGTCGTCAACAAGGCCTAGTCCACTCTTGTCCCAGCCCAGAGGGTGGTTTGTCTCGGCTTCTTGATCGATTCCGTGGAGTCTACTCTCAGCCTCCCATCTAGCAAGATGACGAAGATTCGTCACGAGATTCAGAGAGCCCTCTTGCAGACACAAATCTCCCTCAGGCAGTTGGCCCGCATAGTGGATCTTCTCTCTGCCTCTATCCAGGCTATCTTCCCGGGACCACTCCATTACAGGGCTCTTCAACGCCAAACACTTGCGCAAGGGCCTCTCTTATACTCAGAAAGTGAGTCTCTCAGCAGACGCCCAAGAGGAACTCCAATGGTGGCTCTGCAACATAGAGGCCTGGAATGGGCGAGTAATATTCGGGTCTGTGCCAGATACCGCTAGAGTCCGACGCCAGCAGATCAGGCTGGTGCGCGAGGTGTGGCGACTTCACCACGGGAGGTGTGTGGTCACCACAAGAACAACGATTACACATCAATTGTCTGGAGCTCTTATTGGGCACATTCGCGATCCGGTGTTGGACCAAGGATTCGATCGGTCCTGCGTCCTCCTCAGGATGGACAACATTTTGGCGGTCCGATAGATCAACCATTTTGGGGGCACACAGTCAAGAGCCCTATCGGACCTCGCGGCAAACTTCTGGCAATACTGCCTCGAACATCAGTTCTCGGTGACTGCGGAATATCTTCCCGGTCAGGACAATCAGGTGGCAGACTTCCAATTATGCCATTTTCACGAGCATTTGGGGGTCATTTTTCTGTCGACCTCTTTGCATCTCGGCTGGATCATCAACTTCCCAGGTTCTTCAGTAGGAGGCTGGACCCCCTTGAAGAGAAGACGGATGCGTTCCTGCAGAACTGGCAGAAGAAAACAGGCTACACCTTTCCCCCGTTCGCAATGACTACCAGGGTCTCGGCTCAGGTTTGTCGCCAGAAGATGGATGAGGAACTGATCTCGCCAATTTGGAGATCATAAGTTTGGTTTCCAGTTCTTCTGGAACTTTCTTGGGATTCCCGCTTTCTAACTCCCCCTCTCAATCCGGACCAGGATCCCAACCCGTTAACCGTACAAGGCTCCCTAGCCCGGATGGTGTGGCGGATTACAGTGGATGATGGGCGGTCCCAGGCCTTTCGAGAGCAGCTGAGAAACTCATGTCCAAGGCCTGGGCCGACAGTACAGTCAAGCACTACCGCTTCACCTGGAGAAGGTGGCATCGTTGGTGTGTGCGACGAAGTCTCAATCCCGTGGCAGCTGATGTGACCGCCATCCTGAATTTTTTGGCGGCCCTTGCGGAAGAGGGTCTGGCTTACAGAACAATAATACCTTCTGTTCGGCCATCCAGCAGGTCACACCCTGGCGGACGGCTCTCCGGTAGGTGAGCACCACTTGGTCTGCCGCCTCCAGGGTGTTCTGCTCTCTTTGCCTCCAGAGCCTCGGTATTCACAGCTCTGGGATGTCAATCAGGTCTTGAACTTGTTTCTGTCCTGGCAGCCGAATAGATTCCTCTCTAGGAAGGAGCTCTCAGCAAAGTTGGCTATGCTTCTATGCCTCGTCTCTTGCAGACGAGTTTCGGATGTCAGGGCCTTGGATGTGTCGGGTAGGATATTTATCCCATCAGGGGTCACCTTCATTATTCGCAGGCGTACTAAGTGTGGGACGAAATCTATTTCTTATCCCGCGCTCCCAGATTCTCCGAAGCTGTGTGTGGTCTTGTGCCTCAAGGCATATGAGGAGTTGTCGGAGGAGTTTCGCCCACCTGGTGAACGTCAATTGCTCATTGCGCTTAAGAAGCCTCACAAGGCTGTTTCCTCACCCACTATCGCCCGTTGGGTCAGATGGGTGATGCAGGAAGCCAGCATATACTTACGAGCCTTTGGGGCTCATTCTACTAGAGGAGCAATGGCCTCCAAAGCATTTACCCTGGGAGCTCGTCTGGAAGACATTCTGAATGCGGAAGAATGGTCTTAAGACTCTACCTCTAAGCGGTTTTGCTTCAAACCGGTTATTAACATGGCTCACTTAGTCGTGAGCAAGCTTTAAACAAGCATAATCCTCACCTTCGGTCTTGACATAGAATGAAAGATTTCCTAGCTATTGTAACGGAAAGTTTCAATTCTATTAAGGACTTGGAGGCGAGGATTATCCCACCCAGGGTACAAGTTCTTTTGTAACATTCCCACCCTCGTACTGGGGGTAAGTAAATTCTTTGCCTGTTAATGTCCACGCTGACTGTCAAAGTCTTCATCCGCGACTGTTTGTGATTTTTTCCCCCTACAGGGTTAATCCTTAGCCATTGCTGTCGCTTAAACTATGTCCTTTGCTCTCTACAGGTGACTAACAAACAAGATGCATGAAGCGTCCTTAAAGGCTGACCTTGAGCAACAAAAGAGGGGGAATGGACAGTAACAGAGGACTATCAGCACCCTGGAGCCCTGTGATTGGTGCAGATGGACGGGACAATCCATGGACTCTCTATTGTTTAAAACTGTTAGTTATTCCCAAGGTTTCATGGAAATGGTGGTTTGTTTTTTACTTTGTCTTCAAATGGCTGCTTTTCAATAAAGTGGAGAAAGAATAGCATACTCCTCGCCTCAGAGTCCGTAATAGAATTGAAACTTTCCATTTCGATAGCTAGGAAATTTTTCACTCTCATGACAAGTGATGTCAACAAGGATGGTTAGGCCAGTAAATCCAAAAAGGCGGAATGAGTTGATCGATAACCTTTAATGGTGTCCAAAGCAAGACCTTGCTGGGATAGTGATAAGACCAACAATACAACATCACATAGTTTGGCCCATAATTGGATAGTAATACGTGTGCCACACCAGCCTACAATCTTGTCCCAACAGTTGGCGCAGACAGACTTTGTAGAAGGACGCCTAGCAGCCAGGATAACATTCTCAACTTCGGGAGGAAGATTGAATAGAGCCAACTGCTCTCACTCAGTCTCCACGCATGGAGGTACATATTGTGCAGATTAGGGTGCAGGATCCTGCCCCTCTCCTTCGATAGAAGGATCTCCTGAAGAGGTAGCCTGACTGTAGGATAGATGCTCATCCTCAGCAGTTCAAGGTACTACACTCCCCTTGCCTAATCTAGAAAGACTAAGATGACTTGGGCCCAGTCGTTTCTGATCATCTTCTGAACTCCCGGTAGGAGAGACAGCAATGGAATGGCATACACGAGTCCTATGCTCTACTTTGTATAGCATGCATCTTCGAGAGAAAGCCTTCTTAGGAACTTCAGTGCACAGACCACATCCTGTCTTGCTTCTTGCAAGATAACACGACAGAAGTAATGTCCATGGGAACCTGAACTAGTTTCCCTGTGATGGACAGTATAAAAGGTTTTGAGCGCCAGGCAAGTGTCCTGCAACTGTAAGTAGTCCACATGGAGACGCATCTCACCCCGATACCAGAGTCCTCTGATCTCCATCACTTCCAGATGACCTGCCCATCCTAGCAGTGATGCATCTCTTACCACCCTCAGCAACTGGGTAGAGCAGGGAGATGGGTCTGCCGCAGATCCAACTGCGGTTGAGCAGCAACTGCAGGTCTTTTGCAGTCTCCTCCGAAATTTTTATGGAGTCCAATAGGTTCCCCTGGTGCTGAGCCTAATGAGGCTTCGGGTTCCACTAACAGAGTGAGCACTAATGAAATCAGGAAGTTTGTTGTCATCTAGAGGTGGTATATAACCAACCGAGGTGTGCCCATCTTTAACAGCCAGTTGTCGAGGTAGTGGGGGGGGGGGGGTACTAAATCCCCAACCTCAAAAGACGTGCTGCAGCCATCGTGGACACCCGAGAGGCCCTGGTGAGACCGAAAGGGAGCACAGCAAATTGAAAATGCACCTGGCCCACCTTGAACCACAAGTATCAACTGTTAGACTGCAGGACAAGTACAAAAAAGTAGGCAACCAAAGCCACCACACAGTAGCATGGATCTAGGGCAGCCAGAACATGTGAGCACCTTGAATTTTTAGGTCTCGCCTGAGCCAGCGCATTCGCTGCGCTGGCGAGACATTTAGTAAGTGGGGTTTTCAAAGTGCTCCCACATGCTTTTGTTGGCCTAGCGCTTGCGGTTACTTGCACGAGCTCGTGCACAGCCTCCATCTGGCTTTCCTCGCGGCACCCTTAAGCGCACCTCGCTCCGCCCCTCCCCACCACAGAGCGCATGCCCGCGATCACTTTCGCGGCCGCGTAACTTTTACAGCCAAGCGGCCACTGCTTGTTATTCAGTCTTTACAGGCTGTGTGTTTGTGCTGTTGGTGACATGAGACAAAGTGGTGCTTTGTGGAAATCAAAAGGTGCTCTGTTTCTGGTCCCGTGAGAATATTGGCTTCGGGTGTTATAGAACTTTGTTATTTCTAGTTCCTAGGTTGTTTTGATGAAATGTTTAGTTATAGTCTGTTGCTCAAAATCTCCTCATACGGGTGAACTTTGTCGTTATCTTTATGATGTAACGAAAGGCACTCATGTGTATCTGCAGAGCAAGTTAATCCAACTCTTCAGTTATAAAAACTCTTTCAGAATTGTAACGGTCCAGTTTTGCTAAATGACAATTCTCTAAAAAACTGAATTTAAAAATAAAAAGCTGAGCTTATCTGTTTTACAAAGTCTGAGTAGCCTCTGAAGAAGACGCTTCTGTGAGAACCGAGGTTTTTGCCGCACATTGTAATCCTTATTTCACATGACACCACAGTTCGCCATCGTGTATCCTCCTTTGCTATCTTCTTTTTTTTTTTATTATTTATTTCAAGCAAGTAGATTGAGCCACAATGGCCAGCAGACCTATATTAATCTACTCATGTAAACCTGAACAGAGTGTTGCATGTAACTAAACGCTATTCCTTTTCAATGTTAGAAATATGTGAGATCCGTTTACAGGCCTATAAACCTTCACCAGTTGCTACATTCGAGACCCATTTAGTCTGTAAGACTGTTTTCTATCGTGTTATATATTTAGTCTTTCTCAGTGTCTTAAAATTCATGTAATCTGAATAATAGGCTGCCCGCTTCCCTTGCTCCCACTCTCAGGCTTAACATGCAAATGATTAGGTGAATGTGTGAACTTGAATGACTTGTGGGTGAATGTTCTGGATAATTAATTTGTGATATTACAGAGCTTTATATATTAGAGAGCAGTTCCAAACGTATTGCCTGTATTCTAGGATGGTATGCATGACCATTGTATGGTCGCTATATGGCAGAAGTATGTGTGTAAGGCTTTTCGAGTTAAACTACAGAATCAGTCAAGGAGCTCAGTAACGCGTGACTAGCAGGGCGAGAGTATGGTTAATGCATTTGCTTTTTTCCTGCTTCGTGCATTTGCACAAACGCATTCTTTAGCAAAGCAGAAAGACAAACGAAGCAAAAAACGTTTGTTATAATATGCAGAACCAAACACGCACGCCTTTCAGAACAAGCATTGGCATAGCCAGGTCTCGCCTTTGGGACCTTATAAGTGCTTAGACATGCAACAGTAGTTGTTGCACCAAGCATATTGTGCTGCATAACTAAATACTTATAAGGTCCCAAAAGCGAGACCTATTGGCTATGCCAATGCTTGTTCCATCTGTAAGAAGCAAAATACACAAGATGATGCACGGGATGTTGCACATTGGCAAAAGATTCACCCCCAGTCACAGATCTGGGTTTAATCCATCGTTATATTGCTCACCACGCCACCCCAGTTCAGACATGGCCATATGCAAATCAGTCTTGACCCTGTGCCTCATGGGAACAGTCCAGCCTGAGCTGCCAAGCCATGTCTTCCCTGGACCGGAATCAAGCATCTTAGGACCGGTTTCGGGGTTTCACCCCTCTTCAGCCAGGATAGCTTGACTCCAGTGGCATAGTGAGCACGGGACCCTCGTCTGGGCATACCCTTCCCACATAGGACAAACAGCAAAACACACAAGATGATGGACGGAATGTTGCACATTGGCAAAACATTCACCCCCAGTCACAGATCTGGGTTTAATCCATTGTTATTTTGCTCACCCCGCCACCCCAGGTCAGACATGGCCATTTGCAAAACAGTCTTGGGCCTGTGCCTCATGGGAACAGTCCAGCCTGAACTGCCAAGCCATGTCTTCCCTGGACCGGAATCAAGCATCCTAGGACCAGTTTCGGGGTTTCACCCCTCTTCAGCCAGGATAGCTTGACTCTAGTGGCGTAGTGAGCACGGGACCCACGTCTGGGCATACCCTTCTCACATAGGGCAAACAGCAAAACACACAAGATGATGGACGGAATGTTGTACATTGGCAAAACATTCACCCCCAGTCACAGACCTGGGTTTAATCCATCGTTATTTTGCTCACCACGCCACCCCAGTTCAGACATGGCCATATGCAAATCAGTCTTGACCCTGTGCCTCATGGGAACAGTCCAGCCTGAACTGCATCTATCTGTAAGAAGGCATTCATAGGGCGGCGATCTAAAATAGGATGAAAGCCTCAGTCATTCTTTGACACAAGGAAATAAAGGGAGTGACAGCAAGTCCCTATTTCAAGGGCAAGGGCCCACTCCATGGCTCCTTTGGCCAAAAAAGAGCCCACACTTCTTGAAGAAAGATGGGCGCATGCTCCTCTGAAAGATGTTCTAATGTGGTTGGAAGATGCAGCGGGTAGACAAAGAATGACAGGGCACAGTCTCCGATGATGATATGCAGGACCCACCTGTCAGAGGTGGTTATATTTCAACACCCTTGAAGGAAATATCTGATCCTGTCTTATTTTCAAGACTTATTACCACAGCAATGGAGGCATCTCTTCCACTGGCGGTCTAAGGGAAGAACACAACCTAGTGTTTGGGGAAGTGTCCAGCCCACTGGCCTTCTTCAAGTCCATATATTAATTGTCATCAACATAGTATTGGGGAAAATAATCCCCTCATCCGCATTGCCAAATGTAAAGGCAGGTTGGCTCTAATCAGAGTCCAAACTGAAAAGTTGTTGGGACGCGGGGCTGCAGCTCTGAAGCAAAGGCATGGTTCTGACTGAGTCTAATTGAACAGGGGCCAGGTATGTCATCACAGCTTCGGAACGTGACCTTGGTCGGGTCTGACATGAATTTGACTCTGAGCTGGAGAGGACTAAAGGAACAGGGTCTACTTCCAGCACCGGCAGCGTAGGTTCTTGCATGGATGTCCAAGGGACCAGAGCGGATTTTGGAATTCTGCTCCAGTGTGTAACCTGAAGAGCGTTCAAGAGGTACAGACAACCCCAAGGGCAGACCCACCAATGGTAACCCAAATCGAGGCCTCCATGGATCCTTGGGGTTTAAAAGCACACCAGGGGAAGCCGGAAGAGTCTAGAAAATGTGCAACATGGCTTTCAAAAGGTCTCAATCTGTTGTTAATGTTAAGGACATTTCTAAAGCACGAACGGTTACCCAAGGGTGTCCTGACGCTAACTGCTTTCCTCTGGGCATTGAGTTGGAGGCACAATTAAAGATTAAAGAGCCAGATTTTCAGTTGTTTCCTGAATGTTAGGAGATTGGTGGAGTTTCTCAAGTGGAAGGGGATATCATTCCAGGCCCTTGCGGCACCAGCAATGAAGCTTCTCCCACCCCATGAAACTCTTTTTATGGGCGGTACTGATAACAACTTTTTTGGGGCTGGTACCACGGCAGCTGCTGCTTGAGGTAGTCTGGGCCGGTGCCCTGCAGTGCCTTGTACACAGTGCACAGAGCTTTAAAATGTACCCTTTTCTTTACAGGCAGCCAGTGGAGTTTTTTGATTTCCTTTGCAATAGGCTTAAATTTTGGTGTGTCGACATATAGTCATAAAAGCACAATAAGAGTTATAGGATTATTACACTAAAAATGTCGTACATAATTTATAAAATGAACCTGTTTGGAAAATATATAGTTACATGCAACTTATATATCAACAATAAAAACAAATACATTTCTCATGGAACGATCTTTGTTTTAACAGCTAACCAAACCTAGCGCAAGAATCTCAATTCATGGAACACAGTAGATAAGAATTCATATTGGCTAGCTGAGCCCAAAGCTATAGAGAGCACTAGATCAGTTTGGATCAATAGAAGTATTTAAAATCGCCGAACCGGGGAACTCTTTTTGACGCAATTTTATGAGCACATTTCATACAGAGATAGAGTTCGACCTGATTACCCACACCCACCCAAGATATTTTGCAACTGCTAAATAAATAGGGGATGATGTGTTAGTACGTATAATTCTTTCTGCTTTCAGGCTTCTTCTGGTGCCTAGTAATTTACATATAGGCCTCAACCACATCCGTCAAGGGGTTGCATAAGCTGGGCAGGCCAATAGCATGTGTGCAACTGATTCAATGCAAGCCGAGCAACTAGGACACTTACTTGCACATGTTTTAGTCCACCTTGACGTAAAAGACCTTAGGGGCAACGTACCTGCCCTCAGCTGAAAATACAATTTCCTATCAAGTGGTTTGGTAACAGTATCCCAATATGGTTCTAGGCTCGGGATGAATTTAGATTCCAAGAAGATTCCTGCCAATGAGGATGATTCGCTAGCTCTCAAGGCATTATTGTTCAACCATCTCCCAGTACTTTTTTTTAATAACCTTTTTGGGGGGAAATGAGTGTCGAAAGGGTCCCCCCATAGCATTGTCATGCCAATTTCTGCTAAGACATCTCTAATTCCATGTAGCCAACTAATTTTGTGGAAGGTGTCAGATTTTATTACCCATAAAGCCCGCGGCATATGGCGCCAATTCTGGTGTTGTCCACATCCTGCGCCAGTATAACACAGTGCGTAGTTTTGCAATGTCAAGAAGGGGCGTTCTCCCAAGATCATAAAACAGAGGACACAATGGCGTACTTTGTGGGAGATTAGTGATACCACGTAAGAACTTGTTTTCTGCTGCACTACGTTTAGACAGGTTCGCCAACCCCCATAGTTCTACACCATATAATGCTGAGCTTACCACTTTTGTATCATATACTTGAAGCACCGGTCTAATTGGTTTCGTATGGGACTTTTTGTGTTCCAGGCGTAACGCCCCCGACAGTTGCCGGTGTTTGAGTGTGGCCATGTCGGTTTGCAAGTTCCACTTTAGATCACTCTGAATGTTCAACCCTAAATATATGAACTCTCTAACTTGTTCCAATGGTCGGTTATTCATTAAACTACCACCTTTAAAAGCTCTATGTTGATTAAAAGTCATCAATTTCGTTTTCAACACATTGACTTCAAGACCACGAGCAGAGCAAAACTCTTCAAAGACTAGCAGAGCTCGCTGGAGCCCACTCGGTGTCTTTGAAATTATCAATGTGTCATCCGCGAACATTAAAATAGGAATTTTTGTTCCTGTTAAAATCGAGGCATCAGTATTCACACGTGTCATGCAATCAACTATTCCATTTATAAACACAGTGGACAGAGTTGGTGCCATGACACATCCCTGACGCACCCCTCGCTCAACAGGGAAAGAACTAGTCACCATACCCTGGGAACCCCAACGAATTTTGGCATAATTGCCCTCATGCAATCTCTTTATAAGCAGGAGGAGTTCAATGGGCAACCCTAGTTCTTGCAGGGTCGCCCACAAGCTGGGACGGGGAACAAGATCGAATGCCGATTTTAAGTCCACAAAGGCAGCATATAAGCTGCCTTTGCCCAGGACCACCGTCATCCAATGTAATAAAACAAAACGAAACACCTGGTCGATGGTGCTGGTATATGCACGAAAACCGGCTTGCAGAGGGGACAATATGCTGTGTTCCTCTATCCAATCCTGGATTTTGTTAAGGATCAGCCTCCCCAGTATCTTTTGCAACAAATCAATCAGGCTGATAGGTCGATAATTCCCCAGGAATGATTTGCCTCCTTTTTTTGTATACGGGGATTATTTCGGCTACTTTTCAGGAGACCGTTATGGGGGCTCCTTTTGCAACTGCGTTAGCCAGTAACATAATATACCTTCCCCATCTTGTTTTATCATGTAAAAACACATCGGCAGGTATGCCATCTGGGCAAGGCGCTCTTCCACCAACAACTGCTTCAAGGGCTACTTCAACGTCTGCATTAATAACATGTTTAAAATATTATATTTTTTTTAAATACCGCTGCCTTACGCAAGTGTTGTTAAGTATGCAATGTTGTGGTTAAAATAACATTGTCATCATACACACCCATTTAAACTAAGTAGTGTGTATTATAAAGTAAACATTCATTAGGTAAATATGAACAAGGTCTATAAATACAAAGACTTGCTACACCTATGTGCTTAAAGAAACAGGATAGTGTCATCGAAGTACAGTGAACAAAATTGCAGACAGCAATATAATGACTGACTTATTTCACTTCTGCTCTTCAAGATCAATTTCAACAGCCTTTTTAGGCCCTCATAAGGAGTGTCCCGGAGTAATCCCTATTATTTTCCCGTGGCATTAAATCAGGGGTAGAGAAATAACAAATGCCAATTCCTGCGTGTTTTTTATAGCGCTTCATACGGAGATTTTTCCTGCTTTGAGCAGCGGAAAACTCAGTTTGAAAGCACTTATAACTCCACTGCACAGATGTTAAGAACTCAGAACCGGTGCTGTGCCAGAGTTTGGGAACTAGCGTCAGGCAAGGCCTACAGAATTATGGCCCTAATTAGGATGGCGGTCAGACGGACCGCCGACCACCATTGCAGTGGGAAGGAGACCACCCGACAATGAGTCGGCGGTCCCATCCGCTGAATTAGGATAAGACCAACGTGCAGGCGATTGAAAAGTGTTTTTTTCTACTGTGGCTTGTGCTGCGGCCCAGAAAAAGGGCAGCAGCACAAGCCACAGTAGAAAAAAAGTACTCTGTGCTCATCCGTGCACCGTGTGCCAGGTCCCAAGTGGTGCCTGGCACACGGGGCATGGACGTGTGGTGGGGGGCACTACATGTCCCCCTAGGGCCACTTAGTAGTGGCCGACAGGGAACATAATCCGTACTATAGACCAGGAATGAAATATGCATAGCCTGTCCATGCTAGGGGTATTCTTTGAAAATAGTGAGCTATTAGACAGAGAATTAGGTCTTAAAATGCTGATGTACTAATTAACTCATCTGTTACACTGGCAGAATAAGAGCCTGATAAGGGAAGCTGGGAGGAGGAATAACATCCTAATAGAATTAACTTTTCCACAAGCAATTGAGAAAGAAATATAGAGTTTATATTTCCACATAGGCAACTCAAAACAAGCTCAGAGGCACACCTCCATGATTAACTGGGAGAAAGACTCAAACATAGTATTTCGGAGGCACAGAAGATCTACGGCCATTGACTCCTCCATCTCAGCCCAACATAAAGAAAAGAAAACGCATAGAACATTTTACCAAAGTGGTACTTCACACCATCCAGGTTAAAGGTCTCATTTGGCATCTCTGAGCAAAGTTGGAGGGGTGCAGTTTGCCGGCATTATGGCGCACATGTGGCATCACTAGAAACACATGTATTGTACAGTGATTTTATCACATGCCAAATCAATTAAGGGGTTGACCTTCTAATGAGTTTACAGCTTTACTACTTGGGCATCAGAAGGATGTCAAAGGAAATGCTGCAAAATGGTAGTTCTTTCCATGAACGCATGCATCCGATAAGTGAAGACACTATCTACCTGCAGCTCTTCTTGAAAATCTAGGCCAGTGATACTCAAAGTACGGCCCGGGGGCCGCTTGCGGCCCTCTTGACCTTTACATGCGGCCTCCCTGGTGAACAGCAGCACGAGCTAGTGTATAGTTTGCTGAGCACTAATCAGAATTTTTTTTTTAATAAATGAGGAAGCATTTATTAACTTGAAAATGAATGTTTGCCCGTTTATTTATTTTTTAGATCTCTTTACACAATCCCTGACCCACCCAGACCCCCTCCTGACCCCTTGCTGGTATCAGTGTGGCCCTCGGTCACACTACAGACCGTACTTTGCGGCCCCATGGCAATTGTTTGTGAGTACCCATGATCTAGGCCAAATATAACAACAATTTTTTCCTGCTCAGTGATTTGTTGAGAAATCTAGAGTGAGATGAAGACCTCCCCCCATCATGAAGTATCTGGAGTAACACAAGTGTTTCCTGAGAAGCTCTTTCGCTACAGTGTGTTTTATTAGTAAGGCCTCCCATTCCTGCTTCAGAATCTCCAAATGTAGAGTGGGGAAGTACGAAAAGCAGGTACTAAACGGGATCCCTGGAAAAAGGGATGGAATAAGACTGATAGACAATAGCAGAATCGAGACCACGGACAACTTCTCCTACCTAGGAATACATTTTGACCGGAGGGGAAATTGGCACACAGCGATAAACGCTAGAAATTTGGCCCTCATCCGAGCTATTGGCGCGCTAAAACAGTTCTCAGCTAAATTAGGTGGCAGACCAGTGAAAGAGCTGATTGTTCTTTACAAGGCCAAATGTATTTCTACTGCCACCTATGGAGCTGGTCTCTGGGGTATTGCAAACGCACAACTATTACAAAAAACTGAAAATCAATTCTTGTGCTACTTATTAGGAGTTTCAAAATCTACATCGACCTATTTTATACACATTGAATTGGGCCTGCTGTATATCCTAGATATTATTAAAATTGCGCCTATACTCTTGTGGCATAAGATTTGGACTACTCCGGAGACCAAATTTAACAGAGACTTGATTATTGATTGTCTCAATCTCGACGGAGTAACCAACATTAAATGGCTCACATATGTAAAAAATATGATGATTGACCTTGGCCACCCTGAGTTTTTTATGGAGCCTTCAACCATGGAATCGGTCTCTAGGAAGACCTTAAGAGAGCTGGCTTTAAACCATCTTACAACTAAAAGATGGAATCTGGAAAAAATAAAAAATTCAGTTCTCAATTATCAAAAAATAACCATGAAAGAGGGTCTCCAAAACTATTTATCAACTCAGTCTTCTTGTTATGCCCGAATGCTTCTCACTCGCCTTAGATTCGGAAGTTTTTATCGTATGATTGCTTTCCCTTTTTGCAACTCCTGGTCGAATGAACTCCCACCCTGCCCCTGTGATGATACCTCTGCTCAATCTAACATGCATTGTGTCCTCTTTTGTAAATTCTATCAGTTGCCCAGGGGGGCATTTCTGAAACCACTTTTAAAGTCTTGGGGATTACGTACTTGCAGGTTGGCTATGATTAGGTTATTACAGCTGGACAATGAATGTACTACCATCGCATTAACAAGCTTTTTAAAGCTGGCTGTTAAGTTTCGGAGCTCAATGTACTAATCTTAACTGGATTCTTTTGTAACTCGATGAACTTTTCATTAACAGGGGACTATACTGATTGACTTTGTTTATGTATAATCAAATCTTTTTTAGAATTTTTATCTTTATATATATATATGTATGAATATTCTGATGTACGCTTTTATGATTTTAATCTCAAAATCGAATAAAGCTTTCTTGATTGATTGATTGATTGACTGATAGACAACATGCCGGACCCTCTGGCCCGGAGAGATGTCCCTCAAGTCTGTAAGTGTGGTAGATGGCAAGGTTGAAGCTAGCAACCAGTGCACTATAAATGTTGTTGATAGAGATGACCTCTATTGTACCCAACACTACACTGTTATTTTGTGCAGCAGCAAAGGAGGAGATGCCCTTGCAGGTACGGACACTGAAGGAGGAAGTCCATGTACTTGAAACAGTCATCCACTGAAGAAGTAGCAGTGGTTCTAATTTGAGAATCCGCATTTTTGAACATTTTGAGTGTGGCCTCATAGAGGGTCACTGTCTGTACAAGGTCAAAGGTGGGGGGAAATTGTGCCTATGAGCGCAGTTTTCCTAGCATTGAAACTAACGCATTCAAAGATAGTCCCAGCAATTAGAGTGAGTTTATCTGATGAGGACAGCAGCTTTGGAGGTGCAAATAATGCATCCGCACAGAGGTACATATCAAATCTTGAAAAAGACCACAGGAGGGGAGCTTTGGATTTCTGGACTGCTGCTCTTGCCTAATGCAATTGTGAAGAGCTAACAAATGTTGAGTGAGATTGTGAAAAAGGCAGACACCTTTTTTGCTCTCTCCTACTTAAGCAATCTGATATGAAACTACTTGCTACAATCCTCTGCTGTCAGGCAACTTAAAATCACTTAGTTTCACCCTTACTACAGACCTCCCCTTCATATAGCATATTATGAAGCAGGGTACAAGTTCTAAAAAATGATGTGGGGAGACTAACCAAGTTAGGCGGTATACAAGTGACATCATGGTGCGTGTCATCACAGCACGTGACTTCACACATGGCATCACAGGAAGTGGTATCACAACCCATTACCTCAAAAGAAGTGACATCAGATCTTATGACCTCACACATGTTTAGCAGGTCTATAATGAGTACATTTGAGCACATTACAATTTTTAACAAATTACATTTTGCGTTGGTGTTGTACCAAAAAATTGAATAACCTAACACAAAATCTGGGCCGCAACTTATACATTTAATTTTTTAAAACCCTTCCACAAAGAAATTGGCAACAAGGAGAAACCTAGCAGTAAATGTGAGCTGCTTAATTGGTTGCGAAGTCTGCATTTTAAAATATCTTATGGGGTTAAGCATATGCTGCAGAGATCTTTGTATGCCAGCTACACCTCAGGGAAGAATAATAAAATGGTAAAATAACTCTGGAGCTTAATGTATTTCTTGGGAGAGATCTGGGTTTTGTCAAGTCCCAGTTTTGAATCAAAGTAGCCTAGAGGGTTAATATGTCTCCTGAAAAGCACATTAAGTAACACACAGATGAAAGATTTCTATTTTAAGTAAGTGGGTTACTGCTTTTAACAGAGATCCTTTTGTTATTTGTAATTCATAAATTGTAATCATTCTAATAAAGCACAGTGAGTTATAAAGAACATGCATCTGGTAACCATCACTGTCTTATGTAACACATCCTGTACGCTGATTCACACACAGGATTTATTGTCAATGCACAGTGCGTACATGAGATGTAAAGCGCTCTGACGCTTATGTAACTTGCACACGTCACTTTTTAGGTCGAGGACTACCGGTCTGCCGAAGGCAGAACCGGAAGTCGGAAGATTTAATGTTTTCTAGAGTGGCTATTTAGCCCGCCTCTCTTTTTGCTTCTCCTCCATTGGCTGGCTTCCTAAACGGAGGCCAGCCATTGGAGGAGAGAGCCGTCCCTCCAAATAGGCTCCGTCTTTTTCAGATTCGGGGGCGTGTTCCTTGCTGTTCTTTCCACTTTTTAGCCACGCCCTTTTAGAACAGCAGGAACACGCCCCCGAATCCGAAAAAGTTTGGAAGCTTCCATCCGCCATTTTTTAGGTATCGTCTGGCCGTGAGGATCTTCTTGCTGTTGTGCACGAGTAAGGTAAGCCATCTTGTTAATTATTATGTTTCATTTCTTGAACACGGTTCCAGAGAGTTTCCAGCAGCCCTTCCAAGTCATGGCATCGAAGGGTCAGGCGGTAAACGAGAGAAGATTCGATGGCTACCAGCCGTCTTGGTAATTTTCTCCACATGTGCTCTCTGTTTTCCTTTGCAGAGCAGTCAGTCCTGCGGCTGAGCGGTGCTGAAATGTGCTGGGAATGGGTGAGCTTGGAAGTAACCTAAGTGGCTGGCAAGGAGTCAGAACTGTTACGCTGCCGCCGCGCTTGGAGAACGAGTGAGACCAATTCCCCCTCCCTGCAGCCCCACACCCGCAGCCCAGCTCCCTGCCCCCTTCCTGCTGCCCCACACCCGCAGCCCCTGCTCTGCGATCCAGCCAAGAGATACTGAGACGTTAGGCATGCTTCTTGGAAGTACCTCAAGGTGCATTCTGCAACTCGCCGCCTCTCTCTCCTCTCTTCAGCGTCTCTTTCTCAGTATCAATAACTTTATTCTCCAGTTTGTATTCCCTCCACTCTCTCTCCCTACCTACTTCTTACTCTTCTGCGTGATGTGCGTCTATTTTGTACATTCTAGTACCTTCTACGTACCTCTCGTGTTTTAATATCCCCACCTCGTTGCTCTCCTTTCCTCCTGTTGACCCTCTTTGCCACGTCTCCCTCTCTTTACTGACTTCTCTCTCTTTAGTAGCCGACTTCCCCTTCTGTCTCCCATTTCACTTATCGCCCCCTCTCCTTCGCTGTCTCTCTTCCTCACTCGCCCCACCTCTCTTTCAGTCTGTTTCTCTTCTGCTTTCTCTTCCTCGACGCCCTCGACTGTTCTCTCCCGTGCTCTCCCCTTCTCTCTCTCAACGCATGTCTTCTATATCACAACTAAAAGGCGAGGCTTAAATTGGCCCTTGTCTGTAATCTGAAGTTTAGAGTGTATATATGTCTTCCCTAGGAGGAGCACACGTGACCCAACTGAAAATAGCCATGTATCATGTTTATTCCACAAGGCTCACGCATGAAAATAACGCAAGTTTATTAAAGGACACTTATTTATCACTCCATATTTTAGAACACTGAAAAAAAGGTGACAAATCGTTTTAGGTGGACAGTGCGCGTCTTCCATGTGACTAGGGCCTGTGAGTCCATAAGGCGAGGTAAGAGTCCACCAGCAGAGGCCAGCAAAGAGCGCTGGATTGCAGAATGGACCTTTAATTGCGATGTATTACGGCTGTGCGTTGCTTGGTTGCGTTTGTCACAGGAACAGACACGCAGTTTGCGCCATTAGTGAGAAACACTGCAAAGGGTCCTTCTCGCACACCGCACTAGGGCGTGAGCATGCACCTCCTGCACAGGAGTCGCACACTTTTTGGAAGTTCTCGGTGCTTGCACGCAGCTGCATCTTTACAGGACGGTTATAAATGGAATGTGAGAAAGATGTGATCACTATCTAGATTGCAGGTGAGGTGCGCAGTGCAGCCTACTGTGGGCCATGACAAGGAGTCGCAGTGGGCGTACGTATATCAGCGCTGCCAAGTGCCAGCATCACCGCATTAAAAATATTTATCACACATTTTATTACAAGATTGGGCTGTATAAATGTGCATCCTGGATTGTCATGTGACGTGCGCCATCCTAAGTTCTGTATCGTGATGGGAGTGCAAGTGTTCAATGTCTAGATTGCCTCCAGGCCGACCTCACCGCACCTCAGGAGCTAGTGGAAGAGAGTCAGCAGGAGGAGGCGTGGCCGTTGCATTTTGAGCCGTCTAGCCTCGGCACTCTTACCTCTGCCTCAGACCATGCACATTTCACGAGTGGTGTTTCGGCTCTCCCCAGCCGCCTTTCAAGTTGCGATGGCAGGCAGTAACTGGACTGGACCGTCATCAGTGCAACTTCTGCTCCCACGGGTGCAGAAGCTGGTGTGGGCAGTGTCCGCAGACCTGCAAACAGTCCATTCGCATCCTGCTCTGGGGCGTACCTCTGCACGTTGACTGCTCTCACTGTCCTCAACAGTGTATGTGCAAGATTCACATGCCTTGCGATGCACATTTCACCCGTCCCCTTTCACATTGTGCTCGGGCCACAGTCTTCAGCTTGACCGTTGTGTGTCCTGCTTCAGGCTGCCTTCCGCAGGTAGGTAGTGAGTGACTAGCAGTTGACTGTGTATGCAGAGCTATGCTTGGGGAAGGAAAATCACACAGGGAAAGTGCACATGCTGGCACGGCCACTGTCACTCCTTTGTTCTTCAGGCAAACACAAGTGTTTCTGTCTACATTTGGAGTACATCTCTGGCAAACAGGTTGCAAATAAACAAAATTGGAAGTACAATTATTTTATGACTTCAGTATTGCTCTCACTGGTTTCTATTTATGCATTTTATCTTTAGACATGTGTACACGTAATAAAAAATTGCAATTGCATTTTAAAATGTTGAGATTTTTCCCTTGTATAGAAATCCCTTTATTTTCATCCCCACCATCTTTGTCGGCATTTCCACCATGGATGCAGATTTATTTTTGCCCTGGACAAGAGAGAATCTCAGACAGTACCTAGGGTGGAAATGTTTCTTGCAGTTTTGTGGGTGTACATTGACTTTGCAAGGCATCACTGTCTCAGAAATGTCCATACCCTATCCCGAGAAAAGATTTGTGCACAGGTAATATTTCTTCGGATTAAATTATTTGGTGAATGTTAACTAACATTGTGGGAACACAAAACTAGAGCTTACATCCGTAACACACAAGCCATTTGCAAACGTAAATCCAACTTCAGTGTGTAAATGGCTTTGCGAAACAGACCCTTGATTTTTACCCATTTTTGTGCCAAACTGTCATGCTCATTTCAGAAAATAGTCATAAACATTTACCTTTTAAATTGTGATAGGGAGAAATGGTCTTTCTTCTGTGTTATAAACAAAAGAATCGGGCATAGTGAAACTGTTACAAATAATTATGATGCATAGCCTTATTTCGCCACAGAGAATCTTTAAAGGACTGCTACCCTGCCAACTCCCCCCCCCCCCCCCAAAAAAAAAATACAACTGTGGCCCACTGTGTGCATCTCCCTTTCTGCTTCTCCATTTTTTTATGTACCTTTCCCCTCATAAGCTGTTAACTATCTTTTGAAGGTCAGCAGAAAGGGACACACTGCCCAGTTTGCTTAGAAGAGGTGACTAGAATGGTAGCATCCTTGACTATTAGCTGTGAGTTACTGCTTTTTACTATGTTAGTACCCTTCCTTTTCTGGTGCATTGCTGCAATTTTAGGAACTTCGTAGAGTTTCTCATTGGTCAAAAGGGTGCAATTTCAGATTTTTATATGTTTCCCTTGTCTTTATGGCTTGATTTTGCTCACAAGAAAGTGTCACTCATAGTTGTTGAAATGTCACTCATAATTACACTGAAATTACGAAAAGGTCACTACATCAGGAGCTATGGTAATCCCGCACAATGTATTGTATTTGTTATCTTGAAGTCGTTTGTGTCTTGTGCGCGCTTTTCGTTGGGAGCTTGTGGAACTGTGGCCCTCTGTTCCCGGCTGCCACATAAATAACTTTAAACTGAAGAGGTCTTGAACGAAGAAGCGCTGTTCTCTGCGAACACTTCAAGAATGTTCTTTGGCGCTATACATGCAGATACGTGAACTCCGATGACGTGCTCTACAATACTGATTAAGTCGTCAACAACTACGTGAAAAATCCGTATGGCCATTTAAGTCCACGCTGCAGGTCCCATTTATATTTATCTTCACCTTAGATAATTTGTGTTTTCCATAACTCTCTCTACCTCACTACTCCACTCTATCTCACTACCTCACTATCTCACAACTTCTCTCTCTCAAAACATCACTACCTCACTCTCTAGCTCACAACCTCACAACTTCACTCTCTCTCACTCACTACCTCAATCACTCTCTATCTCACTACCTCACTGTTTCTATCTCACTAACTCACTTTCACTCTCTCTTTCACTACCTCTCTCTATCTCACTACATCACAACATCACTCTATGCTTATATATCACTACCTCACAACATCCCTCTCCCTCACTACCTCACTCTTTCACTACCTCACTCTCTCACTATCTACCTCACTCTCTCTCACTACCTCACGCTCTATTTCAATACCTCACTCTCTCTACCTCACTACCTCACTCTCTCTCTGCTAATGCAATAGGTATCACATAAAGCTAATGCCAATAGAAATGACAATGCCATTTATTTAGGGATACAAAAATGATAAAAAAATAATGAGCAATACCAATAGCTCTACCTATAATATTGCCGATACCATTGCATTGTAAATGCTTGTTCCTCTTGTAACGTATCGTTCGTTACCTCTTCTTGTATTTGGTTTGATTTTGATACTGCACAATTGTCACTTTTGCCTCATATAATGTAACGTTTGCTTTTGTAACATGCCCACTTGTAATTTTCTCCTCATGTAACGCTACTGTTCCTATTGTGAAGCGCTCTGACGCCTTCGGGTAAAGTCCGCGCTATATAAAAACGCATAAAATAAAAAATATAACTTTTCTAGCACCAGCGTCTTTAGTGCTTCGTTTTATTAGCATCTTGTGTGTGAAAGACTATCTGCAGCTGCAGACGGGTCATAGAGTAATGAACGTGGACATTATCGTTTAATGCCAGAGCAGATGAACGAGGAGTACAAGGCTAATCGAGGAGACGGGGCGGCGCTGTTTACCTTTCAGTACGTGGGACTTTTGAGCTTTTGGACTCCAAGCCTCTTAAAATGCGAAGTTGCAGCCTTACTGTGCTATTGATCCTGGTGCTCCACCTACTGGAGAATGAACTTATTCACTTTCCCATATCTTTTACTGTTAATAATTTGAGGGCGGTTAGGGCTTCTCAAAGTACTTTTAATCGCCCTCGTTTTTCTTCCTATACATTTTTTCCACTTTTTTTTCCATCAACGCACTATCGCCCCAACAGAGGCCCTACTGGAAGCATCATACCTCTTTTTCAGACTTTATAGCTGATTGATCACGAACTGCTGATTACTGTGCAGTTTGCAAGGGATGCCTCTGTTAGAAAAAACTGCAGACAAGCTGGTTCTCAGTTTACTCAATGCTCAAACAAGAGGTGTTGTCTCACTATCCTTTTCTTGAGCCGGCGGGAGGCGCCTATTATTTTTTACCTCTAGGTTATCATAAAAAATTACAATTAAAACTTGCGTTCAAGAAAAATTGTATTAAAAATGTGGCTCATAACCAAGGATCAAAAGCGATTAAAAGAAGGGTACGGAATGCCAATGTAACAGTAAATAAATAAACATTTTAATCCTTTTTTCCCTAAAAGTGCAAGATATTCTGAAACCACGTACATACTCGAGGAATACCATTAAGTAACTGCAAAAACAGAGAGAAGACCACATGTAGGCTTTGAGCCTAACAAAAAAAACAACAACAAAAAAAGATTCCCTGTGCCCAAGATAATGTAATTTCTTTTATTAGATTCCACCTAGGTCTAATCAGCCACTAATATACTTCCAGAAACAGTTATTAATATAGACCAGAAGGAATATAAATTGATATAGCTTACTCAGTTATAGTGGATGATGCTTACGAAAGTCCCGCGACTAGTAATATAAAGATAAGAGATATACTTTTTCGGATGTGTATTAGACTAAAACATTTCAGACATATTTCATAGGATGTTATGTGCTATTATAAGGCTGAAGAAGAAATCAACAGATAATTTGGTTCATATGTTTAACGACAATACCAACTGTCCTGTCCGATAGGGAATAATAAAAATGACATATCAACCCTCCCTTACAAATAACTCTGAGATCTATCTGCTAAGGACTAAGGGAAGCACACAACAAAACAAAGCCAAATAGAGAATTATTGGGGGATCACAGAAAATGTGCCAGGGAACCAACGACAAGCTAAACGACTGCGTGTCTTATGACTGTCAGTTGACAGAAGCAACAGACAATTCTTTACAAAGTCATTCTGTAATTGAAAGAAAAAAAAGAAAAGAAAGACAATAGAAGAAAATGCGAGAAACTTAAAGACAAATCAGGAACCTTTGTCAAAGAATTTAACAGTTCTTGTGTAAATAACTCCAAGATCTCTAAGATGAAGCTAAGTCAGCGTCTCTATTGTTCAGAAAATAGAAGTAGATAATTCTGAGATGACCCCATTTCTAAAACGGCACGAACTGATAACAAAAAGCTGTCTCCCACCACTAGTAAGCAAACTGTAATAAACAAGCATTGGCATAGCCAATAGGTCTCGCCTTTGGGACCTTATAAGTGTTTAGCCATGCAACAGTAATGTTGGTGCACCAAGGATATTGTGCTGCATAACTTAATACTTATAAGGTCTCAAAAGCGAGACCTATTGGCTATGCCAATGCTTGTTCCTATGGGAATGTCTTAGTTTCACCTCTTCTACTGATCCATGTGTGGCTCTGCTTCCTGAAACTGAGGGAAAATGCAATATTGTATAGTACAATATCAAATGAAATTGTGATAATGCAGTAATAAAGTGCACTGGAAAATGACATCCGAAATTTCTCTCAAATACTACACTGCTTTCAGACTTCACTTATGGAATCTGCATACAAGTCTGTTATATATCGCAGCTTATACGCACTAAGGTACCAGGTACAAGTGAGACGGTAAATTCTGATTCATGCACAAACTTGTTTTTGCACATATTAATTGCAATGATGAGTACTGGTATGAACATTGCGTCACTTGCAATTTCCTGCTAGTAAAATTGGCAGATCAAACCACACAAAATTTCCCAGGGTTACCAATGTGCGTTAACTTGTGAAAGCCTTCTTTTTGTACGTTATTCCAACTTTCCCAGACGAATTCTTGCCATAGTATGTTTTTACCACACCTGGTAATTAGAGCACCAACACCCAGGAAATACAGCACCTCATGGTATCATTCCCAGAGGATGTGGCCTAACGGCTAACCTCGAAGCTGGAGAACGGGTTGAAGTCTAGGCAGGAACGCTCAACATCCTGTGATTCTGGACAAATCACATAATCTCCCAGTGCATACCAAAAATGAATGTGCCCGTCTGTAATTCAACTGGTGTTCATTTAAATGCGCTTTGATACCTTCGGGTCGAGTTCGCGGTATATAAAACTCTGAAAAAAAATAAAATGATATGGATATTGCAATTTGATGCAATTATTTTTCCATTCTCAGTTTTAAAACGTTTTACTACCAGTCTCAATAGTGGGAATATATTTGTGAAGAAATTGCAGGACCCCTGCCTGACACAGTGTTACATGCTGCTGTAATTTTAAGCCACAGCTAAGGTGTAGTCATCAGATAATGCGTCACTGATTCCAAAGAGTGGCGAGTCAGACCTAAGCGGCGCGGGACAGGAAGTGACAGGCAATTAGTGAGGTCGGCAAAAGCAATCAGGAAAAGAAACAGGCACATGAGATGTAATGCAGAGTGTGAGGGGAAGACATACAGGCGAAGAGAACACAACCATGAGACACATCTTTAGGGGAAAACAGACATGAAAACGGCAGTTAGAGCACAGGAGAAACGGGCAGCCAACAAAGATCCTCATAGAGACAGACAAGCACTGGCGGCGCCAATAGGTCAAAGGGTCTCTTCATTGAATGGTGAGTTAGTCTGCCTGATATTGAGCATGGGCAAGTTGGTGAGAGCAGGAATGGTTTAATGGGTGGATGAATGGATGCAAGAGTGCATGGCTGACCGAATGCATAATGACGTGTAAACCTTCCAATACAAGTATGCGAACCCACTTACACAGAGGCTTTTTTATATTATTTTCTTTGCTCTTACAGTGCCCCTGTATGTAGGCAGACTTAGAATCAAAAATTAGCTAGCATTCGCGCCAAGAATTTTAAATTCTATTAAGGACACGGAGGCGAGGATTATGCGGTCTCCTTCTTTACTACGTAAAATCACAGCAGCCAATAAACATACAATTTAGTATAAACAAACTACATTGTCCATGTTACTTTGCGTCAACCACGCCTCCTTAGCCCTCCATAAGAGCCCTGGTCACTGTCCCAGCCTCCTCTTTCTTTGCTCGAACCGTGTAGAAGTCCACTAAGTCCATAATATTTCACGAACATCCTCCAACATGGAAGTTAACAGGAAACCAAATTCCACCGAAAGGCTTCAACTTGAAGACATCTTTTATTCAGACTTCTTGTCTGCACCTAGGAAAACCAAACATGAACAACCCGTAATTTCTGCGTGTTACCATAATTCAGTACAATATCAACGGGTGGGTAAGCATGAACAAACATATTGTAACATAGCCGGGTGGGATAATCCTCGCCTCCTTGTCCTTAATAGAATTGAAAATTCTTGGCGCGAATGCTAGCTAATTTTTTATTCTATTACAGGACCGGAGGCTTCGGATTATGCTAGTTTAACGCTTATTAAAAACAACAGATGTTATGTCTCCCACGGCTTATAATAAAATTACTTGAACGTTGATTCAGATGACCAATCAGCACAACGCATAATGTCCTGAATACTAGAACCTAACATAAATGACTTTGATGCCATGGCACCACGCACAGAATGTGCACCAAACATTTGAGTATCAACACCAGATTCTTTCATGATATAACAAAGCCATCTGGTTATGGTTGCAGGAGACACTGGTTTAAAAGGTTTTTGCAATGCAAGCAAAAGTTGAGTAGAGCCCTCAGGCCTCAATGATCGAGTACAATCCTCATAGGTTTTCAAGCATTGTACAACACATAATTTCTCATTGCTAGGGAAAGCATTATACTCAATATGTCTGGAAAGTGTCTTGGTACGGCCCGTAATGGTAAAAGAAACTCCTTCCGGAGTAAATACTCTACCTGTAATCTCCAGTGCCCGCACATCCGATGAACGTCTACAAGCTGACAAGCATAGAAGCATCGCTAACTTCGCAAACAACTGTTTTCTTGATAACAGACTATTCACCGGCCAACTATTGAAAAGAGAAATGACTAAAGATACATCCCATAAACCTGAGTATTTGGGTTTGGGGAGATTCGCTATTTGTATACCTTTAAGAAGTTTACAAATCATAGGGTGCATACCCACCGATTTCCCATCCACCGGGTTATGCGCCGCCGAAATGGCCGATCTAAAGTTATTTACAGATCGATAAGCCAAACCACTTGCTGCTTTCTCAGAAAGAAAATTTACAATATTGGGTAATCCTGCCCCCACGGGATCCCGATTTCGTTCCACGCACCAACCCATCCAGCCTGTCCAGGCTGAAGAGTATCGCTTCCTGGTGGAAGGCGCCCACGCTTGCCTGATGAAATCCGAAGCTGTCTCCGAAAATCCCGGCATTTGCCACTGCTGCCAGAAATTCGCCATGCCATCAGCGACAACCGCTCCGATATGATCAGAGGATGCCGTTCCCCGTGAGGTCCCAGGAGAAGAGACTCCGACCAAGGGAGCCTCCTGGGGAGATCGCAGCTCATTTACAATAATATCGGGAACCATGGCTGCGATCTCCAAGTGGCGCCACCAAAATCACCTCCGCCTGTTGCCTGAGAATATGAGAGGTCACTCTCGGAATGAGAAGGGAAGGCGGGAACGCATAATTCACTGGTCCCGACCAATCCTGAAGGAACGCATCCGTTGCGTTCGCTACTGGATCCGGCCTCCAACTGAAGAAGTTGGGAAGTTGCCGATTCAGCCTGGAAGGAAAAAGGTCCGTCTGACACGAGCCCCAAATTTCCTGCAGCCATTGGAATATGCTCGGCAGTAATCTCCAATCGCTGTAATCCCTGAGATGTCTGGAATTCCAGTCCGCTAAGAGGTTAGATTGTCCTGGAATATATTCCGCTATCACCATTATCTGGTGGCTCATAAGTCTTTGGCAATCTCCACCAACAGGGATGATCTCGTTCCTCCCAACTTGTTTAGGTACCACACTGCCGACACATTGTCCATCAGGAGGATGCAGCAGGCGGTGTGCTTGTGGGACAGAGTTCGAATCGCAAAGGAACCCGCTAGGAGTTCCAGACAATTTATGTGTAGTGCTAACTCTTGGGGAGACCACCTTCCACCTGTGGAAATATCGCCGCAACGTGCTCCCCAACGACTGGCGTCGAACTCGATAACAACCTCTGGCAGGGAGCCGAAAATGGCTCTTCCGTTCCACGCTTCTACGTGGTCCAGCCACCATTGCATCTCGTCCCTTACTTCCTGCGAGAGTGGGACCAGGTCTGTGTAAGCCAGACCCTTCTGTAGGTGTTGAATTTTGAGTCTCTGTAAAGCCCTGTAATGCAGTGGTCCCGGGAAAATCGCCTGAATGGACGATGCCAATAACCCCACTACTCTGGCGATGACCCTGAGTGAAACCATCTGTTTGGCTAACATCGCCACTATCTCTTTCTTCAAATCCCTGAGTTTTGCTTTGGGAAGATGCAATTGAGCCTTCTGGGAGTCTATCACAAAGCCCAGAAACTCGGTCGTCCTTGACGGTATCAGAGACAATTTGGCCTGATTGATTACAAACCCCAGGCTCTGCAAAAGAGAGATCGTCATTTGAAGGAGCTGCGATACCAGCGCTGGACTGTGGGCCATGATTAGAATATCGTCCAGGTAAATAATCATGCGCACCCCTTGCTCCCGTAAATGCGTGACCACCGGCTTCATCACCTTGGTGAAGCACCAAGGAGCTGAGGAAAGCACGAAAGGAAGGGCCAAATACTCGAACCACCGACCTTTCCATTGAAATTGCAGGAAGCGGCGGTGTGGAGGGAAAATGGGAATGGACAGGTAGGCATCCTTGAGATCCAGTCCGACTAGCCAATCCCCTGGTTTCAACAGATCCGCCAAAAGGGGAATCCCCTCCATTTTCAAGTGCTTGTACACGAGGTAATGGTTGAATTCCCTCAAATTCAGGACCTGTCTGTGGCCACCACCCTTCTTCTGGACCAGGAAAATATTGCTGCAAAAACCGTGAGGCTTTTTGTTGCATAAAGCTATTGCGTGTTTTTGCAGCAATTCTTCTATTTCTTTGTCTATAAAGTTGCATTCTTGTTGGGAAAAATGGAGAGGTCTCGGGAACGTGTCCTGACAGGGTGGTTCGTAAAATTCCAGTTGGAATCCTTGAACCGTCTGAAGCACTCACGCATCCTGAGTAAGGGTGTGCCAATTGTGTAGGAAATATTGAGTGCGACCCCCCAATGGCAAAAGAGACAAATCTGGCACACTCACCTGTTGAACTCTGTGCTTGGAAGTCTTCTCTGTTGCCACCTCAGTGGAATCTGCGCTTGTTGAAGCGGCAACGGGTGGGGTAGAAGGTTCCCCCTCTAGTAGAGTTCCATTCACCTCTTCCGACACCGAAATCACCTCTGGGGGGACCTTGATTGGAGAAACGGCCTGACGAGCGTCCCCTACCTCGTCCGTCCCTGTTGAAAAGGCCTTGCGTAAACACCCTTTTTATTCCTGATTGAGCTTTATCAAGGGATGTGAAAGTCCCTACGTACTTTGACACATCCTTCACGAACCGGTCTCCAAATAAGTTACCCTCTGCAAGAGGTCCGGGTTCAGCAGCTGCCAGATCGGTAAGATTAGTGTCCATACGCATAAGCAGAGACTTGCGTCTTTCTGTCGATATGGCACAGTTGGGATTGCCGAGCAGGCAAATGGCCCTCTGTGTCCACCCGGCAAGGATGTCCGGATCCACTGGAGTCGCTGATTCTTTGGCCACCAAGGCCATTTCCAGTATCTTTGCGAGGGGACCCACAATGTCAAGGAGCTTATCTTGACACCCTCTCCAGGCTCGGTCTATCCCTTCTTTGGGATCTCTGGCGAATTTCTTCAAAAACGTAAGCAAACTTACATCTATCTCAGGAGTTTCCCCGACCTCATCATAGATCTGGCCGGGGGCATTCCGACCAGAGTCGATTTCGGACTTCCTTATCAAACCCTTTGCGAATATTCTCATGCAAATATTCAATTACTTCGGGTGCCGGAGCCCAGTCAGTAGATCTAGGGTGGACTATTACGCTAGGATTGAAGGTGAAAGGGGTATTAGATGGAGTCTCCGAAGGCGAAGAAGCCACTCTCTTGGCCTTCTTCTTGGGAGGGGTCTCCTCGTCCGTTGTGTTAGTGTCGGTATCAGTATTAGTGGTGTCGGTGTCCACGTAGACTTTCTGCTTGCTCTTTGCCTTGCCCCCAGTGGAGTACTCGTGGTCGCCACCCGAAGGTGGGGGAAGTGAGTCCAGGGTCGTGGCATGCGGCCAGCGGCGCACTTGGACTACCTCAGTATCCGGGTGCACATTACGCTGGTCCTTAGTGAAACCGTGGCGCTTGGCAAAACTCTAGCTGCTTGGTAATTGGTTTCAGTGCAGCTGCCAATGCTTGTTGTACGGTAGTCTCCAGGGCCCTGTTCACAGAGGATTGGACCGAGTCGTCCAGACCCTCTACTATATTATCCTCAAGGACAGTCTCTTGATGTCCCTCATAATAGACATCCTCCTCATCTTCATAGCGTACCCACTCATCGATGATTACAATGGTAGAGCAATTGACTCAAGTCCACCAACTGCTAGAAGATATATATATATATATATATATATACACACATATATATATACATAAAGGAGGAGTAAGGGGGGAGGGCCAGCCCACGTGCACACAAGTTGAATTTTGGTTCAAGCACCCTCAGCAAAGCTGTAGTCAGTAATTATCAGAGCCGAAAGAAAGATGTATTAGGAGCGTTTGCACACTCCTTAGGGCGACTCCTATTGCAGCCGGTCAGGCGTCCTTCTTGAAATGTAACTCGGAGCGAAAACGCGCTAAAAAAATGATAAAGGAGCCGATGCCGGCGTGTGCAGCCCAAAAGAAGCCCAAATATAGCCCAATGGGCGTCGTGTGAGCTGCACACGTCGACCGGAAACCACCCGGCTCTTGCGGTGCTTACGGGAAGCCCTAGCACCGGCGCTTGAGGCGCTGAGACCGAAGACGGTCCTTTTTATCACCGCGCAGCGGTGTGGTACATCGCGCCGAGGGCGCGCTACAACAGAAACAATCTCGCAACCTGGAATCGGAGCAGAGATCCCGCCTGCGGCGCGAAGCGCCGAGTCAATCGCTGCTTCTCAATAACTGAGTAACTACCTGCATATAATTATATCTAAACAGCAACCTATACAACCAAGCGCAGCGCGCTACGTCTAATCTGGGCAACCCAATAAGTTAGCTATTTGAAAATTAGTCTGAGGGGTACTTATCTCTTGCTGTGAGCAGCAAAGAAAGAGGAGGCTGGGACAGTGACCAGGGCTCTTATGGAGGGCTAAGGAGGCGTGGCTGACGCAAAGTAACATGGACAATGTAGTTTGTTTATACTAAATTGTATGTTTATTGGCTGCTGTGATTTTACGCAGTAAAGAAGGAGATTGCATAATCCGAAGCCTCCGGTCCTGTAATAGAATTACCTATTCACGTCGAATAAAACTTCTCAAATAAATACAAAGTGGGTGAATGCACACAGTTTTAAAAGGCACACTTTATTTAACACCTTTATCTCTTATATCTCCAGAATTCAAACCAGAACTATCGGGGCCATCTCTCCTTACATTCTGGCCAATGCAAGTATTGCTGTGCTACGCGGATGTTTTGTCAGAGGTCATGTTAGCATGCGCTCACCAGGTGAGTTGCGTCTGAAATGATTCCAGTATGGCAAAGCTCTGTCAAAAACTCTTCAGCCTGCAGTCGTCAAATAAGTGAGCGGGTGGTCGCCTTCAAGCGTTCTTCCCCACCTTGCTGCTGCAGGGAGGGGGGCTGCCATCTATAGGTTCTGCATCCGTGCTATGTCGGTTGATTACGGTGTCTATCCTCACGCATTGCGCTGCTCGGAATTGGGGGATAGGCCCGCCTTCTGCATGACGCCGGCACACTCTTTTCTGCAGTAACAAGGTGGCCATCATTACTGACCCCTAAAGTGAGTGCAGGTACAAATTCTGAAAGCAATTTAAAATAAATATGTAAAAATATGCGTAGATTTTTAGAGCACGTCAAATATATGTGCATCACATTTGTTGCAGACGGTTTATTTCCATTTGAGACTTTTCCATGTGTCAAAACAGATGAAAAAACGCTCCGTTCCACATGCGATTCTAAGTGACTACTTGTGATTTGGTAGACAGTAGCTAACATTGTAAAAGTTACAGGAAAAACGTGATATTTTGCGTTCAAAGTAACTTTAGTGCTGCAATCCGCGGTATAAATTAGTTATCAGACCACAGTCGCAGTCTGACGGCTACTTTAACACAAGCGCGGCCCGTCATGGGACAGACAGAAGATGTGCCCGCAGGGACTACCTTTAATGGTGGTGGAAAAAAAAGTCCCCAGTGTATCACGCCGCCAGTAAAGCATCCAATGTCCGCCTGCACATCTTCTGTCGCTTCTGTCTACCCGCGTGCACGCTTTGGAATCATATCGATTCCAAAAGACCTTCGTCATGGCGAGAGCAGTGCGCACTGCTAACGCCAGACAAGACCTAAAAAGGCAGAAAACTAAAATAAGGCGCATCAAGAAGAAACGTTCAAAAATAGAAGTTTGAAGTCCCTCCCGGTCCATAAACAGAATCCGATGTGAATACGTTATCCAATACAACTACTGCATCTGATGTTCAACAATACACAATAAAATATACTTTAGAGATCCTGTCTTCTCTTAATGCCACAGCTCAACTATACACTTCTGTAATAGAGCAGAATGCCGAGCTCTCTACACGAAACCAGAAGAATCAAATCATAGTGTTACAAGAAACTGGAACTACAGTGAACAGAAGAACAAAAATCACTGAAATCTATTATATAGAGAATAGGCTAACTCGTTTTCCGTATGGACGAAATGGTTGTTGATAGTAACAGGTATGTGCTGGATTTTATCGGACAATTCAATGAATTCAAAACATAACTTAAAAGAAAAAACATTTGGAGATGTTATATATGATTAAACAAATAAGGCTGTTAAATTTTAGTGGGATACAAATTGATCGAAATTCTGAAAAACGAATATCATTCATCAGCTTCTACACTAATCTTTACTTCAACTATTGATACCAATATGATATTTAATATGTTGGCTCTTCTATGTGCTAAGAGGCACTGAGCTCATACGAAGGAGGGATGCATCTGCCAGCCCTGCTGCTGGCACACAAATGCCATTAATGAATGATACACCACAAGAAAAGCATTTAAAAAGCATCGCTGGAACTTTCTCTGTTCAAGACTTAGAGAATCTAACTAACCAAACCCAATATGGTCCTAAAGGCAGGATTGTGAATATGCTGTGTACTGTGGAAAAAGCGAACACAACAAGCATTGGCAAAGCCAATAGATCTCGTCTATACAAGAGCTAGTGCATTTTCCAATATCGATTTGTCATGATATCCAGCAGCACTGCCAAAAGTAAAGTTAGAAATACAAGCGCTATGACACATCCAGCATTAGTGGCACTTCATATCACTTTTATCCAAGTGGGATGGGCAAGCAAGGACAGGGAAAGTGGAGTGGGGGTATCGAAAAGCAACGACAAGAAGAGGGGTGTGCGGGAGGGGGCAGCAACGCAGAGAAGGGGCGGGCGGGAGGGGAGCAGCAACGCAGAGAAGGGGTGGGCAGGAGGTCAAAGAAGCAACACAGTGAAGTGGTGGACGGGAGGTCGATAAAGCAACACTGAGAAGAGGTGTTTGGGAGGGGAAAAAGAAATAGTACCTCAACCAAAGCACGAGCTGCAAATGGACATTAATCGAGAGGAAGCAATCTATGCTTGGTCCAGGCTTCACAGAAAGAAAAGGAAGAGACGCCCGGCACGCGATCGCCAATTAGGAAGCAGAAAAGAAGAGTAACAATAAAGCCAATGAATGGCAAGCAACGGGCAGGCTCCAAGCCCTTTATTTCTAAACGATAGCCCTCGCAGCCACTGTGCATGCTCTGTCGGTAGGCGAGACCTAAAATCTGAAGAACTTTCGCAAACCTGTTCTTGGCTGACAGCTGCTATGAACAATAATACAACAAATCAATGTCCCACAACATTGTTTAAGCAGGAACTTATCCTTAGTCCCATGGAATACATCAGTTTTCTCTCTGCACATCATTAACAGTGGTTTTATATCTGAGCTAAATGCTGGCATAGAGTGTCTGCTGGAAACCTGCCAAGAGTCAGACTTTCAGTTGTGTGATTATGCTGTCATCTCTAATACTATGATAAAATCTAAGGAAAGGTCATTGTAAAGGTGGTTTGGCTATTCTCCTGTCTAGAGAGTTTGCTTGGCTTTATGAGTTAACAGAAATAAACAATGAAACAATTTTGACCATAAACATTACAATATGATGATCTGAGAAACTGATTTTCTGTGTTTATGTTCTTCCTGGAAAAGAGTATTATAAAATGATAATCACACTATCTGATTTAATCTCGGAGTTGTTGGTAGATCATTTTTGTTCTCTCATTTGTGGCAACCTAATTGCTAAAAATCCTTAATCAAAGCTTTCAGGAACAAAAACACAGAAGAGGCCTGGAACACCCCTAGAATGGCTTTTCCGAAAAATTGCAAAACGGACATCACATTTAGATAAGCTTTTCAAACAGGTTTCGTTATTGTTAACAGCCGCCTGGTGGAAGATAATCCTGCTAACTATACAAGGAGAGCAGTGCTAATAACTCTATAATTGACTATATTAATTCTTTTAAATTCTTTCAACATATGAGATAATTACAACGATTCACAGCGATTACGGTCTAGTGCATTGTCAACCTTCTATAAAGGTAATGTTAAGTGTGGACTGGAATATTCCGGGAAATATGGTATTAATCATTACAAAGGCCTTCTAATCTGGTCTCATATGGCACTCTGATGTGTGTAATGTGATTAATGGCAAGCTCGATTATGTGACTGAGAACCTGGAGATTAAGGGGTTGGAACGTTATACATTTGCGGTGTCAAGATTAACTACAGCGACACAGCATAGTAGGAAACAAAGTTCTGCGAGGAAATATGCAGATAGCAAAAATGACTCATGGTGGCCAAATTCAATATTACAATTATCTACCAATAAGAGTGCTGGAAATGAAGCAAATTTGCAGGAAATGACAAAAATATTGGAAATGTAAAATTAAGTCTAACCAGGATAACATGTGGATGTCTCTTATTATTGCTGCCAAGGAAAATAAATTGTAAAACATTTTGAGTAATTAAAGCGCAAAAATTGAAAGGCAAGCTATTACGATGGCAGGAAACCTTTGGATTTATTATGTCACAAATCTTTATTCTTCCACAGGAAGTATAGCGATTTTGAGTTGCACACCAAAGAATTTGACCACATTATTCAATGTAACATTAAATATTACTTCAAAAATATCAGGAATGCTAGAAATACAATGGCGACTATGGAGTACATTTTTATTTTCCCTTTTTTAGGTCTCGCCCACTAGACAGCGTATCCATTGTCTGATGTGAAATGCATTGTTTAGAGCATTTGGAAAAATGGATATTGGATCAGAAAGTTTCTCAATTGGAACAATTGGGTTTTAGCAAAAAAATCTCTTTAACTCTAAATAATATTGCTGTTATGCAAATTCTAACCAGTCGTTTACTTCTTTACAGCCTACGACCAGGTTTTTATAAGCCAACTCTTTTGCAGAAATCAATTGACTTCAAGTCAAGAAGAACTTTATTCGGTATCAAGACCACAAAAGTTTGACAAGCTATTAATACAAATTAGAATTATTAAAAGACATGTGTTAATTTTTAAAAGGAATAAAACAAATTCACATATAAAAAGGTACATCACTGGCCATGAAATTTCATATTCGTTAAAAATTAGGCCATAAAAGCCGATCACCTTTCCCTCCAATTTATCAAGTTTCATAACGTTTTCTAATGGTCATACTCCACACTACAGATAACAGGGCTGGACAACGATTGCAGGTGCCTACACCCCTCAGTGTATGTACAGGGGCGAATATTCTTTAATACTGATACCAAAAAGCTTTTCCTAGGTTCCCTGAAAAGTGAGCAAAAGCAAATAAAGTGCTGCGTGCTCCGAGTTGCCATATTATCACAAGGACAGGGGGAAAGGTTGTCAGACCATCCACATTGTCTGGGAAATGCCACCAAAAAGTGCAAAGTGCCTAGGCGGAATCTTGTTAGACAGAAGCGTGTCTGACTCTAGGAAGTGAAGGATAAATAAGATTGCTGTTTTCGCATAAAAGGGCAACTGGGGCCTGACACCTTTTATCGAGTATGACGCATGGTTGCCCAGGTATAATACGCCTCTTTTATGTTGGATTTGGCATTCATGGGAATACTTAATGGGGTGTCAAAATACTAACCCAAGCCAATCTCAAAAAACCTATCCCTCACAAAACGGAGCCAGTGGATCTTCAAAGAATTATCTAAATTAATACAGTCTTCGATGATCTCCCTGGAGAACAGTAACTCTTCAGACATCCAAATTTTAATCCATAGAAGCAGGGGGGCGATGCCAATGTGGTCTTCAGCATTTTCTATCCCCAGTTCTTGGTGGGAGAAAGAAGTGGCAGAGCTATTTGGAATCATCAATAATCTTTTTGTAAATTTATTTTCAACCACTTGTAACCAGCGGTTTTTATAGTATACCCACACTCCCGCCCCGTATGTCGCAACTGACAGGCATTTTGCTTTGTAAAAGGTAACAAGCTCGGGCACCGGCTTATGGCCTAACTTACAGGCGAACCTTAATAGCCCCACCACAGCTCTGCTTGTCTTTTGGGCTCTTGCAGTGACAAGTGGCTCCCACTTTAACTCTTCGTTAAACGTATTCCCCAATATGTAAATACTTCCACCTTTTCAATAACCTTACCTCGAACAGCAAAGTTTTGAGTTTTGTTTTTTTCCAGACCACATACCATTGTGTAAGATTTTATGAAGTTGACCTTCAGGTCAAGGGCCGACATAAAATCCGTGACGGCGTCCAGGGAGGTTTGTAAGCTATTGGCCGTCAAGGAAATTAGCTGGGTGTCGTCCGCATACGTGAGAAGCTCGACTGGTTTACCTCCAATGTGGGGGAAATAAAAAATTTTTCCCAGTAAAAACGCTTCCAAAACATTTGAGTACATCAAAAAACAGAAAAGGGGGGGCGTGGCTAGCTGCCGCAGCTTAACCGAGCTCCGAGGGTGAGGCGGACTCCCCATACATCCGCCTGATCATCCATGCCTAATTCTAGCCCCAAGGTCCCTGAATGGGTAGTTGAGGCGAAGCGACCCCGCCTGCTTCCATTCCCGGGTCTCTCCGTGGCCCAGAACGTTATTGGCGCTGCCCGGAAGGTTGCGGCCTACACCGGTGACTGAAACCGGGACCTCGAGTTGGCGGAGTGTCCCGGGTGCCGCGAGGAAGATCCGGGCCAGTTTGAAGGGTGCTCCGGGGGAGTTCGCGGCTCACTGCGGGCCTGGCGGTGGTGCGTGCTGATCGTGCCCGGCTTGGGTCGTCCCTGTGTGCATAGTACATCGGCGGAGCCGGGGCCTGGGCGGCACGGGGGAAGACGGCCCCGCAGAGGACTCGTGGTCGGGCCCGGTGGCCGCGGCCCTCCCGTGCCGGACGATACGGTTGGCAGGTGACGGCCGAGGCGTGCTCCGGGGGAGTTCCGGTCGCCGGTGCTGCCTCTAGCCCATCGTGAGGCGGCCGAGGAGCGACTGGTGGTGCTGCTGACTGACGGTGCTGGGGACCCCCGGCGCTCCCTCGTGATGAGACCGAAGAGGTGGGCTGCAGGTGTGATCGGTGCTGGGCCCTGTGCTACTTTGGGTGTTACATCAAAAAGAGAGGGGGGACCGAGGATCGAGTTACGGTCCAGTGTCCATGCTCCTCTATGTAGTATTTAAACAAACAAAAGGGACACTGTTCCAAAAGGCTGGCTATCGGAAGTCGACCAATAGTCCTCGCCAGGAAAACGTAAAGATAAAGGCCTAGGTATAAAGGGGATACCTACGCATGCGCGGGTGAGTAGTCCTCCCCGGCTACGCATGCGCGGCGGTACCCTGCACCTGCTCAAGCGCGCTGTCATGCCGAGGGACCCACGTCCCGGATGTAGACGCTGCCCGGGCTTCCCTCTCTGGACTATTTAATCCGAGCATTGCCCCCTGGTAATCCATGGGGGGAGACGAATGGACGGGGCAGGTAGTCTGCAGCCCGCACCCTGACACCACTGTAAGTAGGGGGCGTTTGAGGAAGGGGCATTCCGAGCGATTAGTACTCGGTTCGTGCACAGCCCTTTTAATGGTTGGGCTCTGGTGCTTATGCTCCCTTTCAATATTGCTCTAGTTTTTAAATACTCTTCTTTATTACAGTCCGTACGGGTGTGGGGGTCCACCGTTTTCTGGCTTTAGAAGGGACTCTCCGGACTACGCTGGGTAAGGATTTTTAATTGTAATCGCTTCCCCTTTTTTGCAAGTCCTGTGACATAATGCTTACTACACAGAAACAGGTAGCCATATATGACTGGTCCTATGCATAACCACATTGTGGTCAAGGGTACTGTTTATAATTTTGACATCCTGGTCCTCCATCTGACATTTAGGGTGTCCGCTAGACCGGCTACTATGTAGGACGGAATATTACTGGGCATACACACATTTGAGAGGTTGTTTTTCTTTAGAGTGGCAAAATCCCGGCAGGGGATATATGGTACATGGGTAACTTTTGGGACGCCCCGAAGTTCTGGCTTGTGTGTCTTTCATGGTGGCAGGTTGTGCACACGATTGTGGCACATTTTGTGACATCAAGTTGTACTGATACACATACTGCTTATGTTTTCTATTTCTACCCTAGGTATCCATCAGGAGGATAAGCAATTTTACGCCACCCTGTATGGGAAGCAGGGTTATGGCTCACCCTGACTGATTACGAGGGTATATGTTTTTTATTATTCACTTCACGTGCACTTCACTGCTGTTTATTTTTGATCCTGAAGAAGCGCCCCTTGTGGCACCAATGGCGCGAAACATGTCGATCCATTACATGCATAGTTATGCCTGTAAGGGTAACTGTTTACCCATGGGGTTCTAATGTGTTTTTATGGGAACAATTCCCGTTGTTCATTTTTTGGCCTTAGCAACCCTTTTCAAATTTTATTGTAATTTGCACGCACCTTGTAGCCCTCTTTATCTGGACCCACACCCCACATACCCTCAGGCACCATCCGGCATTGACTTTAAAAGAGCTCCGCCAAAGTGACCCTTCGGGGGACCCGTTGGGCATTGCACCGCCGGGCCCGACGAGGAGCCAACGCCCGATGATGAAGCATGACACCCTCCGGGGTGTGTGAGGGCAACAGGAGATAAGACTTGTTCTTTCTCTTTTTTAGGGGGTCCCCTTTATACCTAGGTCTTTATCTTTACGTTTTCCTGGCGAGGACTATTGGTCGACTTCCGATAGCCAGCCTTTTGGAACAGTGTCCCTTTTGTTTGTTTAAATACTACTTTGGGTGCTACGCCTTACTACCCGTGCTGAATCTGAGGGTGTGGCCCGCGGTGGTGGACAACTCCTGCGTTGACCTCGGAATACCGGCGCCCGGTCGGGGCTTCCCGCTCCGACGACTAGCTGGCGGTGGATAGGGGATATTTTTGGCGGCATATCCCGAAGCGACCATGAGTGGGAAAGGAGCCCGGGCGAGCCAGCAAAGCAAGTTGGACAAGTTTGCATATAATAAAGATTCTGGTTCCATGCCGGACCGCGGCGGACGCGCCGAGAAGGTGGCAGCAGAACCGGAGACGCCTAAAGTGACGCTGGAGGACATCATGGCTGCCCTGACGCAAGTACAATCCACCGTGGGATCGATTTCCTCGGATGTGTCCCTCCTCCGTGCGGAACTTCAGAAAATGTCAGCCAGGGTCACAGATGTGGAGCAAGTGACAGCTACCTTAACAAAAGATTCTAGCTATCTCGTACAAAAAGTGTCCCAGTTGGAGGCGGAGAACAAGCGCATGGCGGGCAGGTTGGACGATCAGGAGGGGCGCTCCCGTCGCAACAAAGTGCGCATAACTGGGATTCCCGAAAGTGAGGGGCATCCTGCCATGGACTTATATGTTGAGGATCTGTTAAAGTCCAAGCTGCAGCCCAGGGGTCTCTCTGCCTTTTTCTCGGTGGAGCGTGCCCACAGAGTACCTGGTGGCCGGCCGAAAGTTGGTGCGCCCCCTAGACTGGTCCTGGCTCGCATGTTCAACTTCCGCGACAGAGACGCCATTCTCCAGGCGGCACGGGTGGCACCGCCCCTCCGCCTCCAGAACTCCACGGTATCCTTCTTCCCGGATTACACGGCAGCAGTGGCGGCGCAGCGGAGGAGCTTCCTGGAAGTCAAAAAGAAGCTCAGAGCCCGTGAGCTTCCCTATGCTATGCTCTTCCCGGCGCGGCTGAGGGTGGTGGCAGATGGGAAAACGAGGTTCTTTGACACGCCGGAGGAGGCTCATGACTGGCTTGAGGGATGGCAACAGGTTAAAGGTGATGGGCGCTCGGACCGGAGGGGGAGACAGCCTGGGGGATCTGAGGATCCTGGTGGTCGGAACCGGCGGACGGAGGAGGTGGAGGAGGGATCCGCCGGATAGAGCCCTGACGGAAGCCTCCCAGACACGATAATATGTAGCGAACTCAGAGACCTACTACCGCCGGAGTGGCCTACTTCATGTTGCTTTATTGCACTGACTATGGGACCTTGGGACAGGGGATGTCTTGGTCTTCCTCGGACCTCCCGCTCCTTTGCACGCAAGTACTGTTCGGGGTTAAGGGGTCTGAGCATTCTGCTCAGTTGGGGTGGCGGGCAGTTCTAGGTCCGTATGGCAGGGAGGGGGGTTGGGGATTGTTTCACTGTTTTTTTCTATGTTTGGGTTCCTGCTGGCAATGACACTTGAATCAAATAATGCACGCCTTCATTACATTACACATGTCCTACACCGGTATATCCGCCATGTTCACTGCCTTTTGCCCCAACTACCGTAATGTCCGGTTTAACGCACAAAACACCAACTGAGACCAATCTGACCCCGGTGCGGCCTCTCTCTCTACTCACGTGGAATGTGCGGGGCTTGGGAGACAAAATCAAACGGGGCCTGGTCCTGCAGAGTATTAAGAGGTGTGCCCCGGCGGTGGTCCTGCTCCAAGAGACCCACCTTACTGGCACCGCTAGTAGAGCGATGGATAGATGGGGGTATAAGATGGTGACACACTCTGAATTTACCTCCGGATCTCGGGGGGTGGGCATAATGGTGCGCCGACAGTCCCACTTAATAGTGCACAACGTTAAAACTGATGGGTCGGGACGATTTGCGGCGGTCCACACCCAATGGGAGGGGCGGCCCTTCAACATAGTGTCTGTTTATATTCCACCTGCACTGCATGCCATGGCGCTCCCGGCGCTCAGCGAGTTTCTGCTGGCTCTACCGGAGGGGGAGGTGATACTGGGCGGAGACTTCAATGCTGTTATGAACGACCTCAATGACCGGTGTCCCCCACGGACGAGGAGCGGGGGAGTATCGCGCCTTGAGAGCTTTACGGAGGCAATCGGGCTAACGGATATATGGCGGTTGCATCACCCGGCGGCGCAGCAATTCACGTACCACTCTGGGGTGCACAATAGTTTAACTCGCATAGACTACTTCCTGGGTTCGTCTGGTTGCCTCCAAAATATTGATAGTATAGAAATTAGACCCAGAGGGATATCTGATCACTCCCCGATACTCTTGCAATACACTCGTTATCACTTGATGCGACGCCACATCTACCAGATGCATCCCAGCTGCCTACGGCTCCCTGATATTCGTAAATCAATAGCGAAGGTGACAAGCCTTTACTTTCAGGAAAATGCCGCCTCGGTTGATTCCCCCACTGTTCTTTGGGAGGCATACAAAACGGTCGTTAGGGGGCAGGCTATGGCCTCCATTGCGGAGTACAAGCGTGGAAAGCATTCTGAGCTGCAGTCACTAGAGCTTGAGCTTCATGCGGTGGAGGCTCACCAGGCCCAAGACCCATCTCCCACGGCCTCCCACAATCTGCGACTGGTGCAGACGAAATACAGGGAACACCTCGCAGAGCGCACCAGACAACGCCTGGAAGCTTCAAGGCACACAGTTTATGACGTGGGTGGTAAAACTGGAAAGTTGCTGGCGTGGCTTGATAGACGTGACAGTGGCGATAGGTGGATTGCGCAACTTAGCACGGATGAGGGGCAGAGGACGTCCGACCCGCGTGCAATAGTGCGTGCTCTGGCTGGGCACTTTCGGGGGGTCTACTCTTCCGCTTCCTCTATGACAGTGGAGGAGGCGCTGACATACATCAGAGACCTCAAGATGCCCAAACTCTCCCTTGAGGCGCGGGAGGCCCTGGAAGCTGAGCCCACGGTGGAGAAGATACAGGCGGCTATTGGCGCATTGCAGCCCGGTAAGGCTTTGGGGCCCAACGGCATACCGGTTGAGCTCTATAAGAGGCTGTCCGGGACGCTGGCCCCACATCTACTAAATATGTTTACCCATAGCTTGCGGACGGGCGAGCTCCCATTAGACCAACGCACGGCCACCATCGTGGGGATTCCAAAATTAGGTAAACCTGTCGATCAATGTACCTCCTATCGTCCCATATCGCTGCTTAACGCGGAGGCCAAGATCCTCGCGAAGTTGCTGGCCAGCAGGCTGACGCCGCACTTGTCCGAAATTGTGCACCCAGATCAGTCAGGCTTTATGCCCGGCAGAGGTACATCCCATAACTTGAGGCGACTGCACGGGGTGCTGGCCCGGGCGGAACGGTTGCGGGAACCGGCGGTGCTTCTCTCTCTGGACGCGCGAATGGCGTTCGATATGGTTGAATGGCCCTTTCTTTTTGCAGTATTGTTGCATCTGGGCTTCGGGCCCAAATTCTGTGCCTGGGTCCGACTCCTATACACTAATCCAGTGGCCCATGTCACGGCCAATGGACATGTCGGAGGACTTCCCCCTGACGCGTGACACGCGCCAGGGCTGTCCTTTGTCGCCACTGCTCTTTGTCATGGTGCTCGAGCCACTTGCGGCTTGGATACGCTGGGAGACCATGATACGGGGCCTCAAGTGGTCTGACGGCTGGGAGGACCACGTCTTCCTGTATGCGGATGACGTGTTGCTGTATCTGTCCTCCCCTAGACGTTCTATACTAGCACTACTTAACATCTGTGAGGTCTTTGGCAGAGCGTCCGGCTATCCGATTAACTGGTCAAAGTCGGTCCTGTCCGTACTGCATGGCCTTCCCCCGCAGCTGCTGGCGGGCTGTCCGCTCCGCGTGGCAGAAGGATCTTTCAAATATTTAGGTGTACACATCACGTTGGATCAGACGGAGTTTTTCCGGCAAAATCTGTGCCCCCCAATGGACCGCCTCAAGCGGGATGTGCATCACTGGGGAGCGCTGCCACTGACCCTGTTGGGGAGAGCGGCACTCTTCAAAATGATGGCTTTGCCACGGTTCTTATATGAGCTGGAGAACACGCCGTATCCGGTCCCCCCGGCCTACTTCCGCGCGATAGCGGCGCAAGTCTCTAGCCTTCTATGGGGCAACGGGCCGGCACGAATTGCGCAGTCTAAATTAGTTCGTGGGTGGTATGATGGGGGAATTGCGCTCCCTGATATCCAACTCTACTATTGGGCGGCGCAGCTGAAGGTAATTAATCAATGGCTCCACGCGCCACAGTCTGACCCGGCATTTAAGGCGGACAGAGATATATTGGGCGAGAGGGGTATACTGTCGCCTTTATACGATGGTAGACTGGCCCCGAAGTTGATCAGCCCCCTGAGACAGACTGTGTCCATCTGGCATGCGGCCCAGGCCAAATTGGGGTGGCGGGGGGTTTTGACACAACTCACACCTCTCTGGGATGCAAAGCAGTTGGGACGGTTGAGGGATAGCAAAGGCTTCGATGGTTGGGACAACATTGGAATTTCGGTGATAGGCGATATGTGGCAAAAGGGGGCAGTCGTCCCGTTCGCACGCTTACAACAGCAATATGAGCTGGCTCCCTCGGAATGGTTCCGGTACATTCAGATTAAACATGCCCTGATCGCAAAGCTGGCTCCCGACGGGGAGGCTCCGGAGGCATCCCCGTTGGAAGACAGGTTACTGACGGAATACATGCCTAAGAAGGCCACGTCCTTCACGTACCGCAAGCTTATCAATAACCTACCGGACCTCACGGGGCCCTTGCGGGAGAAGTGGGCCGATGAGGTCGGCGAATTTGATGATCCGGAATGGCGCGAGGTGTTGGCATCGCCGCGCGAGGCGGGTATACCTTCAAAGCTGCGGCTGGTGCAGCTCCGAATTTTGCACCGTTCGTACTATACCAGACATTTGTTACACAAAATGGGCAGAGCATTACACCCCTTCTGCCTGCGTGGTTGTGGGGAGGAAGGAACCTTTTATCATACCATTTGGGATTGCTCCGTAATCCAAGATTTCTGGAGGTGAGTGATGCGGACAATGTCGCAGGCGTGCGGGGTATCGTTGGTGCCGGAGCCCCGGCGCTGCTTACTGAATGTGTGGGAGCCTAACGACCTCAGTCGTCAGGCTCAGAACTGGGCCACGCTGGGGATAATGACAGCTAAAAGGAACATAGCCCAAAAATGGGGGGCGGTGGGGGTGCCTTCACTGACCGCATGGGGGAGGGATATGGATGCAGCCATGTTTGCTGAGCGTTCAGCGTTTATCAGGCGGGGTTGCCCCTGCAAGTGGGACAAGGTATGGGGGGCATGGAACAAATTCAGGCACCTCTGATTCAGACTGATGAAGTAGATCTCGGGCAGCAGTGAGAAATGTTGATGCCGGCTATGTAACACAGTGTAGATATGGTGTTTACTTATGGATTGTATATTGGGGTGCTGTATTGTCAAAAGATACGAGCAAAATGCCTACTCAAGTGTCTTACTGTTTTGTTCATAACAAAAACAATAAAAAAAATTAAAAAAAAAAAAAGGGGGCTAAAATGCATCCCTGCCGGACTCCTTCTGTGGAGGAGATGGGCGTGGTCCTTTCTCCCTGCGTGCCAAATCTTATGCAAATGGTAGTGTCAGCATGGAGTCTTCGGAGAAGCAGAATCAATGCTTTGTCAAAGCCCATTTCTCCCATCAACGCCCACAATTTTTCCCTGGTAACAGTATCAAATGCTCTTGACAAGTCCATGAAGGCAAGGTGGATGGAGATCCCCCCTTGCCCTCATGTACTTGGCCATGATCAACAACAGATTTAGGCATTGCTCTGTGGTGCCTATCCCTCTACGAAAGCCATATTGGGTTTTTGAGATAATACCCGTGCTGGTTGCCCAGGTCTCTAATCGGGCCAGAATTACCCTACCCAGTATCTTGATAGTAGCGTCAATAAGGGAAATCGGCCTGTAGCAAGTAGGATAATTTCTGTTCCCTTTTTTAAACACGGGTCCGGTAATGGCCTCTTTCCAGGATGCTGGGATTGGGCCAATCACAGCAGATTTGAAAACATTTGTCAGCAGGGGAGCCCAGAGCTTGGTGTCTAATGGTACTCCATCAGGACCTGGGGCCTTTTTACAGGTACCTTTCGCTAGTGGCTCTTCCACCTCTGCCACTGTAAATGAGGCACTAAGCTCAGCGGCCTGTGCTCGGTCTACAATAAGGTCCTTATTACTCGCTGTGGGCTTCATCCCACTGGGGTTAAAAATGGTCGCGAAATAGGATTCCCAGGTATCTCAAAAAATTGTTGAGTCCATCTTTTTTACTTCCTCCGTAAATTGTGGTCGATTAATGATGGCCCAAGAACTTTTGCTGTCGTTAAGAGCGCTGGATTTCTCCAGATCCTCGTCTTTTCTTTTATTGATAGTACTTTCGTATAATCGTCTAGCATCTTTAATTAATGCTTTTTTGCGAGGGGTGGATCGGAGGTCAATTTTTAAATTCTTATGGGCTCTGGAGCAATCAACATTGAACCATCGTGACTCTTGATGCTGTGCAGACCTAGCTGGGCATGTTAATCAATTGGCTACGTTTTTGCAGATGCTTTTGAAGTTATGGACAATCATAGCTGAAAGGGGAGAATCCAGCTGAAGGCACTCCAATATGGAATCGCAATTTGTTTGAACTATTTCACTCTCAAATTGTTGCGGATTTAACTCACCCCAGTTTGTTGTAGCCCCTTTATTGCGGTTCTAATAAATCGGCGGCCATCGCCCCCGCTGCCTGAGCTACTACTCTAAGTGAGACAGTGACTGGGTTATGATTGTTTGAAGGGTTTGGTTCCACAATAAAATCACAAACAAATGAGGAAAGCTCCCTAAAAATAAACATAAAATCAATAAAAACTAGCCCTGCCCTCACCAACAAAAGTGGGACACTGCTCGGAGAAACTATTGTTCAAACTGTCCAAATCATTCTCAAAGAGGATGGTGTTTAGAGCCTTGCCCTGCGGGGAGAGGACAAAGTGCATCAAGGGCTGCCCTACTGGATCCGAGAGGCCACAAACTCGTACGTTGCTGTGCTCACATGGCGTACAATTAAAGTCCTCCACCCACAGGACACACAAGGGCTGGTACTTTCCAGAAACATTTGAGATTTCCTTCTGCAGGGCTTCTATGACATGACAATTCCTTGGGTCAAAGATATTAGAATACCTTTTTACAAGTAAAACCTTAACCTGCATCAAGTTTGCGATCATGATCAACTGGAACCATGGAGACGATCCTACACAGTGAGCTTTTATAGTGCAAAGTTTAACAGTAACTAAGGTTACCAACATTCCTTTTGCCCTCCCAGCTGAAGAAGGGGTAGCTGGCACATTTAGGGCATAATAACCATCCATCACAATATTCTCTTTGGACCATATTTCCTGCAAACAGATTATATCGAATCCCCTAATATATTCCAACCACACCCCATCCACTGCTTTGGATCGGAAGCCGGCAATATTCCAAGAGATTAGTTTCACTAAGGGTATCGGGTGCCCGGCCCACTGTTTGGTGATATAACAAGTGAAGTGGGTGGACTGACCGCTAAAATCAATCCCGACCCCTCTTCCTCACAATTGATCTCAACTATTGGATTTGTGACATCACAACAGATTCTGGTTTCACTTTTGTTTGTCTTAGCAGTGGAGTCGGTGTGGATTAAGTTCGGGGTGTCTGGAGATTTTATATTGGCACATACCACATTTCTCACAGCTCCCCCTGGATCAACAGGTATGCGACCTCTACTTCTATTATCAACTTGAAGTGTAGATTGTCTAGACGGTCAATCAATCTCTGTTAGATTTAAAAGGGGCTCAAAACAATTTGGATGAAAAATGGAAGGGCAGGCTGGGGAATCTCTAGGTTGTCTAGGCTGGTTGGGCCACTGATTACAGGAAAAAAACCTGGTTAGGGGGATAAAAGAAATCCAGAGGTCGAGCATTTATTAGTTCGCTGGGTGAGTCTCAGAGGTGATTCAGGGCATGGTGCACGCATCTCGCGTCACTAACATTCAGCACAACGCAGTCCCCCCCGAAGACTCTTCTTAGTAAGACCAACCCAGCTCACCCGCGTGACCCGCCTAGCCATGATAATATAGTCAACCAATTAAAACAGGCTCTGACAATTTTCTTGTTAACCAGGAAGTAATACGGGAACTCCCGCTAAAATCAAGGTGTACGGTGTACTGTCAGGGGGCAGGTTAAGTATATCAGTGGACCCCCTCCCACCTGGTGGGCGATCTAAGTGATTGTATGACATTGCGTCCCCTGGGAGGCAACTACCACGCTAACTAGATTAGACCTTTTTTTTTATACGGAACGCCATGTCTGGAGTGTGGACTCTGTGAGGGAGGTTTCCCCTGAGAGAGATGATCCAGAGATAGGGTAGTCGATGACTTAATATTTGCGGTCTCCTGAATGTGCTAACGTGAGGGGGAAGTGGTATTGGTAATAGAATTAACTGTAACACTTACAGGGGCTACATCGTTGAGAGAGGCAGCAGGAAAAACAACACCCTGCCCTACCACTGAGTCACCCAGCAGTAGGACACTCTCTAGCTGTTTGTCTGCAAGAGTCTTTTGTGCTGGCACTAGCACTTGAAGGACAGTGGCTAATTGCTCCTCTATACTGGTCAATCTTGTCAGGATGGGGGCTATGGCCTCCTGCACTAACTGACTAAGTTTCACAAATAGGGTCTCAGATCCAGCTTGCTCAGTGTTGGCTACCCCTTCTTTGTGCAATGTACCCCCTTTTCCTGTTATGTGGGTATGTTTAAATCTTTTTTATCTTAGGTGTCTTATGCGCAACCCCCATCCCCTCAGTTTGTTTCCTCTTTCCACCAGGATCAATCGTTTAACCGGGTTTCACCGCTATTGTGTGGGCAGGGCAATCTCCAACATCCCGGGTGCCATGAGGTTCGCCCGGGCTCAAAATTAATGGTTTCAATTATGTCCACATGGAAGTCATTGTTAGAGGGAGATAAGCGGGGGTCCGGAGCTAGTTCTGGGATAGGCGTTAAAGAAAGTCTCCTCTTAGCACGTTCTATTTCTTTGCTGATAGCTCTCACCGCCTTTTGTAAAAATCCATCAAGGGTGGTGTGAGAAGGTGGGTTGGTATATGCTAACCACTAGTTAAAGTGGGCACTTTGTACCAGGCCACACGACCCTTATGATGTCTGAGGTCAAAGATAAACTTATTGAAAGCTATCCTAGTGGTAGCTATGGAGAGCAGCCTTCAGGCTTAATCTTGGAGGAATGTAAAGCAGCTTGTTTTACCAGAATATCACCTCCTAAACGATTAAATGAAAGGAGAACCACACAGAGTTTATATAAAACTATGTATGTATTAATATAACCCTCTCTACTAGTCTGCACGAGACTAGGGTATAAACCACACAATACTAAATGACTAGAACATTCGTAAATAGCTAAATACACAGCGGGCTCCAGGGAGAGACCGAACCATATACAAAAACAAGTATTGGCATAGCCAATAGGTCTCGCCTTTGGGACCTTATAAGTGATTAGCAATGCAACAGTTGATGTTGTTGCACCAAGGATGTTGTGCTGGATAACTAAACACTTATAAGCTCCCAAAGGCGAGACCTATTGGCTATGCCAATGCTTTTTTTTCTCTCTGGGGCTCCACACACACACGTAGCCTTCGCTGGAGAGGTTGCAGTGCTTCTTACTGAACGCTAGAGGCAGAGCCCTACCGCCTCTCAGGTGGTCCCAAGACCGGAAGTTGGTGAGCTTCAGGGCTTAGGAGGCCTCTCTCCTGCTCCCCTGCCACAGCTGATTCCATCTTTAACTTTTAATACCTAGTTAGTTGCCGAGCAGCACGCAAACGTGCTTGTTTACCATTGTTGCATTTTTTTGGCAAAGCCTTCAATTATAGACCGGCAAGTCTTACTTGAGAGGGTTTCCTCCCAGAAATCACCCCCCTCCCCAACGCTCAGAGACGAGAACTGAGGCGATCGAATATGTAAGACCAATGACGTGTTAGCAGGAGGCAACAAGTAATTTCCACCATCAAAAGAAACTATTATTTTAAGGATGATTTATTCCTCTAGCCAGTAACTTTTAACTATCCGACAATTTTGTAATTTTCGGCGGTCTATGAACAGATCCCAGAGCAGCATTTGTCCCTAAATAGGGGCAATGCCCCAGCCTCGCAGAGCTGGAAGAAAAGTTGTGGGGCTGTTTGCGCACCCGTGCATGAGGCACAAACAATGTACGCAGGATGTGACTGCAGCGCCATTGTTTCCTTTTTTGCAGATTTAAATAGCGCGAAGCGGGTCCAAGGGCATTTGAGCGTTTTTTGTCATCGTAAATTGTCTGTGCTTTCAAAGAAGAAAAGTAAAAACTTTTTTTTGTAAAGAGGGAGAGAGAAAGGTGTAAAAGATGTGCAGGACGACAGAGAAAAAAGGTGAGGAAGGGAGGGCGGATGAAGCCTTTTAAGATGTCTGCGGTGTGGCATGGGCCTAACACTTAAAGCCTGTTTAAGAGCAAAGCAAACGTTAGCGCTGAGCCCAATGTATCTGGAGAAACTCAGCCTTGAGTTAGCACCTCCACCTCTCATTCCCGATAGGTCATCAAAGTGCGCCCTATTAAAAGATCTCACAACTGGAGGTTAAATGAGTGCGGCGTGTAAGAGCGGACGGGGCGGCATTGGACTGAACCGTATGTCAGTAATTAAGAAACACATCTAAATATGAAAATTATAACAAGGCAAGGGGGGGGGCTTGAAACCATGGGTATGTGTTTTCGATGTAAAAGAAATTAACACATGTAAAGCACTCTGACACCTTCGGGTGTAGCAAGCACTATATAAAATAAATGATCAATGCCCACCATAGTACCAAGAGTTATATATATCAATGGGGTAACCAGATAGACCACTGGACTCGGGTAGATAGTGGTACACAAAAATAGTAGTCACAGTGGAACTGATTTGCAAAGTATCAGAAAACACATATGTAATCAGTATACAAAAATTATAACAACACCAAAAATCATTTGCGATTAATCAATCTGATTTAATTAATTGGACCAGAATTGTCAGAAGATCAACGATTCACATGATAGACTAAATGTCATAATCACAATTATGGTAAAACAGGTGCAAGCAAGGTGAAAGTGCAGAATTTAGGGTCAGTGCAAGTGATGTGCAGGGGGAAGGTAGTGCATATATATATACACATCCACATTTAATTTTTTGACATCCTATCCTGCCAGATTTCTGGCAAATACAATCAATGCGAGAACATAAACAGTGGATGCAGTTATATCACTGTCATCCAGGTTTGACATGGAAAGAAAAAGAAAAGTCGACGTTTCGACCCCTGTGGGGACCAGTAAACTGTGAGTCTTGGAGGTGGAGTCTTCTTCAGGACCATGGGGTTAGGGGAGTATGGGGAAGCACCTATGGATAATGATAGATAGTACGCCTTGTCTTGCCTGTGCACAATTATGTAGAAGATCAAACAAGACCACGTGAGGTGTGCGTGCACTGAAAGGAATGTTAAGTATGCAGCTGGCACCCAGCCGCGCTGCTGCTCGCTCCCGAGAACCCTAGGCCATGGAAGTCAACATTTAGAGAGAAGGCCAATTGCAGGCTTTCAATTTCTGAAAGCCACACACAAAGGCCAATGGAATGTGAGGGAGAAGGCCAACCCACATGGAGAAGGCTCTTGGAAGTCTAAAGCAGGGGTCTCCAACGAGTAGCTCGGGAGCTACTGGTAGCTCGCCGGTACCTTCAAAGTAGCTCTCTGAGATGAAGTAAAGCCAGTATCAAATTCAGACAGTAGGTTCATATTAAAGAAGGCAGCACTGCTCATCTCAAGACCCTTGGAGTGACAGCCAGCCACATTTATGGCAGCAACTAATGCTAACACTCAAACACACACTGTGTCGATCTATAGGGCCTGCTACATGACCGTCTGTATTCAATCTCAATATAATTAAGCCACGAGGAGAATGACCATTGTTGTAGTCCCTCCTTTATCAGTCGCAACAGTGCACCATCCAAGAAATATGGCAGCAGTAGCCTGAGCAGTAATCAGTGATGACCCACCAAAGTGTGGAAATGCAGGAGTCAGAGTGAAAACGTGTCAGTTGGATGCATGATCAGCCCATGACCCGAGGAGAACAGGGTATGATCCAGACCAGAGAAAATTAAGAGATTCATCAATATTTATGTTTGTGTCCATAATAAACACTATTGCTTCCTGAAACTATGCCTGGTACTAAGAACCGCCAAATGTATATGCTAGCCCCTATCATAAGAGTGTCATCTCTGCCATAATTGTGCCCATTCCTGGCATAATAGTGCCAATGGCATAATAATGGTAATCCTTGACTATTTTATTATTGTGGGTCTAGTCATGGTATACTGGCAGCCATCGTTGACATACTAAGAGCATGACTGGCCTATATGTACCTATTCCCGACATATTAATGGTCATGACTGATATATGGTCTCATCCCTGATCCTTATAGTTAACAGCCCTGGCACAACTGTGGTCCCAGTATAATGATGGTTATTACTTGCATAATACAGGCATCCGTGGTGTTATGGTGAGTATCCATGGCATATGAATGTAATATCTGGGAATTCAAAGTAGTCTGTCCATATGAGGCAGTTGTACATGGGAGTACATGATGAAAAGGACAAGCTGATGTTTTGGGATTGCGGATTTCCTAAAAACTGAAAACGGATATTTTAAAGGCAGTTTTAGTTTTCAAAAATGGGTTTTCTTCTGGAAATTTGAGTTTGTTTGCCCACAGTGCAAAATGTTATTAAATAGAAAATGTGCATTTTCAGAAACTGGGGAATGATAATTCAAGCGGAGCTGGGGAGACGTACTGCTGTGCTTATATCCTTTGTGCCAAAGGGCACGTCAAGATTCGAATGTTACTTCATAAGTCACGGGGACGCATTTAATATTGATTAACCTTTTTCCAGCATTTCTGCTGGTAACCGCACTTGATATACTTGGGTGGTAACTACTGAAAATCCTGCTTTGGGTGGTCATAGTGTAGTCACTATTTTACAGTTATAAAATTTGCTAGTAGCTCAGGAAGACTTTCCTTGAGCAGAACTAGCTCTCACTGCAGAAAAGGTTGGAGAACCCTGGTCTAAAGTGATTCCAAGAGCCCTCTCCTAGAGCAACGCATGAACGCTGCGCTAGGCGAGGCCTAAAAATGGTATAACAACAACGACTTCAATAGACACAGTGCCTAGAGCACGTAGAATCGCTGGGACCCCAAGGAACCACCCAGAGGAGTGACACGGGAGCCCACGGAGGACGGGTGCAGTGAGGAAACACAGACCCGTGCTCCGTACAACTCTATGGGTCGCAGTTGGAAATTTACAAGTTAAGGACACTTCTAAGAGGACTTCGAGCAAACCCTTTGGAACTTAGGAGGTTCTAAGGCCAACCCACCAGTGAGTATCAAAGTACCCGTGTTACCTATTCCAGAGGAGTCGGGTGCATAGGGGTCAAGTGGTGTCGGAAACCTTCGTCGTTTTCAAAGGAGAGCTGCAAAGAAGTCCTGCTGCCAGGAGGGCGAAGAATGTCCAGTGGAATCCAAGCCTGGATTCGAGGTGAGAAGGACCTGAAAGCAGAGGGGACAGAGTCTGGGCCACTTCAGGTGACCAGAGCTCGGTAGTCGAATGCCCACTGATGTCCGGTGCTTCAGGTGCAAAGATGGGTTGCTTGACTCTGCAGCCACGGGGAACAGGAGACGTCGAGGATGACCAAAGTCCAGAGGTGAGCTGTCTCACAGAGGATGTCGAGAGCGGAGGGGTCGATGTCCGGCTGGAGCACCAACAAGCCTTGGCCACTACAACCCACATGGTCAGAGCAAACAGGTTACGGTGTGGACCAGCAAGGTCCAGGGGACTCCCCAAGCAATGGAGAATCAGGGCACCTCTGGAGCAACCAGGTAAGCCCAAGAATTAGCAAGGTGACCCTCGCCAGGACCCACAGGCCAACGGACCAGGAATCGCGAGGAGACCTCAAGCAAGTCTGCAAAGCACCAGCCCACAGGACACTCGGAGAGTGGAGGCCGGAAATCTTCCATGCAAATACTGCTCGAGGTCGGGACTACACGGAGGCCAAAGCACAGGCTCAGGAATCGTCACTAAGCACATGCACTTGCAAAAGTACGCGGTGAACAGGGGTTCGGGTTGCACGGCCCCCACGAGGGATTCTGGTCTCAGAATCACTGAAAGGGCAGATCGACCTCAGGGACCTTCGGGAACCCACATCCTGTGTTGCTGAAATCTTCTGAGTCCTCAGGAGCTCGGGAGATGCAAACCGCTCAAATGCGTTTAGGTGCCTGCTTTTGCAGGGGAGTAACTCCTTTACTCCTAGGGAGATTCTTCAGTCGTCCAGCGTCGTGCAGGCAGTCGAAGTACTTGGTTTCTTCTTAGCAGAATCTTGTCCAGGTAAAATCTAAAGTCTTGTAGCCAGGTAACCCACTTTATACCTATGGGAAGGGGTTGGAAAGATTCAGTGGACCCTCCTAGGGGAAGGGCAGGACAGAGGGGTGGCTACACCCATGTCCTTTGTCCAGTTTCACGCCAGAGCAGGAGCAAATGGCTCCTAGAACTGGTTTGAGCTGGACTATGCACAGGGAAACCAAATGTGCCCCCAGTGCAGACTTTCTGGCACTCTAAGAGTGCACCCACCCAGCCCCAATACACTAAATCCTGTCTGGGAGGTGGTTACACCTCCCTGTGACAGGATGCCTATTGTCATGCCTTCCTCTGCGCGAGCAGAATCGTGTCTGTGGCTGGCAGCATCCATTTTGTGCTGCCCAGGTCGAGAAAGCTGGTACCAGGTATACCGGTGACTCACATATGTCCCTTCAGAACGGTAGAATCACACCTCCCACGCAGAGGTATGATTCCAAGGTGTTTGACACCAAACACGACATGTTTCTAAGCAGCCGTTTTAAAGTTAGCATTTACGGCGAGGTTAGAATGCACTTAAACATATATCTGGCTGCATCACAGACAACCCCGGAGAAGGGTCTCCGAAGGCTGCAGAGGGGCTCTGCTCATGCAGGGGCACCCTCTGCGGTAAAACCCAGCACCCTGCCTTCAGGATTGTCAAGACCTGGCATAGGGGTGACTGATCGGTATTTAAGTGTAATGATTTAAATAGATATAGTGAACGTATATCTTAAGTAAGTGGTGCAAGCACCAGCTTACACAGTCTGCTGTAGCAGGCTGGTCGTGTCAATTTGGATGGCCTCTCAGGGGTGGCATAATACATGCTTCAGCCTATGGGAGGCCTCTGGGGTACCTATGGGTACATGGTGTACCATATACTAGGAACTGATAAGGGTACCCCAGAATCCAAACTGGAGTGTACCTAAAGTACATGCATGTCAATGTACAGGAGAAAGCAGATAGCAGGATCCCAGTCAGACTAGGCCAAAAACAGTGTGACATCAGCAAAAAGTGTGTGTGTGGGGGGGGGGGTAACCCTAAGAAGCAGATACTACTTTCCTACACCCCCCCAACGTAAGGACATTAAACTAACCTTGACCAGTTGAGTCTTCATGTTCTAAGTGTAAATATCTGGAGAGTCCATCTGCATTGGCATGGTTACTCCCAGGTCTATGTTCCACTGTATAGTCCATCCCCTGTAGGGAAACAGACCACCTCAAAAGTTTGGGGGTTTCAACCTTCATCTGTTTTAGCCATAAGAGGGGCTTATGGTCTGTCTAAACAATGAAGTGCCAAAAAAATATGGTCTCAACTTCTTCAGAGCCCAAACCACAGCAAAGGCTTCCCTCTCTCAATAGTTGACCAACGTTTCTCACTGGGGGTCAGCCTTCTGCTTATAAAAGCTACTGGCTGATCCTGACCCTCTTCATTCAGTTGAGATAACACAGCCCCTACCCCCAATTCAGACGCATCAGTTTGAACGATGAATTGTTTGGAATAGTCAGGACTTTGCAGAATGGGAGCAGTGCACATGGCCTGCTTCAGGTCATCAAATGCATTTTGACATCTAACTATCCACTGAACGTTCTTAGGCATTCTTTTGGAAGTTAGATCATTCAATGGGGACACTATGGAGCCATAACCTTTGACAAGCTTCCTGTCGTACCCAGTCAGGCCCACAAAGCTCTGACCTGAGTCTGGGTGGTTGGAGCAACCAATCCATGATGGTTTGGATTTTGCTCTGCAATGGTTGAACCTGTACTCCACCTACAAGGTGGCCTAGGTATACAACCTTACTCTGCCCTATCTGGCACTTGGTGGCCTTGATAGTGAGGCCGCTTTCTGCAGGGCCTCCAAAACATGTATCAGGTGGACGAGGTGATCCTCCCAGGTGGGGCTTAAGACAGCAATATCATCTAGATAAGCTGCACTATAGGCTTCCAGACCTGTGGGGACTTTATTCACCAGCCTTTGAAATGTGGCAGGTGCATTCTTCAAGCCAAAGGGCATCACCACAAACTGGTAGTGCCCACTAGGGGTTGAAAATGCTGTTTTTGGTTTTGCATCCTCAGCTAATCTGATTTGCCAGTAACCAGCTGTCAGGTCAAATGTACTTAAGAACTTGGCTGAGGCCAAAGTATCAATTAGTTCATCTGCCCTTGGAATTGAATGAGCATCAGTCCTAGTGACTGCATTGAGACCCCTGTAGTCAACACAGACCCTCATCTCTCTCACCACCCTGGATGTGAGGTTTTGGTACTAACACTACTGGACAAGCCCAAGGGCTATCTGAGGGCTCTATCACTCCCAGTTCCAACATTTTCTGGACTTCAGTCCCTGACATGATCAGGTTTCCTGTAAATCTTATTTTTAACAGGCAGACTGTCCCTTGCGTCCACCTCATATGTACACCAGGTAGTCTGACTTGGAGTCAGTGAAAACATATGTCTGTACTGATTGAGGACTTTTCTACAGTCAGTCTGTTGCTGTTCAGTGAAGCTGCCTGCCAAGGCTACTCCATTAACTGAACCATCATCAGGGTTCTGTGAGAGGAGATCAGGGTGTGGATCACTCTCTTCCTCCTGTCCTTCATCAGTAGCCATGAGCAAGCCCATGTCTGCCCTGTCCACATATGGCTGGAGCCTGTTCACATGGAGTACCCTGTGGGAGCTCCTGGGAGTTCCAAGGTCCACCAGGTAGGTAACCTCTCCCTTTTTCTCAAGAATGGTATGGGGCCCACTCCACTTGTCCGGGAGAGCTGCTGGGGCCACAGGCTCCAACACCCATACCTTCTGCCCTGGCTGGTATACAGTCAAAACAGCCTTTTGGTCATGCCAGGCCTTTTGCAATTCCTGGCTAGCCTCAAGGTTTTTAGATGCCTTCTCCATCCGGGATCGGAGACCAAGTACATAGTCCTGTTTAGGTGCTTTGAGGGGTAACTCCCATCCCTCCTTAACCATACATAAGGGACCCCTAACTGGATGTCCGAACAGAAGTTCAAAAGGGCTGTAACCCACCCCCTTCTGAGGAACCTCGCTGTAGGCAAAGAGAAGGCAGGGCAAAAGGATGTCCCATCTGCGCCTAAGCTTTTCAGGGTGACCTTTTATCATGCCCTTTAGGGTTTTGTTGAATATCTCAACTAACCCATTGCAGTGTGGTTGATAGGGTGTGGTGAATTTGTAATCACTCCACACTCCTTCCACATAGAAGTCAGATAACCAGACATGAAGTTTGCACCTCTGTCTGATACTACCTCCCTAGGGAAACCCACTCTGGAAAATAATCCCAGGAGAGCTCTAGCCACAGCAAGAGCTATGGTAGTCCTAAGGGGAATTGCCTCTGGATACCTAGTGGCATGGTCCACCACCAATAGTATGAATGTGTGCCCAGATGCAGTTGGAAGATTCATGGGACCAACAATGTCAATCCCAACCCTCTCAAAGGGAACCTCCACCACACGTATTGTATTGGTATCAGGGGGGCCTTTGTAGTACCACCTGCCTTACCACTGGCTTGGCAAGTGATACAGGAGCGACAAAACTCCTTTGTGTCTTCTGACATGTGAGGCCAGTGAAAATGAGGGACAAGCCTGCCCCAGGTCTTACTTTGGTCTAAGTGTCCTGCTAATGGGATGTCATGTGCCAGTCTTAATAGAAAGCCTCTAAACTTCAGAGGTATAACCAACCTCCTGGTTGCACCAGGCTTGAGGTCTCTACCCTCTGAATACAGAAGTCCATCCTCCCAGTAAATCCTGTGGGATCCACTGGCACTTCCAGCAGCCTCAGCAGCATCTTGCTGTCTGAGGGGTTCAAGAGAGGGGCAGCTCAGCTGCTCCTTCCTCAGATCTGCCCTGGAAGGCCCCCCTGTCCCCAAGAACTCAACCTGATCAGGTTCCAGTTCCGCTTAGACAGTTCCTTCACAGGGACTGAGATCATCTCCCTCAAGAGACTGATCTGCTCCTTCTCTTGGAAGGCACCTGGTCCATTCTTTCAGGATCCAGGGCCTGTTCAGTGGAAGACATGTTTGCCTGTGACCTAGTCATGGCAAACACATCTGCAGGGATGCCCAGCATTTCTGCATGTGTCCTTAGTTCCACTTCAGCCCAAGCTGAAGTTTCCAAATCATTGCCCAAGGGAGGCCTGAGCTAACCACAACTTTCTTGGGGCCAGTTACCCCTCCCTAGGTGAAATTCACAACTGCCAAGGAATGGTCTGTCCTGACATTGCTTACATTGGTCACTTGGTACATCTCACCAAGTATGATCTATTCAGGGTCCACGAGATCTTTTGTCACCATTGTGACACTTGCACCTGTGTCCCTGTATGCCATGGCCTCCTTACCATTGATCAAAGGCTGTTGTCTGTACTTGCCCAGATTACTGGGACTGACAAATAAGGAGGCAATATCCATGCATCCATCACAGACTAAAACAGCCTGAGTTGGAATTCTGACTAGGCCAGAATCCATTACTGATCCCAAGGTTAACCCTACTATACCCTTGTTCTGTACATCACCACATGGAACTGAGCTAGGCGGGGGACAGTTGCCTTAGGGGCAGAGGTGGCTGGAGTAGATTCCTTGGCCCTTGGACAATTGGCATCTTTTGTCCAATGGGTCTTCTCTTTACAGATATGACACCAAGATTTCTTTTTGCCTTTTCCTTTAGTAGACTGTGACTCCACCCCCCGATGCAAGTTTTTGGGGCCCATGTGAAGACTTCTGGTCTTTACCCTTCTCCCCACCCTTATCTGAGGTTTTAGCATCTTGCTTCTTTTGGTCACCACATTGATTCTAAGTTTTCTGCTTCACCCTGGTTCTGACCCATTTGTCTGCCTTCTTTCCCAATTCTTGGGGAGAGGTCAGATCAGAATCAACCAAGTACTGATGCAACAACTGATGTTGGCAATTATTAAGGATCTGCTCCCTCATAATTAAATCGTACAATCGTTTAAAATCACATACTTTACTGCCAAGTAACCAGCCTTCCAGAGCGTTAGTAGCACAATCTACAGAGTCAACCCAGTCCTGAGTCTGTGCCTTCTGGATGTCTCTGAACTTACTCCAGTACTGTTCAGTGTTTAAGCCAAACCCATCGATGAGAGCACTCTTCAAGACTGAATAATTATCAGCATCCTCTTCTCTAACAGTGAGGAGCTTATATCCATCTTTATCAGCAAAGGAAAGCCACAGGAAAGCTGCCCACTGCTCCCGAGGGACCCTCTACTTTGCAGGCCCTCTCTAGTGCAGTTATCCATTTGTGGATGTCATCCCCACTTTGATAGGGAGGGACTATCTTGTTCAGGTTCCTATGATCACGAGAATACTCTCTAGTTCTAGGGACACTGTTGCTGCCATCATGGGACTCTAGTCCCAATCTTCTTGTAGCTCTTTGGAGCTCTAGGGATTCCCGGTCTATGGCCAATTGCTCTATCTTGAGCCTGAGCTTGACTCTCTCAAGCTCTAGAAATTGGCACTGCTTATCATAAGAGAATTCCCTTTTGTCTGATATGGAAGTCCGTACAGAAGTACCTGAGTGATTAGACTCCACAGATGGAGTTCTGTATCTTCCAGGTAAACTCAGTACACTTCCTGGTGGAGTAAAGAGAGGGCCACGGGGGCCATCTCCCCCCACCTAAAGGTAGATCTAAGTTGCCCAGGTTAGAATCATTTTGATTCTCCTGGTCAGGGTTTGATTCTAGGTCAAAAAAAAAGTTTTCACTTTCTGGCCTTTCCTCATTCCCTGTTCCACCCACTCTACCTACCTCATCAGACCCTGTGGTCTTTCGGAGGTCATCTAGAAGCAATTTCTCTATGAGGCGTTGAATGTTGGCACTTCTCCCTGTCCTCAATTTCCTAGACACACACATGGCTTTCAATTCTAAAAACAGAATACTAGTGTACCTAGTTGGCAGAGAGCCACTGGGCTCTTCTCTAGAAGACATACTAGTGTTATGTGGTGTAGGCACCTACCTAACCTAGTGGAGACTAAACTCTCTTGAGTTGGAGAACGGGTGTGCTAGACCCTTGACTTGCCCAACTCCAAGTTCAGTAGAACTAACGTTATTCTAATCTTGATTGTATTATATGTACCTAATACTTTAGTGGTTTTCAGTTAATCATTCAATGAGATTTATCTGGTAAAACAATAGCAAGCTTGAATCCCAACTGCTGCACACCAGTGTGAGAAGGTGAGTTGGTATATGCTGTCCTCTAGTTAAAGTGGGCACCTTGTATCAGGCTACACGACCCTTATGATGTCTGAGGTCAAAGATAACCTTATTGAAAGCTATCCTAGTGGTAGCCATGGAGAGCAGCCTTCAGGCTTAATATTGGAGGAATGTTAAGCAGCTTGTTTTACCAGAATATCACCTCCTAAATGATTAAATGAAAGGAGAACCACACAGTGTTTATATAAAAATATGTATTTATTAATACAACACTCTCTACTAGTCTCTACACGACACTAGGGCATAAAGCACACAATACTAAAAACATTTGTAAATAGCGAAATACACAGCAGGCTCCAGGGGGAGACCGAACCATATAAAAAAAAAAATGTTATAACAACAATGACTTCAATAGACACAGTACCAAGAGCATGTAGAATAGCAACTGCAACCCACGTGGTCAGAGGAAACAGGTTACGGTGTGGACCAGCAAGGTCCAGGGGACTCTCCAAGCAATGGTGAATCAGGGCACGTCTGGAGCAACCAGGTAAGCCCAAGAATTAGGAAGGTGACCCTCGCCAGGACCCACAGGCCAACGGACCAGGGATCACGAGGAGACCTCAAGCAAGTCCGCAAAGCACCAGCCCACAGGACACTCAGAGAGTGGAGGCCGGAAATCTTCGGTGCAAATACTGCTCAGGGTCGGGACTACACGGAGTCCAAAGCACAGGCTCAGGAATCGTCACTAAGCACATGCACTTGTAAAAGTATGTGGTGCACAGAGGTCGGGTTGCACGGTCCCCACGAGGGATCCCAGAATCGCTGAGAGGGCAGATCGACCTCAGGGACCTTCGGGAACCCACCTCCTGTGTTGCTGAAATCTTCAGAGTCCTCAGGAGCTCGGGAGAAGCAAACCGGTCAGATGCGTTTAGGTAACTGCTTTTGCAGGGGAGTAACTACTTTACTCCCAGGGAGATTCTTCAGTCGTCCAGCGTCGTGCAAGCAGTCGAAGTACTAGGTTTCTTCTAAGCAGAATCTTGTCCAGGTAAAATCTAAAGTCCTGTAGTCAGGTAACCCACTTTATTCCCATGGGAAGGGGTTGGAAAAATTCTGTGGACCCTCCTAGGGAAGGGGCAGGACAGAGCGGTGGCTACACCTATGTCCTTTATCAAGTTTCGCGCCAGAGCAGGAGCAAACGGCTCCTAGAACTGGTTTGAGCTGGACTATGCACAGGGACACCAAATGTGCCCCCAGTGCAGACTTTCTAGCACTCTAAGAGTGCACCCACCCAGCCCCAATACACTAAATCCTGTCTGGGAGGTGGTTACACCTCCCTCTGACAGGCGGCCTATTGTCATGCCTTCCTCTGCGCAAGCTTGGCTCAGCAGCAGGAGAGCAGAATCGTGGCTGGCAGCATCCATTTTGTGCTGCCCAGGTCGAGAAAGCCGATACCGAATATACCGGTGACCCACATATGTCTCTTCAGAAGGGTGGAATCATACCTCCCACGCCAGTTACTGGCGTGGAGGTATGATTCCAAGGTGTTTGACATCAAACACAACATGTTTCTAAGCAGCAGTTTTAAAGTTAGCATTTACCGCGAGGTTATAATGCACTAAAACATATATGTCTGGCTGCATCACAGACAACCCCGGAGAATGGTCTCTAAAGGCTGCAGAGGGGCTCCGCTCATGCAGGGGCACCCTCTCACGTAAAACCCAGCACCCTGCCTTCAGGATTGTTAAGGCCTGCCATAGGGGTGACTGATAGGTATTTAACTGTAGTGATTTCAATAGATATAGTGAACCTATATCTTAAGTAGGTGAAGCAAGCACCAGCTTACACAGTCTGGTGTAGCAGGCTGGTCGTGTCAATTTGGATGGCCTCTCTGGGGTGGCATAATACATGCTTCAGCCTATGGGAGGCCTCTTGGGTATCTATGCCCTGGGTACATGCTGTACCATATACTAGGGACTGATAAGGGTTCCCTAGAATCCAATCTGGAGTGTACCTAAAGTACATGCATAACAATTTACAGGAGAAAGCAGATAGACTGGGGTCCTGGATAGCAGGATCCCAGTCAGACTAGGCCAAAAACAGTGTGACATCAGCAAAAAGTGGGGGTATCTATAAGAAGCAGATACTACTTTCCTACAGGTGGTGTCTGTGGTTTTTGGGGCAGGTGTGGGCTTCAGTTTCCCCATCGCCACTGAAACCCTGTGCGTTTCTCCAATAGAAAATTTTAATGGATTTACCTTGTGCAGTGCTTCTGCGATTACTCACCACCACTATCCACGGACCACAGACACACTGTGTGAGGCAAGGAACTCAAGGCCAAGAGAGTAGGCCCAGCCCAGCCTCTTTCAGGCTCTGACGGGCGGAGATGGGCCTGACCTTGGCCCGGGGTTTGCCGGGGCACGGCCAGGGTGCACCCCGCGCTGTGGGAGCTCGCCAGAGGATTTATAGCACCTTCTTGCACAGGTTGCTGGCATTGGCGGCTGTGAGCCGCAAAGGAGCCTGGAACTTGCGGTCCCGTTCCGGCACACCCCTGTCAGGTAGCAGCAGTGTCAGCACAAGTGCGGGCGTCCCGTGTTGCGGGAGCCCGCCGGAGGTTTTATAGCACCTCCAGGCGCGGGTTGCTGAAGGTGGCGAAGGCAGCTGCAGGCCGCAAAGGAGCCTGGAACTTGCAGTCCCGGTCCGGCACCCCCCTGTCAGGTAGCAGCAGTGTCAGCACAAGTGCGGGCGTCCCGTGTTGCGGGAGCCCACCGGAGGTTTTATAGCACCTCCAGGCACGGGTTGCTGAAGTTGGCAAAGGCAGCTGCAGGCCGCAAAAGAGCCTGGAACTTGCAGTCCCAGTCCGGCACCCCCCTGTCGGGTAGAAGCAGTGTCAGCACAAGTGCGGGAGTGAGAGTAATCATCGGGTCTGTGCCGGCTTGCTCTCCCATGGTCCGTGTTTCAGCGTTCAGCTTGCTCGGCTGGAGACCGGGCTTCCCGATACGGGCTTGCTGGGAGCTGGCTTGCTTGCCGGTTCTTTGCTGATCTCTTGGGAGTGCCTATTCCCGCGGGGGGTCTATAGCGCCCACCCGGTAGAGTGATGCCAGAGGAAGGGATGGCAGGGCATGGAGGAAAACAGAAGACACGAGTTGCCAGCCCAAGCTCTGCCGAAACCACAGCGGGTGGAGCCACGTGTGGTCCGTTTGACATAAAAATACCAATGAGGCTCCTAAGACGTTTGATTACACTAACCTCCAATACTTCGAGCGGACTACTTGAGGGGGGGGGGGGGGTGGGGGGGTGCATTTAACGGTCTACCAAAAAGAAAAGACAAAAAATGGCCTAATGCAGGAATGCTTCTTGGCATCGCTATTTTCTTTGCATGTATGATTTTCCTCTAATATTTCAAAATATTGGAAAATTTCCATCATGTTTAACTTTTTGCCCTATAAATACACCAATAATGTGATTATTTTTGGAATGTATGACGGAACTCCGCATGCGTTTGTAACGCATGCCTTAGGAATTCCGTCATTTGAATGAATGAGTCTTTCGCACATATCTGTTCTGCACAAAAGTCACTTTAACGACTTGCCTTAGGGGGGTGCTGGATATTGGAATAGTTTAATTTACTATTCCAGCTCCAGTCTGCGCAACAGTAGGGAAAGTGTTGGACTTTAATTCCAACACCACTCCACCATTGCACCCCCCTAAAGCAAGTTGTCGTAATGACTTGCGTGCAGAACGATTGCATGTTAAATACACATTTGTTCTGTTGCCAGCGCTGTGAAGGCACAGCATGATTCTGGCTTCATCCTAAAGGACAATTCACCATTTTTGATGATACCCCAATTGGATTACAACATAAGCTAAATGTGCTATGTTCATATTTTTTAAAAAAAACTTTAAAAAAAATAAGTTCACTTAAAAGTAAAATCATGTTTTAATAAAAGACAGAAATTGGGCTTAGCTGAAAAATAGGGAACGAAAAGTTGCAAAAGGCCCACACTATTTTGTTCTCTCTCAGGATGGTAGCTTTCCCAAATCTTTTCCATTCACACATTTTGAGCACCTAAGCGCGAAGACTTTGGCACAAGGTGGGGGCTTAAATTTGATTTACCGATTTGGTGGTAAAACCTATTTTGTATTTCTTCTTTAAGTATATAATGGAAAGATCCCTTCAACCCTTCTATATGTTGCCAAACACAGATATCTCACAGATAACAGTCTTTAATTGGATTGAAGGTAAAATAATAGAGAGTATAGATGATTTGCATAATTCAAACCCAGTAGAGGCACTTTAATTGTAATTTGCATCAACTGGTGCTTATAAGGAACAGAACTCAAGCGGTAGGGCTCCCGGCACTAGCGCACTAGGCGTATTCAAATGTTAAAAAAAGATTAAGTAATAAGGAAAAAAGTGCTCACTTCTCGTGGTTTACCGCTAAACACCCACACTAACAAATAATTACAAGAAGGATCAACACAATTTAAATACAATAATGTCTATATTAGAATCAAATCTTCAAAACGAAAGAAGTCATTAGGCAGATAGTTCATAATGTAGATCCATTCTTCTTTATTGTAATTCGAATCAAGTTTTTTCTTAGAAATGGTCATTCGATTTTTCAAATTAAAGACTTGCAGCTTTGTTGTATATATCAGATCATTCTTTGTTGCGATACTTAATTCAGCCAACGTGTTTCGTCTTAAAAAGACGTCATCAGGGCTTAGTAATTGAAGGTGAGTCTCCTCGTTAAAAAGTTCAAATGCACCGCATGAATCTAATTTTGAGTGTGCTAGTGCTCTTAGAGGAGTTTCGTCTATTTAATCTCCGTTATTTTTGTGCATCTATTTTTCAAACAAGCGATCTTATTCAAAACTTTCTATGATATGAAATTCTCAGTAATAGTAGTAGTTAACCGTCATCGTCAGCGTGGCCCGATAAATCCCGCTGACGATGACGATTAACTACTACTATTACTGAAAATTTCACATCATAGAAAGATTTGAATAAGATCGCTTGCTTGAAAAATAGACGCGCAAAAATAACAGAGATTAAATAGACGAAACTCCTCTAAGAGTACTAGCGCACTCAAACTTAGATTCATGCGGTGTATTTGAACTTTTTAACGAGGAGATTCACCTTAAATTACTAAGCCCCGATTATGTCTTTTTAAGACCAAACGCGTTGGCTGAATTAAGTATCGCAACAAAGAATGATCTGATATATACAACAAAGCTGCAAGTCTTTAATTTGAAAAATCGAATGACCATTTCTAAGAATAAACTTGATTTGAATTAAAATAAAGAAGAATGGATCTACATTATGAACTATCTGCCTAATTACTTCTTTCGTTTTGAAGATTTGATTCCAATATAGACATTAATGTATTTAAATTGTGTTGCTCCTTCTTCTTGTAATTAAATTGGTGCTTGTAAGGCTTTAGATGTATTCATCTAGTGGGGGTATTGTACACATTCTAGCAAGGACAACACATTAAAGAATTACTCAAAAATGAATTGTACTTGCCATCGTCAAAAGGTTTCAGCTTCACACACGATTTATCACGATATTTAAATACTAAAGGAAGGTAACATTTTACATGGCAATCCATTCAGCAGGTGAAAAATGAACTAAAGTCAAGGATGACTAATTCTAGCTTTGTAGCAGATTGTGAAGATTACAGAGATTACACACTATACAAATTTGTTGTGGACTCTGCAATCTTCAGAAAGCCTCAGGAAAATGTGTAAAACCGAACAAACATAAGATTCAAAGGTTTTTATTTCCTTTAAGAACGGGGGCTAGCGCTTAAAATTACAGTAGGGAAATGGTCTGGTTTAAGTCGAGAACAGTGTGTGAGTCCACTGTGCAAAGAAGAGAGCCAGGGCTTCACAGATGTACTTTACTGTTTTCCAAAACGGAAAAGGGCAAGAAGTTCCTTCGCCCTATGTATCTCTAAGAAAATATTTGAGACTTTGTTATACATCTACAAATGCAAGAGACTTATTTTAACTTTTTTTATTGTTTTTCAAACGTATATAAAGGGATTGTCTTTATTTGCAACAATGTTATTTTATTGTGAAGCATAAAAATAGATTTGTTTCGAGTGTATGTTTATTTACCTCATCTGTGAGATTTTGAACCAAACAATAAAAACCTGTACTTATCTGTACACCAGGTAATGATATGACCTATTGAACGACAATGATGCCAGAGAAGCTGAATTGTTGTTGGCCGCCTGCCTCAACATAGCATATTTCTGGAAACGTCAATCCACATCACCGCTAGCTCAATGATGGGTGAAAGTCTGGAAGGTATACGCAATGGAAAGGCTAACAACTACGGTTCACGATAAAGCACAGACATTTGAGAACAGTTGGATACCATTTAAACCCCAACAAGAAACGAAACTGACCAAATGTCGAAGGTTTAGCCAACATGCTGATTGTTGCGTGCCATTCTCACTTATGTGACATGTCACCCTCTTAAAGTGACTGCACTAATGAGGTGCCACCGTGTCTTGATTTTCAATTCTTGAGAGTGGGAACCTTGCGCTGGCATTCGTTGCATGTGGTTTGAATGCTTATATTATGTACCTCCATGATTTATCAGAGTGTGGTAAACTTTGCATCCTCAACTCAAATAAATCCTAAGAAATAAAGATTACTAGGTAATCCTTCCATTAAGCAATGCCAAAATAAAAAGCCCTTTACGTCTGTGCCGGTCTCTGAAACCTCTCCTCCAGCTCAAAAAGATGAAAATTCTAGAATTCCGTGGCTAATTGCATTTCAACATCACATTGGTGAGGAAATCGAGCTTCACCTTACAAATCATTTTATTAGGCAAAACAAATAACTGGGGGACTGGCAAAAAGGCCTGCAGCTCAAACACTCTGGAGTATAGGAGCCCAATCCAAGCCTGCATAATTGAATTTGAATGTATCTGAGGAGAACCGGAAGAATTTGTTCAGGAGACCTTTTAGAAACCTTGCTACAGTAGGCAACTGAAAGAGAAATCTTTGTTCTGGAAAACTTAAAATGTCAAACTGGCCAAAAGGTGCCCGCTTTGCTATTTCTTTATATTCTGTCTCTAGCCAGAGAGATAGCATAAGAAAAATGATATGAAGATGTAATGCTGGTGGATCAATCAATCAGAAAAGTGTCTCAATATACTTGCACCAAATGACTGCTAACAATGCCTGCAAGCCACATAGTGTATAAAGGATGCTGAATACTTCCCTCTTGGGTTAGAGGGTTCCCCTCAGATAAAATACTGAAGGTGGGAGCAAACACCCAGCTGCAGACAATCGAACACCAAAAGCCTTGTCAGAGGTTAAGTAAGTACCACTAATGCAGAGGTCTTCAAACTTTCTGATGCCGAGACCCCCCTGTCAAAAACTTTTAGGCGTAAGGACCCCCTCCTGATGAAAATCTCTAGAACTTGAGCCTCCTCATTATTGCTAACTCTCGACAACCATAAACGCCTCTAATTACCACAGCAAATCATTTGTACATTGGGGAAATAAATTAAACCGTATTTAGCAAACCAAAGGTCAGTGGTTGGGGGTGTGGTCAAAGGTGTGGCTAAAAACAAAGGGCCTCATTTATGAGGCACTGACGTAGGGCAGAGCTGCAAGTCTTCTTGCAGCGCTGCCCTACGCCAATATGAAAGGGTAGGAATGCACCTTATTTATGAAATTTCCCCCTATGTTGGCACACAAATTGCTGCCTAGCGCCAACATGGGCTGGATGGTTTTTGTGCAGGAAGGGGCACCTTCCTGGACAAAAACAATCCTGAGAGGGGTTTTCCTCTTTCCATGTGTGCTGCAGAATGCAGCACACATGGAAAGAGGAAAAAACGAGGAGTAATTAAAACATTTCCCCTTGTTACCCCTACTGTGGGGAGGCGTAAGGTTTGGTACTGCCCCAGGTTTACATGGTTTTGTGAATCTGGGGCAGCGTCAAAATCCATGGGCTTTGTGTGGGAACACCCACCGCAACTCCTATGGAATGCCTACTTGACATAGAGTAAGGCAACGCAGCGACTTGAGATGTTTTGTCTTACTCCATATCTATGAGGCCATGCAAAGCCACGCTGGGTGACTTTGCCTCACCTCATATATATGATTTAGATGCTTGTGCCGCCGAAGCTAAAAACATTGACGCTTCAGTGGCGCAAGCCTCTCATAAATCAGCCCTAAAATATTTTGTTCCTTTTTAGGTCTTTCACCATCAAGTAGCTACATATAAAATAATGGGTAGCTTAAAAGAAAAATACATTTAAAAAGTTGTTACTCAGTGGGAAATGCACTATACAGTACATTATATAACCTCTATTATCTAATGCACTGCATAGGTCTGTGTGTTACCAGAGAGCCACAGAATTAAAATTGGTTGGTGCAGTGGAAAATAGTGACTTGGGTATTTTTTGTGCTTTGAGGTCACAGCCTGTGACAGAAAGCACTGTGAATAATGTGTAAGTCATTATTTTATACTTGCTTCCAAAATGTAGATTAGTATATTATCAGACTGTAAGTAATGCATTTATTTTTGCATAACTGTCCCTTCAGCACCTTTTCAGGGGTACTAAGAGCTGTGTAAATTCATGCACACACTTTACAGCCCAGTTGCTAACCACCACACACAAAAATACATCTTTGCCATCACAATGCTTGATGTGATTCGAGCAATTAAAGCCAGAACCACTCCCAAGCATCCTTTACATTTGCAGATTAATTCCTAGGGTACATTTGCACTTCATTCAGGCAAGCAGGCACCCTGGCATGAAGGCTGAAGGATTGTTTTACCGGTCTGCTGGGCCTCTTAGTTTTACAGCACATGAGACTCAATTCATGTCAGCTGAAGCATTTTAAAGAGCGTGGTTGTGTTTATCCAAAGCACGTTTTGCATTCCAGGCAGAAGTTAGGCCTGGAAATGCACGACCCTCTTCCCAGGACTCCAGGCCCCCCCTGGGGGTCGCGCCCCACAGATTGAAGACCTCTGCACTAATGTATGGGATTAGCCATTTTGGAGCTGTATTTAAAAGATAAAATTTGTTCCAGAAACACAAACCAAAATGATCATTCTATAAACTATAATGGTGTTTGAACAGGATTCTTGCATTAGCTGTATTCTTTTTTTTTTTTACTTTGAATTTTATCGTAAGCAAGAGTGCTTGCTAACTTGTCTTATATCATATGTTATGTCTTACCTAAACCACCACCAAATTACATTACTGGTTATAGAATTGTTATTGGTAAACTTAAGTGTTCAAGTGTAAATATGACTTCACCCCTTCTGTGCCACGCCCTTTCCCCCTCCTGTGCCAGGCGTTTTATTAGTGGGTGGGGTTCATGACGAGATAGTCTCGTCATGGGCACAGCGCGACCGTGCTCCATGACGAGACTATCTCGTCATGTGCACTGAAGAGGTTAACACAAAAAAAGCTTTTTCTTTTCGACAGCGTATAAAGTCACAAGAAACAATTAGGATCTGCAACAGAGAATAATTTTCTTCGTGGAAGCACTGGCTTTGGTGCATGGAGTTTGTCCCACTGAGGGCATAGGACCCATGTTTTTTTTTCAACAGTTAAACTATGTTGTCCTAGCCCTTTGGAATGCTACTGTAAAATTATCATACTCCTCAGCTTTTATGTTGACATGTTTTATTTTGAACTCCGAGGGGCCACTGAGCCTGTCTATGGTGACTGGGGTAGGTTGGTGGTGGTGGAGTGGGTTGGTGGTAGTTTGGGGTGGTGATGGTGTCTGGAGTGGTGGGGTCGGGTGTTTATGGGACAGATTATTTCAGCTTCCTCTGTAGCCCTCTTCACCCCACTCCTCCCTGTCCTCCACCCTCTCATCCTCTGAGATCCCCCACTGAGGTTTCCCGCCCGGAAGCTGGTCGCGCCGCCCAGCCTCTTGCAGTTGCTGGTAGGGAAGGAGACTGTGACGCCCGGGTTAGGTATGTGGGAAGAGGTGTGAGGCTGTGGGAAAAATGCCATAATTTAATGTTCTGTGAACGTGCATGGGTGAGAAAGTGAGGCCTGCCCTCTGTGACTGAAGCCTGCTGTTCGGAGGCAGGGAGGGAGGGCGCGTGGGGAGGCAGAGAAGCCGTAAGAACAAATACATGATTGGAGAACAGGAGGGAGGAGAGTACGACGAAGAAAACAAGGGACATTACGAGAGAAGAACAAGCATTTGCAATGCAATAGGTCTCGCATTTACGCGAGTTTAAGCTATTGGCATTGTAAATGACGATGCCTTTTATTTATGTTTGAAAAACGAAAACACAAATAAAAGGCATTGTTATTTTCAATGTGAATAGCTCAAACTCGCGTAAATGCGAGACCTATTGCATTGTAAATGCTTGTTGTTCCTTTCACTGTAGCAGTGACCTGGTTTGTTTTTAAAAAAATAAGACCTTTGGCCTCACGCTGTTTGTTCATTTGCATCTCACTAATGCTGGGAACAAAGAGATTGCAATCTTTACTGCCGATCTTTACTGCCGTGCGGCCCGCGAAAGTGAAAGCAAACGAGTGCTTTCAGGCCTCCAAATGGTGCGCGCGCCCGGCCCGCGCACATGCACTGTATTTGGAGGCCTGAAAGCACTCGTTTGCACTTCCAGATCCCCCATTTACAAAAGCTCTCGCGAGAGCAGCGCTAAAGCGCCGTCTCAGGCGAGACCTAACAATGGGGAAGACTGAAGAAAAATTGAACGAGGGAGAGAAATATCGAGGGGAAGAGAGAAAGGAAGAATTTAATAGGAAAGAAAAGAAATAAAATAAGTGTAGAGGCAAGGCCAAGATAATTCACATAAAGTACATAGAACATCCGTTGATGCATATATAATGACGATGGGAAATGAAAGGAAAACACATAGATGTTTAGCCCTTGACTATATGGACATCCGGTCCTATGTTTCCTGTCCATCTCCTACCCGCTGAACCCTGGACCGCCTCAAGCTGCGAGGTCTCCAGCCCTGTCACTGCCCTTGTGCTACGACGAATGTCCCGGGCTGAAGCGAGAGAATGTTATAATAGAGAAATAAACTGTGAGGAATCCAAACGGAGAGGGGCGGGTGACTGATTACTGAGGACAAGAAGTAGCTGAAAGGTGGTGAAAGTTGGCTGGCCAGAAGGAAGGCAGGAAGCAAGCACATCAAGAAACAGAAGGGGACAAAAGCAAAATGTGATAAAGGATTGGGAGGGAGACAGCAGAGAACGAAGACAAGGGAGAGAGCTGTAAACAAAGTAGCAGGGTAAGTAGGGCACGTGCAAACCATGAGACCAGTGAGAGGGCTGATTGTTGGGTGCATTCTGAGGCTTACTTTTCTGCATTCTACATTTACGCACACCGTTTCCGTTTTTTGATGATTTTGATACCCAAATATAGACAGGGAATTAATATGTTTTATTGGTTATATTTATTTTTAAAATGGAAATAAAACGGAAAGGAGGTCTTCTTGTGAGTGTTTGTATTGCTAGGTTTCACCGCGTCCCACCCCCTTCCATGACGTGACCCGGATCACCAACCTACCCTCCATCATCCCCCTATTGCTAGAGACAGCACACAACATCAGTTTAACTTTTGGGTTAGGAGTCGTAAACCTCCGGCCGTATTTATTAAGACAACAAGCCACCCACCCGCTCATCCCCCCTTTATAAGATAGAGGTGCTCTAAAACACGCCCGCTCAATGGGTCTAAACACACTAGGTGATTTATACCTAAGTGAGACACTGTGTGTGTGACTGTGTGTGTGTGACGTGTGTCAGACACTGTGTGTGTGTGTGTGTGTGTGTGTGAGACACTGTGTGTGTGAGACACTGTCACTCTCTACTACTCTCTAATACTCACTCTCTAATACTCACTCTCTACTTACTCTACTACTCACTCGATCACTCTCTACTACTCACTCTACTACTCTCTACTACTCACTCTCTACTACTGATTTTCTACTACTCTACTACTCACTCTACTCATTCTCTACTACTCTACTACTCACTCTCTATTACGCTCTTCTACTCTCTACTACTCACTCTCTACTACGCTCTACTACTCTACTCATTCTCTACTACTCACTCACCTAATCTCTCTACTACTCTCTCTACTCATTCTCTACTACGCTCTACTACTCTCTACCTCTCTACTACTCACTCTCTACTACTCACTCTCTACAACTCTCACCTAATCTCTCTACTACTCTCTCTACTCATTCTCTACTACTCTCTACTACTCTCTACTACTCTCTACTACTCTCTACTACTCTCTACTACTCTCTACTACTCTCTACTACTCTCTACTACTCTCTACTACTCTCTACTACTCACTCTCTACTACTCTACTCTTTCTCTACTACTCTCTACTACTCACTCTCTACTACTCTCAACTAATCACTCTCAACTAATCACTCTCAGCTAATCACTCTCAACTAATCACTCTCCTACTCACTCTCTACTACTCACTACTACTCTCTCTACTCATTCTCTACTACTCACTCTCTACTACTCACTAACTAAAAGTATCAGCACTACAGACTCTCGCGAGATCTCATTTGAAGATGCCTTGCGTGCAGCAGGCGGCAGGGCGCGGAGGGGTGGAAGACATCTCTTGTGAATTGCTTTGCAGATATTTCCATTTGCATAAGTGAGTATGTACAAGTACCTCACCGTGAGAAGGCGGAGTCCTGCTGCGTGCTGGCGAGTAAGTCCCGCGCACAGAGGTGCTACACAGAACACTTCTCCTAAGATGCTCCCTTCGCCTCCCTTAGCGAGTTTAATATTTAAATGCTTATATTGCGAGTTTACTATTTAAATGCTTCTGTGTTGTTAAACATGTTGGTGACGTGTAGTTTCGAGACGGACAATTGCAAGCTTCTGCTTTAATCTCTTTGCATCTGGCGTGAGCTTGCTTGCCACTTTTCCTCTGCTCTGACCCCGTAGGCATCAGCAGCATAGGTGACCATTACCGTGCAGGAGTAGGAAATCGATGTTCGGGTAACTGCTTCACCAGTGGCTGGCATCATGCTGCCTGCAGAGGCTCTACTACTCACTAACTAAAAGTATCAGCACTACAGACTCTCGCGAGATCTCATTTGAAGTTGCCTTGCGTGCAGCAGGCGGCAGGGCGCGGAGGGGTGGAAGACATCTCTTGTGAATTGCTTTGCAAATATTTCCATTTGCATAAGTGAGTATGTACAAGTACCTCACCGTGAGAAGGCCGAGTCCTGCTGCGTGCTGGCTAGTAAGTCCAGCGCACTGAGGTGCTACACAGAACACTCCTCCTAAGATGCTCCCTTCGCCTCCCTTAGCGAGTTTACTATTTAAATGCTTATATTGCGAGTTTACTATTTAAATGCTTCTGTGTTGTTAAACATGTTGGTGACGTGTAGTTTCGAGACGGACAATTGCAAGCTTCTGCTTTAATCTCTTTGCATCTGGCGTGAGCTTGCTTGCCACTTTTCCTCTGCTCTGACCCCGTAGGCATCAGCAGCATAGGTGACCATTACCGTGCAGGAGTAGGAAATCGATGTTCGGGTAACTGCTTCACCAGTGGCTGGCATCATGCTGCCTGCAGAGGCTCAGGGGCGTGTGCAAGCAGTGTTTGTTTCATGCACAAGAACACGTCGCCTTGAAGCAGCACGGTGGCTGCAGGTAGCAACATTCCACAGCTTGGTTTCTTCCATTAGGAGTGGTGGCTCGAGGGCGGACGGCAGACTTCTTACTACACGCATTCTCTGTTGCCATATTCCCTTCTCACACATGCAGAGCCATAGGTGTGCCCCGACAGGCATGGAGAGGTTCGCGCCAAGACGCAAGGAAGGTTGGCAACCAGCTGTACAGTAATCGGATTTTGGCCCAAGGCATCACAGTTGGCTAGAGCTGAACAGGCCTCCAGGGGCGCGCGGCTCTAAAGAGCAAGGCCTTTAAATAAAGGGTCTTGGAAACTGCCTGATTCGGCAGTGGCTGGTTCACGCGCCACTCCTCCTTGTTTTGACACTTTGCACTTATAGTCTTTGCTTACGAGAAGCAAGGCTGGCAGTAAAAGAGGCGCAGGTACTGCCAGCCTTGCTTCTCGTAAGCAACGACTATAAGTACAAAGTGCGTGTTTACGCACCGCTTGCAGGTTTTCAAAACACATAAATAAAAGGCATTGTCATTTACAATGCCAATAGCTCAAACTTTCACAAAGGCGAGACCTATTACATTGCAAATGCTTGTTTAGTTGATGTAGTTAGAAAACCGCAGTGAACGCACAGCATACTTAACTGCTTTGCCACAGTTTTATGCTTCACCCTCACATTTATTCAGAGGAAATTCTAATAAACAGAACAGTTTGCACATCCAACTGTCCTGAGTGGCAAACGTGTGAAGGGTTTCCAGAGGACAAATGCCTTGCTATTCTGCTAAGCACACCTACTTAAGTGTTCTCCGTATCGGATACATGGTATGCATAGTGACATTGCAAGCCAATGCCCTCATTCATGTCTAAAGTGTCACACTACCTAGTCTGAGACCACACTGCTCTCCTTGTGTTAAATGAGGTAAAGTTTGGTCCCTATTAAGCTGCATCAACGAGCTCTGCACTGAGGGGGGACCCTGCTTGTGGTAAAATCATGATCCACAACTCTAAAAGATTGATGCCAACTTTCCTCTCTTGATAAGCCCCCATTCCACTATCAACATATCCTTCAGGCGAATTTTTATCCTGGAAGTAGTCATTCATGACCTATGTTTTTTAGGCTATTTTGGTCGGAGAGATACTCCTAAACACATGTTGTCAGGGGAAATCAGGACTCCAAATCACTGTGTAAAATCAAAACAGACCAACACTTCATCTGAAAATACGCCTCCAGAATTATTCTCTGAATGAGGACTCCACTGCAATACCTTTACTCGTTCTCGCACAGATGCATAATGCAAAAAGGCAGAACCGATGGAGGAAAGCAATTTCTAGTAGGATTGTTCTGTTTAAATTGAAGTTCTCTTGGGAAGTTGTCTGGCACTCTTTATGTGTGACAGCCACGAACAAGGTACCTGACTGTGAGATAAACCGATATTCGCCAGTGGAACCTTTTTTTAATAAATAATAACTGGTTTACCATCAATATATTGCTGGATTGACACAGCGAGTTGGATTGAGCCTTAGGTAAGACGGCCCTTAGTAAATACTTGTAAACAGAACATGACGGTGCTAAACTTTATAGATAACAATTAATGAATTAAAACCGATTAAAAATATATATATATATTTTTTTAGATCTAATAAGAATGCTAGACCTATGAAGTTGATTAAGCAACAAACCGTATGCTACATAGAGACTTGAAAGGTAAAAGATGTTTACATTCAATCAAAAAAAAATATATTTTTTTTTTATATGATGATAGAATAGGATGTAATAGAAGTGACATATGTCCTCTAATATTTTTAGAAATTCAAGAAGATCATCTCTAAACCCTTGATGATTATTGGGAAGCGTTATGAAACTAGCTTCCGAGTGCAGTTTTGCACCGGTAAGTGCAAACTATAAATGAACTATGATTGAACTAAAAGAATGTGTGGGAGTATGGTTAAATGAGTGGACTATGTTCCGTCTGTTTGACAGTGGGGGTTGATGCACTTATAAATTGTATAAAAGATTTGGTCATATATATATATATATATATATATATATATATATATATATATATATATATATATATATATATATATATATAAATAAGTTTGAGAAGCTTGAATATAAGATGTATGATAGAGATGTCCAATAGGTTTGATATCATTTAAAAAAAAAATATTATGATGTATTATAGATTTGATTCAAATGTATTTACATGTTGATATACATGTTGATCCTCTTGTTTATTGTTTTATTCATAGGTCTGATATGTAACAGATCTTTGGTTTTAATTATATCATATAAGGAGAACAAACTCATTGTCCTGAAGAAGGTGGTCTAAATATAAATACACCACCAAAACGCTTCGACACCTTACTAAGTGGTGTTAAATTGGGCAGGAGTCAGCATCAGACGATAGACAGGAAATTTACATTCGTGCTATATGCGGTCTATGAATTAAGCCTAATTAACATAGGAATGACATAGTGTATTGTCTTTTTATTTTTCTCCTTGACAAGTGTCTTTGGTTTTTAAGTATTTTTGTATTATGAATGCATTTGTGAACTTTATTGAAATGTATTGATTTAATAAATTAGAAGAATAAATTTACTAAATTTACCATTTATAAGTGCCTCCCTCGTGTGCATTTAGAATTTATGTGGATGAATGATAAGAAGAGTGTGAACAATTGAATTTGCTTTCCATCCAAAGGAAATCTGTTTAACTCTTTATGTGGACACAAAGCTTTCTATTGATCTCTGTCCTGTACTACACTGCTGAGCTGTGGTCATTGTGATGGGATTTCTCTAAGGGTGGAGAGCAACAAAAGTGTGAACTGTGCATATCTTGTGCAGATTGTTGTGAGAAGTTGGCCTGGTATATGATGTTCACTAGTTAAAGTGACCACCTTGTACCATGCCAAGCAACCCTTATGGTGTGGTTGTAAGTCAACCTTTTCGGACTAGCTGCCCTAGTGGTAGCGTAGGCTAAGCAGTCTTTGAGGCTAAACTCGTTAAAGCGTGTTAAGCAGGCTGTTTTACCAAATGTAACCCCCTTTTATACCAATGAAAGGACACCACACAGATATATATTCAAAATATATATGTATTTATTTCTCAAAGTATCCCCTAGACTCTTTATGAGCACAGGAGCACAAATCGTTAAACAAGATTCCGTTAGAATACACAGAAGTTGCACTTTATATGGATAGGCCCTGGTGGCCACTCAAACCATATACTAAAATAGTGGTATAAGTACCACGAACAGAAAAGGGGAAAGGCCTAGGGCCTCTAGAATCGCTGGGCCTACAAGGAGCTAACTTTAGTTAGTGACCAGGAGGTCCACGGGTTGCGTGTGCAGAGCAAACAGTCACACGCGAGTTCCCATAGGTTTTCAATGGGTGCGTAAAAGTTACAAAGTTACTGCAAAAAGGATCTTCCGGATGGACTATGAACTCAAGATTGGAAACACAGACACTAGAGATGTAATACTACACTTGGGCACCGGAGTGCCAGCTTTACCTCACCCACAGGAAGCGGGTGCATAGGTCTCGAAGTGCGTCGGGTTTCTTCTATCTGTTCAATGGAGCCTGAAGACAAGGATGCTGCAGGCGGTCGGTCCGGAAGGGATGCGGTGGATCCAAGAGTGGATCGGAGTTGTAGAAGACCTGTAAGCAGAGGGGACAGTGTTCACAGTCACTAGCCAGTGACCAGCGTGGCACCAGGTGGGTACCAGGCGATGTCGGGTGCAAACAGGAGGAAAGGTGCAGCTTGTCTCTGCAGCCACGTGGTCCCTGAAGGTCGACGACGTCCAGGAGTCGGTTCACGAGCTGTCCCACGCAGGCTCTCGCTGTCGGCGGTGTTGGCGACTTGGTCGAAGCAAACAAGCCTTGGCAAAAGCAATTGTTGTGGAAAACGAAATAAGCTGATGGTTCTGACCAGCGAGGTCAGAGGGACTGCTCCTTTGGAGGGGAGCAAGGGCCAGTCTGGAGCAACCAGACCAGCGGTGTAGTTCTTGAAGTTCGTCGCCAAGATGGCCACTAGCCAACGGTCCAGCAACCGGTTAGGCGCGTCGAGTGGCAAAATGCAGAAGGGCCCCACGCAGATCGTGGAGATGCTGGAGGGCTCACCTTTGGTGCAGATGCTGCTCGGATGTTGGGCTTCTCAGGACCCAAAGCACAACTTGGAGCGAGCCTCGGTTGTCGCGCTTGCAGCTTGTCGTGGTCTTTTCAAGATGGCTGGCTCCACGTGTCTCGGTGCCTCCACGGGTTCCTTCTTTTCAGGGACTGTGGATCGGGCGGTGAGAGGTCTGGAGGTCCAGGTCTTGTCAGTCTCTGGGCTCGGGCTCCGGCGGGAGGCGGCGGCAAAGCAGACGTTGATTCGCTGGATGGTGCTTGCGTTAGCAAGGTGGTCACTCCCTGACCACAGGGGAGATTTCCTTCAGTCCTCTGTGCAGCAGAGCGTCGAAGTTCCCGTCTTCTTCTTGTAGTTAAGTTGATTCCAGGATGTCTGAAGTCTTAGGACACAGCTCCTACCTTTAAGCGGATTCTAGGGGCCGGACTACCTGCTAGGTCCCTCCCTAAGGGTGGGACCAGGAAGGGAGGTGGTTACACCCCCAATCCTTTGTCCAGCTCGCCCCAGGCCCGGGACTGGTGTGCCCCAGGACCGGATTGAACTGGCATATGCACCGAGGCTCCTTGTGAGCCTCAGGCATGTCTGGTTTCTTTCAAGCCCTACCTGACCAATACACAAAATCCTGTCTGGGGTGGTGCACGCACCTCCCCTGGCAGGAAACCCTTTGTCCACACCTCCCAAGCTGGAAGGACTCCCAGCAGCAGGAGGGCAGACTTGTGTCTGTGGTGGCAGCATCCATTTTGTGGAGCTGAGGCTATGTCTGATTTTACCCGGGTTTCAGGTACTGTACATGTCGTGTCCCTCTAGAAGGGTGGAATGCTAACCCCGTCGCCAGAATTGGTGAGGGGTTAGTATTCCAATTCGTATGACACCTTACTCGACATGTTTTGATAAAGCCAAACCAAAGATAGCATTTAACCGTGAGGTTTATAATGCACTTAAGAGTATATGGTATGACGATATCTGGAAACAGTAGAAGGAAGTGGTTCCGACCACTGCAGACAGGCTCAGCTCATGCCAGAGCACCATCTCACATGGAACCAAGCACTCTGCCTTCAGGATTGTCAAGGCCTGCTATAGGAGTGGCTGATAGGTTACCATGTGTTCCATTTACGGTTAGGTATAGGTATACTACACCTAAGTAAGAGGTGGTTACACCAACTTACCCCAGCTGAGTGATCAGCCAGTTGTGTCAAATTTGTTAGGCCAGGCCAGGGGTGGCACAATACATGCTTCAGCCCCTGGTAGGCCTTAGATACACCAATGCCCTGGGTACCTAGTGTACACTGGTACAGGGGCTCACAGGGTGATCCACTTCCAATTGGTTATGCACCTAGGGTGCATAGTGTAAATTTAGTAGAGAGAACAGCAGGCTGGGGGTCTGATTGGCAGGCCCGAAGCCTCAATATGTCAAAAACCAGTGAAGCAAAAAGCAAAAATTTGGGGTGACCATAGGATAGCAGACCCTACTGTCCTACACAACCCCCCCCCCAAACGCAGGGACATTAAACTAGCCTTGACCAGTCTCGTCTTCATGTCCTAAGTGGAAGTACCTGGAGAGACCATCTGCATTCCCATGGTCAGTACCTGGCCGGTGCTCCACTGTAAAGTCCATCCCCTGTAGGGAAATGGACCACCTAAGCAGTTTGGGGTTTTCACCCTTCATCTGATTTAGCCACAAAAGGGGCTTATGGTCGTTCTGAATCTTGAAGTGAGTGCCAAACAAGTATGGCCTCAGCTTCTTCATGGCCCACACCACAGCAAAGGCCTCCCTCTCAATAGCTGACCAATTCTTCTCTCTGGGGGTCAACCTTCTGCTAATAAAAGCAATGGGTTGGTCTTGACCATCTACATTAAGTTGTGACAGCACAGCTCCCACACCCAACTCAGAAGCATCTGTTTGGACAATAAACTCTTTGGAGTAGTCAGGACTTTTCAGGATAGGTGCAGAGCACATGGCCTCCTTCAGGTCATCAAATGCCTTTTGACAGCTTACTGTCCACTGAACCTTTTTGGGCATCTTCTTGGATGTCAGATCATTAAGAGGAGTCACAATGGACCCATAGTTCTTAACAAACTTCCTGTAGTACCCAGTCAAGCCCAAGAAAGCTCGAACTTGAGTCTGGGTGGTTGGAGGGGACCAGTCCTTGATGGATTGTATCTTACTCTCCAGTGGTTGAACTTGGCCTCCACCTACAAGGTGGCCCAAATACACAACCTTACTCTGCCCTATCTGGCACTTAGTAGCCTTGATAGTGAGGCCTGCCCTTTGCAGAGCCTCAAGAGCCTTCTTCAGGTGGATCAGGTGATCCTCCCAGGTGGAGCTAAAGACAGCAATGTCATCAAGATATGCTGCACAAAAGTCATCCAACCCAGTAAGGACTTGATTCACCAACCTTTGGAAGGTGGCAGGTGCATTCTTCAGACCAAAGGGTATCACCACAAATTGGTAGTGCCCACCTGGGGTTGAGAATGCTGTTTTGGCCTTAGACTACTCAGCTAATCTGATTTGCCAATAGCCAGCTGTTAAGTCAAATGTGCTCAAAAACTTAGCAGAAGCCAGCTTATCTATGAGCTCATCTGCCCTTGGAATAGGATGTGCATCTGTCCCAGTGACAGCATTGAGTCCTCTGTAATCCACACAGAACCTCATCTCTCTCTTGCCATCTTTGGTGTGAGGTTTGGGTACCAGAACCACTGGGCTAGCCCAGGGGCTCTCTGAGGGTTCAATGACACCCAATTCCAGCATTTTTTGTACCTCAGCATTTATACAGTCCCTGACGTGGTCAGGTTGTCTGTAGAGCTTGTTCTTTACAGGCAGACTGTCACCAGTGTCCACCACATGGGTACACCAGTCAGTTTGGCTAGGTATCAAGGACAACATGTGTTGAAATGTTTGTAGAACTTGTCTACATTCAGTCTGCTGATGATCAGTGAGGTTGCCTCCCAGGGTCACTCCTTCAACTGAACCATCCTCAGGGTTCTGAGACAACAGGTCTGGGAGAGGGTCACTCTCTTCCTCCTGTCCCTCATCTGTAGCCATGAGCAAGCCCATGTCTGCCCTGTCAACATATGCTTTTAACCTGTTAACATGGAGTACCCTGTGGGGACTCCTGGGAGTTCCTAGGTCCACCAAGTAGGTGACCTCTCCCTTCTTTTCCAGGATTGTATGGGGTCCAGACCATTTGTCTTGGAGTGCTGCTGGGGCCACTGGCTCCAACACCCATACCTTCTGTTCTGGCTGAAACTCAACCAAGACAGCCTTTTGGTCATGCCAAGCTTTCTGTAAGGCCTGGCTTGCCTCAAGGTTTTTGGATGCCTTCTCCATATACTCAGCCATCCTGGAGCGGAGACCAAGTACATAGTCCACTATGTCTTGCTTAGGCTTTTTGAGAGGTAACTTCCTTCACCAAACACAGTGGGCCTCTTACAGGGTGCCCAAACAACAATTCAAAGGGGCTGTAGCCAACCCCCTTTTGTGGGACCTCTCTGTAAGCAAACAGAAGGCAGGGTAGAAGGATGTCCCATCTTCGCCTGAGCTTTTCAGGTAATCCTTTGATCATACCCTTTAGGGTCTTGTTGAATCTCTCAACAAGCCCATTGCATTGTGGGTGATAAGGGGTGGTGAACTTGTAGTTGACACCACATTCCTTCCACATAGCTGTCAAGTATCCTGACATGAAGTTGGTACCTCTGTCAGAAACCACCTCCTTAGGAAACCCCACTCTGGAGAATACTCCCAGCAGGGCCCTGGCCACAACAGGTGCTGTAGTGGTCCTAAGGGGAATTGCCCCTGGATACCTGGTGGCATGATCCACTACCACCAGTATAAATCTGTGCCCAGATGCAGTGGGAGGATCCATGGGACCCACTATGTCTATTCCCACTCTTTCAAAGGGGACCCCCACCACAGGTAGTGGTATCAGGGGGGCCTTTGTTGTGCCACCTGATTTGCCACTGGCTTGGCAGGTCACACAGGAGCGACAAAACTCCTTGGTATCTTCATTCATGTGAGGCCAGTGAAAGTGAGGGACAAGCCTGTCCCAAGTCTTGTTCTGGCCTAAGTGTCCTGCTAAAGGAATATCATGGGCCAAGGTAAGAAGGAAGCCCCTAAATTGCAGAGGTATAACCAACCTCCTGGTGGCACCAGGCTTGGGGTCTCTAGCCTCTGAATAAAGGAGCCCTTCATCCCAATACACTTTATGGGTACCTTGAGCATTCCCAGCAGCCTCAGCAGCAGCCAGCTGTCTGAGGGGTTCAAGAGAGGGACAGGATAACTGAGCCTGCCTCAAGTCAGCCCTTGAAGGTCCCCCTGTCCCCAGAAACTCAACCTGATCAGGTTCAAGCTCTTCAGGGACAGTTCCTTCAGGGTTCTCTAGATCAGCTTCCTGGGAAGGTTGATCATCACTCTAAGGCAGGGGAGAAGGCACAGCCTTGACCCACCTGTTCTTCTTCTTGGTAGGTGCTTGGTCCATTGTTCCAGGATCCAAGACCTGAGGTTCAGTAAGGCACTTTTTGGCCTGTGACCTGGTCACAGCAAGGACATGTGGTGATATACCTAACATCTCTGCATGTGTCCTGTACTCCACTTCAGACCATAGAGAACTCTCTAGGTCATTGCCCAACAAACATTCTACTGGGAGGTCTGCACTAACCACAACCCTTTTGAGGCCAGTTACCCCTCCCCATGAGAAGTTAACAACTGCCACACTGTGTGAAGTAGTGGCATTGCTGGCATTGGTCACCAGGTAGTTCTCACCTGGTATGTACTGTCCAGGGTCCACAAAGCCTGGTGTCACCATGGTGACACTGGCACATGTGTCCCTGTAGGCTTGAGCCACTTTTTCATTAATTAAAGGAGTCTGTCTGTACTTGCCCAGGTTACTGGGGCTCACAGTCAGGGACAAATCTATATCCCCATCACAGATCAGGACTGCCTGTGTCAGGGTTCTGTCTAAGTCAGAATCTCCTTCAGTTCCCATAGTGATTCCCACTACACCCTTTGTCTGGGGACCAACACTGCTAACAGTAGTACTGGGAGCAGGTGCCTAAGGGGCAACAGTGTTGGGGGCTCCACCCTTTTTACAATCACTAGTCCAGTGAGTTGTATTCTTGCAAGAGTTGCACCAGGGTTTCTTTTGACCTTCTTTCTTCTTTCCTTTAGGCTGGGACCCACCCCCATTAGTACTAGTTTGGGGCCCTGTTGAAGACTTCTGGTCTTTAGGTTTCTGATCTCCACCCTTTTGGTCTGTTTTCTTCTGATCACCCCCTTGGCCCTGGTTCTGGTTCTTTTGCTTAACCCTGGTTCTGACCCATTTGTCTGCCTTCTTTCCCAATTCTTGGGGAGAGGTCAGATCAGAGTCAACCAAGTGTTGATGCAGTTGCTGGTTTTGACAGTTATTTAAAATCTGTTCTCTCATCATCAAATTGTACAATCCTGTATAATCAGATACCTTACTTCCCAGCAACCAACCCTCCAAAGCCTTAGTGGCACATTCAATGTATTCAGACCAGTCCTGAGTCTGTGTCTTCTGGGTGTCTCTGAACATTAACCTGTACTGTTCAGTGGTTAAGCCTAACCCATCAACTAGGACACTCTTCAGGACTCTGTAGTTTCTGACATCCTCCTCTCTAACAGTGAGGAGTCTATCTCTGCCTCTACCTTCAAAGGAGAGCCATAAGATTGCTGCCCATTGGTCTTCAGGAACCTGCTGCACTTTGCAGGCTCTCTCAAGAGCAGTCATCCATTTGTGGATGTCATCCCGACTTTTGTAGGGGGGCACAACCTTGGACAGGTTCCTATTATCAAAGACCCTATCTTTGTCCTTAGGGACAATGCTGCCACCAGTGGGTATAGACCCACTCTCTTTATGTTGCCTAGCCTTGTTCAGTTTCTCTTCCATCAGGGCTACTTCTAGCTCCTGCTTCCTGATCCTCAGCTGGGCTTCTTGCATTCTGGCCTCATGCTCCCTCCTCTGAGGGGTGGTCATCCTTCTCCTGGAGTGACCTTGAGAGCCTCTAGAGGTATGAGAAGCATTAGATTCACCTGAGTGATTCCTTTGCCTCCCAAGCCCCTGGTTAAGTCCACTAGGGAGATCCAATGGGGTGATCCCATTGTCAGTCCCCAGTAGCCTTAAGTTAGCTGGGCCACGTATAACACTTGGCACTGGGCTAGTTCTCCCTTCATCCTCACTACCTTCAGTATCAGTACCCTTCTCACTTTCATTCTCTGTAGTATGAATCTCATCTAAGGGGTGACTATTGGAAAGGGGTACCTCCGTAGCATCTTCAGAAGGGGGGCCTCCTGTTCCAGTCCCTAAGGGGCCTAACTGGGAGGCTTTCCTGAGAGCTTTCTGATCTTCATCAGCCTGTAAAAGCTCCCTGAGTTCAGCAGAAGTAGGATTCTTGGGCTGTTTAAGGCCCCTGATATTTGCCAACTGCCTGAGCTCATTTTGATTTAGGGTAGCAAAGATGGATGGTGCCCTCTGGGGGTCACTCTCAACAGAGATGGGTACATTGGACCCCTCTGCCCCAGCCATTGCTCTTAAGTGTGGGTGGATGTGTTGCAATCCACCTACACTTGGGTTTACCTACTAACCCTATCTAGTAGTTGTAGTCAGGGTGTGCTACTCCCTTTGCTCTACAACAACTAAGTTCAGTAGAACTTAAGTATATCTATCTTGTTTTATATGTACCTACAGGTACCTATGTGATCTTTCAATTGGTAACCAAGAGATTACAATGGTAAAACACAGCAAGCTCAAATCCAACCGCTGCTCACCAATGTGAGAAGTTGGCCTGGTATATGATGTTCACTAGTTAAAGTGACCACCTTGTACCATGCCAAGCAACCCTTATGGTTCGGTTGTAAGTCAACCTTTTCGGACTAGCTGCCCTAGTGGTAGCGTAGGCTAAGCAGTCTTTGAGGCTAAACTCGTTAAAGCGTGTTAAGCAGGCTGTTTTACCAAATGTAACCCCCTTTTATACCAATGAAAGGACACCACACAGATATATATTCAAAATATATATGTATTTATTTTTCAAAGGATCCCCTAGACTCTTTATGAGCACAGGAGCTCAAATCGTTAAACAAGATTACGTTAGAATACACAGAAGTTGCACTTTATATGGATAGGCCCTGGTGGACACTCAAACCATATACTAAAATAGTGGTATAAGTACCACGAACAGAAAAGGGGAAAGGCCTAGGGCCTCTAGAATCGCTGGGCCTACAAGGAGCTAACTTTAGTTAGTGACCAGGAGGTCCACGGGTTGCGTGTGCAGAGCAAACAGTCACACGCGAGTTCCCATAGGTTTTCAATGGGTGCGTAAAAGTTACAAAGTTACTGCAAAAAGGATCTTCCGGATGGACTATGAACTCAAGATTGGAAACACAGACACTAGAGATGATACTCTACACTTGGGCACCGGAGTGCCAGCTTTACCTCACCCACAGGAAGCGGGTGCATAGGTCTGGAAGTGCGTCGGGTTTCTTCTATCTGTTCAATGGAGCCTGAAGACAAGGATGCTGCAGGCGGTCGGTCCGGAAGGGATGCGGTGGATCCAAGTTGTAGAAGACCTGTAAGCAGAGGGGACAGTGTTCACAGTCACTAGCCAGTGACCAGCGTGGCACCAGGTGGGTACCAGGCGATGTCGGGTGCAAACAGGAGGAAAGGTGCAGCTTGTCTCTGCAGCCACGTGGTCCCTGAAGGTCGACGACGTCCAGGAGTCGGTTCACGAGCTGTCCCTCGCTGTCGGCGACTTGGTCGAAGCAAACAAGCCTTGGCAAAAGCAATTGTTGTGGAAAACGAAATAAGCTGATGGTTCTGACCAGCAAGGTCAGAGGGACTACTCCTTTGGAGGGGAGCAAGGGCCAGTCTGGAGCAACCAGACCAGCGGTGTAGTTCTTGAAGTTCGTCGCCAAGATGGCCACTAGCCAACGGGCCAGCAACCGGTTAGGCGCGTCGAGTGGCAAAATGCAGAAGGGCCCCACGCAGATCGTGGAGATGCTGGAGGGCTCACCTTTGGTGCAGATGCTGCTCGGATGTTGGGCTTCTCAGGACCCAAAGCACAACTTGGAGGGAGCCTCGGTTGTCGCGCTTGCAGCTTGTCGTGGTCTTTTCAAGATGGCTGGCTCCACGTGTTTCGGTGCCTCCACGGGTTCCTTCTTTTCAGGGACTGTGGATCGGGCGGTGAGAGGTCTGGAGGTCCAGGTCTTGTCAGTCTCTGGGCTCGGGCTCCGTCGGGAGGCGGCGGCAAAGCAGACGTTGATTCGCTGGATGGTGCTTGCGTTAGCAAGGTGGTCACTCCCTGACCACAGGGGAGATTTCCTTCAGTCCACTGTGCAGCAGAGCGTCGAAGTTCCCGTCTTCTTCTTGTAGTTAAGTTGATTCCAGGATGTCTGAAGTCTTAGGACACAGCTCCTACCTTTAAGCGGATTCTAGGGGCCGGACTACCTGCTAGGTCCCTCCCTAAGGGTGGGACCAGGAAGGGGGGTGGTTACACCCCCAATCCTTTGTCCAGCTCGCCCCAGGCCCGGGACTGGTGTGCCCCAGGACCGGATTGAACTGGCATATGCACCGAGGCTCCTTGTGAGCCTCAGGCATGTCTGATTTCTTTCAAGCCCTACCTGACCAATACACAAAATCCTGTCTGGGGTGGTGCACGCACCTCCCCTGGCAGGAAACCCTTTGTCCACACCTCCCAAGCTGGAAGGACTCCCAGCAGCAGGAGGGCAGACTTGTGTCTGTGGTGGCAGCATCCATTTTGTGGAGCTGAGGCTATGTCTGATTTTACCCGGGTTTCAGGTACTGTACATGTCGTGTCCCTCTAGAAGGGTGGAATGCTAACCCCGTCGCCAGAATTGGCGAGGGGTTAGTATTCCAATTCGTATGACACCTTACTCGACATGTTTTGATAAAGCCAAACCAAAGATAGCATTTAACCGCGAGGTTCATAATGCACTTAAGAGTATATGGTATGACGATATCTGGAAACAGTAGAAGGAAGTGGTTCCGACCACTGCAGATAGGCTCAGCTCATTCCAGAGCACCATCTCACATGGAACCAAGCACTCTGCCTTCAGGATTGTCAAGGCCTGCTATAGGAGTGGCTGATGGGTTACCATGTGTTCCATTTACGGTTAGGTATAGGTATACTACACCTAAGTAAGAGGTGGTTACACCAACTTACCCCAGCTGAGTGATCAGCCAGTTGTGTCAAATTTGTTAGGCCAGGCCAGGGGTGGCACAATACATGCTTCAGCCCCTGGTAGGCCTTAGATACACCAATGCCCTGGGTACCTAGTGTACACTGGTACAGGGGCTCACAGGGTGATCCACTTCCAATTGGTTATGCACCTAGGGTGCATAGTGTACATTTAGTAGAGAGAACAGCAGGCTGGGGGTCTGATTGGCAGGCCCACAGCCTCAATATGTCAAAAACCAGAGAAGCAAAAAGCAAAAATTTGGGGTGACCATAGGATAGCAGACCCTACTCTCCTACAATTGTCCACAGACTTTTCAGGGTAATGTGACTGAATGACCCAGTCTCCAGGGAATGGACAACACACACTATGTATATCAGGTTAGCTGCAAAGCCATACCTCAATTCATTGCATAATATTGGAGCAATGGTCAAGCCAAAAGGCAATGCAGCAAAATGGTAGCTCTCTCCATGAACGCATGTATCCCATCAGTGAAGACACCATCTAACCAAGCAGCTCTTCTGGAAAATCTGGGCCAAGAATAACCCCCCAAAAAATCCTGTTCGATGCATTTGTTGACAAATCTAGAATGGGATGAAGCCCTTCCCCTTCATGAAGTATCTGGACTAACCCCCTCAAGTGTTTTTCTGAGCAGCTCTTTCGCTACAGAGTGTCTTATTAGTAAGACCTTTCAGTTACTGCTTCAGAATCTCCGAATTAATGGTGGGGAAATATGAAGATGAGGGACTAGATGGGTGCCCCGGAAAAACTAGACAACATGGAGGACCCTTTGGCCTGGAGCAATGTCCTTCAAGTCTCTAGGTGTGGTAGGTGGCAAGTCTGTGGCTAGCAACAAGTGGAACATAAATGGTGTTGCCACCGATGGCCTCTATTGTACCAAACACTATGTTGTTATTTTGTGTAGCAGCAAAGGAGGAGATGCTCTTGCAGGTACAGACACCGAAGGAGGCTGCCTCTGAACTGGAACCAGTCATCCACTGAAGGAGTAGCAGTGGGTCTAATTTGAGGACTAACGTTTTTGGACATTTTGTTTGTGGCGTCATAGAAGATCAAGATTAAAGGTGGAGGAAAACTGTGCACGTGAACACAGTTTTCCTAACACTGAAACTAATGCATCTATTAATTTTGCTAGCATTAAAGTGAGTAAATCAGCATGTATGATCACGGGCTTAAAGAAATTTGAAATCACTGCAAAAAACTAGTTACACTGCTAAAGATCCTCAGCGGGGCAAAGAAGGAGGCTGAAGAGAGATGGGTGTCACGAGGCTGGTTAGCTATAGGACGAAGTCCTGGTGAAGCCATTGAGTTTTGGAGGGAAAGCTCAGAGCTAGAAAAATGTGAAATTCGCTGCCAAGGGAGGTTCCTTACCGGCCAGATACTTTTGCCACATTTTTCTGGTGAAGATTTCTACCTTGGAGCTTAGAAATGTTTTTGAAAGTCAGGATCCTTTCACTGGGGCAAACCAGCAAGTTGAGTCCGACTTGCAGTTCAATGTTGTCAGCTGCAGATAGGCATCAGGCCAGTGGTAGCCTCTAGGATCTTGCAAAGATACTTGAAAGGTTTCTAAGTGCAAGCTTTGAGGGTTAGGTAGGAGGCAGAAACCCTGACATTTATCCAAGGGCCTAAGAACCATAGGGAGACACTTGGGGGGTCAGGACCCACTCCAAAGGAAGCCACAAGCAGGGTCCATGGCAAGTCCAGTTGGAACTGGTCTGCTGGGCTCTTCAGGAAGGTGGGGTTCTTACAGCTTTTGTGCCTCTGTATCCTAACAGGACGCTAGCCAATTAGCCCTCTGAATCCACTCTTTTGTCCTGGGTTCAAGTGGGAACAGGTCCAGCCCTCCAAGTTTCTCCCCACGTTACCATAGGTGCAGTCCTTCTTTCATCTTCTTCAGGTCCAGAAATGTTCAGAGGAAGGTATCTTAGGAAACCCCCTGTCCAACAGGGAAAAGGTTCACTGGGGCAACCCTACCCACTTTGATACCATTCCCTGGGTATTTGGCCCTAAACAATCCCACGGTGCCCTACTCTGCCAAAATCCAATATGGAACCATATTCCTTCCCCTGCTCAGAGCTCAGTACATATCTTGAAGGTGTGAATATCAAAACGAAGAACACCCTCAGCAAACCAGTTCTGGAAAAGCTTTACCCCCCACTGGGAATGGTGCCCCTCTGGCTTCATGGACAATGGCAGGGACAGGCCTAGGTGTGAGCTACATCTGTCTGTGACACCAGATGCCCCTTTGAAGCTTCTACAGTTGGCACATCCTCCCAGACCATCCTCTCAGGAAGAGGTCACATCTCCTCCCAGCCAAGGCACTTTTGTTCCCTTTCCTGGGAGCCATTCACACCTCCAAGCAGGCTGCCAGATGACAGTTAGAGATTAACTCTAAAAATGCTACCAGATGCTTTACACAGGAAAATGCCAACTTTCTAAAAGTGGCATTTTCAAAATCCGACTTGGCCATCAGATTGGATTTTAAATTCCTATTCATTTGAGTCCTTAAAACATGGCTCTAGCTATTCCAAAACGAAGTTATGCAATATAAGGTGCTATATGTATCTCCATGGTTTTCTACAAGAGAGCCAGCCTTGCCACAGTGAAAAATGACTTTGGAGATTTTTCAGTGCCAAGACATATAAATCTTAGAATACGCATGTCCTACTTTTAAATACATGCATCTTGCCCTATGGGCATTCCATGCCTGCTTTAGGGGTTAGTTACCAGTATAAAAAAGTAAGGTTTAGGCCTGGCAAAAAGTTTCTTTTGCCAGGCCGAATTTGCAGTTTTACAACTGCACACTCATAGATATTCATTAACTTTATCATTTTAGTGGAGGTTGTTCTTTAAGTGAAAAAAAAAAGATTTCCAATAGAGATTGCAAACCACAAGGTGTGGGGTCTATAAATTCACTAAGCTTCAACTAGTATAAAAACAAGCAATGGCAAAGCCATTGGTCTCGTCTTCATAATGAGAGTGTTGTAATGTTAGCTTTCCCAATGTTTGAATGTATAATGCCGTTTAAAAAACATTTCACAATACTGGAGGAAAAGAACACATGTTATCTCAAAAACACACACTGAATTGGATTTCTATAAATGCTGTGGGTATGTTTTTCAAATACTTTCACACAGGAAACTCTGCATAGTGTTTAAAAAGAAAACGGAAGTGTAACACTGTAAATGGAAATGCTTGCACAGGCCATATGTTTTTGGCATTTCGGTCTGTAAACTAGCCTAAAGAGCAGATTTATGGGCTTTTGGAAAAATGTCATTCAAAAGTACACCTTCTGCCTCAGACATCAGCTGAGTGACTGCAGCAGATAATCCTACCTGCTTCATAAACGCCTATGTCTGCCAAAGCCTGTGCTTCCATCCAATATATGGAATGCAGGAGTCAAACCAAAATCAACCCTAAACGTCTGCTCTTCAGGCATACCATAACAAAAATATCCCTATTGCTGTGTTTTTACAAACATGATGAGAGGGGTGGGGGGATCAACAATTCATGGGTGGCGAGTCCAAAAGGGGGGAAGCAGCACACAAGAAAGATAGCTAGAAAACACATGCACTCTCATGTAGTGGTGAATGAAAAAGAAAAAAAGTTGTTTCCTAGATAGGAGTAGCGGAAGGATACACATCACACAATCAAAAGGAGCATAGCAGGAGGAGCCTAGCGCGCAACCAAGATGGCCGCGTAGGTGCGAGGCTCCCGAGGACCTCCTGCGACCTCCTGAATTAATCCTGGCGATATCCTGTCCTTGTTGAGGGGACTGTGTCGGTGAACCCGAGCTGAGGCGCCACCCGTTCTTTGGGCTCGAATCGGACCCCGAACACCGGTGGGAGCATCGATTGAAGGTTGCGGCCTTCTCCTCGCCGGCCCCCCGGATTGGAGTAGTGGGGCGATCCGGGGACGAAGTGAATAACAGCGGCGAGCGGGGCTGGGCGACTCGCGTACCCCGCACTTTCACTTTCGCTTTTGCGCCCTCCTTGCCTCAGGCGGGGTCGGGCTGCGGAGCGGGGTGCGGTGGTGTTGCCTTGTCCAGGTGCCCGGCTGACCCGCCGGCGGTGGGTTGACCCGCGGCCCGGTGGTCGCCCCCGCCCCCCCCCCTGACACCCGTGATTTGGTGTGGCGGCCCGTTTGGAGATCTTGGCACGACGGTGGAAGGGCCAGCATGTCCACCAAACAAGATGGCGACCGGGCGAAGATGAAGACAACCCGCCGTGGCACGGCGCACCAGGCCAATAGTATGGATCGCTATACGCTCCAGAAGGGTTCTCCGGAGACATCGCGGTCATCCCTGGTGGGCCCGACGGAGGCGCCTGCCCAACCGATGGATCTGACCCTCCGGGACGTCATGGGCGCCATCGCAGAGATGAAGGCCTCAGTGGACCAGCGTTTCGATACCTTGGCGCAAAAAATTGACTCGGTCCTGGTGGATGTGGGCCTTGTGAGGGCAGACTTGTCAAAAACGAACGACCGAGTTGACTCCCTGGCCCACACCACAACGAGCCTCACTACGGACGTGGTGGCCCTCCAGAAGGAGGTGCGCCGGCTTGGCCAGGCGAGCGCCCTGATGGACCGGCGACTGGAGGATTCCGAGGGTCGGGCCCGGAGGAACAATGTTCGCATTATTGGTGTGCCGGAGGGCCGAGAGGCGGAGGCGGCAGATCTCTTCGTGGAAGAACTGATCCTGACCCATCTCCAGCCCCGGGGGCTGAGTAAGCTTTTTGCGGTGGAGCGTGCCCACCGGGTCCCTGGGGGCCGCCCTAAGACCGGTGCACCGCCGCGGCCTATTATTGCCCGGATTTTTAATTTCCGGGACAGAGACGCCATCCTCCAGACCTCCAGGCAACAGGGACCGGTCAGGCTGGACAACATGGATGTAAACTTCTACCCAGACTTTACTCCGGCGGTCCAGAAGCAGCGACAGAGCTTTCTTGGTATTAAACGTCGCCTAAGGGACCTAAACCTCAAGTACTCAATGCTCTTTCCGGCTAAGCTGAGGGTGGAGGTGGATGGCCGTACGCACTTCTTCGACCGGCCCGAGGTGGCTGGGGACTGGTTAGATACTTTGCCTGGAGATCGGGGTGGGGGGGGCGCGGCTGGCGGGGAGGGCCCGCCGGATCAGAATTGAGGGGTGACTGTATAGGCCTTGCTCTGGATATTGTTCCTTTACCATATATTGCTTTCGTATGTTCCCCTCCCAGGGAGGTCGGGTGGGGTCTGCTGGGGGCTTCCCTCCTCCTCGGGGGGACTAGTTAGTACTTAGCTATGGGGCGACAGGCACACTGCACTTTGGGGGGGCTGTCTGGGCTCATGCAGGGGTGCAGGGAGGGGGGAGTTCTGTTGGGTCCGGGGGGTGGGGGGGGTGTGTTGTTTGTTAGCACCGCAAGGCAAACCCGCAACTGTTTTGTTGTTTTTAAGATGCTCGGTGGGGGGCGACCGATTGTTTTGACGTATGATGGGGGGTAGGGATTTGATTGTGTTGTCATGGAATGTTAACGGCCTGGGGGATAGGATTAAGCGTGGTGTGGTCCTGCAGTATTTAAAACGTATTTCTCCAGATGTTGTCTTCCTGCAGGAGACACACCTTATAGGTAACACCTTTCATGCAATGAATCGGCGGGGATATCGTTTGGCGGCCCACTCCGGCTTCACTTCGGGCTCGCGGGGGGTGGGTATTATGGTCAAGAACTCGCTCCCGTTGGAGATTGATGAGGTGCGCCATGATGAGAGGGGACGTTACACTGTTCTGGTGGGACGAATGGAGGGTAGAATGTTTATCTTTATATCAGTGTACGTCCCGCCTGGGTTACAAGCCACTACATTTGCGGACCTGGGGCGCCTCCTTCTGGACCTTCCGGGTGGCCTGTTGGTGGTTGGAGGGGACTTTAACGCGGTTGCCTCTGGGTCTATGGATCGCCATCCCCCTAGGGACCTCCCCCGGGCACAGGCGTGGCTGCCCGGCCTTTTAGACACGCTGGGCCTGGTGGATTGCTGGCGCTTAAAGCATCCCGTATTGCAACAGTACACCTTCCACTCGGGGGCCCATGGTAGCCTCTCGCGGCTTGATTACATCCTTGTCCCGGCGGCCCAGGCAGGGAGGGTGGGGGAGGTGCGCCATTTGGCACGGGGTATCTCAGACCACTCCCCATTGTTGTTGCATTTCGATGTCTTCCCGAGGGGGGATGGCAGGGTGGCCCCGATCAATGCATGGTATTTGCGCGACCCCACCATTCGTGCCGACTTGATCAAATCCTTACAGCGCTATTTCGATGAGAATGTGGGGTCGGTCCCGTCTGCCATCTCCCTGTGGGAGGCTTTCAAGGTGGTTCTTAGAGGGGAGGCCCTCTCCTTTATTTCCAATGCCCGGCGGCGCGAGCGGGAGGAGGTGACCCGGGTTGAGGCCGAGATTGCAGAACTGGAGGGTGACCTGGGGAGCGGGGTAACAGACGCCAAGTTGCATGTTTTGCACTTAAAGCAGGCGGCCTATCGGGCCCTCGTCACGGAGGCGGCCAGGGGCCTCAGTAGAGAGCAGCAGGGGCGATTGTATGATGTGGGTGACAAGGCTGGCAAATTGATTGCGTGGTTGGACAAGAGGGAAAGAGCGAGCCGCGTGGTGCCTTTGATTGAGAGCGTGGATGGTGTGTGCGTCACTGAGCCGGAAGCCATTGTCTCCTGCTTCGCGGATTATTTCCGCGAAGTCTACTCCCCGGTTTCTCCCGGCTCGGAGGAAGATTCCCATGCCTTGCTTCGGGACATCGCACTGCCCTCCCTTACGGTGGAGGACAGGGATTCGCTGGATGCCCCGCCCACCTCGGACGAAATTGCCTCGGCTATTCGCTCGGTTGCATCCGGCAAGGCCATGGGCCCCAATGGTATTCCCATTGAGCTATACAAGCTACGCCCGGATGTGTTGGCGCCCCACCTGCGCGCGATGTTCCTTGCGGCCCACTCGCAGGGCTCCCTCCCGCCGGACCAGCGTCTGGCTACAATTGTGGTGATCCATAAGGAGGGGAAGCCCCGTGAGCGGGTCACATCCTATAGGCCGATTTCGCTTCTGAACGCGGAGCCCAAAATCCTCGCCAAGGTGTTGGCCAACCGGTTGGTTGGCGTGGTGGGCGATTTGGTCCACCAAGACCAATCGGGCTTTATACCACACCGCAACACGGCGCTTAATCTGCGGCGCTTGCACGGGGTGCTCGCGCGTGTCCCATTTGTGCGGGAGCCGGCCATCTTGGCGTCCTTGGACGCCACCATGGCGTTTGATACGCTCGAATGGCCATATATTTGGGCGATGCTGGCGAAGTTTGGGTTCGGCCCGGGTTTCGTCAGCTGGGTCAAATTGCTATATTCGGGCCCGTTGGCGCAGGTGGTGGTGAATGGGCGAGTATCTGCCCCATTCGCGCTGGGGCGGGGCACGCGACAGGGTTGTCCCCTGTCGCCTCTCCTGTTCGCCCTGGCCATGGAGCCCCTGGCGGAGTGGTTGCGGTGGCACCCTTCTATCCGTGGTCTCCGCTGGACCCCCGAGCATGAGGACCGCGTGTCCCTCTATGCTGACGATATCCTTTTGTATCTCGCCTCCCCGCGCAAGTCACTGATCGTCCTGGTTGATGTTTTGCGCTCCTTCGGTCGCAACTCAGGCCTGGTCATCAACTGGGCGAAATCCTGTGTCTATGTGCTCTCCGGGGAGGCCCCGGTCTTGCCACGGGACTGTCCGATCCAGATTGCCTCCCAGGGTTTCCGGTACCTGGGTATATATATCACTCTTGACCCGGAGGCCCGCTATGAGCGGAACTTGCTACCCCCCCTCCAGCGTCTGAGGGAGGACGTGGTGCGCTGGCGGCGTCTGCCGCTCTCGCCGCTCGGCCGAGCGGCCTTATTTAAAATGATGTCCCTGCCGCGCTTCCTCTACGCCCTCCAGAATACCATGGACCTGGTCCCGGCACGCTACTTTCGCGAGGTGGAGGGCCTCCAGCGGCGCCTGTTCTGGGACGGGAGGCCGCGTATTGCTCTGGCTAAATTGACGCTCCCGTGGTACGATGGAGGGGTCGCCCTCCCGGACATCAAGCGGTACTACTGGGCCTCCCAACTAGCTGCAATTAATCATGGCCTTTACGGGCCCGCCTTGAACCCGGCATTTGAGATGGACAGGACGCTTCTGCCCGGTGGCGATTATAATCGAGCGCTCTACTCTGGCGCGCCCGACTCCCGTTTGACGGGACCGACGCGTGTCATGGTGCGTGTCTGGCACGCGGCTAATGCAGCTATGGGGTGGAAGGACCGTTTGACCCGAGCGTCTCCGCTGTATGCATCTGAGAGGTTGGGCTCCCTGTGGACGTCGAAGGGCTTCGAGAAGTGGGACACGATCGGAATCAGCACGGTGGGAGATCTCTGGACGAGGGGGGGATTCAAAACTTTTGAGACGCTGCAGGCGGAGTTTCAGCTGCAGGGCAGTGAGTACTTTCGGTACCTACAGGTCCGCCATGCGCTGGGCTCCGTCTTCCCGGATGTTGCATCCATTCCGGAGTCTTCCCCCCTGGAGGACAGAGTGCTAGATGGCCATGTCCCGGACAGCACGATCTCCCTCATATACAAAAAATTGATTAACGATAGATCGTGTCTGCTGACTAGTCTCCGCGAGGCTTGGGTTGCCGACGGGCTGGAGCTGGACGACGAGGATTGGATCTCCGCGGTGGCCTCTCCGAAAGAGGTGGCCATCCCGGCTCGCCTTCGTTTCGTCCAGCTCAAGATCCTTCACCGGGTCTACGTGACGGGGCCAAGGCTTTTACGTATGGGTTTTGCCGGTGATGGAATGTGTAAGCGTGGCTGTGGTGCGTTGGCGACTTTCATGCATATACTGTGGGAGTGCCCGAAGGTGGAGCGATTCTGGCGTGGTGTGCATGAGGTTCAACGAATGGTTACGCGTGTCGCGCTGCTGCCTGAAGCGAGGAGATGCTTGCTGAATGTCTGGGAACCAAATGACTACTCGGTCCCGCAGGCGCGGTGGGTGACTCTGGGATACATGATAGCCAAGCGTGATATTGCCCAATTGTGGGGATCCCAGAGGCCCCCTGCGGTGTCGGCCTGGAAAGAGCATATGGATTGGTGTATGTTTCGTGAAAAGGTGGTGTATGTGGCGAGGGGTAAGCCTGGGGCGTGGATGAAACTCTGGGGCCCCTGGAACGCCTACCGCGGGGGTATTTGTGAGCCGCCGCTGCTACCGGCGGCCTCGCCGGCTCCGTCTCCCTAGATGGCGCCCCTCCCTTGGCCGCGGGCGCGCGGTCCCCCAGTCCCTGATCTACTCCCGTCCCCCTCTTCAGAATTTTGCTGCTGGTTTGGATCCCCCACTTATGGAGCACGTGTTGTCACTTTGGATCGAGGGTTGCCTTGCGGTTGTGGTTTGTTTACGTTGTTTTGCGTTAAGAAAATGGAACCGTACTGTGGGCATGGAGCTGTGAGGCCTGCACCATTGATCACTCCTGTCTTTCTACTGTGCACCGCTGAGAAAGCTTTTTGCTGTATGTATGTAATATGCTTTTGGTGCTCTAGCGGCCGGCCGTGTGGTTGTAGGCCCATACCTGTAACTTCTATAAACTGCAATAAACGGTTTCAAAAAAAAAAAAAAAAAAAAAAAAACAAAAGGAGCATAGCAGGGCTATGCTTCAGGAGAGGGACAAACACGAGAGAAAGGCAAGCCACTGAATAGCAAATGAGCGACACTAAAGCCAACTAATGGTAACCAAAGGCAGGCTAGAAGCCCACTACAGGTTTAGGATAGGTCTTTCAGCTTATGCTGTCTGGCAGGTGAGACGAAACAATCTATGTGACCTGCATAACCAGGGTTAAATAACACAAAACAAGCCTAGCTTGTTATGAGTCAGTTCTATTTGACTAATTTCGTCACATCTGCTCAAAGGAACACAAAGCACATGTTAAATTTGCCACACAGAGTACACGGAAATCTATATGGTGATGCCTGATCAAAAAATACTATTCACAAATTAAACATCCCACAGCAAAAGCCCCAAACTCCAAGGAAAGCCTCTGGCATTAACCTGCAACAAAGATGCCTTTAAATCTTGTTTTTATCTTGTCCAATTTGCATTGTGTTCAAAGGCAGAAGTCAGTTTACTTTTCCTTCTCTGACTTCAGAGTTCCAGGATTTTGTAAAGTGATCTGTCTGACCTGCTCTCCGAAGTATGAAATGAAAGGCTGTAGCGTATCAGGTTTTTCCTAACACACATTTAAATATCTAATAAGTCAACTGTACAAACATTTCAAAATAAATTTCAGTAGTTGTGAAAACCCATTTTTTTACTTCTGTGTGATGAAAAAATATTTCAATAGGATAAAAAACAAATCAGAACACTACTAGGTGATGTGCAAATGATAAATATGTTTTCTGAAACCCAATGTTCACAGATTATTGTTAATACACTATATAGTTGTATCAGTAAAGCTGCAGGGTAGTGGGAACTGTTTTGACCCTTTCTTGGAAATCCATGCACTTAAAAGTTTAAAGATACATTTGACATCCTATAGTTTTCCAGAGTCAGAGATTTTAAGAACAACTCCGAGTCAACAAGCACAAACTTAAAAAAAAAAAAAGTCTTACCAATATAAATTATACAGAAGTGTTTATAGCGTCACATGGAGACTATCCAGACATGAATAGCAAATGGTATAACTATATAGTATGGATTTTGAGGGTCATCAGTCTCAACAGGGCTACAATAGATATTCTTAAGAAGCATATCTCCTCCTCAGTTTTATTGCAGACCAAATGTAATTAAGAACAGCAAAACAAATTGTAGAAGTATTTAAGCATTTTAAAAAGATCAGCTCCTCTTGGTGCGATGTAAAGTGCTTGTGCTTTAAAATTGGTTGTAAGAAGTGTCTTCTCGTGCTGCTATTTAAAGTGCAAAAAAGCATGAAATGTGCTGTTTTTTGAGGTGTGGAATGGTTACATGAGCAACCTGGAAGGTATTCAAACCAGGAGCCATAATTGGTGAAGGCAACTAAATATTGAACTGAATGTAACCTGAGCCTTGTGAGTTAAAACCTGTGTTCTGTTTTGTCCACCCACATTAGACACTGCTCTATCCCAGGCGATGTGGAAATTGGCAAATAGTTAAAAGACTTGATCTTGGGATTCTAATCTCTTCATTAGTCATGAGAAATTGTTCCTTAACTATGGCCGTAGTTTGGGGCCCAATGCTATTTGGACATTAAAAAAGGTTAATCAGACAAGTCAAGGGATAGAGTATCACTAGTCCAAGTTCAGGCAATCACTCAGAATGTCTCTTGCAAAGCCTGCTCGTGGCATACACCAATTTTTAACTCAGAGTAAAAGGGGGGACATTTTAACTTGATCTTCCAAATAGCCCATACCCAATTCGTTTTGGGAGATAAAGCTTGGGCTTGATTTAGGGATGGCCAGTATTCGGCAGAGTAACTTGTTTTCAAAGGCCTGCATTCTAGCTGGTTCTTCATGGCCCCACACGTCAACTCCATATATTCCCACTCCCGGACATTTAGATTAATGTAACTGGACCATCTCTTTAATTGGCTTATGCCCCAATTTTATCGCGAATCTAAAAATATTCACACAAAACTCCCATTTCCTGTATTCTCCAGTTAGCCATTCCGCCCCATGACAAATTTGCTTCGAACAGGATGCCTAAATAATTTAATTGAGAAACCGTAGTAATTGGGGCCTCGCCAATAAAAAAGGATTTTGATTTGGCGTTTTTTGGGCCACAGGTTAAAATAAATGATTTCTGATGATTTAGTTTTAAGCTTAGGTTCATCATAAAACTGTTAAAACCATTTAAAAGTTTCTGGAAATGGATTAAAACCACGTCGTCCGCAATAAAAGAACTGCGACTAGACAAGAGGCGATTCTAGAGGTATCAATGATACATGAACTCAGGACTTTGTCTAAGGAATTAATATAGAATAAAAACAGAAAAGTGTCATTATACAACCCTGCCTGAACTCTCTGACTACCTTTATGGGTTGTGTACAATTGTCTTGTAGCATGTAGCGGACCCTTGGTGGTAGTGTCCCAGTGTAGCCGCCTAATGAGGTTTAACAGTGGTGGGCCCACCCCAGCTGCCTCCATCAGAGACCACATCTTTCCCCTATCCACCAAATACATTTATTAAAATTGAGTGTTTAAACGCAAATTGAGAAACAGTTCTGCCCTGATGGCAATGCTATTAGTAAACTGAGAGGCAAGTCAAGGTATCATGTGCACCCTATATGTGGGCTAGATTCTTACTAAACACGGAGCAAACGTTTTGTCTATTCCATCAAAAAAAAGAGTTTTGTTTGGTACAGCAGAAATGCTGAACTCACATATTTGAAGGTGCACTCATATGAGAATGAAGAAAAGGATGAATAAAATATTTGCCAGTGATCACAAAATTTGAGACCAGTTTAAGGGTCAAGTACATTACAGTTGGGTCGGGTAGATTATTAAAGTTACTCGACCTACAGGTCTATTTGAGGCCTGGTATTAGACTGTTAATGTTTAAAATGTTTTCTTGCTATATAATATATATTTTCTGATCACAAATTCAACAAGATTCATATGTATTTCTGAAGAACTGAATGAAGTTAGTGAAGCAGAAAAACTGCCCAAACCTGAGGAAGGATGATAACCACTCCAATCAGAAAGAAATGTGCTGACTTCCATTGAAGGAAAGACATGAACTCAAATGGTGACCATCTACAGATTATTTTGAGGAGACAGTCCTATCTACCTTTGTAAACTGACCACCAGTGCACACCTGGAGGCAACCTCAGACCTACCAGTGTTAGTCTGATCTGCGTACTATAATATAGGAGAAAGCAACATGGAGGAAAACGATGAGAGTCAAGAGAGCCCATCTTTGAAATTCCTTGGACCCTCAACTATGATCTCTTTCTACCTTACAATCATCCAGAAAGCACATAAGAACGGAAGGGCTCAAACAATGCTCCCTCGCCACTGATATAACGGTGGTCTGAAATGCAGCCCCGAATAATTACCAGTGTTTGAGATAAATTCAAACATTCCACTTCTTTATTACTTTTTAATTTCCTCAGTGTGACGCCCTAAGTGTAACAGGTTTATGCCCAGAGGTGCGTCCAGTGCTGAATGTTCCACAGGGCTCAAGCTGGACCATACTGTCATGGCCCAAATATGCCAAAAATGGCCTGGAATTGCATATGTTCCTGTTCAAAAGATCCTTTCATGGCAGCCCAGGCAAGACTCTTCATATTAGTTATTAGTGCAAGACCAGGACTGATTTATATGTGGCTTTTCATGTCTGGGGTGGCATGGTGGACAAAAAAAAAACAATGATGGACGGAAACGCAGCCCAAAGTAGTTACCAGTGGATGAGATTAATTTAGGAATTCCACCCGTCAACTCCGTTTTCATCAGACTGATCTTCATTGGACAGAGAAACATAAAGAGGCTGTATTGAAGACAAGGACGACTTTAGGATAACCTATATTTCCTTGCTATGAAACAAACAAAATACCTCGTCCCATAGGTACTTATGAAAATCTGCCAGGAGATAAAACCACCCTCAAGGGCAATGAGAGAGTATGGCAGGCGAGGGAGCAAAAAAGTAAGAGGGGCAGATGTGAGATACAAGTGGGTGGAGGGAACAAGGAACACACAGGACAATGGGGCAGAGGACAGAGCACAAACAGAAACCGAACAGAACTTAAAGGAGGAAGCCAGCAGGAGCATAGAGTGATACAGCTGTGAAGTCCCTCATGCATGCCAGTGCAAGCACCGCATTGGAGGCAGAAATGGTTGCTCTTTCACTTTCTTTCTTATTCATGGGTGTATTTATTAAGCAGTAGGCAGTAGCCCTTCCTTTAAAAAATTATACAATAAAACGGCATTGGCTACTCCTTATGTCACCAGGTCTGATTCTTGTCCTTTTGGCATCATTTTACTTATTCAACAGTTTGCCTGTCGTATATTGCCATGTAGCTTAATCGACTTCGCTGATTAACCCCTTTTGGTGCACACAACCACAATATACTACTGCCCCCATTGCTAAACCAGTACTGTTTAGCTGCCTATATGGTTTAGTACTTATTACAGTTATAAGTGCCTATCTCTCCCATACCCTCATCTGTCAAACCACAAGGCACTGTATCCCATAACATGATTACTGCACCTCTGTGGTCATTATGCACAGCATGAAACCACTCCCCAAAGAGCCTCAAAACAAAGACAGCACATTTGCAACCACAAACACACACCCTACACAATGTAGCTTTCCATCCCTTTGGGTAAGCGCTTCATTGTCACATATAGGGGTTGTAAGTGCTATGCAAATGCTTTAGTACAATACGCCCTAGGACTCAACATCACCAGGTGAGACAACAATACTCCGCTCAACTGAGTCAAATTGTGATTGAGTGCTCTCAAGCAAATGGCTGACAGAGCCTAGCCAACAAAACAAGCATTGGCTAAGCCAATAGGTTTTACCTACGATAGACTTTTCGGCATTGTGCGGGCTGCGGTGCAACTTGGCTCGAAGTAAATAAAAACAAAGTGCTATGATGTGGGCAGCGTTGAGCTATTTGGCTTTGTTAATGTTTTTAGGTTTCGCCTGCAATCTATTGTATTCAAAATAAATCTTAAAAGGGCCTAACATCCTGGCCTTACTTTTAATTGGCTAGTGTGTATGCCACTTGTTTTCCTCCTTTTCTACTGGCTGCAGAATACTATTACTATTCTACTATTTCTTGTTGCATCTCTCTCTCTCATCAGCGTTCAGTGGCAAAAGTACTGTTTTATTCTCCCTTTGGGGAACTTTTTTTTATGTTTAAACAGTGCATGTGTTGTGCTTATTGTCCGTGGACAGTGCTTGCGTAGTGCTGATTTTAGTGCTTACTCTGCATTGCGCTTGCGCTGTGCTTATTTTAATGTTTAGCCCGCCAGCTGAGGAGCCGCTGTAGTGCCGTACACCGGGGCTTAAAGAAATGTTGCCTGGACAACACGACATGACCAGCATCAAAGCTCTTGCCGCTGGCCGCTTTTGGGGGAATTTCTTTATGTTTAAACTAGACAGTGATTGCACTGTGCTTATTTTCCCTGCACAGCGCTTGCAGTGTGCCAGTTTTAAAGTTTACTAAGTACATTAATTGCTCTGTGCTTATTTTTAGATTTACTCCTTGTGGTATTCTGTCTTCCTAGATTAGGTCAGCATAGAATCTTATGAATAAATCATGTTATGTCAAACCAGATTCATAAGTATGTCATGGGGTTCTGGGCATGAGAATGTTCTGTAATAAAGTCAGTTGATACTGTTGCCTGCTTGTAGATAGATGGGATTTTATCTTGGAATAAATTTACTTGGAAACAGCCTTCCTGTGTCCTGAGTTTATCCTCCAGGAATGCTTCACTGGCGTAGTCGGCAGGATACAAGAGAAGATCTCAACACAAAGGATTGGTGAGAGATAACCTTTCTTATTAACTCTGGATTGAACTCACCTAACTGGCAAGCTCCTTTTATTATGAACTGCTCCCTGAATTTAAGAACTAAAGTTAACTCGAACTTGCGTAACTGACAAGCTCCTTTTAATTTGACCTATGAGAGCAGCATCAACTATCCTATTTAAAGGGGCTTTCTTGTGCCGTTTTAATATTGGAACCTCTATTATATTGGACTTTGTCTCTGGATTCTCCTTGTCGGGAGATTTTCGTGGCTGTGATATTGCTGATGCGAGCTTGCTCTTCGAGTGATCGAAATAAGTGAACTTTCTAATTTTGGCAACAGTAACCTTTAATGAGAGTTCTTCATTAGTGGTGTTTAAGGAGTTTATTGAAATCTCCTCAAACCGCTAATTTTCCCTAGCACTGGCGCGAGCTTGCACTTTAAAACTCTCCAACTTGATCGAAATCCAGCACGAGTATTGTTAAAAAAACTTCACCTCAACGCTCTGCGCTTTCCTCATTCTTTACAATCTAGAGCGTCCGGAGTCCTGACATTCCTTCTTAGACTTCAAGATTGCTTTGATTCTACATTACGTTCTACGTCCCTCGTCAGCACGTGACCTACGTTTGCGTGGCGGCCATATTGATTTTGGTTGCTTAGTAACAGAGGATACATATCAAATCGCCTGGAGACACATCAGTGTCATATGAATTAAGCCAGCGTGTCTTAAATACGAAGTCTCAGTGATGCGCACACCAGTTTATTGTTGTTTTTCTTACAGCATAGTGTACAGCGCACAGTGACATGCACACTTGAATTTCATCAGCGTGTCCCGCATACGACTTCTCAGTGGCACGCACACTAGTTAGTTGTGGTCTTCAGGAATTCAGCACACCTTCAGTGATATAGTGTACTTGTATTATTAATATTTGTCTCTGATATTATATTTCACTATTGCATGGTTTAGTCTCTTGCCGAGCTGTTCATAATATTTACAATATGCAGAATGTTACAGCAGCTCCTTTCATTTTATCCAGTCCTGGAAATCCTCCTATACAATGGAAAAAATGGAAAGTTGTTTTTGAAAGATATGCAAGGGTTTGTGGTTCTTCGCTTAGCGCTGAAAGAAAATCTTCATTGCTCCTTCATTGTTTAGGTTCAGAAGGACAGGATGTTTTTGACCATTTACCTGACTTATCTCCTACAGAAGCCAGAGACTTGAACGATTATGAATATGCATTAAAAAACTTGATAAACATTATCTGCCCGAGGTCAGCACAATCCTGGAATGATACCAGTTTGCTAAGCGTATGCAGGGAGACGATGAGACTATTGAAGGATATGTGACCCATTTAAGAAAGTTAGCTTCTTCGTGTTAATTTGAGAATCTCACTGATGAACGCATCCGTGATCAATTCATGTTCGGTGCAATATGGAAAGGGTCAGGGAGGAATTGTGGCTGCGAGATGAGCCAACTCTCGTTGAGGTGTTAACAGTGGCAAAGCGTATAGAACATTACCTTAAATGTGTTGCCGTGATAAAAAAGGACTGTGAGAAGGATCTAAAGGTACATGTAATTAAAGACAAGAGCAGAAAAAAATGTTGTAAAGGATAAAAAAAAGAAGATGTTAGAACATGGGTAGAGAGAAAATAGGTGTGGCAAAATGGGGCATCTTGCCAATGATAAAAAGTGTCCAGCACTTAATCAAACTTGCTCGAAATATAAGAGAAAAGGACATTTTACAGAGTTATGTAAAAGACCCAAACCTAAAGTTCAGGAAGTGGAAATTTACAATGGTGATAAGGCTGGATGAAGCTCAGAAGATTTTGATTGTGGTCAGATAGTGATTCAAGTTGAGAATAAATCCAGTAATAAATCCTGCCCTTTTGACGAGATCATGGTTGAAGGGGAAAGCACTAGAGTTCTATTTGACTCTGGTGCTAAAATCACCATCATCTCTAATGAGTTTTATATTAAAAGATAAAGTTTCTTTAATGAAGCCTGACATTATCTCTTTAGCATATGGAGGTGAGCCAATTAAATTACAAGGGTATTTTTTGGGCCTCATAGAATATAAAGACAGGCTAGTCTCTGGAAAAATCTAAGTATCCAAAAGAGGAGACAGCATAATCAGCTGGATACACCAAGGTGATCTGGGTGTGTTTCTTGACCCACATGCTGAACCCTCTATTCGCGTTAGAGAGAGAGTTTACTCTGTAGTGAAAAATAGTGACAATGATTTCACATGCAATCTAAAAGCAGAATTTCCTAGTGTTTTTAGAGAAAATTTAGGATGTCTTAAGGGTTATCGCCATAAAATTAAACTAAAAAAAGGATGCCACACCTGTGTGTTGTAAAGTTCGGAATGTACCTCTCTCTGTTAGAGAAGATATGAAAAAGGAGATTTCTTAAATTGAAAGATGGGGGCATCATTGAAGAAGTTGAGGGCACAGAATGGTTGGCTCCAGTTGTGGCTGCATGAAAACCCAATGGAGATTTACGTCTCTGCATTGATTTGAGATAACTTAACAAATGTGTGGTGGTGGATCGATACCCTTTACCAAATATTACCGAGATGTTGGTTCTACTTGGTGGTGCGAAGGTCTTCAGCACTATCGACCTCACATCTGCTTACCACCAGACTGAACTAGAAGAGACATGTAGAGATTATACATCGTTTATAACTCCTTTAGGCACGTTTAGATTTATGCGAATGCCTTTAGTGTCCGCTTCATCTCTGTTTCAGCGAGTGATGGAAAGTGTGCTTAAAGGTCTGCCTGGTGTATGTGTATATCCGGATGATATATTGGTTTTTGCTGATGATGTAATGGAGCATGATTCAAGGCTGAGATCAGTCTTAAAGAGTCTGTGTGATCACAATCTCACTATTAAAGCGGAGAAATGTTAATTTAGATCAAACTCAATTAATTACTTGGGGCATAATATAACTTGTGAAGGAGTTAAGCCAAAGGCTGATCTGATCAACACCATAAAAATACGTGTTCTCCTTCAAATAAATCTGAACTCATGAAATTCTTAGGCATGATTGAATATTATGCGAAATTTGTGAAGGGTTTTGCTGATGCTACCATGAAAATTAGGTGTTTGTTGGGTGGTCTAATCTTTGTGAAAAGGAATTCATTGCCATCAAAGAAAAGCTCAATGAGGCACCCCCTCTTAGAAGCTTCAACCCTGCAATTAAACCTATTCTCATCACTGATGCCAGTGAAAAGGGGTTGGGAGCTGTATTACAACAACATGGTCCTATGGGAACACAAACCATAATGTTCTTGTCCCGCAGTCTGGGGGATCCTGAAACTCGTTACTTCGTTGTAGAAAGGGAGTCGCTTGCAGTGTTTTGGGCCGTAAAAAAGTTTTTTAAAATTCCTTTGGGGTGTTGACTTTGAGGTACGCACAGACCACAAGCCCTTAGTGGAAATATTTAATAAAAAGGGCTTGGACTTGATCTCTAGTAGAATCACTAAATGGATCATTGGGCTCCAAGAGTATAGTTTTTTGCTCAAATATATTCCTGGAGTTGACAATGGTGTTGCGGATGTGTTGTCACGTCTTGTATCCGATGATTTTTTGCATGTAGATGAATCTGAAGATGATGAATGAGTTTGCGTTGTGGATCATGACATTATTTTGGAGAAAAGGTGGTGTGAGGAATTAGCTTCTTACTCTACTTTATCTGAAGTAATGTCTTTGGTTCAAAGAGGATGAAATAGTAGCAAGGATGGATCTGAGTTCACGAAACCATTTTGGATCATGGGAAATGAGCTGTCTGCAGACAATGCCTTGCCGTTTTATGGTACAAAATTAGTTCCACCCAACAGTCTTAGGAAGGAACTGGTCGACTTAGTTCACTCTTCCCATTCTGGACTCTCTAATAGCAAAGAGAGGTTGCGCATGTCATATTGGTGGCCTGGCATGGATAAGATGGTTGAGCGTGTTATAAGAGACTGTATTCCATGCACTCTAAGTGACAAATCTAAGTGTACTCATGTACAACCTATGGTATTAAGAAAGCGTCCTAGTGGGCCTTGGCAAGATATTGCACTAGATATTGTTGGTCCTATACATACTAAAGGGGCACAAATCTACATATTAGTTGTGATTGACATGTACTCGAGATGGCCTGAAATTTTCTTTTTATCTGTTATTGATTCTAATAATGTGATTCAATGTTTGAAAATTCTATTTGGCAAAGAAGGATTACCTGAATCTATATTAACAGACAATGGGGTACAGTTAATTTCTAAGGAAATGGAAGATTTTCTGTCCTCAAAAGGTATTTTACATAAGACCTGCTCTCTTTATCATCCCGAGGCAAACGGAATGGTTGAGAGATTTAACAAAGTTCTTAAAGAAACTATTGTATTAGCCAAATCTCTTTCTTTAGACTGGAAAAAAGAGGTCATAAAGAAAGTGGAGGAGTATAGACTATCTCCACATGCAACCACTGAAAAGACACCCTTCTTGTTGATCAGAGGTAGAGTACCCAATAAGAATGTTGAACCATCTTGGGTTAACAAATATGAATTAGCAAAAGGCAAAGAGGGGGTGTGTGATGGATCGTTGGTGCAAAGGAAGGAAGAAGAATAAGCCAGGCAGACGAAAAAATATTTTGATCTCAAGAAAGCTGTCAAGAAAACTGAAGTAAAAGTAGGTGATTGGGTGATGGTCAAGCGCCCTGGATTAGTAGGAAGCTCTTTATCTAAATTTATGAAACCTATAAGACTCATTAAAGTTTTCAATAATGCGATCAAAACTCAAGATCATCGACTTTGGAATCTAAATAGAGTTGTAGTAGTTAAAGGCAATCTTGGCAGTAAAGTGAACATTAATTCACCCAATGAAGATCACTCTTCCATTCATCCCACGGTCATTGTTGCTAGGACAACAAAGAATACTCTATGTTCAGCCAGGGTAATTAGACGACCTAGATATCTTTCTGATTTTGTTTAACTGCTAAGTGCACTGTTGAATTTGTGCGTGTTTTAATTTGTTAAGGAAGGGAGATGTGTGGTATTCTGTCTTCCTAGGTTAGGTCAGCATAGAATCTTATGAATACTTCATGTTATGTCAAACCAGAATCATAAGTATGTCATGGGGTTCTGGGCATGAGAATGTTCTGTAATAAAGTCAGTTGATACTGTTGCCTGCTTGTAGATGGATGGGATTTTCTCTTGGAATAAATTTACTTGGAAACAGCATTCCTGTGTCCCTAGTTTATCCTCCAAGAATACTTCACTCCTAGGAGCCGCCGCAGTAGAGTGTGGCTTTAAAGACCACACAGGCATTAAAGCTCTCACCGCTGTCCCCGCCCCTACCATGTATCAGGAAGTGCAGCTTGTGAAATGTAGGGCTCCTTACATTTTTGACATAGCTCTCAAATCGGGTAGGTCGGTGTTTTTGGTTACCGTAAACCTTCTGTGTCCAGCGTTAAAACCAACTTTTAGTTTCTACTTCTGTGTCTGTGGTCTATCCTGGTTTCTTTTGATGGTCACCTAACTTTGTTGTGTCATTTATTGACAGTAACCCTGCACTTCTTGTCTCTCAGGTGCCCCTAACTCTATCCAGTGTCTCCTACTGTCATTTGTCCCCTTTAGTTCTACTTTTGCTAACTACCCTGCCGCCTCTGTCCTCCTTATGACCAACACCCTAACAGTGACCCCCTTGCTGGCTGCTACTTCCTTCTGTGTCTGTTGCTGCTTGCTCTCTCTCTCTCCTCCCTGTGTCCCTTGCTGATTTTCCTTTCGGATTCCTCTTTCCCTTTCCTCACTGTTGGGCCCTCTGTTTGGAATCACGCTTCCAGCTGAGCTCCGAGAAAGCCCAACATTGAAGGATGGGCCTCACCTGCCTACTGCCCCATCTCCAGGCTGCTATACAAAATGGATTAAAGTAAATACAAACAAAGTGCTACAGTGCAGCCAGCAATGACTGCACACTGGTGCTTGGTTTTTATTGACAGTAAGCCATGTTGCACAGTAGCCCATAAAGCAGAGCAAAAAGCCTTAAAGCAGCGCAGGAAGTTTGAAGGTGGCAAGCAATAAGAGGGAGGATGGACAACAAAGAATGTGTAGCTGGTGGGTTAAAGAGAGCAACGGCAGGGATGTTAAAAAAGAACGGACTGTGTGTTAAGAAGATCGGAGGATTGAGACCACAGAGGGTGGGGGAAGTAGGGTGACCCAATGGAGAGCGGAAGGGGAGAAGGGGGACAGTAACACCATGTAGAGCGGGAGGAGGGCAGTGTGAAGGAGAGGGGCTGCAAAGCCATACAGTCTCTAAGACTGCATGTCGAAAAGTTTAAAAAAAAAAAAAAAGGAGTACCTGCTGGAGCCTGTGGCCACAGGAAGTTGTATTTGTATTCCATGGCAGGGACGTAGAATGAAGCACTGGAGGAAGGCAGAAGCGACAAAGAGGCACTGGCCAATAGGAAGCAAGGAAACAAGAGTGACATGGGAGCAACCAATGGTAAGTAGATGGAGGAATCTAAGCCCCTTTTAAGATTTGGTTTTCCTTACAAGAGAATTTGCAAGCACTGTGAAGGCAAAAATCAAAAAGGCAATGCCTGAAGGGGCTAAGGTCCACTGTAAATACAGTGTAGGCAAAAGATTAATTGAGGTTTTAAATGACAACAAGCATTGGCAATGTCAATAGGTACCGCCGATGCAACAGCTATTGGCTTTGCCAATGTGTTTTAGCCATGTTATACACCAACATGGATACTGCTCAGCATGGCTAAAAGTTAGTGTAGAGTGGATTTCCGTGGAGTGGCATACAGTGGAGTGACGTAGAGTGTCATGGAGGGAGTTTTGACTCATTGAGTGGAAGGGCATAGAGTGGAGTAGAGTGGCGTAGAGTGTCAGAGTGGCACAGACTGGCATAGAGTGTCATGGAGTGGCACAGAGTGGAGTAAAGTAATGTCTGTGGCATAGAGGGAGCTGCGTAGAGTGAAGTAGAATGTTGTAGAGAGGAGTAGATTGTCACAGAGTGGAGTGGCATTGAGTTGCGTAGAGGGGATTGCATAGAGCATTGCGGAGTACAGTGGCATATAAAGGAGCAGAGTGTTGTAGAACAGTGGGGCGTAGAGTGGATGGGTCTAAAGTGGAGCAAAGTGTGGAAGAGTTGCATAGAGTGGAGTTAAGTGTCAGAGTGGAGTGGGGTAGAGTGGCCCAGAGTAAAGTGTCACAGAGCGGAGTGGAGGGGCATAGCACTGAGTAGAGTTTAATGGAGTAGAGTGGCAGATTGGGGTATCGTGGAGTGGAACGTTGCAGAGTGGAGTACAGTAGCCTAGAGTGAAGTGGCGTAGAGTGCAGTGATAGAGTAGAGTGTTGCGCAGTGGAGTTGCATAGAGTGGAGCGGTACAGAGTGGAGTAGCGTAGAGTAGATTGTTTCAAAGTAGAGTGAAGTGGCGTGGAGTGGCGAAGGGTAGAGTGGAGCGGGGCAGGGTACCATAAATTGCAGTAGTGTAGAGTGCAGTGGTAAAGAGGTAAGTGGTAGAGAGGGAAGTGGTGCAGAGTAGTGTAGAGTGGATTGGCGTATATTGAAGGGGTATAGAGTGTAGTGGCGCAGAGTGCATTGAGTAGAGTGCGGTAAAGTGGTGCAGCATAGAGTGCAGTGGCGTCCAGAGCAGTAGCATAGAGCAGAGTAAAGTGCAGTTGCATAGAGTATAGTGATGCAGAGTAGAACAGAGGCTAATTGGCTAGTGTGTATGCCACTTGTTTTTCCTCCTTTTCTACTGGCTGCAGAATACTATTATACTATTTCTTGTTGCATCTCTCTCTCTCATCAGCGTTCAGTGGCAAAAGTACTGTTTTATTCTCCCTTTGGGGAACTTTTTTTTATGTTTAAACAGTGCATGTGTTGTGCTTATTGTCCGTGGACAGTGCTTGCGCTGTGCTGATTTTAGTGCTTACCCTGCATAGCGCTTGCGCTGTGCTTATTATAATGTTTAGCCCGCCAGCTGAGGAGCCGCTGTAGTGCCGTACACCGGGGCTTAAAGAAATGTTGCCTGGACAACACGACATGACCAGCATCAAAGCTCTTGCCGCTGGCCGCTTTTGGGGGAATTTCTTTATGTTTAAACTAGACAGTGATTGCACTGTGCTTATTTTCCCTGCACAGCGCTTGCAGTGTGCCAGTTTTAAAGTTTACTAAGTACATTAATTGCTCTGTGCTTATTTTTAGATTTACTCCTTGTGGTATTCTGTCTTCCTAGATTAGGTCAGCATAGAATCTTATGAATAGCTCATGTTATGTCAAACCAGATTCATAAGTATGTCATGGGGTTCTGGGCATGAGAATGTTCTGTAATAAAGTCAGTTGATACTGTTGCCTGCTTGTAGATAGATGGGATTTTCTCTTGGAATAAATTTACTTGGAAACAGCATTCCTGTGTCCCTAGTTTATCCTCCAAGAATACTTCACTCCTAGGAGCCGCCGCAGTAGAGTGTGGCTTTAAAGACCACACAGGCATTAAAGCTCTCACCGCTGGCCCCGCCCCTACCATGTATCAGGAGTGCAGCTTGTGAAATGTAGGGCTCCTTACATTTTTGACATAGCTCTCAAATCGGGTAGGTCGGTGTTTTTGGTTACCGTAAACCTTCTGTGTCCAGCGTTAAAACCAACTTTTAGTTTCTACTTCTGTGTCTGTGGTCTATCCTGGTTTCTTTTGATGGTCACCTAACTTTGTTGTGTCATTTATTGACAGTAACCCTGCACTTCTTGTCTCTCAGGTGCCCCTAACTCTATCCAGTGTCTCCTACTGTCATTTGTCCCCTTTAGTTCTACTTTTGCTAACTACCCTGCCGCCTCTGTCCTCCTTATGACCAACACCCTAACAGTGACCCCCTTGCTGGCTGCTACTTCCTTCTGTGTCTGTTGCTGCTTGCACTCTCTCTCTCCTCCCTGTGTCCCTTGCTGATTTTCCTTTCGGATTCCTCTTTCCCTTTCCTCACTGTTGGGCCCTCTGTTTGGAATCACGCTTCCAGCTGAACTCCGAGAAAGCCCAACATTGAAGGATGGGCCTCACCTGCCTACTGCCCCATCTCCAGGCTGCTATACAAAATGGATTAAAGTAAATACAAACAAAGTGCTACAGTGCAGCCAGCAATGACTGCACACTGTTGCTTAGTTTTTATTGACAGTAAGCCATGTTGCACAGTAGCCCATGCAGCAGAGCAAAAAGCCTTAAAGCAGCGCAGGAAGTTTGGAGGTGGCAAGCAATAAGAGGGAGGATGGACAACAAAGAATGTGTAGCTGGTGGGTTAAAGAGAGCAACGGCAGGGATGTTAAAAAAGAACGGACTGTGTGTTAAGAAGATCGGAGGATTGAGACCACAGAGGGTGGGGGAAGTAGGGTGACCCAATGGAGAGCGGAAGGGGAGAAGGGGGACAGTAACACCATGTAGAGCGGGAGGAGGGCAGTGTGAAGGAGAGGGGCTGCAAAGCCATACAGTCTCTGAGACTGCATGTCGAAAAGTTTAAAAAAAAAAAAAAAGGAGTACCTGCTGGAGCCTTTGGCCACAGGAAGTTGTATTTGTATTCCATGGCAGGGACGTAGAATGAAGCACTGGAGGAAGGCAGAAGCGACAAAGAGGCACTGGCCAATAGGAAGCAAGGAAACAAGAGTGACATGGGAGCAACCAATGGTAAGTAGATGGAGGAATCTAAGCCCCTTTTAAGATTTGGTTTTCCTTACAAGAGAATTTGCAAGCACTGTGAAGGCAAAAATCAAAAAGGCAATGCCTGAAGGGGCTAAGGTCCACTGTAAATACAGTGTAGGCAAAAGATTAATTGAGGTTTTAAATGACAACAAGCATTGGCAATGTCAATAGGTCCCGCCGATGCAACAGCTATTGGCTTTGCCAATGTGTTTTAGCCATGTTATACACCAACGTGGATACTGCTCAGCATGGCTAAAAGTTAGTGTAGAGTGGATTTCCGTGGAGTGGCATACAGTGGAGTGACGTAGAGTGTCATGGAGGGAGTTTTGACTCATTGAGTGGAAGGGCATAGAGTGGAGTAGAGTGGCGTAGAGTGTCAGAGTGGCACAGACTGGCATAGAGTGTCATGGAGTGGCACAGAGTGGAGTAAAGTAATGTCTGTGGCATAGAGGGAGCTGCGTAGAGTGAAGTAGAATGTTGTAGAGAGGAGTAGATTGTCACAGAGTGGAGTGGCATTGAGTTGCGTAGAGGGGATTGCATAGAGCATCGCGGAGTACAGTGGCATATAAAGGAGCAGAGTGTTGTAGAACAGTGGGGCGCAGAGTGGATGGGTCTAAAGTGGAGCAAAGTGTGGAAGAGTTGCATAGAGTGGAGTTAAGTGTCAGAGTGGAGTGGGGTAGAGTGGCCCAGAGTAAAGTGTCACAGAGCGGAGTGGAGGGGCATAGCACTGAGTAGAGTTTAATGGAGTAGAGTGTCAGATTGGGGTATCGTGGAGGGGAACGTTGCAGAGTGGAGTACAGTAGCCTAGAGTGAAGTGGCGTAGAGTGCAGTGATAGAGTAGAGTGTTGCGCAGTGGAGTTGCATAGAGTGGAGCGGTACAGAGTGGAGTAGCGTAGAGTAGATTGTTTCAAAGTAGAGTGAAGTGGCGTGGAGTGGCGAAGGGTAGAGTGGAGCGGGGCAGGGTACCATAAATTGCAGTAGTGTAGAGTGCAGTGGTAAAGAGGTAAGTGGTAGAGAGGGAAGTGGTGCAGAGTAGTGTAGAGTGGATTGGCGTATATTGAAGGGGTATAGAGTGTAGTGGCGCAGAGTGCATTGAGTAGAGTGCGGTAAAGTGGTGCAGCATAGAGTGCAGTGGCGTCCAGAGCAGTAGCATAGAGCAGAGTAAAGTGCAGTTGCATAGAGTATAGTGATGCAGAGTAGAACAGAGTGGTGTAGAGTGCAGTGACGTAGCGTGCGATGGTGTAGAGAAGAGTGCAGTGGCGTAGAGTATTGCAGAGTAGAGTGCAGTGAAGACTGGCATAGAGTGCAGTGTTAGAGTGCACTGGTTTTGAGTAAAGTGGTGTAAAGTGGAGTAATGTGGAGTGGTGCAGAGTAGATTTGCGTAAAGTGGAGTGGTGCAGCATAGTTTGCAGTGGTGTAGAGTACAGAGGCATAAAGTGGAGTGGCGCAGAGTGGATGGTTTCAGAGTGAGGTGGTGTAGAATGGAGTGGTGCAGGGTAGAGTGGAGTAGCATAGAGTGTCATACAGTGCATTGTGCAACCTTCCTCAAGCACTCTCCTTGTACCCAGCATGACTGTCAAGTAAATCCTATCACTTTTGTTGCAGCAACCCGCCCTCCAGGTGCTACGATCCTTTATCCTGACCCTTCCACTAGGGACTACTGTGATAGTCGGGGACTTTAATACGTCCGCTGACACCTCCACTGCCCAGCACCCAAGCTGGCACACCCAATCGGCAGGTTTATCCACTTGGGCTGACTCAATGGGTCTGCACAACGCGTGGCTTCAGGCACCCTGCAGCGCAGGCCTACACACACCAATCTGCAGCTCGCAACAATGACTCGTTGATCGACCAGCTATGGTTGCAGGCTGCAGACCTCCTTTCTCTCCAATCTATTTGCTTCCTTCCGTGCAGTATTTCTGACCACGCACCTTTGTTGATGGAATGGGGTGCCCGCCGCCAAACCTGCAGCCCCGTTTGGAGATTCAGTGCCAGGCATCTGAAAGCTCCTGAGTGCGTAACATTCATAGAGGAGGAATTGGAAACCTTCTTACAGCTCAATGAGGGCTCAGTATCTTCTGCGACCACACTATGGGCATCGAGCAAGCCATCCTTGAGAGGCCTCCTGAAGGGTTAAGTACGGCAGTGTAAGTCCTGCCAGCAATCATGGATAGCTGACCTTGATAGTGAGATACTTGAACTGAAAGCATGCTTGCGTCGCTTCAGCACAGAGGAGACTTGTCGCTTCCTGGCACGCGTTGAGCTAGGGGAGACCTCCCTAGAGGAGGCAAAACACTGCTGGAGGGCCACAACCCAAGTACTCTACGAATCGGCCGATAAATCTGGAAAATTGTTATATTGGCAGGCAACCCACTGTATATCCAACAGAGTGGTGCCTGCGATCTGAGACTCAACCGGTGGCATTCGGGAGGAACTGCCCAAAATCGTCCAGACCTTTGCATCGTTTTATCAAACTCTCTACACTCGGTGCCCACCACCCTTGCCAGTGATAGAAAATCCCATTCTCCAAGGCATCCCGGTGACCTCCGTTCCAACATCTTTGTCCCTTGAATTAGACCTGCCATTGACACTGGAGGAGATAAGACTCTGCTATAGTGGAAAACCCCGGGCTCCGATGGGTACCCCATTGAGTCTAACACAAGTTCTGTGATATCTTAACTTCCCATCTCTTACATTTTTACACCGCTGCGATACAGCAGGGGTCCTTTCCGACGGACCTAGACTGTGCCACTTTCGTAGTCCTTACCAAGGAAGGTCTTCCCCCAAATCAGTGCTCCTCCTATCACCCCATCTCACTTATAAACGCAGACATTAAGATGTACGCCAAGACTTTGGTAGCCTGATTGACCAGCACTCTTCCACACCTTATTCACCACGACCAGTGTGGGTTTATGCCAGGTAGGAGTACCCACAACTGTATTTGCAGAGTACAGGCAGCTCTCTCCCAGACGAAGGCTCTAGATGGCACACTTGCCCTCCTGCTAATCAGTTTTTCTAAGGTCTTTGACACAGTCTGCTGGGACTTTCTAGATGCGTTCCTCTGGTGGGCGGGCCTGGGAGCTGTATTCTGCAAGATGGTCTGCCTTCTTAATAAAGACCATGTGGCCTAGGTCCATGTGAATGGTATCCTGTCTGCTCCCTTTCCTATCAAACGGGATACGCGCTAACACTGCCCTTTCCCCTTTACTATTCACTCTTGCTGTAGAGCTTCTGGCGCATCTCATACACTGAGACACACAGATGTGCAGCTGGAAGCGGGAGGGACGCATTCGAGGACCACATAGCATTTTATGCTGATGACATTCTTCGGCTCCTCAGCGATTTTCAGACTTCCGGACCAAAATGATTTGAGATCCTACATCTTTATGGCAAAGACTCAGGCCTCCAAATCAACGCAAACAAATCCAACTTGGTGGTGGTGAGGTGGGATGCTGGATTGCGACACTAATGCACCAATATCCATATCCGGCAAAATTCCTTCATACGTTTAGGAATCCACGGGTCTCATCTGCCAGACTTTGCATGGACCCTCAACTTTCAATGCTTGACCCTGGCCTTGACCAGGACTTTGGTCGATGGAACAATCTACCCCTTTATATAATGGGGTGCACTGCGCTCTTCAAAGTGTTATGCCTTCCCCGTTACCTATATGTCTTAGCAATTTTTCCCTATCCCCTTGTTCGTAGGTGGTTTCACTCGATCTTTGTATGTCCTGGCAAACGTCATAAAGTTGGCTTTCACTTAGGATGCAAATAGCCCTTTGACGGGGGCCTCGGACTGTCCAATGACTACAACTATTACCTAGTGGCGCACTTGGTGCCCAACAATGACTGGTCCAATGGGGGCTGGGATGACCCCATCTACCAAGTGGAGCTTCACCTACTGGGGTTTAAGGGACTTCTTAACCTTTTATATGGGACATGGTTACCCTCAAATCGCCACCATGCACCTGAGTATTGCTTGTCTACTGGAGGACAGCCTTGCATCTTATATGGTGGGACTGCCGCCTGACTGGGATGACGCCTCTGTGGCGAGGTACATGGCTCCAACATCTTTCCACCCTTGAGGGGTCCACTCACTGGGATCATATAGCCATCTCATATCTAGGAGACGTGTACAAAGGAGAAAATGTAGTGCCCTTCAGGATCACTATGCACTAACCAATTCACAGTTCTTCCGCTTTCTTTAATTGCAGCATGCACTGCAATCACACATTCCCCAGACGCTCCACTTCTTAAATACATCACTTACTGAATACATCCCACTCGAAGCCAAGGTTTTCCTAGGGCACTTGGGAAAGGGAGCCATCCCTACGATGTATCGATCCCTGTATATCCATGCCCTGACGGCTTTCATCTGCTCAGATAGAAATGGGTGGGTGATCTTGACGAAGACAACTGGAGGGAGGCCTGCCTTGTGACCCTGGAACTGGCAATCTCATCTAGTATGCGTATGATTCAAGTAAAATATCTCTATGCGACAAATGGGAGACTTGTACAGAGACTCCGCGCTATTACCCTTCGAAGACCTGCAGATTACATATGACATCCCTGGGGCTCACTTCCTGAAGCATAGGGCCTTGACTCGCAAGATTAGGGCACAATGGTTGGGGGGGGCGGGGGCACGGAGCCGCGAGCACTGGCAGGGTGCAGATATGTGGTGCTCTCAGCGGGAAGAATTAAAATGGTGTCCTGCCTATACAAGGCCATACAGACGGATGCACGGCGGCCATTAGAGCGCCTGAAATTACAATGGGAAGAAGACCTTGGTAAACAAATACCAGAGAGGGACTGGGAAAAAATTCTAGAACACACACAAAGGCGTCCAAGAACACACGTTTTAAATGAATTAACTATTATGTACTGCACAGAGCATATCTAACGCCAGCCCGCATTAGGAGGTACTTTGGGGCGGAATCAGCGGCCTGCCCGAGATGCGGAGAGAGGGAGATTGATTGTAAGAATTCACGAATGTTATCAGGTCATCCGTCTTCTTTGTCAGGGACGTATCCAACATGAAGCAATGTCTGTAGTAATAAAGATTACATGCCAATAAAATATGGTTAAAAAAAAAAAAAGTATCTCCATGCGACCTCTCTCTCTCCCCCTCCACCTACACCGAATTTTACCTGAGGCCCAGCCACTTGTAGGCAATGCGCGCTTCCCGCCACTGATTTCTTCTGTATGGTATGGGACTGCCCGACACCGCATTCCTTTTGGGATGGGGTGTGTCCGGAGCTTTCGGCTGTCCTTGGGTGCCCCCATGAATTGACCCCGCGTACTGCCCTAATGGGGCTGATGGAGGAACTGGGAGACACCCGTGCCAAACGAATTCCCATTGGGTAGCCTGTCTTGTGGCCAAGAGAGGAGTGGACCACGCATGGACGCAAGCAACACCCCTCTCAATCCAATTCTGGCGGGGGGGTAGATTGTTGTGCGCAATAGGAAACTATTTACACTGACCATGACTGCCCTCATAAAAATGGAAAGGTGTGGGGGAAATGGTGTTCCTTTTACAGTTTATCAATTTAACATACTTGGTTATGACATGCTTTTGGTATATTTGGTATATTTCTCAATGGACAGCTCTTAATACTTCTAATGTGGAATGTACTTGCTGTATAATAATAATAAATTTAGATTAAAAAATAAAAAATCATCTCACATTAAACTCAAAGAAAAGTAACCACTGTCCCTGGAAGACAACCTGACATTTGGCCTCTGTCTCTGAATGCACAGCAAATGTGACGAGAACAAGATTTAAAGGCCTGTTTACAGAAAGGAACACTCGTGAAAGAGTACAAAAAACACCTGTAAACAGGATATGTTCCACAGAAGGGACAAACTGGGCAGCGTAAAACAAATAAAGCCAGAAAGCAAGCAAATGTGAGTTACAAACAACAAAGCCAACGGTAAGCAATGGGCGGAATGCATTCACAGGGAAGCTTTCCAAATATCCCCAAGACGTCTTTAGCAAACCAGACAGTTGAGCTGTCAAGCAGGCTTGGACCTAAAAACGGACTTCAAAGCAATCCCAAAGAGCCACATCTATCAGTGATACTTAAAGCACATTATGGTATTTGTTTTTGTTTTACTCTTGGATTATGGCTTCAAGTTCTTTAGGATTTGCATAAAATCAGAAAAGACATACAATGACTCCTTAATACTGATCACTTGAAAACGATGTCAGTACTTGGAAACTTCAAATGACAATTCAGATATAAAAATCGTGCCTCAAAAAAGCTACCACCTCATCCACAGCCCTAACAAGTCGGCGCTTCGCTACATTCGGACGCCCTGCTTTCCTCTACAGTAAACGGCTTGAATTGCCCGTATGCCATCATTACCATTTCTGAAGGAACTCCGGCACCGGACTAGCACACTCAGCAGCAAACGGCGGCTCGCGGGATATTTCCGAATGTTGTGTTCCCCCTCCAATCAGAAGTATTGTACGCGTGACGTCACACGTTCAGCAGTGACGCAAGTGCGTTAAAAAGTAAACAGGAGAGACGGTGACCAGACCAATAGTTTAGACGGTTCAGGATGGTAGAGGGTTAATGGAGATGTCCGTGCTGGTGCTGAATGCTCCTATGTGATCTGGCGGAGGCAGGAGAGGGTGTGTTTACCATAGTGGCTTGGTTGGAGGCGGGCGAGGTTGATCGGAGTGTTTTTTCTTCAGACGTTCCGGAATGGTTCGCCGGAAGCGGATAACATTTGAGTAGGAAGCTGGGTTTTCTGCTCCTTCCTAATCAGTTTCAGAAATACGCTGGTTTTCACCATACTAGTAAACTTTTCAAAACCAAAATGAGGTTGTTAGTTGTCTAATCATCAGTGGTCACGGGCGTTCAGGCAGCTAGGACAGAGGAGCGGGTGGTGGGAAGAATTCCCCAATGTTTTTAAGTCCCGCCTAGGCAGCTCGTGCTGTCTCTCGAGACATACTGCATCTAGTGTATGGGCCTTCACTTTTGATTAGTTCCTTCATGCGCTTTTCAAAAATCCTTTTGTTTAATTGGTCAATAGCTTACATTTGTCCCTCGTCTGTTGTTAATTTCCTACTCATGTTCCCTGCTCCTAGCTCTTATGATTTTTATTTACCTGGTGTTGTGTTGCCTTTCGCGCCTACCTCCCCGCTGCATGCCATTCAAGTTGTAAATTCCCATCTCCCCTCCTGTTGTCCATGTTGACCACCTTCTGACTCCTGGGCAGCTCGATAACAGAGGCAACATCATGGCACACACTCCCATGCTTTACCGTGAAGCCCGTCCATGCCTGAGGCAAGCTGAACAATGGAGCCGACATCGCCGTTAGCACTCCCTGCCCCTAGAGCGAATGGTAAGGTTTTATTGCAGAAGCTGCCGGACTGCGAAGCTCACAGATATAAAGTTCCGGTTTCACTTGTGTGCCAGTGCCAAGCTATTCTACAACTTGCCTCCTCCCGTTGCTCAACCACTAGAAATCCACTTCACACGTTTCAGCTCGTAATGTGGTAGAAACACAGTGCATTTGAGCTTCTTGTTATTCCAGGTCGAGAATGGAAGGCAAATAGATTGCAGCAGATGACAAAACACAGGGACATTTTGAGAGTGAGTTAACATAGCACTTAATAGTGTATGTGAGCGTGCTTCATAGCACTTTAGCTAAGCCTTCTTATATCTATTACCCGCACTCCATATGTTCAGTTCTGTTTGTGCTCCTTTTGTTTACCACCCCACTCCCTCTATTTGCTTTTTTCCCTTCTATTTGACATAGCGCAAGCTCCTCCCGAAGGTATCGCAGCACTTTTCACAAACACAAGTTGCATTACAGAGGGTTACGCATATAAGATGTCTGGCACTCCTTTGGAACCCACAATTGTAATGCATTTGAATTATGTTTTCCAAAGCAGCACCTACCGTTTCGATAAAACTTTGTGTCTTGTCTTCTGAAGAAAATGCCAAATGCTGAGACTATGGACGGTTGAAATATGTTATTAGCCCGGAAAGGAGAATCCTGGCTGAAGCTGCAGGGAAAGGAATGCTGGTGAATTTGCAGTTGTTTCTATCTCCTGAGGTAAATGGCTAACTTAGAGGGTTGTTTTTAAGAGAGCATCGAACAGCTTGCTGTGTGATCTTAGTCAAATATGCAAGGCATCCACATTTTGTGCCTTTGGGGTGGTCATGTTATCATATAAATGGATATCCTTAATATCTGACTTGCTGTAGGTGACCTTTAGAAGTTGTGTCGGGTACAGTGCAATCTTAGTGCCTTATCATGTATTCTCAAGGATGCAGGATTTGTGCAGAGAGCAGTCTCCACCATTCTGGCTTTGGGTGATTTCGCTTTTGAATCTCCAAAGGCACCAGCCTTTCTGTGGCAGCCTTCTTACAATAGCTTTTCACTTCTGATAGGTGTGACCATCTGCCTCTTTCTTTCTGTGGTAACTCTTTCAATAAATACCTTCCCTCCTCTGGTAGGTGGCACCTTTTGCCTCTTGATGTTACTCCATACTACCCATGAACATGATAACAAGGAGCCCCTTCAATGCTCCAGTTACATGTCCTGACATCAGTTTTACAGTTTTTTTTTTTTACACCCAAAGACACATATCTGGAGCTTAGCTCCTACCTATTTGTGTTTTTGTCACCAAAAAGCCAAAGCTATCCACACAGCTCCACTCCACACAATTTAACTCCACACATTTCCAATCCACACCACATAATTCGACACCAAACCACATAATTCAACTCAACAACACACCACATACATCCAATCCACACCACATAATTCCTCATCATGCCACAAAATTCAACAGCACACCACTTAATTAAGTCCACTACATACCAGTCAAGCATACAAACTACCATTCCACATAATTATACTCCATAACTCACGTCCCACTCCACATATTTCCAGTACACTCAATACTACATAATTACTATTCACATATTTCCACTACACAAATCCACTCTACCCCACACAATTCCACAACTAACTAATGTAATCCAACCAAAAAAATTCCACTACACACCACATACATACTCCTTAACACATAGATAAAAGACAATGCCATTTACAATGCCAATAGCTCTAACTCAAACGTGAGACTGATTGCATTTCCAATGCTTTTTGTTTTAAGATGTAGGGAATGGTGAATTCTAAAGCCTACTGGGTCAGAAACAATAATGTTTAAAAGCACTCAATAGGGAACTTTATGGACATTTTTTCTGGGAAATGGTTAGTTTGAAATCACGTTATGCTGTAGCTCTTAGTGTAAAGTGTACGACTTCAAGACTATTTTTCAGTACAAATGCAATTACAACATTCTTCTAATTCAAAGTGTCTGCAACATTAGTCAGAACTGGATATTGCTGAAAGACGACTGATAGAGCAAAGAACGCCATTCAAGAAGTATTTTGCAAATGTGCAATTTAACACGCACTGGACTGGTGACAAAAGGCAGAACGTAACATAAGTATAATTTAAAGATAGGTTGGCAGGGAGAGTGGGAATTGGGGGTTTCTACCATTTGCTAATTACAATTAAACAGTGTTTTAAAGCATACTAGACTAATGTGTTCTCTCTTTTTCATACATTCCCTTATATTTTCATCAGCTCATGCCATGCAGTGACATTGTAAATAAAACCGTTGGTACTCATGTAACTGTTGTCAGTGGTTGTGCCAAGATTTTATAGGGTTTTACCTGTAGTACTTGGAAGACGTTATTTGGGGGACACGTAACTACTTTAATACAGCATGTGAAGTGGCACCAGCGCTAAAGTGTGGCCTGCAGAACCTTAATTAGAAACGGTTTTGGTACTACTTGTCTAGGGACGACATTGGTGCTGGTTTACCGCTTTCATTAAGGCCCTATGTTGCCCTCCTGCAAGTCCAACAAAGCAGCAATTACTTCTAACTTCCTTCAGCCCAGATCCTTTTTTCCTTTCTCCTACCTTCAATTGCTTCTGTATCCTAGTACTCCTGTGCCTCCATCTCCTTACAACCACTTACATCAGAGCCTTCCAAACTATGTGTCTGCTGCTGTGTCGTGGTCTATGCATCATGCGGGCGGTACTGCGCATGTCACTGATGCATTACCTGTTCCTGTGGAAGAGGAGGAGTCTCCTGTGGCAGGCAGCGAGCCATATCGGAGCATCGTTGCTACTCACTGCCATTCTCCTGCAGGCCGGTTGAAGCAGTGGTGGTAAGTAAAGACTGTGGCGTCTCCAGCTGGCCGCTCCTGCAGAGCAGCACTTGCTGCACTGCCCCCGCAGTCCCGTTCAACCTACCAGCAGCACCATTAGCATCGCCAGCAACGTGGGGTGTCACCATCCAGCACTTGCTGCTGCTGCCCTCCTACAGACCCATGGAAGCATCTGGCAGCGATGATGACTAAAGACTGCGGTGGCTCCTGCAGTGGTCGCTGCCTCCCCGCAGACGCGTTCAAGCTTCCCACAGGGGGAGCCGACTGCACCCAAAAAAATCAAAACAAGGGCTTGGGAAGTGAAGTCAGAGAAGAAAAAGAGCGGTATAAACAAAGGAGTGTGACGGAGGTATGGCCTATAATTGGTAAAAGGAAGAGAAGCGCAACATAAGCAGGAAGAGCAAATTTAGACGGGTGAAATAAACAGAAGAGGGAGAAAAAAGAGAAACAAAAGAAATACAACTGAGAGGAGAGAGAAACAAGAGGGGTAGAAACGGAAATGGTAGAAACAAAAGCAGAGAAACATGACTAGAGAAAGCGCAGCATAAATAACACGAGCGAGTGAACTAGCCGGAGAACCAAAGGCACGCATGAAAAATAAAAGTTATATGTGTAGAGGTGGGGAAACCTTCTTATAGGCTGCTGCTAATTGGGAATTAACCCTAGCATTTCAAAGATTAAGTCTCTGAATGGTCCAATGTTTACCCCACGAGACAGAATAGCCATTTTTGGACTGGTCCAAGCCTTGACACTTGCGGAGGCCCTTGAGAGAACTCACCCCAGGGAGCAAGACAAGGCAAACAAAAACACAACATGGATAAGTTTATAATTAAGAAGTGAAAAGCTGGTGAAGATGACGTTTGTAGCAGCTATTGAGGAAAGCATGCAAGAATCAACTGAACAGTCTGTATCAGTAGGTAAGAAATATAAAGGAAAAATCTCTAATCCTCATTTATACAACAAAGCTTATATGAAACTGGGGGTCACTTTTTTTCTGGTAATGAAAACAATCATTGTCCCCAGTGTTTTGTTTGTGAGGATATACTTGCAAATGAAAGTATGGTACCAAATACATTTAAATGACATTTTACCTCAAAACACAGCCATTTGTCAGAAAAACCAGTAGAATACTTTAGTGAGCTTTCAAATTCTATAAACAAGCAGTCTAGATAATTCACAGAGAGAATAAAGACACCAGGGAAAGCTCAAAAGGCAAGTAACTTGCTTGCTCAAATAATTTCCAAAAACAAGGAACCACACACTATTGCCAAAACCGCCATAAAGGAATCTTGCTGTGCTATTGTTCGAACAATTTTTGGCCCAGAATTTGAGATAGAAGTTAATAAAATCCCTTTGGCAGAATACACAATTGGATGATGTATTCAAAACATGTCTGATAACATTAAGCTTCAAATGAAGGATATTTTTCAAGACAATAATATGATATTTAGATTGCAATCAGACAAATCAACAGATGTCTGGGGTTAGCTCAATCATTGGTTTTTATACGTTTCATTCATACTGACAGAATTATTGAGCAATTCTTGTGTTGCATAGAAATTCCAATGAGAACTAGAGGTAAGGATATATTTAAAACTTCATGAAAGAAAATTATTTGCAATGTATAAATTGTGTCGGAATATGCGCGCACCCTCAATAGGGGGCTCAAAAGGTTTATAGCTTTAGTGAAGAAAGAGAATGAAAATATTATAATTACTCATTGCTTTTTACATCGCAGAGCACCAGTCGCGCACACCATTGGAAATGAATTAAGAAAATTATGGACAAAGTGGTTCAAATGGTCAATTACATTCAAAGCAGACCTCTTAAATCAAGGTTATTTGCTAATATTTGTGAACAAATGGGTGCAAGGTTTAAAAAGCTTCTACTGCACACAGACGTTGGTTGGCTCTCAAGAGGTCGCATGCTTTGTCGTGTATACGAATTGCGGGAAATTATTCTTAAGCTTTTTGAGGAAAATCAGCAACACGAATTCTGCGATCTAATTCAAAACAAACTGTTGCACAAAATTGGCATATCTTGCTGACATATTTGGACATTTGAGTAAAATTAACACCAGTTTGCAAGGAAAGGTAAAAATATCTTAACAGCGGTATATAAAAGTTGTGCTATGACAGACAAAATAGCAATTTGGAAAAGGAAAGTGCAAGAAGGCAATTTTTAAATGTTTTCCAAAACTGCTAAGTGTGAGCTGAAATGTGATATCAGCCCGATGATTGTTGACCATTTAACATTGCACGGAGAGAAGATTCATCATTACTTCCCAAATGTTGAAATCCAACACTATGATTGGAACAGTAATCCATTTCTTTCAACTGCAACTGGGAACTTTTCACTTATTGAAGAAGAAGAATTAGCTGAAATAAAAAATGATCGAAGTCTGTTAATGATGTATAAAGAGTGTGACAAACAGCTTTTGGATTCGTGTTTAAAAAATGCATTCAAGCATAGGAAAATAAGCGTTAAAAATTCTCCTGCAGTTTTCTAGTACATACATTTGTGAAGTATCCTTTTCAATGATGACAAACTTAAAGACATTGAAATGTGGAAGCTTGAAAATGCTTGATGACGAAATGCGAGTGTCTTTATCTAATATTCCACTGAATATTGAGCAGCTGTGTTCATCCTATCAACCTCATACAGCTCATTAAAATAGTAAGTGTTGGTTTTATTCAATTTTATTTCTTGCACATATTTACATTTTGTTACTCATAAATGACAACAGTTTTGGAAATGTGTGTGTGTAATTATCTTTCAAATCATATATTTTTAAAAGTATAAATGCAAGGTTTTCGTGATATATATTGAGACCCCATACATTTTGTTATTAAAATTTCTATGACATAAATGTATTTGTCCATATCTCTTATATGCGGTTAGTTTAACCTTCGGTTTGCGAGAAAAAACGAATAACCGTGTCGCGAAATGATGCATGTCTAAAAAGTGTGTTGCCAACATGAAAAGTTTGGAAAGCTCTGACTTACATGATTAGCTTAATGGTGCTGATCAAGGCTGATCTCAGCCTGCACCAAGTGCCAGTCAGCAACAACTTGAAGTCTGAAGAGTATAGCCACCTGACCCTACCACCAGTGCTCATCCTGAACTAGCACACTGTGAGAATGGCCACTTCTGCCCCCCTCCTTCATCCAATTATTGCCGTTCTAGTGTATAGTCCTTCAAAACAGGGCTATTTTGGGCTCAGTCACTCCGTGCACATGACCAGTCTACTACAATTCCCATATAAATGCGAGTGAACAAGAACTACTTGCAGGTGTTGAATGTTTGTGCCATTTGGACTGTCTCCTTGATAAATTGATTGACTCTGAGGATGGTACAGAGAGGACTTGATGTGCTCAATCCCATTCATCTTCACGAAACTCATCATCTCGTGGGATACAAACTGGAGCCTGTTATCACTAACTGTATGGGGAAACTTCCAGACAGAAGATTTGCTTGCAGGAATCAATTACCCTTGGGCTACAACTTTTACCTTTGTCTATTTGCTGATAGAATCCACCAGTACAACAGATTAACACATGTCTAGTACCAGGGTATTCATTTTTCCATTAAAGTTTGTTCCAGACTATTATAGTCTGTTGTCAGCACTGTTTCACATAGCACATCTTCTAACATAAATGTCAACCTCTCCGATTGATAGCCACCAATAGGCCATTCTTATTTTTTTCTTGTTTCCCCTTAGGCCCACATGACCATGTGGACTAAAGTAATCAAACGCCCTCCCAAGGAACTTGGTCCAAGCAATAAATCATCAGGCAACATGGCTTTGCACTCAATTGTAAGTTTCTGAGTCACCTTCAGGAAGAGTTGCAAATTTCCATTCAACACGTTTTTACGAGGCCATCCTCTCACAATGTGTGGTTTTGCTCTCCTTTGTATTGCATCGGTTTCCATAGCATGTAATCACTTTTTTTTTTTATATATATATATTTTTTTTTTTAAATAATAGAATACAAAATAGCAGTTGGACATGCAGTTTTCCCCACAGTATAGAACAATACAGTACATGATGTTAAGGTCAATTCCTCAAGAACATACTCTTGCAACTTTACATCTCTTATATCAACACCCCGTGTATCCATTCCAGGGTATCCCGCCCTCAGTCCGAGTCCGAGGTTTCATCGGTAATCACTTATTTTTGGTAGCTGCTCCTACTGCATCATCACTATCTGACATCCACGCCACTGTCAAATTCTCCACCTTCCACTCGTTTTCTTCTGTCTATTCTTCACACCGGACACGTGATAAGTAATCAGCAGGTACATTCAATCAACTGGAGATATGTTCAGTTTTATATTGCTACTTTTGAAGCTTGTAGTCTAACTCAGCTACCCTCAGGGGCATTTTTATCGGAAACTGTATCCTTGCATTTGCTCACTATTGGCTTATTGTTAATATAACCCCAACAAGAAGCTTTTGCATTTGTTCTTGTCCCAAATGCAAGCAGTCAACAATAAAATACATAGTTTCTGCCCCCCTTCTTTCATGAGAGTCAAAGGCAATGATGCAGTTTTCTTTGACCGTGTTCTGACCAAGTACCGCCCCCAAGTCCAATTTGACTTGCATCTTACATCTACTTCATGGGAAGTTAACATCTTCTTTAATCATCTTTCGCATACCTTCTTACTTTTTTCAGCATAGTTTTTTTTATAAATTTTCAATGCAACTCACGTCTCACGTATTCCCAAAAAAGACTCTCAGTGCTCCTTGGTTGCTGGAGGGGGTGATTCTGATATAGCTGATACTAAGGAGGGTTTAGGTTGTGCCCCATTCTCTCTAATAAACATGATGCAAATATACAACATTAGATTTAAAATAGTAACAATTTTATTTTTGTAACATTGAACTACTGTCTTGCATTTTTTGGAGAACCTTTTAAAAAAAATTAAATGGCTCATTCTGGTGTCTCACTATAAATCAGTTCATCGCCCTGAAAATGCATTCCATTATAATGCCTATTCATCACATGCTAGAAAACTGAAAGTGCAAGACTGAGACCAAACGGCATTCTAAAAAAAAACTGAGAATTTGGTGAGACAGAGTATGTGGCAGCCATTATTGCCTGCACCTGTACCTACCCTCACTGCTGCCTTGTGTGGCTTGGGCTCCAGTATCCACTGGCATTCCTGAGGGGGACAGCCTATGGAGCCCTACTCGTACGTCTCTCTGCCTCTGGAGGTCTAGTGCAATGTCAAGTAGCCAGGCAATCCCTGATAGACATGCACATCCCTCAGGAGGCTGCAGTGTTCCCAGTCAAGAAGGAAGCATAACAACGACTGCAGTGACCAGCAGCTACAGGTGATTGAGGGAAGCTGTGGGTGAAGGATTATGTGTTTGTGAAAGAGTGAGAGTATGTGTATGAATGTGTGTACGATGTGACTATCTCTTTGCACAAGTTGTGAGTATCCAAGCATCTCATGACCTTTTTTGGCTACTGGTAGTGACCCTGTCATCTGATGGGCAGCCCTGGACTAAGGTGAGAATCAGTACGATAAGTGAGGAATCCAACAGAAGGAAGTATATGCTGAATCTTGACTCAATGTTATTGCATTTCTTTTAATCATGCCTCATCTCTAAAATGATTCACATCAAATCGTCAGTGTACTGTTCAAAATACATCTTTATTAGTTCCTTGCATTTAAAAGTACAGCCAGTCAACGTGTGTTTCAAGGGACGAACCCTCCTCCTCAGGGCTGTAAGTAATATAAATGAATACAAAAAAAATAGAAACACAAAGCAATATAATTAAAATCATACACAAAAGCAAATAGACTTATTTCAACATAATACCACACAAGATACATCTAATCAAGAAAAAGAGGATGCGATCAATTAAAAAAATATAGCCCGAAAAAAAGTGTAAAAATTAGTTACAGGTATTAGAAAGAAGAGTCCAAAAACGTTTTAAATGAAAATTGAAATATAAGAACAGGGAATATAGAAAAGGAAAAAATAAGGAAGGAAAGGACCAGAAAAAGTACAATAGTGTGATGCCTACATAAAAAATTATTTCCAAATCCATCAGTTGTATTATCCTCTTTCACATCATTATATTAAAGTACTTACATAATTTAACACACTGCTAATTATATCAATCACTTTTAAGTAAGTTTATTGTCAATTAAATTAGTATCAGTTCACTTTAATATTTACAATAGTTACAAATATCTTGTAAATTCTTTTCAATAGTTCATGATTACATAAGATAGTGCTAATCCCAAAAATTGGAATACCAATTTTTTCTACCCGAAGCTCAACATATAAATGTATACCTGATCATTTATACAAAACGTTTTTGGCTCATAGGTTTCCATTTTGCAGACGCTTTCATGAACGTATTACATTTCTCATTGCCCCATTCTAGTATCTGTAAGATTAAGAAAAACTCCTACAATATCATTAGTAAACAAAATACGCCTAACACAAATTCCCAATAAGAGCTTTTTATATATATAAAAAATATTTTGGGTGAAAGATTGACTTTTTTCTTTAACATCAAACATAGATCCCTACTGTCTGTATGATCATATCCAAGCAGTCAGAACTATTATCCTTGCTATAGCTAACCTTATTTAAATTGTTTTTATATATATTTTCAATGGTTTAGCTTCATTTAATCTTTCATAAAAATAATTATATATGGCAGAAACAACATCTATATAATAATGAACTTCAAGTATTGTGTCCATAATGCACAATCGGCAAAAGAAAATCTGTTCCTCTCTAATATTAAATCTTGGTTAGCATTAACCAGGTTATTGATAACCTATCCCAGCCGTCAAAGTCCATGCCCCCACTATATTCGAAAATCATATCTTGATTGGAAAATTGCACCATGGTATTGTCTTGCTATTGTTACTAAAATTGCCTCGAGATTAACCAATGTTTGGGCATACACTTATTCAAAAAAATGAAAAAAACAATCCAATTTCTTTGAGAACTCATACACTGAAGATATGATGTGAATCATTTTAGAGATGAAACTCGATTGTAGGAAAAACAATAATATAGAGTCAAGATTTACAATATGCCTGATACCTCCTCCTGTGGATTTAACTTAAGCCCAATCAGTGGGGCTAGTTTGAGGTGAAGGCACTGGGCCACATAACCCTAACCCCATAGATTCTTGGCTTTTTTCATAAGTGAGGAATCCAAGGTTTAAGATGGGCATTCCTGGCAAATGGAGGCCACCATTTATGCCTGGTACCTTGTGTCCACCCTTGGCACACGATTGAGATCTCTGACATGAGTCATTCTTTAGGTAAAGTTGGCATACCTGGCCCAAGAGGTGCATCTATGGCATTTGATGGCCAAATCTGCCATAAAGTGGCCACCCAAAGCATAACATGAACTCTCCTCATATCTGATGCCACCTCCAGTGCAAACTCTTTGCACATACAATTTTGACTGCCATTCAAAAGAACATTAAATGCCCACATGAGGTTTGCAAATCCTTAGTAACATACAAAACATGCAAAGTTATTACATTTTTGCAAAAGCATGGAGAAATGTGTACAAGCTCAAAACAGATTAATTCAAGCTATAAGGACTAAAAGACATCCCAGAAGGCAATACAATCACAAACACTACTTTTACTCTTCAGTGAGCTGAGATGCATGACAGCTGACAGTGAGAAATAAGCATTGGGAAAGTCAACAGAACTCACCTTTAGGACACATTGGCTTTGCCAGCACTTTTTTGTGAGGATGTTAGTAAAGAAAACAAACATTGGCAACAGTAGGTCTGACCTGTTCATATTGAAAGGGAATTGACTTGCTAATTTATATAGGTAGTTGATTCAGTCACCCTTTCCTCAATTAGTGCACGCCATACATTTATAAATGCATTGGCTAATTTTTAGGTTTACATATCCACACACACACACAGAGAAATTCATGTATAAATGAACCATAAACCCTGAATCCTCACAGTCAGCTCCCAACAGTCAAACATAATAAAGACATTTCAAAGTAATGACATATATTCATCCTTTAGTGGGCCAGTTCAGAAAATGTCCAAGATGGAGTGAGTAAGACTTAGATGGAAGAAGTACATTGTTGAAATGAGCTAAGCATCACTTCTGCTGCTGTCTGAGCTGGAGATAAGTTAAGAATCTAGTTTGCTATGACCGAAGCCATCGTCACACAGGAAACTCCAATGAGTGTGGGAGGGATGGGCAGAAATAGAAGCTAGGAGGCTTGATATGCTTCTCAATTTTTGCGTGTTTATTAATGGATTTGCTTTCACATCTGAACTATTTAACTACTTTTTCTAGGGACTTCTGGTTTTCTATGCTTGATCACTCCTTTTGCTGTTCTTTCTTTCAGCTCACTCTTCTCTAGGCAGCGATCCCAAGGAGTATCAAAATGAGGGGGAAAAGGGCTGTAAGTACTTGTGGTTCTCATATGTTTGAGTTGGAGTTGGGATAGCATCCTTCACCACACCCAGCGTGAATTGAGAGGAAAAAAAATTAGCATCCACACACTCTCTGGTATTAGGGGTAGGTGAGAGGTGTAAGCGTCAGAGGAAGGGTAAATCTTCTCTTTCCTCCACTCTCGCGCAGCTTTAAAAAAAAAAGAAACAAATAGTGGTGGATATCTCCACGTAAGGACTGAAACCACTTTGAGGCCAGCACTAGACTAACAGAACAATAAAAAATAAATATGCATCTGGGAAGAGCGTTCCACCTAGGGTTTAAATATCTAACCGATCAGCCCAAATTGGTTTTGTTCATAAGGACTTTTTTATTCGCCTTTTCTTAATCTTCAACCCATTTCCTGGACTCTTATCCCAATGTCTGTAGTGCAGTATCCCAGTAAAGATCAAGGAAGAAAGGAAATACACCAAATAAAAGTACCTTCATTCTACAACATAAATCATCCCTTTTGGTCAGGACTTCCACCAATTATGTAGCTCAATGCGGTATAAAACAAAAACAGCAGCTTTTCAGCGTCTCCCCACCCCACTTCCTACAGTGCTCTGAGGCTTCCCGGTTTTAAAAGTCCCGTTCGGCTTTACCTACTTTTGGGTCACTCACCGCCAGTGCCGCATTTCTCCTGAGTTGCAGTGGCAATTGTGCATCTCATGGGGGAATCGACCAGTCCTCGCTCCAGTCCTTGGGCATCTCTTCTCCGTCCTCAATGCCATCCTCTGGTTCTCTGCCTCCTGCGTTCGGCGTTTATCGTGGGCTTCCCTTCGTGGCGTCCATCAGCTCCTTCCTGCTCCTCCTCTCCACTTCAGCTTTCCCCTCCTCTCCGGATGTGACAACCTTATTTCCCTCCTGAGGGGTCCCTCCCTGGTAGGTTTCTCTCTGGTGTGTTCCTCCTTTCTGTACGGGAGAGGCCAGGAGGAATAGTTTAACCCATCCTTCTCTCTTCTTTTCCAGGTCCGCGATTGTCTTGGCGTCTCCACATAGGAGAATGGGTGCGCCCGTGGTAAGTAGCAAGATTCGGGGGTCTCGGGGGCGGCCTCCCCCCACATACCCCTTCCCTAACTTTCTTGCCTGCAAGAAACGATTCCAGGGGGTATCTAGAGAGCTAGTCAGCGTTAGTTTGTTCTTTTCCTTTTCTATGGTGGGTAGTGAATTGAAAGGGCTGTAGGGTTAATAACCAACGCAAGATCCTGTTGTTATGTCCTTTGTTCCGAGAGAGCCACACTAGTGGGGCATGATCGGTATACAGAGTGAACTCCCGAACCTTCGAGGTAATACCTCAGGGATTCGACGGCCCATTTGATTGCCAAGGCCTCCTTCTCCACTACAGCGTAATGTTTCTCTCAGAGAAAAAGTTTACAGCTGATATATATTATAGTTTTTGTCCTGCCTATGGGAATCTGTCTGGGATAATACGGCTCCTAAGCCATATCAAGAAGCATCAGTTTGTAGTGTGAATGGTTTGGTATAATTGGGACTGAGGAGTACAGGCCTGGTCCTAAGGGATTGTTTTAGATGATGAAAGGCCTGTAAGGCCCTGCAGAGGGTTGTTTAAGCTCTTTTTCCGTTTTTGCATCCTTTCTTTGGAGATCAATTAAAGGGGACACTATTTGGGAAAACGAGGGCATAAACCGCCTATAATATCCCAATATACCCAAAAAGGCCTGCAGGTCCTTTTTTGTATGGGGAAAGGGCAGATTAGATATGGCTGCTACTTTCTCATCTTGTGGTTTAATATACCCCTCACCCAAGAGGTATCCTAGGTATTTCACTGATCGGGCAGCTAAACGACTTTTGGCTGGGGTTATGGTTAGACCTCCTTACTCTAATGCCTGGATTACTGTTTTAACCTCTTCAATGCCCCGCCCTTTCCCCGCCCTGTGCCGGGCGTTGCATTAGCGGGCGGGGTTCATGACGAGATAGTCTCATCATGGGCACAGCGCAACCGCGCTCCATGACGAGACTATCTCGTCATGGGCACTGAAGGGGTTAAGATGGGTCAAGTTTTGTTTGCATGAATCACTATAGAGGATTATATCATCTATATAGGCTGCGGAAAAGGCTTCACACAGTTTGAGGATCATATTCATAAGCTTTTGAAAGGTGGCAGGTGCTCCATGTAAACTGAAAGGGAGCATAGTAAATTGACATAGCACTCCGGGTGTGGAAAAGGTGTTTTTTTCTTTGTCTTGCTCCCGTAGAGGCACTTGCCAATATATCCATACAAATCTAGTGTGATAATGTACTGGGCTTTTCCCAGCCTCTCAATCATTTCATCCATTTGGGGCAGTGGGTATGCATCACATTGAGATTTTTTTTTACTTCTCTAAAGTCAATGCAAAACCTGATAGAGCCATCAAGTTTTGGTACTATTATGGTAGGCGAACACCATTCACTGTTGGATGGTTCAGTTATCCCCATTTTTAACATTTGCTGTATTTCGTTTTCAATGGTTTTCCGCCAAGACTCAGGTATACGATAAGGGCGCAGTTGTATCTTCCTGGGGTTAAAGAAAATACGCTCTGAAAAGGCAGTAAATGATTATTCAACTCTTGTTGTTGAATAGGCAAGTCAGAATCTATACTTTGTTGATATATGGGGGTGTGATCCTCTACCTTCCCTAATAAGGAGGGTTTAGTCCCGTCCCATTTTTTTAACAAGTTGATATGATAGATTTGAGTATTCTTTTTGTTTTTAGGGTCAAGCTCAAGGCGATATGTTACAGGGGTCACCTTATCAAGGACTTTAAAGGGGCCCTGCCATTGGCCTAACAATTTATGGTCAGAAGTGGGCATCACCAATAAGACTAAGTCCCAATTTCTAGGGTTCGTTCTCTGGTTTTTGTGTCATACTGTCGTTTTAGGGCCTCTTGAACCTGCTCTAGATGGGTTTTAACTATGCTTCGAATTTGATGCAAGTGGGATTTCAAGCTACATACATATTCAGGGAGCGGTTTAGCTCCGTTGGGTTCTTCTTCTCATTCCTTTTTTACCATATCCAACAAGGTACGGGACTGTTTCCCATATAAAAGTACAAAAGGGGAATATCCTCTGCTTTTTTGTTGTTTACAATGGAGGGCAAATAGGGATAAGGGTAGCATGTCTTCCCATTTTCAGGTTTCCAATTCTAACAATTTCTTTAAAGTAGTTGTAAGGGTAGCGTTATATATTTCTACCAACCCATCTGTTTGTGTATGGTAAGCGGCAGTGCGTATTTGTTTTATGTTCAACTGTTGGCAAACCTGTTTCGTTAAGTTGGAGACAAAGGGTGTTCCCATATCAGTTATGATCTCCTTTGGAAACCCTAACCTGAAAAAAATATTAATCATGGCCTGTGGGATCTGAGTGGCATTAGGTTGTCTTAGGGCGACTGCCTCAGGAAATCGGGTTGCATAGTCTGCTAGGACTAGAACATAACAATGGCCACTACGTGATGGAAGAAAAGGTACGATTATGTCCATTCCAACTCTGGAGAATGGTTCTTCTATTATCGGTAGGAATTTTGATGGCACTTTCATTGGAAGGTTCCGACTATTCTTTAGATAGATTGAGCATTCTCTACAATATTTGTGGACCTGGTTATAGATCCCAGGCCAGTAAAACTTTTTCAAGATAGCTTTTCTGTTTTCTCCCCCCCAAACTGTTCCCCAAGTAAACGTCTGTGTGCAAGGAATAGGATTTTTCCCTCGATGGCTGTAGAGCTAATAACTAAGCACGGGCAGAGCTTGCAGAGTTGGACTCTGCGGAATTCCACAGAGTTACCAAAAAACTCAGTGGAATTCCGCGGAGTTCCACATGCAGACGGAGTATTCGGCTAATTAGTATGCAGACCCTCCCATTCATGATACAAGAGCCACAGACACACCTTGTTCCTTCCCACACCCTAAAAAAGGAGGCACAGTCACCCCGCCAGATTCACCAGTCTCTCCGTGCTGCCCAGATCTTGGAACGAAGTAGAGGCCTCTGTGAACCAGTTCACTGATGATCATCATGTGATCATCACACACAGCAAATCAGCAATTGAGGGGGAGAAGCCAGTGATGGAAATAAAAGATGGACACCCCTGATGCGGCCGGACTGGCGGTTATTTCTGATGATTCCGCCGCCATCTTGTGGTTGTAGCTTTTTCTAGTCTGCCCTTCCCCTCTTGCAATTGCTGGTGCGCTTTAAAGAGCATGGCCGATGCTCGGAGCCCACTGCCTGGCCTCTCCCTGCCATGGACCGGTGAGGACCACCTTCACCACTGTATGTTTGACCCAGACAGGTGAAGTGTAGATCTACAGGGGGAGGCCTGGCCTCAGCCGTGTCTGGGAGCAGGGGTCCCGGAAGCCGCAGACTGTCACGAATCCGAAGATGCTGCGGCATCCTCCTACGTCCTTTTGAGGTGACACCTCAGAGGCGGGCATCAGTATCTTCTGTTGCCGAGGAGGTTGTAGGAAGGAGGAAGTAACAGGAATACACAGCTTGGGGGCAGGTAAGGGGGTCAGCTTATCCCCCTGATTTCAGCAGGGGCATTCACGGTCAGGAATGCAGACATTCAGCAATAGGTCTGAGTGAGATGTGTTGTCGTGGCCGGGGGTTAAAGATATACAATGGCATTATTTGCTCTGATGGATGGGCAACATAAAGTGGCTGGTCAATTATCTTTACCCTGAGCGCTACTTACCACATACTACATATTGTGAGGGTATGCTATTTTGCTATATTTTTCTTTTAGCGGTATTGATACACACACACCAAAAATAAAGTTTTGCAAGTTACCTGCATTGAGAGCACAGCAACAAAAATACACCGACTACCACAAAAAGAAATTTGGGATAATAGGACTCCCTCATAAAATATAATATGGTGCTAAATGGGCCCTCGGGGCAAAGCAGCACCGCCCAGACACATTATAAGATAAGCGGTCATTGTTTAAATTACAGAATAGATACATTTCTCACTTTCTACACAAACATGTACAGTTTAATCACATGGCGGGAGCCTGTCTGAAAGGCAAGGTCATTGCGATTGAGGAAGATAGGAAATCCCACTTGCGAGCCAAAAAATACATCCGTCTTTCGCAGCTTCGGACTGCTGCTGCCAACTGAGGTGTCTGTATGCTCCACTCCTCACCCTTTGCTGAATGATTGATTGCAAAGGTACTTGCCGAGACAGTGAAGGCGGTGAAAGTGGACTTTGAGTTATGCAAATCTCGTCACGAGCCCAGCTCGCACAGCTGCCAAGGGCCTAACGTGGATCAGAGACTCACCCATTTAGGATAAGGGCGTCTAGTCAAACAGCAGTTTGAAGATAAGAGTGTTATCTCCTTTGTTATATAAGTATGAATATCAGTCTCGTGCAACTTCAACCAACTGCCTGTCAGTGGGGTTTTTGCCAAAATTCTGTGCTCTAAGCTGTGCACGGAGTGGGCAAAACTCCATGAACTCCACCGGAGGAGTGGAGTCCACGGCATAGGGTTACTAATAACTGAGGTGCGAGGCCTTTTCCCCCTTTTCAATATACTAATCCCTTCTTTAAAAAGAACTGGGGAGCTATTTGACATGGATCTTCAATGGAAGATGCTCTGTTCCAAGCCTCTCAAAGTGTGGGGTCTTCCTTTTGGGCAGCATGAAAGCCTCAATCATGCTCCCAGACATTGGACATGCTGGATCGGCTAAAGCAATCCGGCCCAGTCTTTTTTCTCTTTACTCTTCTCTTCTCTCCTCTACTCTTCCTTGGTTTTCCATGGGGCCATTCCTGCTCTGATAGCTGAGAGAAAGGGGTTGTTTTTCTCCATTCTTCTCCTTCTGTCCAGTTATTCTGTCCATATAGGGATAGTCATTACCCAAAACTAGAGCCTCAGGTAATTTAGGAATTAGTCCTACTTTAAGGGACACCGGATCGACAGACAGCTCATGTTGTACATATACTTCCGTAGTTGGGTATTGTTTATTGTCTCCGTGTAAGCATTGGATGTTTACAACACCTGTAGTGTTTTGTACTCCTCCCAGGACAGCCTGAGTTTACATGATGCTTTGAAGACACCCTATGTCTATTGAACACTTTCGGGGTTCCCCATTAACTGACACTTGTTGGTGATAGAGGGGGATCGTTTATATCCCACTGGTGTACAATAGAAGGATCTTGTTAGTTCCACCTCCATGGGTTCCTCCTTTTGAGGGCACAGACGGATGACATGTCCGAACATACCGCAGTGGAAGCACTGAAGTCCAGGATTAGGTGGAGGTCGTGTCGGCATACGTAGAGGTCCAGGTAATAGAGCTACAGCTTCCATTTTCCTTATGGTAGGGACTCTAGGTGGTTTGGATGCAGCCCCCCCCCCAGGATGTTTCCTCTGGGTCTTTCATCTCCCTTTTTGTGTCTCTTGTGCTCTACTGAAGGCATCAGCAATTTCAACTGCCCTGTCCAGACTAAGCTGTGTGTGTTTACGAACCCATTTTTGGATTGGTGGATGTAATGATGATAGATATTGTTCTAAATACACTTTTCCCATTATTCCTTCCTCTGTTGAGGTTGAGGGTTTCAACCATCGGTCCGCCATGTCTCCTACCCTATAATACAAAGCTCTTAGGGTTTCTTGGGGACCTTCTTGGATTTGTCTAAGCCAAATTCTGTATGTCTCTTCGTCTACTCCCATTCGTTCCAAAATGTTTTCAGATGGTGTCATCCCAAGTGTGTTAGCAGCTTGATATGTGACTTGGAGATTCCCAGAGAGAAGAGGGCCAAGATATTGTCCCCATTTATCTACAGGCAATGCGGCAGCTCTTGCTATTCATTCAAAATTGTAGAAAAAGACATCCGGATCCTCTCCGCTGACATACTTCTGCATGACCACCGAGGGGAGGGTAGTAGGACCCCTCTTGTTACTGAGTGTCTCTGCCAATTTACCAATCATGGTCTCTTGGGCGTGACTTTGTTCCGTGAGGATTTTATGTAAATTTTCTCGGTCCTCCTCAGCTGCTGCTAGGAACTTCTCCATTATCTTGCCCAGCTTCTCCTGGATTTCCCCCATTTTGGGCATAACAGCCTCTATTTCCTCTGATCCCACTTCTGACACCACCCGTGGGAGGGATGGGCGGAAATAGAAACTAGGAAACTTGAAATGCTTCTCAATGTTTGCGTGTTTATTAATGGATTTGCTTTCACATCTGAACTATTTAACTACGTTTTCTGGACTCCTGGTTTTCTATGCTTAATCACTCCATCCCCAGGAGGCTCGAAAAGAAGAAAGAAAGGGTGGTAAGTAACTTGCGTGGGAAAAAATTAGCATTCACACACTCTCTGGTATTAGGGGTAGGTGAGAGGTGTAAGCATCAGGGGAAGGGTAAATCTTCTCTTTCCCCCACTCTCTAGCACAGCTTTCCCAAAAAGAAACAAATAGTGGTGGATATCTCCACGTAAGGACTGAAACCACTTTGAGGCCAGCACTAGACTAACAGAACAATTTAAAAAAAATAGGCATCTGGGAAGAGCGGTCCGCCTATAATAGGGTTTAAATATCGAAACGATCAGCCCAAATTAATTTCGTTCATAAGGCCTTACTATTCGTCCTTTCTTAGTCTTCAAACCATTTCATGAACTTTTATCCCAATGTTTGTAGTACAGTATCCCAGTAAAGATCAAGGAAGAAAGGAAATACACCAAACAAAAGCACCAGCATTTGACAACAAAACTCCATTTTGGTCAGGACTCCCACCAATTATGTAGCTCAGTGCGGTGTAAAACAAAAACAACAGCTTTCAGGGCCCCCCCAACCTGCTCCCTACAGTGATCTGAGGATTACTGGTTTTAAAAGTCCCGTTCGGGTTACCCAGTTTTGGGCCACTCACCGCCAGTACCACAATTCTTGTGAGTTGCGGCAGCAATTGCGCGTCTCATGGGGGAATCCACCAGTCCTCGCTCCGGTCCTCGAGCGTCTCTTCTCTGTCCTCGATGCCTTCCTCTTGATCTCCGCCTCCTGCATTCGGCGTTCCTCTTGGACTTCCCTTTGTGGCGTCCTCTGGCTCCTTCCTGCTCCTCCTCTCGACTCCAGCTTCCCCCTCCTGTACGGATGTGACAACCTTATTTCCTTCCTGTGGGACCCTGATTTGTTTCCGTCAGGGTGGGATCCTGTACGGGAGAGGCCTGGAGGAATCGTTTAACCGTTTCCTTCTCTTTACCAGGTCTGTGATTGTCTCAGCGCCTCCTCACTGGAGAATGGGTCCACCCACTGTAAGTAGCTGAATTCGGGGCTCTCTCCCACAATGACGGAACCACGCATGCCATTCATATGCCCTTAACACTCATGCCTTTACCACACAAACATTTAACTGTCACAAATGGGTCAGAGTGTCAGCAGTATAATACAACAAACCACTAACCTGAGCCGGCCAGCAGGAACGATGTGTGCGTTGACTATCCCCCTTCTTTCCCCTTCCGCTAAGGCTCACCACGGAAGAAAACCTGATTAGTGCGAGGGAGCAGGCGGGAGAAAAAGGGGCGGAAAAGAGGATAACGGCTGGTGTGGTGGTACAGGTGAAACCCTTAGGGATTCCAGGTCAGGGACTTGCTCAAGGAGGTCTCCTGGGCTGGGCACTATGAACAAGAAAACAGGAGGCTAGTAACAAGGCACTATAAATACATGTAATCCTACACACACTAACCCCACTACCTTGAACTCACTGTTTTCTGAGCGTTAGTTCCCACAGTCAGTAGGTAGAGGTATCCAGCCGCTGCGATAGTCAGGATCTTCTTTCTGTATCCAGCCCCAATGAACCTCTACCTTAGGACAACATCAGTATGGGTAGAATTCAAACAAGGAATGCTACTGCATTTTCTTAGTAGTGAGATTGGTAGGAGAGAGGACAAGGGAGGGCACTCCGGCCCCCTACAATCCTGCGTCTTGCCCCTCTCGGTGCTGCTATGTTCACAACTCCGTTTGGGGATGATGCTTCCAAATGCGCTCTACCGCTGTTCCCTCACAGCGGGAGCACCCAAGGACACGAGGAGCTACTGCGCTCCTTCCCAGCAACAGTGTGGGTTACGTGTAGGTGTTGTGAAGCCACGTGTGCCTGCCGGTGTCCACGCGTTTCTTTTCTTCGGCGGCAGTCTCAGGGGAAAAGGTGTTCCAGTTTCTCTGCTTTCCTCGTTGTCGGTGATCGGACGCTCACACGGCGCCCCCAGCTGGTTCTCCTTGCAGGCAAACCCGGAACTGGGCTCAAGATTGTCAAGCGCCTCCTCTAGGAGAAGGCGGTCTTTTATGGAGTCGGTGGATTCGGACATGGACGACGCGAGTCCTTCCGGCTCGCCCCAGGGTTTTCTGGCTAGTGTAGTTTTTGGTCCTTTTCCGGGTGACCGCGATAGAACCCCCTCTCGAGGACTGCCGTCCCGGCTTCCCAGGATGAGCCATATGGAATAGGTCCAATATGTCAGGGCAGTGAAGATTGTGTGCTGGTTCCCATGTCCTGTCCTCCACCCCAAAGCCTTTCCAATCCACTAAATATTGGACCCGTCCTCTTACTATTCGAGAATCCAGTAATTCCTGTACTTCATACTCTTCCTGGCCGTCTACCTCTACGGGACGAGGTCTCTCTGGGAGCCTCATGCTGACAGGGCAGGGTTGTAGCAATGACACATGGAATACAGGATGTATGCGCCAAGCAACGGGTAGGGATAATTTCATGGCCACAGGGTTCACAATTCTTTCTATTCTATAGGGTCCAATGTATCTGGGTTTTAGCTTATCTACCCCATTAAGCTGGAGATTACGCGTAGACAGCCATACTTTGTCTCCCACTTTATACTTGGGTTCCTCCTCCCTCCTTCTGTCTGCGCACTTTTTGTGAGCTGCCTGGGCAGAAGCCAAACTATGTTTGGCATCGATCAACACTGCTCGTAGATGAGCGTGATGTTCCTGGATGCTGGGAAGCCTGGATTGCACGGGCCAGTCAAAAGTAAGCATGTTGGAATGATATCCATATAGGAGAAAAAACGGTGAACAACCCAACGTGGAATGTTCAGCGTTATTATACGCGAATTCTGCCATCCATAGTAGAGGAAACCAATGTATGGGGTTTTGCAACATGAAACAACGCAAGTACTGCTCAAGTGTCTGGTTTAAGCGTTCTGTTTTTCCATCTGTTTGCGGATGGAAGCTCGTAGATGTTCGTGCCTCGATAGAGAGTGACTCACAGAGAGCCGTCCAGAAACGGGAAGTGAATTGTGAATCCCTATCAGTGATTATTATACTAGGGATTCCATGTGCTTTTACGATGTGCTGAAGAAAAACGAGAGCTAGTTCTATGGAGGGGGGGAGTTTTTTCAAAGGGATGAAGTGCCCCATTTTTGTCAAATGATCAACCAGTACCAATACTACGGTATACCCTTCGCATGGGGGCATTTCGACGATAAAATCCATAGAGATAGTGTGCCATGGTTGAGGGGGAATAGGGATGGTTCGTAGTAACCCAGCGGGTTTTTTATGAAGTGCCTTACTTTGAGCGCATACCGAACAGGTCGTCACGTATTCATGGGTGTCTTTTCTCAATGTAGGCCACCAATAGGATCGCTCAAGACACAAGATGGTTTTGTAAATACCTAAATGACCCCCCAGAGGTGAATCGTGCGTCCAGGTTAGCACCCTTTGTTGTAGAAGAGGGTCTGGAATATACAAGGCGTGGGAGTGATACAGAAGACAGTCCTTTTCTTTTCTACTTTCGGGGTGTTCTAATATCCATGCCTGTGCGTCTACTTCTGCCACTGCTACTCTCAGGTCTTCCAAGAAGTCCTGTGGGGCGATCTGTGCGATTGTCTTGACGGATACCGGCTTGTCTGGGAGGATAAAAGGAGGTTCCATCTCTTCCATCCCCGCGTTGCATCCTGGCTCATCAACCCTTGACAGTGCATCTGCCTTCCCATTCTGAGTTCCAGGGCAGTATTTGATAACGAAATCATAATCAGAAAAAAAGAGCGTCCATCTCAGTTGTCTGGGAGTCAGGGCTTTTGCAGTCTTAAGAAATAAGAGATTACGATGGTCCGTGAATATCTTGACCGTGTGGCGGGCTCCCAGAAGGAAATGTCTCCATTCCTCACAAGCTCTTTTAATTGCCAGTAACTCCTTGTCAGTGACAGAATAATTAATCTCACAAGGGGAGATTTTTTGGGAATAATAGGCCACGGGATCGAGCTGTCCTGTTTCGGGATGTCGTTGGGATAGTACCCCTCCTATGGCGTACTGTGATGCATCCGTCTCGACAATAAACGGGAGTTGAGTATCCGGGTGCCGTAAAATAGGAGCTTGTGTAAACCTGTCTTTCAGAGCCTGGAAGGCTTGATCAGCTTCCGTTCCCCACTGAAAGGGTGTGTTTTTTCTCAGTAAACTCGATATGGGGTTTATGATCCTCGAGAAGTCTTTGATGAATCGTCGATAATAATTAGCGAATCCTAGGAATCTCTGTACAGCCTTGACGTTGTGGGGTGCCTTCCACTCCGTGATAGCTTGTACTTTGCCATGATCCATCTGAAAACCCCGGGAGTTGATGATGTAACCTAGAAAGGCGACCTCCTCTGCATGAAACAAACATTTTTCCAGTTTTGCGAACAAGGAATGTTGTTGTAGTCTGTCCAACACCGCCTTTACGTGCAGCACATGGTCTTCTGGAGTGGTGGAATATACCAGAATATCATCGATGTACACCACACAAAATGTTTCCAGGAAGCCTTGGAGTACTTCATCCATAAAATACTGAAAGGCTGCCGGGGCGTTACACAGCCCAAATGGCATCACCAGGTATTCATATAGACCAAATTTGGTTCTAAAGGCTGTTTCCCATTCATCCCCGCTTTTTACTCGTACCAGGTGATAGGCACCTCTTAAGTCAAGTTTAGTAAACCATCGTGCTCCCTTGAGTTGGTCTAACAGTACTGGTATCAACGGCAGTGGGTATCGGTTCTAGACGGTCACTCGGTTGATTGCCCTGAAGTCGATACATGGACGGAGTTCATCGCAGTCCTTCTTCGGTATAAAAGAAAGAGGGGACGAAGCGGGTGATGAAGAGTGCCTAAGGAATCCGGAGGCCAGGTTCTCAGCAAGGTACTTTTGTAAATACTTCGTTTCAGGTTCCGTGAGAGCGTACACCCTACTGCACGGTATTGCGGCTCCTGGAATTAGGTAGATTCGACAATCGTAGGAGTGATGCGGAGGGAGTTGCGTGGCCGTCTTCGTGTCAAACACTTGGAGGTAGTCGCGGTAGACGTCAGGTAAGGTGATGGAACAGCAGAATGCCATGGCATACCCAATATGAGCCTGAAGTGAGGCGCGTCAATAAGATCAAAACGAATGTATTCGTAGTGGTCACTACCGAATTTCATGAGAAGAGGTGGTGTATGATATAGGACCGGTCCAGAGGACAGTGCAGTGCCGTCTACAGCCTTGACTTCCTCTGGGTGTTTCTTCTTTTCTTGTGGGACCCCAATGGTATTGGCATATTTTAGGTCCATGTAATTCCCTGTCGCACCCGAATCCAACATTGCAGGCATGTCCAAGGGGGTATCAGGGTAAATCCAGAGGGTAATCCCTACGTTGAGATGCGCTACAGCAGGTTGAATGGTGTTAGCGACGGCGGGGGAGATCGCTGCTGGTTTCCTACCCGGTCCAGGGATCTCGTCCAGACTCGGGTTTAATAGTTTTCCGACGTCTCTTCCTGGTGCACAGAGGAAACTTGCATCCTTAGGTTGCCAGTTTTCTCAGGGAGTCTTGTTCTTGTTCGGCATTCCTGTATGAAATGCCCGCTCTTACCGCAGTAGAGGCAAAGTTTCATCTTCCGTGTTCTTTCACGTTCTTCGTTAGTTAAGGGTCCCTTGATCCCTCCAATCTGCATAGGTTCGGAGGTGTCAGTAGTTTTATGAGAGTCATCTGGGGGTAGCTTAGGTCGGACGTAAGGAAAGTGGGTTACTCCTCTGGTTCTATCTCCCTTCCGTTCCTGGAGACGATGTTCCAATTGGACCGTGAGTGTGATAAATTCCTCACAGGTTGGAGGGAGTTGCACCACCTGGGAAAGAACGTCTTTTAACTCCCCTCTCAACCCTTGATAAAAAATGGAGGTGCGCTTTTCCTGTGGCCAATCCGTCTCAACCACCAAGCGATTGAAAGTGGTGATGTTAGTAAGGAGATCCTGTGATCCCTGCTTCAGAGTCATTAATTCTCTGTCCAGAGTTAGCATATGTGACTTTCGATCAAACAGCTTCCTCATCTCTATGCAGAAGTCTGAAAATCGATGTAACACTGGGTCATTCCTTTCCATTAGGGGTATGGTCCAACTGGCTGCGTTCCCTCCCATGTAGGACATTGTGAACGCTGTTTTAGCCGCTTCATCCTGGAAAACTGCAGGTTTACAGAGAAAATGCAATCTACATTGATTGAGGAATGTCTCAAACTTCTTCGGATCCCCGTAGAACCTTTCAGGGGGTGCCAGTGGAATACCTGTGTTCTGTAACACATGTACCGTGGGGACGGTTTCAGTGACAGGAGTAGTGCTCTGAGGGGAAAAGGCTCCATTCCCTTTTGACTGGCCAAGTTTTTGCGCAATACCAGGAGGAGGGAGCGTCCATACCTTTATGTAAGCACCCGCACCCCGTGAGTCAGGTCTGCCTTGTCGGGATAAACCCGCTACTTCTCCACGTAGGATACCTAGTTCGTTTTTTAGTTCTCGTTTTCGGAGCGGGAGGCCTGCACCTCCGCCTGAAGAGCTGCAAAGCTCTCCAGAAGGGAAGAGAGGACGACGTTGGTATCCATCATTCGGGCTGGGATGCAATCTTGGGCTTGACAATCTGTCACGAATGGGTCAGAGTGTCAGCAGTATAATACAACAAACCACTAACCTGAGCCGGCCAGCAGGAACGATGTGTGCGTTGACTATCCCCCTTCTTCCCCCTTCCGCTAACGCTCACCGCGGAAGAAAACCTGAGTACTGCGAGGGAGCAGGCGGGAGAAAAAGGGGCGGAAAAGAGGATAACGGCTGGTGTGGTGGTACAGGTGAAACCCTTAGGGATTGCAGGTCAGGGACTTGCTCAAGGAGGTCTCCTGGGCTGGGCACTACGAACAAGAAAACAGGAGGCTAGTAACATGGCACTATAAATACATGTAATCCTACACACACTAACCCCACTACCTTGAACTCACTGTTTTCTGAGCGTTAGTTCCCACAGTCAGTAGGCAGAGGTATCCAGCCGCTGCGATAGTCAGGATCTTCTTTCTGTATCCAGCCCCAATGAACCTCTACCGTAGGACAACATCAGTATGGGTAGAATTCAAACAAGGAATGCTACTGCATTTTCTTAGTAGTGAGATTGGTAGGAGAGAGGACAAGGGAGGGCACTCCGGCCCCCTACAATCCTGCGTCTTGCCCCTCTCGGTGCTGCTATGTTCACAGCTCCGTTTGGGGATGATGCTTCCAAATGCGCTCTACCGCTGTTCCCTCACAGCGGGAGCACCCAAGGACATGAGGAGCTATGGCGCTCCCCCAAATGCGCTCGACCGCTGTTCCCTCACAGCGGGAGCACCCAAGGACACGAGGAGCTACTGCGCTCCTTCCCAGCAACAGTGCGGGTTACCTGTAGGTGCTGTGTAGCCACGGGTGCCTGCCGATGTCAACATGTTTCTTTTCTTCGGCGGCAGTCTCAGGGGAAAAGGTGTTCTGGTTTCTCTGCTTTCCTCGTTGTCGGTGATCGGATGCTCACACGGCGCCCCCAGCTGGTTCTCCTCGCAGGCACACCCGGAACTGGGCTCAAGATTGTCAAGCGCCTCCTCTAGGAGGAGGCGGTCTTTTATGGAGTCGGTGGATTCAGACATGGACGACGCGAGTCCTTCCGGCGCGCCCCAGGGTTTTCTGGGTAGTGTAGTTTTCAGTCCTTTTCCGGGTGACCGCGACATTAACACACATATGGCTTTACCACGTATGCCTTTGCAACAAAAATTTTACTATTTTGCAGGTAAGTCTAAAGCTCATATATATATATCAAAAGAAACATACCCTTAATTTTAGAGAGCAAAATGAGCCACTCCAACCGATGTTATGCAGAAGTATTTTATTCCAGCAAAAAATCCATAACGCATTTCAACCTAAGGAGTCTTGATCACATGATATAGGGAGTGGTTAATTTGAATGCATTTAAGCATAAACAGCAAAGAAAGACTTAGCAGGCATAATACACTTGATAGAACCATCTTCAGAAGTGCATAATCATAACAATGTTTCACACATAAATTAAAACATCAGATTAATGCATTTCATTCTGCATGTAAACTTTCCCATTAAAAAAAATCACAAAGTTTTACAACACCTCTAACATTACGGAACAGGGAACTGATGTAATGTCAACATTATATCATAGTAACCACTTGTATCTAAAATGCTCTGTAGTTCAAAAGGCCACTAAATCCATTCTTTCTAATTTTCAACTTCAGTGTGCTGTTTCTAATACAGTGAGTAAAACCACATACCAAAGATGCACAGTCTTACAAATGTTTGACTACAGGACTGCCCTCTTGCCTGCACTCGTGGGAGGCGTGTGTTCCTCCAAAGATTGGTTGGACATTTGACTGATATAACGCCACAATAAGGATAAGTATATCCCTAGGCAAAAAGAAAAGTATATCCATAGGCGTTTTTGTCTTAATACATATAATTTTTTTATTTTTGATTATTGTTTGTTTATTGTTTCCAGGGAGGGAATTTACATTGCTGTTTTGCCCTGAAGAAAGCCATGGACCCCTAGGGCCGTCTATTGGCTGAAACATGTTGGCAAGTACATTATATCCTTGGGACACCCTTTTTCTGATAATACTACTCCATATTAAAGGGATACTGAGAGTTGTTGGTGGTTTTTTAATCTTTAATCCCCTTGGCCTTTTCTCTTAAGTGCTCCCTGAAACACGGTTGAGCCCACCCTGGCCTTTAGGAGCCAGGGTGAACCCGATGATGAAGCATGACACTACTAGCGTGTGTGAGGGTTATTATAAAAAAGACATACTGCTCCCAATAGTGGTAGTAGCAGTGAACTGAGTTCACCTTTTTGATAGAGAATTGCGCCTCTACCTCTCCTATCTATTTTCGTTAGGGCTGGATACCTTTTTTGATTAAAGATATATTGTTTGGGAGGACGTGTCCTTCCCTGGAGGGTCTGCATGTATTTCTTGCCTGGTGTGTAGACATTACCTCTCAACCCTTGCGTGGCTTCGTCCTGCTTTTGTATACAATATATATATATATATATATATATTCACTGAAAAAACCATAGGTTTCACACATGTTATAGTTAGCTGGACATTTCACTCGTAAAAAAACATTGAAATTCCCCCGTTATAGTTAGTTCAGCTAACTATAACTCGCACAACCGCAATCCAGCAGTGGATTGCGGGCGCGCGAGGTGTAGTTAGTACAACTAACTATATCGGAGGAATTTCAATGGTTTTGTTCGAGTGAAATGTCCAGCTAACTATAACACCCCTAAAACCTATTATTTTTTCAGTGAATATATATATATATATATATATATATATATATATATATATATATATATATATATATATATATGAATATACATTCGTATGTAATGCTGCCTTAGTCAGGAAGACGAAGAACGGACCCAAAATCAGTGCCAATCACGGTAATTTTATTTTAAATGTTCCTGAGCCAGTCCGACATGACGCGTTTCAGCCCCCACTCGGGCCTTGATCACATGATATATATATATATAGATAGATATATATAGATGCCCGAAACGCGTCATGGAGATGAGGAATAAACATCAATAAAAAGAACATTGCCACTAATCTGTCCTGGTGGTCCGTTTTCTGTCAGTTCGCCGGAAGGAAGTGCTGGGAGTTGTTTCGCATGCATATATTATCTACTGGCGGTCGCCAGTAGATAGTTATAGTTAGGACCGAGTTTCCATAGGAAATCTGAAAATTCTATTTTGAATAACTTTGGCGCCGGTTTACGAATCCTCGCGAAATTTTCAAAACTAATGGGGCGCTCCGCTCAGCTCCTACCCTGAAAGTCTCGGGGTGATTCGTCAAGCGGGGGCCGAGAAAAAAGGTGGGTCCCAAAACGCGTTTTCCCCATGCATTTTCCCATAGGACCTTTAGTCGAAGGTACAGCCCGATCGGCTGAAGAGATTTACTTGAAATTTGGCAAAGAGGTAGTCCTCAGGTCAGGGATGTGCCTTTTGCATATATGGTGTCAATCTGTTCAGTAGTTCCTGAGAAAATTGCAGTTAAAAGCACATAAATATCTATAAGCGCGCACCGTGCGCGCACCGTGCCGTGCGCAAGCGTAATTCTGATTGGTGGATTCATGTCAGTCAACATTCGAATCGGTCGAAATCAGGAAGTGTCGGCCGCCATTTTGTGTGTGACAGTGAAACAGAAAGGTGGTGAACGTGAAAAGGGGGCAGGGTAGAGAGTTCCTGACCCCCTAGCCTTTGTCAGGGGGTCCCTGAAGGACCCCGAAGGGTGAAAAAAACTTTTAATTTTTTTTTTTTAAATCGCAGGGTGCGCGCACGGTGCGCCCACCGTGCGCGCACGGTGCACGCAGGGTGGCAAAAAATTCATTAAAAAAATTACAACACAGTATATTAGGAATATAGCTCTTCTTGGAGAAGTGAAGTGAGTTCTGAAAAGAACTGTTGTTTTTTGTCGTGCAGCAAAAAAAAAAAAAAATGCAGCAAAAAAAAAAAAAAAATGAAAAACTGTTCACCAGGAAAAAAAAGGAAAAAAATTAGGGGGTGGAGCATGTGTGCTGCTGTATCTTGTTCTCTATTAGGTTAATGCTGCTCTCACCATAACAGAGAACAGCATTGCACACATTGCACCGTATATGCACCTTCTGGAACAGAGGGTGCATATCCAGAGGTCGAGAAGCAGGTGAAGCTGCGGCTGCAGATGATGTGCTCGGCTGAGCTGCGGCTGCATATGATGTGCTCGGCTGAGCTGCTGGAGGGTTGTCTCTTGCAGTCCGAGCATAAGCCACAGGATGCATTGCTTTAAAGTGCCTTATCATGGAGTAAATACTAAAGGAGTATTTTTTTTTAGGGTCTCCTCTAGATAAGACTACTCCACAAGCAGTGCAGGTGACTTTAGGAGCATTCACCTTCTTCTGACCCTCTGGAAAAGTAAAAAAATGCCAAATAAATGAGTCCTTTTGTTTCCTCAGCCTTGAGGGCACAAAGGTCTCCTCCTCACTCCCTGAAGAAGTGTCCTGTTCTGCCATTTTCAGGTGCAAGAAAAGCAGTTCAGCTCCTTCTCTCAGGAAATAAGAAGTAATAATGAGGGGAGTGGGTGTGGTGTTGGAAGATTCTGGAACTGAAACTACTTTGAACCAATGAAAAGTGTTGTTTCGTAATCACATGACTTGCCGTGCGCGCACCGTGCGCGCACGTTGCGTGCACGGAGCACGTGCGCATGCGCGCATAGAGCACGCGCGCATGCGCGTAAGGAGCACATGCACACAGAGAACGCACTGAGCACGCACGCATGCGCACACGGAGCACGTACGCATGCGCACACGGAGCACGTACGCATGCACACACGGAGCACGCACACATGCGCACACGGAGCACGCATGCATGCGCACACAGAGCACGTACGCATGTGCACACGGAGCACGCATGCGCACACGGAGACGGTGCGCGCACGGTGAAAAACTTTTAAAAAACTGTTTATAAGTTTATGGAAGATATAGGTTTCACACTTAGGAATTAGCATTTAAAAAACCTTGCAAATTCACTGAAAAAACCATAGGTTTCACACATGTTATAGTTAGCATCAGTGATGTCACTGACCATGTCATGAATGATGTCATATGTGACATCATCAGCAGTGGATTGCGGGCGCGCGAGATGTAGTTAGTACAACTAACTATATCGGAGGAATTTCAATGGTTTTGTTCGAGTGAAATGTCCAGCTAACTATAACACCCCTAAAACCTATTGTTTTTTCAGTGAATTTCTAAGGTTTTTTAAATGCTAATTCCTAACTATATCAGGCCTGAAACCCAGGGTTTTTTCAGTGAATTTCGCAGGTTTTTTAAATGCTAATTCCTAACTATATCAGGCCTGAAACCTATGGTTTTTTCAGTGAATTTCAAAGGTTTTGTAAATGACACTTTTTTAATGTATTAATTGTTATACTGATTTTTTTTATACTGATTTACTACATTGTTTAAACTGTTGATTTTTAGATATTTAATTTTTCTAATTACATTATACATTACAATACAAAATATACTTTCTCAGAATGAATTACTTTAGTTTAAATACTTTGCAAATAGGCAATAGACTTTTAAGTACAGTAGTTACACAGTTGTTGCAATGGGCAACACAATTTCAAACACAAAGCAACATTGAGCTCAATGTGAATTTCTAGTCAAATGCAATTAGTTACTTTATGGATTACTTTTCTAACCACAGGACTGGATGCTAGATTCAGTCCTTGGATATCTCCTGTAAACAGTTGAGTAAAAGTGTTTTGGTTACAGTAGTGATTTTTAAGGATTATTATTGTATTATAAAAGTTGACACTTAGACATTTTTTCACATAGAATCACCAATGTTATCCTATGGCAGAAAATTCACGTAGCAAGTAAGTACTGTTATCGTTACTTTTTCTTACTCAGTGGTGGATCCTGGATCCAGCACAGGTGAATCTCCTGTAAACAGTTGAAAGAATGTGTTTAAGTCATACAGACAATTTTTTAGGAATATTTTTAGTTTGTGAAAATAGACACTTAGAAACTTTTCTACTTAAAAGCACACAATGGATTCCTATGAAAGGATATACAAGTTACTGGTAAGTACGCTTAGAATTATTTTTCAGGGTCAGTGCTGGGCTAAAAGATGCAGCCCTGGGTTCTCTCCTGATAACAGGTGAGTAAATCGGAATTCGTAGTTCGGCTGATTTTAAAGGAATATTTGTACGTTTCAAAAATGGACACTTAGAAACTTTTCTGCTGAAAACCACACAATGGATTCCTATGGAAAGAAATACAAGTTACTGGTAAGTACGCTTAGAATGACTTTTCAGGGTCAGTGCTGGTCTAAAAGATGCAGCACTGGGTTCTCTCCAGATAACAGGTGAGTAAATCGGAATTCGTAGTTCGGCTAATATTAGAGGAATATTTGTACGTTTCAAAAATGGACACTTAGAAACCGTTCTGCTGAAAACCACACAATAGATTCCTATGGAAAGAAATACAAGTTGCTGGTAAGTACGCTTAGAATTACTTTTCAGGGTCAGTGCTGGTTTAAAAGATGCAGCACTGGGTTCTCTCCTGATAACAGGTGAGTAAATCGGAATTCGTAGTTCGGCTGATTTTAGAGGAATATTTGTACGTTTCAAAAATGGACACTTAGAAACTTTTCTGCTGAAAACCACACACTGGATTCCTATGGAAAGAAATACAAGTTACTGGTAAGTACGCTTAGAATTACTTTTCAGGGTCAGTGCTGGGCTAAAAGATGCATCCCTGGGTTCTCTCCTGAGAACAGGTCAGTAAATCGGAATTTGTAGTTCGGCTGATTTTAGAGGAATATTTGTACGTTTCAAAAATGGACACTTAGAAACTTTTCTACTGAAAACCACACAATGGATTCCTATGGAAGGAAATACAAGTTACTGGTAAGTACGCTTAGAATTACTTTTCAGGGTCAGTGCTGGTCTAAAAGATGCAGCCCTGGGTTCTCTCCTGATAACAGGTGAGTAAATCGGAATTCGTAGTTTGGCTGATTTTAGAGGAATATTTGTACAATGGTAAAGGAAGGGGGAGGGGCCTGAGGAGACGTGTGCAAACACGCCCTGTAGCGTGTTTTAAGTTGGGGAATTAATTCCTCTTCAATCCTGCGGTCCCCTGGGGGCCAACTAGTCCACCAGGTACCTCCAGTATGCGTCAGGGAGGTACCTGGGTGCGCCCTGGGTGTGGGGAGGGTGCGCGGATCCTCCGAGGCCATAGATATATCTATCTTTTTAACTCTAATTTTCTCAGGACCTACTGAACGGATTTACACCATTTAAGAAAAAGGCACGAGTCTGAACTGAGGACTACCTCTTTGCCAAATTTGGTGTAATTCCGTTCAGCAGTTCGGGCTGTAGCTGCGTCAACAGGTCCTTGTAGTAATATCCTCACGGTAAAGATTCAATCAATCCAAAGACGAGAGATATAGTTGAAGCAGGTAGTTCAATCCAAGAGGGAAACCCACGACTGATCGCAGTAAAATACAATAGGCATCTGAATACTACAATTTACATTCCAGAACCTAGTGATGTCACATAATTGAAATATACACACAGAGCTTTAAAGATACATTACTGCAACAGTGGTACATTCCCAAATCGATTTTATCCACACCCAGTGTGGGAGGGTATGCTCAGACGTGAGTCCCTTGCTCATTGCACCATCAGGATTCAGGCAAGCCCGGCCGATGAAGGCTGTGATGCCAGAAACCGGTCCCCGGAAGCTTGATTCCTTCCCAGTATAAGAATTGGCTTGGTAGTTTGGTTTGCCCTGTTCCCATCATGCACTGGGACAGGTACAGACTAATTTGCATGTAGCCAGGTTCTGAGCTGGGATGGTGCAGTGAGCTAAAAAACGGTGATGGATTAAAACCATGATCTCTTGACTTGGTAAGAGTATTCTGCATCATTCAGAAACTCTGTCCATCACCACCCCCTTTTTCCCAAATCGATTTTATCAACAACCAGTGTGGGAGGGTATGCTCAGACGTGAGTCCCTTGCTCATTGCACCATCAGGATTCAGGCAAGCCGGGCCGATGAAGGCTGTGATGCCAGAAACCGGTCCCCGGAAGGTTGTTTCCTTCCCAGTATAAGAATTGGCTTGGTAGTTTGGTTTGCCCTGTTCCCATCATGCACTGGGACAGGTACAGACTAATTTGCATGTAGCCAGGTTCTGAGCTGGGATGGTGCAGTGAGCTAAAAAACGGTGATGGATTAAAACAATGATCTCTTGACTTGGTAAGAGTATTCTGCATCATTCAGAAACTCTGTCCATCACCACCCCCTTTTTCCCAAATCGATTTTATCCACACTCAGTGTGGGAGGGTATGCTCAGACGTGAGTCCCTTGCTCATTGCACCATCAGGATTCAGGCAAGCCGGGCCGATGAAGGCTGTGATGCCAGAAACCGGTCCCCGGAAGCTTGTTTCCTTCCCAGTATAAGAATTGGCTTGGTAGTTTGGTTTGCCCTGTTCCCATCATGCACTGGGACAGGTACAGACTAATTTGCATGTAGCCAGGTTCTGAGCTGGGATGGTGCAGTGAGCTAAAAAACGGTGATGGATTAAAACCATGATCTCTTGACTTGGTAAGAGTATTCTGCATCATTCAGAAACTCTGTCCATCACCACCCCCTTTTTCCCAAATCGATTTTATCCACACCCAGTGTGGGAGGGTATGCTCAGACGTGAGTCCCTTGCTCATTGCACCATCAGGATTCAGGCAAGCCGGGCCGATGAAGGCTGTGATGCCAGAAACCGGTCCCCGGAAGCTTGTTTCCTTCTCAGTATAAGAATTGGCTTGGTAGTTTGGTTTGCCCTGTTCCCATCATGCACTGGGACAGGTACAGACTAATTTGCATGTAGCCAGGTTCTGAGCTGGGATGGTGCAGTGAGCTAAAAAACGGTGATGGATTAAAACCATGATCTCTTGACTTGGTAAGAGTATTCTGCATCATTCAGAAACTCTGTCCATCACCACCCCCTTTTTCCCAAATCGATTTTATCCACACTCAGTGTGGGAGGGTATGCTCAGACGTGAGTCCCTTGCTCATTGCACCATCAGGATTCAGGCAAGCCGGGCCGATGAAGGCTGTGATGCCAGAAACCGGTCCCCGGAAGCTTGTTTCCTTCCCAGTATAAGAATTGGCTTGGTAGTTTGGTTTGCCCTGTTCCCATCATGCACTGGGACAGGTACAGACTAATTTGCATGTAGCCAGGTTCTGAGCTGGGATGGTGCAGTGAGCTAAAAAACGGTGATGGATTAAAACCATGATCTCTTGACTTGGTAAGAGTATTCTGCATCATTCAGAAACTCTGTCCATCACCACCCCCTTTTTCCCAAATCGATTTTATCCACACTCAGTGTGGGAGTGTATGCTCAGACGTGAGTCCCTTGCTCATTGCACCATCAGGATTCAGGCAAGCCGGGCCGATGAAGGCTGTGATGCCAGAAACCGGTCCCCGGAAGCTTGTTTCCTTCCCAGTATAAGAATTGGCTTGGTAGTTTGGTTTGCCCTGTTCCCATCATGCACTGGGACAGGTACAGACTAATTTGCATGTAGCCAAGTTCTGAGCTGGGATGGTGCAGTGAGCTAAAAAACGGTGATGGATTAAAACCATGATCTCTTGACTTGGTAAGAGTATTCTGCATCATTCAGAAACTCTGTCCATCACCACCCCCTTTTTCCCAAATCGATTTTATCCACACCCAGTGTGGGAGGGTATGCTCAGACGTGAGTCCCTTGCTCATTGCACCATCAGGATTCAGGCAAGCCGGGCCGATGAAGGCTGTGATGCCAGAAACCGGTCCCCGGAAGCTTGTTTCCTTCCCAGTATAAGAATTGGCTTGGTAGTTTGGTTTGCCCTGTTCCCATCATGCACTGGGACAGGTACAGACTAATTTGCATGTAGCCAGGTTCTGAGCTGGGATGGTGCAGTGAGCTAAAAAACGGTGATGGATTAAAACCATGATCTCTTGACTTGGTAAGAGTATTATGCATCATTCAGAAACTCTGTCCATCACCACCCCCTTTTTCCCAAATCGATTTTATCCACACTCAGTGTGGGAGGGTATGCTCAGACGTGAGTCCCTTGCTCATTGCACCATCAGGATTCAGGCAAGCCGGGCCGATGAAGGCTGTGATGCCAGAAACCGGTCCCCGGAAGCTTGTTTCCTTCCCAGTATAAGAATTGGCTTGGTAGTTTGGTTTGCCCTGTTCCCATCATGCACTGGGACAGGTACAGACTAATTTGCATGTAGCCAGGTTCTGAGCTGGGATGGTGCAGTGAGCTAAAAAACAGTGATGGATTAAAACCATGATCTCTTGACTTGGTAAGAGTATTCTGCATCATTCAGAAACTCTGTCCATCACCACCCCCTTTTTCCCAAATCGATTTTATCCACACCCAGTGTGGGAGGGTATGCTCAGACGTGAGTCCCTTGCTCATTGCACCATCAGGATTCAGGCAAGCCGGGCCGATGAAGGCTGTGATGCCAGAAACCGGTCCCCGGAAGCTTGTTTCCTTCCCAGTATAAGAATTGGCTTGGTAGTTTGGTTTGCCCTGTTCCCATCATGCACTGGGACAGGTACAGACTAATTTGCAGATAGCCAGGTTCTGAGCTGGGATGGTGCAGTGAGCTAAAAAACGGTGATGGATTAAAACCATGATCTCTTGACTTGGTAAGAGTATTCTGCATCATTCAGAAACTCTGTCCATCACCACCCCCTTTTTCCCAAATCGATTTTATCCACACTCAGTGTGGGAGGGTATGCTCAGACGTGAGTCCCTTGCTCATTGCACCATCAGTATTCAGGCAAGCCGGGCCGATGAAGGCTGTGATGCCAGAAACCGGTCCCCGGAAGCTTGTTTCCTTCCCAGTATAAGAATTGGCTTGGTACTTTGGTTTGCCCTGTTCCCATCATGCACTGGGACAGGTACAGACTAATTTGCATGTAGCCAGGTTCTGAGCTGGGATGGTGCAGTGAGCTAAAAAACGGTGATGGATTAAAACCATGATCTCTTGACTTGGTAAGAGTATTCTGCATCATTCAGAAACTCTGTCCATCACCACCCCCTTTTTCCCAAATAGATTTCTCCATAAGCCAGGCAGGATTAAGTTTAGAAGAAGACATACGACCCCTTAACAACATGAAAGGTGCAACACCCATTGTGCTATGGGGTGTGATGTTATAATTCCATACTTTCTGAAGTAAAAAGGAAGGAATGTTTAAGCCATTTGAAATAGCAGATTGTACTACTTCCTTGAGTAAGCGATTAGCACGCTCCACAAGGCCATTTGAGGATGGACTGTACAATGGAACAAGAATATGTTTGACATCTAAAGCACTTAAAAATGAGTCTAAGTCACGAGCTGTAAAGTGTGACCCATTATCTGTAACAATCTGTTCAGGAGTGCCTTCAGTAAAAAATAATCGTTGCAAAAAAAAAAAACAGAGTTAGAGTCAGCATTTTTCACAAAAGAAAAATAGATCCATTTAGAAAAATAGTCAACAGCAACAATCAAATATTTCTTCTCTGTATTCGGAGCTGAGAATGGTCCAGAAAAATCCAACCCAATTTTTTTCCAAGCTCCACTAGGCCACTGAACAGGACAAAGAGGCGAGTTTGAAGTCTTCCAATGCTTGTCAGAGCAAAGGCATTGGGGACACTTGTTAACATGTGTTTTAACCTGATTGTCAATTCCAGGCCACCAATAAGTTTGTTTGATCTTATTGATGGTTCCGGTTGTGCCAGGATGGCCTTCATGAGCTAACCTAATGATTGTATCTCTAATACCTCTTGAAGGAACAAATTTATCTTGACGAAGCAAGATATCATTAGAAAATGATAATTCTGGTGCAATTTGAGCAAAAGCTTTTCTTCCAAAGATAAATTACGATCAGAAGGCCAACCGTTAATTAAATATTTTTTTACATTCTGTAAACAACTATCTTCCTCAGAATTACGAATCCAATCATCCTGAGTGATTTTATAATTTTGTATCACATCCTGAATCGAATATACACATTCAAATTCATCTTCCGATTTGAAAGATTCTTGCATATTTGAAAGTGGAATCCGACAAAGACAATCGGCCCGTACATTTTTCCCGCCAGGAATATATTTAATGTCAAAATGATATTCCTGTAATCTTGCTAGGAGTCTAATTAAACATGAAGATGCTCTATTGGAGCAGCTGTCACCCAACATGTATATTAAAGGTTTGTGGTCAGTGTACAACAAAAATTTTGTTCCCCAAATATAAGTTTTAAATTTTTCCACAGACCAAGTGCACGCTAAAGCTTCACGCTCTATTGTGCTGTAATTTATTTCATCTGAAGTCAACGTACGAGATGCAAACACGATAGTGCCTTCACGTCCATCTACAATTTGACTAAGAACAGCCCCAAGACCTTTTGCGCTTGCATCTACTGTAATGATGCTTTGAACCCCATACGTGAATGGTTTAATGGCAGGAGCATTTACAATCAAATCTTTTACAGACATGAAGACATTTTGAGTAGCGATTGACCAATCAAACCTAGCATGTTTCTTTAATATATCTCTAAGGGGTTGTACTATCAAGGCATACCCCTGAACGAAGTGAGCATAGTACTCACTCAAACCTAGAAATGCTCTTAAGGAATCTTTATTAGTAGGGGGTGGAGCATATTTAATGGCATCCAGAAGAGCAGTTTTAGGCTTGATGCCAGATGCTGATAAATTATGACCTAAATAGTCAACATCTTGAGACAGAAATTTGCATTTATGCATATTGACGGTCATGCCATGTGTATGTAAAATGTTCAAAACCTTCTTTAACAGAACATAATGTTGTTCTACACTCTCAGAATGAACAAGGATATCATCTTGAAAAGCTTGAATGCCAGGAGAGTCACCAAACATTTTGTCCATTAATCTTTGAAATATACTAGCCGCAGATGCTAGTCCAAATGGGAGTCTTTTATACATGTAAACTCCAAATGGGGTAACAAATGTAGTGAGTGATTGCGATTCATTCGATAAAGGATTGATGGTATGCTGAACGTAAGTCTATTGTGGAGAAAAATTTACTACCACCTAATTTAGCCAACATATCATGGATTTTAGGAAGTGGATGAGCATCAACAACGATATTGCGATTCAGCACTCTTAAGTCTGCACATAAACGAATTTCGCCAGAATGTTTTCAAGCAACTACAGCGACAGAAATCCATTCTGAAGAATCGACAGGACATATAATATCCTGAGAGCACAACGTGTCAAGGTGTTTCTTAAGATCGTCTCGAACAGAAAGAGGAACAGGACGTACTTTTTGAACCACAGGAGTAACATTATCCTTCAACTTAATTGTGTGTTCAAAATTCTTAACAAGTCCTATATTATCATTGAATACACTTTTGTACTCCTTAAACAATAAGTTTAAAGTGGAATCTTGTGTCGTGTTGTCAGAAATAGACATAACAGGAAAATCACCTAAAACAACAGGATGTCCTGGTTTGAGTAGTATACCTAAACTAGCTTGGTCACGCCACCCCAAAATGTCTCTGCCATTTACAGCTACATAAATTTTAGTGTGAATCATTCGATTTTTTAAGTCAATCGTGTCATTAAAATGACCTAGCATAATGATATCATATCCACCAAATGCTTTAGGATTAACGTCAGTGGACAATAACTTAATGTTAGGCCATAAGTTGTAAAAAGTTTTCTCATCCAAAATAGTAATTGGCGAACCCGAATCAGCCATTACATCAACAGCAACAGGACCAATTAATATACTACAATTAGGTCCTTTAACAGCACTACCCTCCAAAGCGTTGACTTCAACAGATAAAGAGGCCACATTAAGGGCTTCACAAATTTCGTCTTCTGTATATACAAAGGTAACTTTGCTTTTGTCTTTTGGTACTTTGCAAACAGTAAAAAAATGACCAACTTTTTTACAATTATTACATCTTTTCCCTAGAGCTGGGCAATTAGGATTATTGCCAACATGAAATTTTGAGCCGCACCTGTAACAAAAAATATTATTTTTACGGTCAACATATTTCCGATCTTTATAACGAGCATTGACAGCACTAACGTTACATTCATTAGAGTCATTCGAAGCTAAAGACATTACACTACTGGTAGGATTCGTTGCTGAGGCTTCTGCAATAATTTTTTGTGAGGTGACAGAACATTGTATACTTCGTGCAATGACCATGACTTCATCAAGTATAGGATTCTTGCAAGTTAGAATACGTTCTTGGATCTTTTTGTTGTAACAATTGAAAACCAGCTGATCTCGGAGTGCAGTGTCAAGGTAAGGACCATAATCACATTTTGTAGCAAGAACTCTGAGAGTGGCAAGATAATCCTCAATAGATTCCTCTGGTAACTGTCTACGTTTCACAAAAACATGACGCTCCACCATAATAGATGGTTCATCTTTAAATTGTTTCCCAAGACGGGCTAAAGCTTCAGTAAAGACATTCCATGAATCATCTGAGGTCGAATTTTGCACAATTGGTAGACTATCAAAAAGTTGCTGACCTGCATCTCCAAGATGATTAAATAACATCGCTCTCTTTCTGGAAGGAGAATAATCCAAGGCATCTATAGCTTCTAAATAGTTCGTAAAAACTCTGAACCACTTATGCCATAGTGTGGGTGGCTTGCCAGGAACTTTCAAGAAACACGGTGGTGCTAAGATACTATTGTTGGAGTTATCCATATTTAAAAATGAAATATATCCAAAAAAAAACCCAAAAACATTTTTTTTAATATATATATACCACTTTTATTTTAAAGTGCCCCAAACAAAACAAAAAATATCGTTTATATGTAGATCCTTCTTAATTGTAGAGTAAGATCGAATTTGCACAAACCACTATCTCTGGTTGTAAAGATCGTTATGCAGCTTTAAATAGCGCGTATCTGCTATTGCTGTGAAGGTAATCCTTCAAAATGGCTGCCCAAAACGTGCTGACATCATCGCGTTATGAAACGCTTGATGTCATCCGCACGCGTAGAATAGATGCAAGAAGGAGCGCGGGCCAGAGCGGGTGCCGGAATGCTTGCGCGTTTAAAAGAAAGCAGCGCGCGACATTGCACCGGTAAGAAAATTATCGTAGCAAGGCACCAAACCAAGTCCACATAGAGAAACAGTACTTACACAGCCTCGATTAGCATTGAAACTTCAATTTCATTTAAATTTCTCGAATAACTGACGATCTTCCCAAGGTCGGTGGGTCACAATGTCCTCTTCAACAAAAATATGCGTGGTTTCAAATCATCAATCCCATTCAAGCGTCGCCAATTAATGTAGTAATATCCTCACGGTAAAGATTCAATCAATCCAAAGACGAGAGATATAGTTGAAGCAGGTAGTTTAATCCAAGAGGGAAACCCACGACTGATCGCAGTAAAATACAATAGGCATCTGAATACTACAGTTTACATTCCAGAACCTAGTGATGTCACATAATTGAAATATACACACAGAGCCTTAAAGATACATTACTGCAACAGTGGTACATTCTTATATACTACATTACTACAGTCCTATGGGAAAATGCATGGGGAAAACGCGTTTTGGGACCCCCCTTTTTTCTCGGCCCCCGCTTGACGAATCACCGTGAAATTTTCAGAATAGGAGCGGACTGGAGCTGGCCAAAAGTTTGGAAAATTTTGTGAAGATTCATCAATCGGCGCCAACGTTATTCCAAATAGAATGTTGCGGATTTCCTATGGAAAATAGGTCCTAACTATATCTACCTACTGGCGACCGCCAGTAGGTAATACACACATATATATATATATATATATATATATATATATATATATATATATATATATATATATATATATTCACTGAAAAAACCATAGGTTTCACACATGTTATAGTTAGTGGAAATTTTACTGATAAAAAACCAATGAAATTGCCCCGTTATAGTTAGCGCAGGCAACTATAACTCACGCGACCGCAATCCTCTGCTGATGCTAATACTGTATTTAGACACTTATTTGCCCATGTCTTCTTCCATACATTTTTAGCTATACATATATTACAAATATTTTTTTTTCATAAAGACACATATGTCATCAGCAGAGGATTGCGGTCGCGTGAGTTATAGTTGCCTGCGCTAACTATAACGGGGCAATTTCATTGGTTTTTTATCAGTAAAATTTCCACTAACTATAACATGTGTGAAACCTATGGTTTTTTCAGTGAATTTGCAAGGTTTTTTAAATGCTAATTCCTAACTATAACGTGTGTGAAACCTATGGTTTTTTCAGTGAATTAGTACGGTTTTTTAAATGCTAAGTTTTTTTCCCTTATAATAAGCCCTGTACATTTGGTGGTCTACGGCCACCAAAAGCACAGGGGGTGGGGTAAGTGTGGATAGTGTTTTTTTCCCTTGTAATAAGCCCAGCACATTTGGTGGCTTTCGACCATCAAAAGCACAGGGGGTGGGGTAAGTGTGGATAGTGTTTTTTTTATTTTTATTTTTTTACCGTACGCTTACCGTAAGCGTACGGTAAGCGTACCCCGCGAAATTGCCGAAAAAAAAATAAAACCGTTTTTGCACTTGGGGGATGTTTGGGGACTCCCTCAACATGACTATGTGGGAGGGAGTTGTCAAAACAGCCCCTTTACATGTTTTTGGGCTTCCGATTTTAAAAATCTCTCTCAGTGCGAGAGACAAAATGGCGGCCGCCGCTTCCTGGTTTCGGCCGATTCGAATGTTTACTAAGATCTAAGAGCCAATCAGAATCGCGCTCGCGCACGCCACCGTACGCTTACCGTAAGCGTACGGTAAGCGTACCGTAAGCTGGCTCAGATATATATATTGATTTAAAGGCTATTTTCTCAGAATCTACTGAACAGATTTACACCAAACCTACAAAAGGCACTTCCTTGACCTAGGGACTACCTCTCTGCCAAATTTTGAGTAATTCTGTTCAGCCATTCGGGCTGTAGCTCGTTCTAAAGGTCCTATGGAAAAATGCATGGGAAAAACGCGTTTTGGGACCCCCCTTTTATCTCAGCCCCCGCTTGACGAATCCCCCCGAGACTTTCAGGGTAGGAGCGGAGCGTAGCGCCCCACCTATTTTGAGAAATTCGCGAGGATTCGTCGACCGGCGCCAAAGTTATTCAAAATAGAATGTTGAGGTTTTCCTATGGAAACGTGGTCCTAACTATAACTACCTACTGGCTATTGCCAGTAGGTAATATATATATATATATATATATATATATATATATATATATATATATCCCAACAAACAATCTCAGTGAACACCGAGAACGCCATGTCCTTGCCGCTAACGACGGCGATCCGTGGTGAGGGGGTGAGTCTCCAAACACAAATCCACTCGCTGAAAATCTCCTAAGGCATCCGAAGGAAAACCGCAACCACGGACTCTCAAATGCTTTAAAAGCAGTATTTTATATATTCCCTTATCGACCCAACGCCTAAAAACCCTACCCACCCTCAAAAAATACCCTTGCCACCCAAATACCCATACCCACCCTAAAAATCCCCTTGCCACCCAAATACCCCTACCCAACCTAAACCCTAAAAATACCCTTGCCATCAAAATACCCTCGCCCACCCTAAACGCTAAAAATATCCTTGCCACCCAAATACCCCTACCCACCCTAAACTCTAAAAATACCATTGCCACCCTAAACCCTAAAAATACCCTTACACCCAAATATGCCCACACACACTAAACTCAAAAAATTCCTTTGTCACCCAAATAGCCTCACCCACCCTAAAACCTAGAAATACCTTTGCCACACAAATACTCTTACCCTAAAAATGCCTTTGCCACCCAAATACCCCTACCCACCCTATACCCTAAAAATACCTTTGTCACCCAAATACACCATACTCACCCTAAACTCTAAAAATACCTTTGCCACCCAAATGTCCTTACCCACACTAAACCCAAAAATGCCCTTGCCATCCAATTGCCCTAACCTACCCTAAACCCTAAAAATACAATTACACCCAAATACCCGATTCCCACCCTAAACTCTAAAAATTCCCTTGTTGCCCAAATACACTCACCCACCTTAAATCCTAGAAATACCTATGCTACCCCGATACCCTTACCAACACTAAACCCTAAAAATGCCCTTGCAACCCAAATACCCATACCCACCCTAAACCCTAAAAATACCCTTGACACCAAAATACCTTCACCTATCCTAAAGCCTAAAAATACCCTTGCCCCCCAAATACCCTTACCCCTTCTAAACCCTACAAATACCCTTGCCACCCAAATACTCCTACCCACCCTAAACTCTAAAAATACCCTTGCCACCCTAAACCCTAAAAATACTCTTATACCCAAATACCCCTACACACCCTAAACTCTAAAAATTAATTTGTTGCCCAAATACTCTCACCCACCCAAAAACCTAAAAATACCTTTGCTACCCAAATACCCTTACCCACCCTAAACTCTAAAAATGCCTTTGTCACCCAAATACCCCTGCCCATCCTAAACCCTAAAATACGGTTGCCACCCAGATACCCTCACATACCCTAAACCCTAAAAGTACCCTAGCAACCCAATACCCTCACCCACTTGTAAACTCTAATAAAACACCCTTGCTTTAATATATATATATATATATATATATTCACTTAAAAAACCATAGGTTTCACACATGTTATAGTTAGCTGTACATTTCACTCGTAAAAAAACCAATGAAATTCCACGTTATAGTTAGATCAGGTAACTATAACTTGCGCGCCCACAATAAACTGCTGATGACGTCACATATTACATCACTCATGACATGGTCAGTGACATCACTCATGACATCAATGATGACATCTGAAATTACACATTGTGGATTGCGGTCGCGCAAGTTATAGTTACCTGATCTAACTATAACGTGGAATTTCATTGGTTTTTTACGAGTGAAATGTACAGCTAACTATAACATGTGTGAAACCTATGGTTTTTTAAGTGAATTTGCAAGGTTTTGTAAATGATAATTCCTAACTATAACGTGTGTGAAACCTATGGTTTTTTCAGTGAATTTGTACGGTTTTTTAAATGCTAAGTTATGTATTTATTTTTAATTTTTTTTTCTGGTTTTTCACTATGCGCACACCCTGCACGCACGGTGCGCTTGGCGCACCGTGCGCGCGCTGTGGGCGCTCGTTGCGCAGTCCATGCCGTGCGCGCCTCGCCTTTTTTTACACAGTAACATTTGTTTTTTTCTCCCTTGTGGGTCCTTTAATTTATTTAATAAATGTGATTGTTACTTCTTTATTTTTTTTTTTATTTTTTTTGCCGTGCGCGTACGGTAAGCTTACCGTACGCGCACCCCGCGATTTTTTAAAAAAATTATTAAATGTATTTTTCGTACTTTTGGGTCCTTCTTGGACCCCCTGACAAACACTAGGGGGTCTGCAACTCTCTTCGTTGCCCCCTTTTCACGTTCCCCACCTTTGTTTCTCAGTGCGAGAGACAGAAAATGGCGGCCGACACTTCCTGATTTCGACCGATTCGAATGTTTACAGTCATGTAACCACCAATCAGAATTGAGCTCGCGCACGCCACCGTACGCGTACGGTAAGCTTACGATAAGCGCACGGAGCGCGCTTACAGATATATATATTGATTTAAATGCTATTTTCTCAGGACCTACTGAACAGATTTACACCAGACCTACAAAAGGCACATCCTTGACCTGAGGACTACCTCTCTGCCAAATTTCAAGTAATTCTGTTCAGCCGTTCGGGCTGTAGCTCGGACTAAAGGTCCTATGGGAAAATGCATGGGGAAAACGCGTTTTGGGACCCCCCTTTTTTCTCAGCCCCCGCTTGACGAATCCCCCCGAGACTTTCAGGGTAGGAGCGGAGCGGAGCGCCCCATTAGTTTTGAAAATTTCGCGAGGATTCGTCGACCGGCGCCAAAGTTATTCCAAATAGAATGTTGCGGATTTCCTATGGAAACACGGTCCTAACTATAACTATCTACTGGCGACCGCCAGTAGATAATATATATATATATGTATATATATATATATATATATATATAAACTGATAAAAGCATAGGTTTCAGGCACGTTATAGTTAGAAATTAGCATTTAAAAAACCTTAGAAATTCAATGAAAAAACCATAGAAATTCTGCCGTTATAATTAGTTCAGCTAACTAGAACTCGCAGCCCCGCAATGCACTGCTGATGACGTCACATATTACATCATTGATGACATGGTCAGTGACATCACTGATGACATCACTGATGACATCATCCAGTGACTGTGTGTTTCTGTAAAGTTTAAATATGTTTTATATACATATATATATATATCAGCAACACTTCACGCCACCGCATGCACAGACGAGAAGGCAGACCCAGAATTAGTGCCAAAAAAACTGGTTTATTTTCCGAATGCCCGCACCACCGCCATTACACGTTTCAGCCTCCTTCGAGGCCTTGATCACATGCCGCATTCCTGTGCCATTTTTTCTATTTTAAAGTGACAGTGCACAGTTGGAGTTGTTGTCAAGGAGCTTCCTAAAACAGGGTCATTAAGTAGCAGAGGCCAGTTCTTATTAACAATTTTGCGAAGAGTTTTATGTTGGCGATTAAAAGTCAATATTAATCTGGTTGGCTCCAATGTGGGTTCATTCCAAGAATTGTCCTTTTAGGCATTAATGTTGCTATACGTGGTTGTTTATTAGCCTTTTCAATAGCCAAAGTTACCACCTCTTCTGAATACCCTCTAGCTATGAACCTGTCTCTGCTGCCCTTTTGAGCCTGCAAGCAGTCAAGATCCGTGCTACAAATCCTTCTGATCCGCAGCATCTCCCCATAGGGGATGCTATTGATCAGATGGCTGGGGTGGTGGCTAGAGGCATGCAATACAGTGTTGCCTGCAGATGGCTTCCTATGTAGGCGAGTTTTCAATGTGTAGTCCTTAACATATATCTCAACGTCTAGAAACACTATATTGGTTTTGCTCATCTGAGCTGCAAACTGTAAGTTTAAGTTGTTGTTGTTAATCTCAGATACAAATATTTGCGCATCACTCTCACTTCCTTTCCAAATTAAAAACAGATCATCGATGTACCTATACCAGCAAAGAACATTCTTGTCTAGGGTTTCTCTGTGCGATGCCATGAGGACCAGCTCCTCCCACATGCCCATGTGCGAAAAGCAGGTCCCCATGGCAACACCCCTGACCTGCCAGAAGATCTGATTAAGAAAAAGAAAGTAATTATTTTCTAGACAAAAGGAGATCATATCCAATAACATCCTATTGTGTGTAGCATGTTGCAAGGGTCTGGTATTAAGATAGAATTCAACTGCTTTCATACCGTCATAATTATGTATACTTGTGTACAACGAGGTGACATCAAGTGTTATAAGTACACAATCAGATTCCCAGTTCACATTTTGTATTTTGCGCAGGAAGTCCCCTGTGTCTTGGACAAACAATGGGAGTTTCCTGACGTGATCCTGAAGAAAAAAGTCTATGTACTTAGAGGTATTTTCCAATTGGCTACCCTTGGCCGAGATAATGGGCTTCCCCGGTGGTTTTTGCAAGTCTTTATGTATTTTGGGGATAAAATAGATGGCTGGTATGATAGGGTAGGCCACTTTTAAAAATTTAAATTCTTGCATGTTGAGCAGACCTGCAGATTTCCATGCCAACAGTTTACTATTGAAGTCACCCCATGCACCCTTGACGGCTTGGATGGTACTTCTTTTATAGCAGTTGCAGTCATTAGGTTGTGACAGGGCCTCTTCCATATAGAGGTCACGTGGCCACATGACCACGTTTCCGCCCTTGTCTGACTGCCTAATAATGATATTTTCATCTCGTTGTAAGTTCTTAATGAGTTGAGAGTAAACATCATCTTGTTTGGTGTATTTTCTTTAAGACCGCATGCTTGAAAAATAAAGTTTTTTCAATTCATACACCACTTTCTCATAGAAAACGTCTACATTATCACGAAGCATTATAGGACAAACTTGGATTTGGGTCTGAAATCGGTTCGTGCCCCTGTTCCAACTAACATGGCGACCGCATCATTATCCTCATTTATTGGAACTATATATTGTTCATCGAGGAGTTGTTGTAGATCCCTCAACAAGGCACCATCGCCCATTGACATTGACGGGCTCACCGCTCCTTCCTCTGGTGTGTTTTGTATTGTTGTGCCATCTCTATTGCATATTGCTCGAGTTGCATGGTATTTTCGCAATTTGATCTTGCGCACAAATTTATACAAATCTATCCTCGTTTGTGCGTAGTCAATGTCTCTCACAGGGCTGAACGAGAGTCCCAATGCCAAGGTTTTCCTTTCTTCTTCACTGAGCGGCATTTTCGTTAGATTAATGACTGTATTGGAATCCATTGTATCCTTCATCGTCTGTTCCATCTTCTGTTTACCGTTTTTTTGTTGCCTGGCTTGTTTCTGTTTTCTGTGCTGCCTTCTTGCCCATCTTTTTTGGTTGTCTCGTTTCTTTCTTTGGGGGCAATAAAGTTCTGACCTCGTGGGCGCAAAGTTTGTATACTGTCTTTCCGAATAAAGTCCAATTCTTGGCCCAGCGAAGGTTTTGTAAACCCCAACCCCCTATTTGGGGCTTGATCGTTGTCGGAGCTACTGTCTATGGCTGAGCTCAAGTCGGAGACAGATGTTGAGGCTTGCACATCTCTGATTGCACTGGGTTGTAATGTGTCATGGGCCTCTGAGGATTTTGCTAGCTTCACTGCATCATATTTTTTCGCAAAGGTGAATACGCGCCCTTGCTCGTAATCCACCTTATCTCTTTGAAACTTGTAGGCCTTGCGTCTTTTTATTATATCTTCATCCCGCTGCAATCGATTAATCATATCCTCCCGGTATTTTTGGCATGCTGCTGTGTCATCCAGCTTCCCAATTTCTTCATTGAGTTCACCAATTTTCAATTGTAATGCTGCCCTGTCACTATCAGCATACTTTATCAGGATTGTGACGAGTCTGTGCGATGAATCCAAGTTACAGTCCGCCCATTCAGTTAACATCTGGGGGTCAGGATTCTCGTAGCTAGGGGCGAGCATAATCCTTAACCCCCTTGGTATTCTCCCCACCTCCAGGTACCTGGTCAAGGATTTACTTTCCCACCATTTCGCCTGTTCAGATTTGCTACATTTCTCCAGTCTTTTAAAAAGTTCTTTAATATTGTTAGTTGCTGGTTGCGCTATGTTGTCAGGCACCTGCATCATGTTCACACCACTGGGTATATCATTAAAAACGTCATCGGCCGCCGCCTCCCGGCTCCGAATCGCGTCGGCAGACATGGTGCTGCAATGGAACAATTCTGTAACCCTGGACGGGTGTTTAAAGGACAGTGCCTACACCCGACCTTCTACACACCCCCTCACCAGTCTATAGGCCCTTACCTTCGTATGCTTGAACGTTGCTGGCGTCCTCCGACACTCGCTACCCGTCACAATACCGAAGGCTGGGCTTCTCTGCTGTCCGGGGGTTAAAACGGCTGCTCCTTCACGGAGATATTTGTAAAACTTCCTCCGATGTCCACCAGAGAAAATGCCTCTTGCCGTTAGCCCAAAATGAGGGAGAGGTCTGCCAGTACCGAGGAAGCCACTCGGTAATAAATCAGCAACACTTCACGCCACCGCATGCACAGACGAGAAGGCGGACCCAGAATTAGTGCCAAGAAAACGGGTTTATTTTCGGAATGCCCGCACCACTGCCATTACGCGTTTCAGCCTCCTCCGAGGCCTTGATCACATGACGCGTTCCTGAGCCATTTTTTCTATTTTAAAGTGACAGTGCACAGGATCACACATGAATAATAAACATAGAAAAGTTACATTCCTAACAGATACGTGAACCCAGTAACATCTGAACCACAAATTGATTGATCCCCACAGTGGATGTACCTTAAAATTGTGCAAAACACGCAATACATATTCATGTAATCATAAATATTTAAAACAAGCCTAGCAACCGGAATAAAATCAATTATTAAATAAGTTGAAGTTAAATAACAATGAAAGTACCGGTAAAAACATTAATATAAAATTGTCATTAGAAAATTTAAATAACAATAAATATGATAGTAAATTAATTAGTGGCCAATTAAGGCCCTTCTAAAAACTCTGTCATAAAACCCCTAATGGTATAAAGGTATGGCTAGTTACTTGCTTGTATTCTATTAGCAGAACTGAATTGCACACTTGCTATGTCAATATGTTATTGTGGGTTCAACGGTATATATATATATATATATGCGATTGCAATTGATTGTATTCCGGCTCTTAGAAGAGGCGGGGATCGTGAGGCTCTCCTCAGAAAATTGGAGACCAAGTACATACTAGAATTGGACAGCAAAAGCCCACATGGGCTAAACACCACGGAAGATTTATATACGTGGCTTTAGGAAGTCTATAATAAATGATGCAAATCATTTTCCCATATTAAGCAAAACAAGATATAGACTTCATTTTCCAAGGTTCTCCAATATCGGCAAATGTAAAAAAAATTTAAAACAATATATATTGATATATATGTTGCCATTTCCCTTCACGTTTCCTCTCTCCCTCTTCCCTCTGTTTCCTTTTCCCTTGATTTTCCTTCCATCCTTATGAACTAGGATTTATAGATGGACATGTGAATTAACCTATTTGGTTGTAAATTGAATTTTGCACAGATGATACTTTAGCACAGGTTTGCACTATTTTGCACTTTATTTTGCCGTTTTTGCACAGTCAGAATTAACCATGCTGCTAGAGATTGCTCAATATTTATCAACAATATGGTTTTAACATGTTTTTACCAATTATATTGCTCTGATTTTATATGTGCAGTCTATTTATGTATTTATACAGGCATAATTGCACCTTATAAAACATGTGAGCCAATAGCTCAATATTTATGAATCATGAGCCAAGAGACAAAAAATCATGTGATGTATTTTACAGTTACATCAATTTAGTTGTGTACGAATTTGTGCGTAAAAACATGTAAGTCATGGTTATATTTTTTCTATGTCTATGGCAAGCAACATTGCACTGTCACTTTAAAAATGGGAGAAATGTAAGGGGCACGTCATGTGATCAAGGGCTGCTGAGCCCGAAACGCGTCATGGCGGCATAGCGCACAAACAAAAAATAAACGAATTGGGTACAATCTAAGTGGAGTCCGTCCCCTTCTTGATCCATGGCAAAGAGGATCGCTTGAAGAAAGGTTTTTTGCTATATTTACCAGGCAACGGCTTCTCTGGTTTTCGACGGACCCCCTCCTAACTGCGGTACTCCGACGGGAGGCTGAGTTCCGGGTCCCGGCCCGGAAGTGATTTGTTTCTCCAGGAGGAGAGAGTTGGAGTTACCCCCGGTCACAACAGGCACGAAACGCTGAAACCAGACGTGGAGAGCAGCGGTGAACTCCCGAGTCGGAGGACGAGGTGAGCGACTGCAGTGTATCCACAAGGTATGAGCGGCCATTATTGACTGGTGGGAGGTATAACCCAAGTGTACAAGGACTATTCGTTCCCCAATACACAATTAAAGATTAAGCGCTGAATATGTCTGCCGACGTGCTAAGAGGGAGAGAGGAGATCGCGGAGGGCATTTTTGTGGAAAGCATGTCCACACAAGCTCCAAAAACAACTAACAATGAAGGGTTCAATAAAGGCAAAAACAATCTCAAAGAACTGTATAAAACACTAGAGAAAAAGATGAAGGCAGAACAAGCCAAATGGTGGGAGCACAAATCCCTTACTAGTTATCTAGAGGTTAATAGAGTCCCACGTGGGCTCCGAATTTTTTTGGCTCCTAGCTATGAAAAAGCTAATCCTGCCATGCTCAAGGAGTGGGTCGAGTTCAACTTAACAGCATCAAGTGAACTAATGAAAGTACTAATCAAATATGCCCACATTGACAGATTGGAATTGGTAACTGAAATTGAACAACTAAATATACAAATTGCTGTCCTTGAAACTGGAGAAGTGAAAAACAAATGGTGAGACGAAATGATGACTAGACTGAAAAAAGAAGAAGACATCATCATACAAAGAAAAAGTTTCAAATTCCAGAGGGATAAACAAGATTACGAGTGCGGGCAGATCTTCACCTTTGCACGCAAATATGACGCCATCAAAGCTTCGTCAAAAAACAACAATCCCTCCACTTCCTCAGCCACAGCAGGACCAAGCCATGCACAAGTAGATATGTCTTCGGTTTCCGATCTCAGCTCAGCCATCGATAGCGGGTCGGACATTGAATCCAGTAGAGGAGCTATGGGAGGCACAACCATCCCCAAGGAAAAACACACGCTAGTCGATGAACTTCATTTTTTAAGGGACGAGCGGCGCCAAACATTGCGCCCAAGAAATCCACAAATGACAGGAACAAAGAAAGAAACTTCAAAAGAAGTGAAAGAAGGAAACGCCGAAGGAAAAAACAAAGGGAGATACAACAGAACACAGAAACGGAATTGGAGACGTTAAAAAATTATCTACAATCCCAGACATCCAATACCATCATTAATCTAGCCAATGTCAATCTAGACAAAGCGGAACAACAACTTCTCGCTTTAGGACTATCATTTTGTCCCGAAACCAACTTTGACTACGCACAAACCAGAGCGGATGTCTATCATTTCATACGTAAGCTCAAGCTACGCAGATTCCATTCCCAAATACCGAATAAGGAACCTGATCATTCCACCAAAGTGAACCCATCGGGGTAAACTATCCAGCTGGCGGTATCTGATGTCAATATACTAGGGACATTACATGAGCTAGAACAAAACGTATCTCCAAGTGCTTTGCCTCTCTCTTCAAAATCTATTTTGGCGCAACAGCATCTCAACACAAGTCAGAGACCAAACACCATCTTTAAACCAAAGTCCAAGTTTGTGCCAATTTTACCCAGAGACAACATTGATATTTTCAGTGAAACAGTGGTTGCAGAAATCAAAAAAAATAAATTATAAAACATCTGGCATAAAAAAGAAATATTCTTTTCAAGAACAAAAATACCACCAACTGATCAAAAAACTAAAGGAACAAGACAAAGTGGTCATTCGTAATTCAGATAAAGGGGGAAACGTGGTACTATGGCCCTTGCAACAGTACACCCAAGAAGCTTTGTCTCAACTAAATGATCGGTCATGCTACAGGTTAAGCAACAAACAAGCAACAACACAGGCACAAAACGAACTATTCTCTGAATTATTGGCATGGAAGAGCATCGGCCTCCTAAACCAAGATGAATACAAATTCATGAAGAAAGATCATCCTATCATGCCGGTAATATACTTCATACCGAAAATCCATAAAGACACTCAACATCCTCCAGGACGGCCAATAATATCGGCCAAACAGAGCTTGCTTGAGAATGCTTCAATCTACATAGACTCTTTTCTACAAGACCTAGTTAAAGGACTACCATCGTACGTCCAAGATACATCTGATTTCCTGAAACAAATATACAACTATCAGTGGAAAGATGATTACCTTTTAATAACATTGGACGTCTCCAACCTCTACACTTCAATTAATCATAAAGATGGATTGAGAGCGGTAGAATTCTTTTTGTCAAGCAGACTGATCCAATTCCATCAACATAATAAAATGCTGATCAGTCTTATTCAATTTTGTCTAAACAACAACTATTTTTTGTTTAATCAACAAATCTACCAGCAACTAAGAGGAGTAGCTATGGGGGCTAGCTTTTCACCAAGCTATGCTTGCCTCCATATGGGCTTTTGGGAAGAGACTATTTTGAAAACAAAGCATGCAATACCAATGACGAAACATGTGATAAAATGGATGCGATATATTGATGATTTTTTTATAATTTGGCGTGGCAGTGAGATGGAAGCTCTGAATTTTATAGAGGGTATCAATGATAACAATCTCAATTTGCATTTTACTAGTACCATTGACAAAACAGAGGTGTGTTTTCTTGATGTGCAGGTATATGTTGCCAACAACCAGCTCCATACAAAACTCTATCGCAAACCTACAGCAGGAAACACGACCCTGCATTCCTCTAGTTTCCACCCCAAACACACCATCCACAGTATTCCATATGGGGAGATGCTACGGATTCGACGAATCTGTAGCAATAACAACGACTTAGCAATCGCCCAACAAGAAAGTAAGAATAGATTCTTAGAAAGGGGCTATAGCATCAAAATTATTGATGAGGCCATACAAAAAACTACGTCCATGAAACGTGAGGATTTGCTGTTTAAACCATCCAACAGCAAAACTAAAATCAACACACAAAATGTTTGCACTAAAAAGATAGAGGAAATAAGATTAATCTTAACGTACAACAAACAAAGAGACAGCCTCAGCAAGATTATAAAAGACAATTGGTACCTATTACACTTAGACACGCAACTCAGTGAGATTATTCCATCTAACCCAACTATTACTTTCAGAAAGGCACCATCCACCAGTGACTTTCTGGTGAATAGCAGTCCAGAAATAAAATCAGGTACCAACTGGCTGACTAAACGTAGGGGTTTCTTGAAGTGCTCCACTTGTAAGGCTTGCAGGCATGCCACAAACAAAACTTCATTTACAACACCCTTTGAGGAGAAAGCACACACGATCACGAAAAACATGACATGCAAAACGGAATTTGCAATCTATGTGTTGGAGTGCTCTTGTGGGCTGCAATACGTGGGATCCACCAAGTTGCAGGTCCACAAGAGAATTCTCCAACATCTACGTGCAATCACCAACATAGATACATCCTATCCGGTGGCCCGTCATTTTAGGGATTGTCATGAAAGTAACATACAATTTCTCAAATATTTTGCAATTGATTGTATTCCGGCTCTTAGAAGAGGCAGGGATCGTGAGGCTCTCCTCAGAAAATTGGAGACCAAGTACATACTAGAATTGGACAGCAAAAGCCCACATGGGCTAAACACCACGGAAGATTTATATACGTGGCTTTAGGAAGTCTATAATAAATGTAGCAAATCATTTTCCCTTATTAAGCAAAACAAGATATAGACTTCATTTTCCAAGATTCTCCAATATCGGCAAATGTAAAAAATTTAAAACAATATATATTGATATATATGTTGGCATTTCCCTTCACGTTTCTTCTCTCCCTCTTTCCTCTGTTTCCTTTTCCCTTGATTTTCCTTCCATCCTTATGAACTAGGATTTATAGATGGACATGTGAATTAACCTATTTGGTTGTAAATTGAATTTTGCACAGATGATACTTTAGCACAGGTTTGCACTATTTTGCACTTTATTTTGCCGTTTTTGCACAGTCAGAATTAACCATGCTGCTAGAGATTGCTCAATATTTATCAACAATATGGTTTTAACATGTTTTTACCAATTATATTGCTCTGATTTTATATGTGCAGTCTATTTATGTATTTATACAGGCATAATTGCACCTTATAAAACATGTGAGCCAATAGCTCAATATTTATGAATCATGAGCCAAGAGACAAAAAATCATGTGATGTATTTTACAGTTACATCAATTTAGTTGTGTACGAATTTGTGCGTAAAAACATGTAAGTCATGGTTATATTTTTTCTATGTCTATGGCAAGCAACATTGCATTGTCACTTTAAAAATGGGAGAAATGTAAGGGGCACGTCATGTGATCAAGGGCTGCTGAGCCCGAAACGCGTCATGGCGGCATAGCGCACGAACAAAAAATAAACGAATTGGGTACAATCTAAGTGGAGTCCGTCCCCTTCTTGATCCATGGCAAAGAGGATCGCTCAAAGAAAGGTTTATTGCAATATATATATATATATATATATATATATATATATATATATATATATTATCTACTGGCGGTCGCCAGTAGATAGTTATAGTTAGGACCGTGTTTCCATAGGAAATCCGCAACATTCTATTTGGAATAACTTTGGCGCCGATTGGCGAATCCTCGCGAAATTTTCAAAATGGGTGGGGCGCTCCGCTCCGCTCCTTCCCTGAAAGTCTCGGGGGGATTCGTCAAGCGGGGGCTGAGAAAAAGGGGGGGTACCAAAACGCGTTTTCCCCATGCATTTTTCCATAGGACCTTTAGTCCAAGCTACAGCCCGAACGGCTGAACAGAATTACTTGAAATTTGGCAGAGAGGTAGTCCTCAGTTCAGGGATGTGCCTTTTGCAGGTCTGGTGTAAATCTGTTCATTAGTTCCTGAGAATATTGCAGTTAAAAGCATATATATATCTATAGGCGCGCACCGTGCGCGTACGGTAAGCATACCGTACGCGCACGGTGACGTGCGCGAGCGCAATTCTGATTGGTTGTTAGATGTCAGTAAACATTCGAATCGGTCGAAATCAGGAAGTGTCGGCCGCCATTTTGTCTCTCGCAGTCTGAGGCAATGAAAAACAAAGGGGGAAAACGTGAGAAGGGGGCAGGATGGACAGGTCCTGACCCCCTAGCCTTTGTCAGGAAGTCACTGACGGACCCCCAAGGATAAAAAAATAAATATTTTTTTTTGCGAAAAATCACGGCAAGAACAACGCATAGTGGGCCCTTGGAGCGCGAAGCGCTCCAAGCGCCCACAGCGCGCGCACGGCGCGCGAAGCGCACCGTGCGCGTACGGTACGCGCACGGTGAAAACCTTTAAAAAAAAAATACATAACTTAGCATTTCAAAAACCGTACAAATTCACTGAAAAACCATAGGTTTCACACACGTTATAGTTAGGAATTAGCATTTAAAAAACCTTGCAAATTCACTTAAAAAACCATAGGTTTCACACATGTTATAGTTAGCTGGACATTTCACTCGTGAAAAACCATTGAAATTCCCCCGTTATAGTTAGTGCAGGCAACTATAACTCACGCGACCGCAATCCTCTGCTGATGATGTCAGATATTACATCACTGATGACATATGTGTCTTTCTGAAAAAAAAATATTTGTAATATATGTATAGCTAAAAATTAATGGAAGAAGACATGGGTAAATAAGTGTCTAAATACAGTGATGTAATATCTGACATCATCAGCAGAGGATTGCGGTCGCGTGAGTTATAGTTGCCTGCACTAACTATAACGGGGGAATTTCAATGGTTTTTCACAAGTGAAATGTCCAGCTAACTATAACATGTGTGAAACCTATGGTTTTTTCAGTGAATATATATATATATATATATATATATATATATATATATATATATATATATTCACTGAAAAAACCATAGGTTTCAGGGGCGTTATAGTTAGCTGGACTTTTTACTCGTACAAAACCATTGAAAATCCCCCATTATAGTTAGTTCAGCTAACTATAACTCGCGCGCCCGCAATGCACTGCTGATGACGCCACATATTACATCACTCATGACATGGTCAGTGACATCACTCATGCCATCACTGATGACATCTCAAATGACATCACTGATGACATCATCCAGTGAATGTGTGTTTTTCTGACAATTACATATGTTTTATATATGTATATCTCAAGGTCGATTGAGGAATAAATGGGTATATAAGTGTCTAAATAGATGATTTGTTTTTGAAAAATTGATTGTATAACTGACTGATTAAGTGTATCTTAGTGAATACATTGGCTTAGTGAGTAATGTTTAAATGTGTAAATATCTGTATCAGTCTCTCACTTTGTGTATAAGTGGCTGCATGGGTTGGTGAGTAGCTACATGAGTGTCTATATAGGTTATTAGTTGGTTTTTTGAGTATCAGTATGAGTGTCTGAGTGTCTGTATGGTTTGGTGGGGGGTATTACGTAGTGCATAGGTGCATGAATGAATGACTCACTGTTTGTATGTGTTGAAGACAGCATGTGTGCAGGACTGTATGGGTGGATGAGTGTGTGCATGGGTGTGTTAGTGAGTGATAGACTGTCTCAATAGTGTCTTTATGAGTAACTACATATGTTTTAAACTAGTATATGTGACTATTGGTGTATATAAGTGAGTATATGTGAGAGTGAGAGATTGAAAGAGTGCCTGTATGAATAAGTATGTGTTTCTATAAGTGATTGTTTAAAAGACTAAGTATGTGTAAGTTTCTATAGAAGTAAGTGTGGTGGTGTGTGTATAACTGTATATGCAAGTAAATGGATGTTTGATTCTTTATTAGCATGAGTGACTATGTGTGTGAGTAACATGGATGAGTGGCGTTGTGTAACAGGATGTATAGGTGTGTGAGTACATATGATGAGTGAGTACATGTATGAGTGACTGTATAGGACTGTTGGTGAATGTGGATCTTAGAATTACTGAATAGGTTGTTGTAACTGGTATTGGTATGTCCATTGTTTTGAACATTGTAGTTTCTATTTTTGAATGTGTGTATCAAAGGTTATATTAGGGGAAGAGGAGGTCTGCCACTCTATCACAAGGATGATGTCATCAGTGATGTCATTAGTGATGTCATTTGAGATGTCATCAGTGATGTCATGAGAGATGTCACTGACCATGTCATGAGTGATGTAATATGTGACGTCATCAGCAGTGCATTGCGGGCGCGTGAGTTATAGTTAGCTGAACTAACTATAACGGGGGAATTTCAATGGTTTTGTACGAGTGAAAAGTCCAGCTAACTATAACGCCCCTGAAACCTATGTTTTTTTCAGTGAATTTCTAAGGTTGTTTAAATGCTAATTCCTAACTATAACGTGCCTGAAACCTATGTTTTTTTCAGTGAATATCAAAGGTTTTTTAAATGCTAATTTCTAACTATGCCTACAGAGGTAGGACATGTGAAGAAAGAAGAAAAAACGCACAGAAAGAAAAAAAAGAAATGCAGAAAGAAGCAACAGAAGTCCTCAAAGACGAAGAAAAGTGCAGGAAGAAGGATAACGTGCAGAAAGAACAAACAGAAGAGCAGAAAGAAGCCTTGTTGCAAAATCATCCTGTACCCTCAACTTTTTCAGACGGATACTGGTGGTAACTGAGTCTGACTAACCAGTCCTAGAGCCAGTGCTATGTTAAAAGACACTCAGAATACAGTGAAAACACCTACATACACTAGGGAACACTATGCGTTGGGGTCCCCCTGTGATCAGCATGACCTCCTCTGTAAGCCCCTAGTATATAATAGGGCAGGGGATTAAAACTACCTCTTAAAACGCGCCACAGGGCGTGTTTGCACACTCCCCACTGTGTAAACACGCCCTGTGGCCGTTTTAAGTTGGGAGATTAAGTCCCCTTGAATCCTGAGGGTCCCTAGGGTCCAACTAGACCACTAGGTACCTCCAGTAAGCGCCACAGAGCTGCGTTGCAGAGAGATGTAAAAAGTGGCACGGCCTGGACCATCTCTCTGCAACGCAGCTTAGTGGCACTTACAGGAAGCACCTGGTGGGCTAGTTAGCCCCCAGGGGCCCTCAGGATTGAAGGGGAATTATTTCCCCAACTTAAAACGCACCATAGGGCGTGTTTGCTCACGTCACTTTAGGCCCCGTCCCCTTCCTTCCCCACGGTGTATACATGTCCTGTGGCCCTTTTTTAAGTTGGGAGATTAAGTCCCCTTGAATCCTGAGGATCCCTAGGGGCAAAATAGCCCACTAGGTACGTCCAGTAAGCGCCATTGCAGAGTGGTGTAAAAAGGGGCACGGCCTGCACCACCTCTCTGCAACGCAGAGCAGTGGCACTTACTGGAAGCACCTGGTGGGCTAGTTGGCCCCCAGGGTCTCTCAGGATTGAAAGGGAATTATTTCCCCAACTTAAAACGCGCCACAGGGCGTGTTTGCACACGTCACCTCAGGCCCCGTCCCCTGGGGCCTGAGGTGACGAGGTGGCTCAATGGTTAGAGCGGCAGACCCTGAAGCAGAGTTCTGGCCAGGGACCAGGGTTCGATTCCCACCTCGGCGGGGCTCGGGCTCAATTTCCTCAGACCTGTCTATTCTCGCCTCGGTGCCTATTCTAATCACGGGCCCCAAGCTGCAACTCTTGGCAATAGCTTGCTTAGCCTCCACACTGGCCCCAACAGCGCTAAGGATGCCTGGCTTCACCCTGGGGGTGCCCAGGAGTGGACACTTCACAGGGAAAGCCAGGAGGGGTTCCACAGCGGTATGAGTATCAGCGCCAGGAAACCCCAAAGGTGTCACCGCAAGGTGGCCGTCTGGTGACAGTGCGCTCAATAAGTACCTTGACATTTACATTTACATTTCCCTTCACCACTGTGTAAACGCGCCCTGTGGCCGTTCTAAGTTGAAAGATTAAGTCCCCTTGAATCCTAAGGGTCCCTAGGGTCAAACTAGCCCACTAGGTACCTCCAGTAAGCGCCACAGAGCTGCGTTGCGTAGAGGTGTAAAAAGGGGCGTGGCCTCAGAACACCTGTCTGCAACGCAGCTCCCTTGCGCACACTGGAGATACCTGTTGGGCTAGTTGGCCCTCAGGGACCCTCAGTATTGAAGGGGAATTAATTCCCCAACTTACAACTGGCCAGGGGGCGCGTTTGCAGAGTGCTGCAAGGAGGGGGCGTGGCCTCCAGCACGATGCCGGTCTTTTATTTATTTTTTTTTTTTTAAGAAGGAGGGCTGTGTGGCCCCCCTTCTTTTTCTAATTTACTGGCCCTGGGGACCCCATCCTCCAGGGCCTGCACCCTAATTTTTTTGGTTGAAAAAATAAATTTGGCCCTCCCAAGGCCTTAATCGGCCCTGGGGACCCCAACCCCCGGGTCATGGCCTTTTTTTTATTTAAATTCTTTAGGAGGGGGCTGCGTTGCCCCCCTCCTCAGGCCACTTATGGCTCCGGGGACCCCATCCCCCGGGGCCGGCCTTTGTTTTTTATTATTTTAAATATTTATATATTTATAGAAACACCTAGGACATGCTGGACAAACCGTATGTACCTATCACCATGACTATTTGCGTGATATTCATTAAAAGGCGACTATTCATAGAATGAATCCACATGGAATGTATTTACACCTCTAGTGAAGCTCTAACGTGTCTGACGCCCTACCGTGCCTAATCCCGGCGCCCCCGCCGGTGGGTACTCTCCAAGTAGAGACCCTTGTCGTTTATTTATACAAACATGGGTAGCTATTGACGGGCACATTTAATATACACGCACACCAAGCCATTCAAAGGGGATTCGACAAAAATTCGACCAAACTCTGCAAGAAACCCCCCTCACGGTTAATAAAAAACACATCCCCCACCGGATGTGGAATACTTTTTATTTTACTCTCTGGAAAGGAGACGAACCTCACTTGAGAGTCACAGCGTGCTCCTGGCTGAGCCCAATGCTGTGTTACACCCACCAGTGCCCGCCGATTGCCTCACACCTCTGTGTTGTATTCCACCAGCTAGTGCGTATGCTATGACACTCTCTAGCCCATGTGCACTGTAACACCACCCCGTGAATATGTCATGCCACACTTGCCTTCGCACGGGTTAAATTGCCCCATCTAACGTGCCTTCCTCGATGTGTATGTTATAACGCACAGCGCTATGCCATACATATTACAATCTGGGATCCATATCTTTGTCACAGTGCATATGCAACGTTACACTCCCCAGCACATATTTTATATTACAACTTTAGAGACTAGTTATGTTACACAACACTGCCCTGTGCATATTACACTCCAAGGCGCAAATCGCATAGCACGCGCTAGTGCCGGCGCTCTCCAATGAATCTGTCATTGCGCACAATGTATTGCATATTATATTTCACGCCCCGGTTCATCTTATATCACACTTTTTGGTGCATAGTTTATACAATATACTACATCTAGTTTTCATTTTCAATCGTGCTCTCAGGACTATGTTCTATATAACACTGCGTCCACCTACCCTTTTCACGGGCATTACATTTTGCGATGGGGGTGGAGGGTCAGGGGGTGTTACTGCCAAGTGAGCCCGGAGTCACAGTCACAAACGTCCTCTTCTTCCTGAATAAAAGTGAGATTATGCTGCATACTTGTTCATATTTTAAGTAGTTCGCACAGACACACATTTTAAAAACAATAAAGTTCCTAATACCCACCTTCTCTGAACAGTTAGCTTGCTGCCCCATCCACCCCCTCCCTATCCTCTGTTGTCTGAATCCATGGACTAGCCTCCTCCCTCCTGCCATGCATGGTCTGATGTGCTGCCACTGCCCTCCATTTAGCATGATGTACCAGTCCACTCCTCCTGCCCTCCATTGCCCAATTCTATGGCCCATCATTGACCTCCTGATTAGCCTCTGTGCTTAGCTTGCTGCCCCTATTCTCCTTCCCCCTGCCCTCCGATGTCTTTGTGCATGCCCCTGCTCCATCCTTTTTGCCCACTATGTTCCATGGACCTGCCACTCCTATCTACTCTGAGTGTTCAGTTGAGCTGCCACTCCCCTCCCACCTGCCTAGCATTGTCAGATGACTGTAACCTGTCCCTGCCACCTCCACCCTGCCTGTCCACATGCCATGCCCCTATCCCCTTCCTCCTGTCCTCCATGGTCCATTTTACTGCCACACCCTTCTGCCCTCCCTGATCTGTTGTGCTGCAACTGCTCCTCCTGCCTGCCCCGCGCGGTCTGTTGTGAGGCCCCTTCCCCTGAACTCTGTGCCCAGGTCCTGACCCTCCCTTCTATCCTCCATGGTCCTTTGTGCATGCCCCTGCACCCTCCTTCTTGACCATCATAGCCATTGTGCTGCCACTAACCCTCTCACTTACCATGCATGGTCTTCTGTGCTGCCATGGCCCCTCCCACCTTCCCTGTGTGGTCAGCTAGCTGCCCCTGACCCCCTCCCACCTTCCCTCCATGGTCTGTGTGTATGCCACCATAGTCACATTGTTGCTCTCCATGGTGTGTCTTGTTTCTAGTGCCCATCCTGCCTGACCTCCATGGTCATCTTGCTGCTCCTGCCCTGCCACCTTGCCCCCAGCCCTCTGTTTCCATGTGCAGACCCCCTATTCCCTCCCTCCTGGCTTGTCTGTTCCATTGTAATGCCCCTGATCCGTCCCTCCTGCCCTTTATGGTCTGTTATGCTGCAGCTTTCTCTCCTGTCTGTCCATTATGGTCAGCTAGCTACCATTGCCTCTTTCCCATCTGTTCTCTGTTGTCCATGTGCATGGTCCTGTCCCCTCCCTATTGCTTTCTATGGATTGTTGTGCTGCACTCCCGTCCCGCATGCGCTGTGTGGTGTATTGTGCTGCTGCAAACCCTGATGCCTGCCCTGTAGGGTCAGTTCGGTGCACCTCTCCATGTCCCTCCTGTCCTCTGTTATCCGAGTCCATGTCCCTACCCCAATTCCTCCTGCCTACCATGATTCAATGTACCATACTTGCGAACATTTTTAACTTGGTAAGAGGGAGATTTTGAAAAAAAACTGGGGTATTGATTTTCCCCTTTGAGTTACATTGAAAAAGAGGAGATTGTAGACAGGAGACAGATCAAATAAAGCCCATTTGAGCTTAAAAACATTGGACGTTTCCTGGCTGAAACGGGTCTGTTGGCATGTATGGTTGCACTACCACTGCCTCTTCCTTCTGCCCACAATGGTCTATTGTATTGCCACAGCCTCTCTTGCCAGTCCTGTATTGTTGGTTTGGTGGTTTGTTGCCCCTGCCCCCCTTTCCACTGCCCTCCATAGTCTGTTGTGCTGCCACTGCCCTTCCTGCCTGCCCAGTGTGGTCAAATTGTTGCCTCTGCACTCTCCTACCTGCCTTCAATTTTCAGAGTCCGTGCCCCTGGCCTCTGCCTCTCAACAGTATCCCAATGAACAACTAGATTGCTAACATTCTATACTTATTACAAAAGTGTGGAACGCCTGACGTCATCTTGATGTAATCAAAACTGTAATACCTAGAGTATTTCCTTTAGAAATTACATATATGAGAGGGTCTTATTTGCATCAAAATTATGGTTAGTGCTCTAAAAAACTAAAATGAGGACATATTTTCTGAGTTTTCAAATAGCGACAAAGAACTTTTAAATTATTTGTAATCTTTATGTTTTTTTATCCAGTTGACCACTTGATTAAATGTTGCACCTTGGCGAGAGGATGTGGTGTTACTTCCAGAGCTGCAGACTTTGCAACTGGGGAACCAGGTTGGAGTTTCTGCTTCAGCTCAACATTCTGTGATTGTGATCAAATCACTTAATCTTCCCATGTCTACAACCAAAATGAATTTGATCTTGTGTGATGTAACCAATGCTCATGTAAAGCATTCCAATACCTGACAAGTCTGCACTATATAAAACTGCAAATACACAAAAAATAAGTGTTTTGCACACTTCTGTCATTGGGCTACATGTGGACTACATATGAAGTTTCCTAATTTCCTCATTTACTGCAGTCTCCTCAGTATGAAATGCTTTCAGTTTTTTACTTTGATTCCATCAAGAAGGTATTCAGATATGTCACACATTTGCCATAAATTCTGAATGTTAGCACTCTAGTTGCTCATTAGATCACTGTAGTAAAGCTACTGCTCACCACAGAAGTCTGCTGCTGGTATTAAAAGTGCATGTTTCAGTCTGCATATCAGAATTTTTTAATGAAATAGAAGAGGATTTGAGAAGTCACTCAAAATGTGCCCTAATGTTTCTTTCTTCAGCACTAATCATAATTACTATGGCAAAATGAACCCCCTCATTGTGTTCCTTTTTTTTTTTTTTTGTTTTTTTTTTTGTTGAAACCGTTTATTGCAATCTCAAGTATATACAAGTATGGGCCTACAACCTTCCGGCCGGCCGCTAAAGTGACAGAAGCAAATGACATACATACAATAGGGCACCTGACTTTGCAGAGACGAGAAAGAGGAGGTATCAGCAACGTAGGCCACCTGACTCTGAGCCCACAATACGGTTTCGTTTTATACAACACAACAACATAAAACCACACCCGCAAGGCAACCCGCGATCGAAAATGACAACACGTGCTCCTCCAGTGGGGGACCCCAATCATCCAAAGAAATCCAGAGAGGGAAAGGGAAACAGATCCGGGACTGGGAGAACAATGTGCCCGGGGCTAAGGGGAGGGGTCAGCTAAGGGGATGGAGCTGGTGAAGTGGGAGGCAACGACGGCGGCTCGCAAATACCCCCGCGGTAGGTGTTCCAGGGGCCCCATATCTTCACCCATGCCCCAGGCTTACCCCGCGCCACATACACCACCTTTTCTCGGAACATGCACCAATCCATGTGTTCTTTCCAGGCTGACACCGCCGGGGGCCTCTGGGATCCCCACAGTTGAGCAATGTCACGTTTAGCTATCATATATCCCAGAGTCACCCATCGCGTCTGCGGAACCGAGTAATCGGTCGGTTCCCACACATTCAGCAAGCATCTCCTCGCTTCAGGCAGCAGCGCGACATGCGTAACCGCTCGCAGGACCTCATGCACACCACGCCAGAATCGATCCACCCTCGGACATTCCCACAGAATGTGCAAAAAAGTCACCAAAGCACCACACCCACGCTTACACAATCCCTCTTCGGCATAGCCCATACGCAGAAGCCTTGGCCCCGTCATATACACCCGGTGGAGTATCTTAAGCTGGACGAAGCGAAGGCGAGCGGGGATGGCCACCTCCTTCGGAGAGGCCACCGCGGAAATCCAGTCCTCGTCGTCCAACTCCAGCCCATCGGCAACCCAAGCCTCGCGGAGGCCAGTCAGTAAGCCCGAGCGGTCATTTATCAATTTCTTGTAAATGAGGGAGATCGTACTGTCCGGAACGTGGCCATCTAGCACTCTATCCTCCAGGGGGGAGGACTCCGGGATGGAGGCCACGTCTGGGAAGACGGAACCCAGTGCGTGACGGACCTGCAGGTAGCGAAAGTATTCACTGCCCTGCAGCTGAAACTCCGCCTGCAGCGTCTCGAATGTTTTGAATCCTCCCCTCGTCCAGAGATCTCCCACTGTACTGATGCCTATCATGTCCCACCTCTCGAAGCCCTTCGAGGTCCACAAAGAGCCCAGCCTCTCCGACGCATACAACGGTGACGCTCGGGTCAAACGGTCCTTCCATCCCATAGCTGCATTAGCCGCGTGCCATACTCGCACCATGACACGCGTAGGTCCCGTCAAGCGGGAATCGGGCACGCTAATGTAGAGCGCTCGATTGTAGTCGCCACCGGGCAGGAGCATTTTGTCCATTTCAAATGCCGGGTTTAGAGCGGGCCCATAAAAACCGTGATTAATTGCAGCTAACTGGGAGGCCCAGTAATACCGCTTAATATCCGGGAGGGCAATCCCTCCGTCGTACCACGGGAGCGTCAATTTTGCCAGAGCTATACGCGGCCTCCCGTCCCAAAACAGACGGCGCTGCAAGCTTTCCACCTCACGGAAGTAGCGCGCCGGGACCAAGTCCATAGTGTTCTGGAGAGCGTACAGAAAGCGCGGCAATGACATCATCTTGAACAAAGCCGCCCGGCCGAGCGGCGAGAGCGGCAGGCGCCGCCAGCGTGCGACGTCCTCCTTCAAGCGCTGGAGGGGGGGAAGCAAATTTCGCTCGTAGCGGGCCACCGGGTCCAGCGTAATATAGACCCCCAGGTATCGAAATCCCTGCGAGGCAATCTGGATCGGACAACCCCGAGGGAGGACAGGAGCCTCTCCGGAAAGCACATAGACACAGGATTTAGCCCAATTGACGACAAGGCCCGAATTACGGCCGAAGGAGCGCAAAACATCGACCAGGACAATCAGTGACTTGCGCGGGGAGGCTAAGTACAGAAGGATATTGTCGGCGTAGAGGGACACGCGGTCCTCATACTCGGGGGTCCAACGGAGACCACGGATAGAAGGGTGCCACCGCAGCCACTCCGCCAGGGGTTCCAAGGCTAGTGCAAAAAGGAGCGGCGACAGGGGACAACCCTGTCGCGTGCCCCGTCCCAGCCCGAATGGGGCTGAGACTCGACCATTCACCACCACCTGTGCCAATGGGTCCGAGTACAACAATTTGACCCAACTGATGAATCCCGGGCCAAATCCAAATTTTGCCAGCATCGCCCAGATGTAGGGCCATTCGAGCGTGTCGAACGCCATGGTGGCGTCTAAGGACGCCAAGATGGCCGGCTCCCGCACGAACGGAACACGCGCGAGCACCCCGTGCAAGCGCCGCAGATTAAGGGCCGTGTTGCGATGGGGAATAAAGCCGGACTGGTCCTGGTGGACCAAATCGCCCACCACGCCGACCAGCCGGTTGGCGAGCACCTTGGCGAGGATTTTGGGCTCCGCGTTCAAGAGCGAGATAGGCCGGTAGGAAGTGACCCGGTCTCGCGGTCTCCCCTCCTTGTGGATAACCACGATGGTAGCCAGACGCTGGTCCGGCGGGAGGGAGCCCCGCGAGTGGGCCGCCAGGAACATTGCGCGGAGATGAGGTGCAAGTACATCCGGTCGCAGTTTGTACAACTCGATAGGAATACCGTTCGGGCCCATGGCCTTGCCAGAAGCGACCGAACGGATGGCGAGGGCAATTTCGTCCGAGGTGGGGGCGGCATCCATCAACTCCCTGTCCTCCATTGAGAGGGAGGGCAGCGCGATGTCACGCAGCAGGGCATGGGAATCCTCCTCCGGGCAGGGAGAAACCGGGGAATATACCTCTCGGAAATAATCTGCGAAGCAAGAGACAATGCCTTCCGGCTCAGTAACACGTACACCATCCATTCTCTCAATCAGCGGGACCACACGACTAGCTCTCTCCTTCTTATCCAACCACGCAATCAACTTGCCAGCCTTATCACCCACATCATACAATCTCCCCTGTTGCTCTCTGCTGAGGCCCCTGGCCGCCTCCGTGACGAGGGACCTATACGCCGCCTGCTTCAGGTGTAGGACGTGCAGCGCAGCGTCAGTCACCCCACTCCCCAGATCACGCTCCAGTTCAGTAATTTCAGCCTCCACCCGGGTCACCTCCTCCTGTGCGCGCCTCCGGGCATGAGAAATAAAGGAGAGGGCCTCCCCTCTAAGCACTGTCTTGAAAGCCTCCCACAGGGAGATGGCCGACGAGACAGACCCCACATTCTCCTCAAAATACCGTTGCAAGGATTTAATCAAGTCCGCACATATAGTGGGGTCGCGCAGGTACCAGGCATTGATTGGAGCTACCCTGCCCTCCCCCCTCGGGAAGACATCAAAGTGCAACAGGAGTGGGGAATGATCTGAAATACCCCGCGCCAAATGGCGCACCTCCCCCACTCTCCCGGCATAGGCCGCAGGGACAAGGACATGATCAAGCCGCGAAAGGCTACCATGGGCCCCCGAATGGAAGGTGTATTGCAGCTGAGCGGGATGCTTTAGACGCCAACAGTCCACCAATCCCAGTGTGTCCAAAAGGCCAGACAGCCACGCTTGTGCCCGGGGGAGGTCCCTAGGGGGATAACGATCCATAGTCCCAGAGGCCACCGCATTGAAGTCCCCCCCAACTACCAGAAGCCCCCCCGGAAGGTCAAGCAGGAGGCGTCCCAGGTCCGCAAAGGTGGTGGACTGTAACCCCTGTGGGACGTACACTGAGACAAAGACGACTACTTTGCCCTCCATTCTCCCCACCAAGACAGTGTATCGTCCCCTCTCATCATGGCGCACCTCGTCTATTTCTAGCGGGAGCGAGGTCTTGACCATAATGCCCACCCCTCTTGAGCCAGATGTGAAGCCCGAGTGGGCCACCAAACGATAGCCACGCCGATTCATGGCACAAAAGGTGTTACCAATGAGGTGCGTCTCCTGCAAAAAGACCACATCTGGCGAAATCCGTTTCAGATATTGCAGGACCACACCCCGCTTAATCCTATCACCCAGTCCGTTAACGTTCCAGGACAACAAAGTCAGGTCCCTACCCCCCATCACATACAGAAGCCATCATTTGTCCCCCGGAGAGCATCTCAAAAACATCAATACAATGAAGGGTTTGCCTTGCAGTAGAAACGAACCACACCCCACCCCAACCCACCCATCCCAACAGAACTCCCCCCACCCTGCACCCCTGCATGAGCCCGAACAGCCCCCCCAAAGTGCAGTGTGCCTGTCGCCCCATAGAAAGAAAACTAACTAGTCCCCCAGAGGAGGAGGTAGATCCCCCAAGAGACCCCACACGACCTCCACAGGAGGGGAACTTACCCTAACAGTCAATGGTGACAATAACACAGTCCCGAGCAAGGCCTACCATTAGTCCCTCAGTCCTGATCCTGCGGGCCCTCCCCACCAACCGCTCCCCCCCCACCCCCCCGGCCCCGATCTCCGGGCAAAGTATCCAGCCAGTCCCCGGCCGCTTCGGGACGATCAAAAAAGTGCGTGCGGCCATCCACCTCCACCCTCAGCTTAGCCGGAAAAAGCATCGCATATTTGAGATTCAGGTCCCGTAGGCGACGTTTGACACCGAGAAAGCTCAGTCTCTGCTTTTGGACCGCCGGAGTAAAGTCGGGATAGAAGTTTATATCCGTATTATCAAGTCTGACCGGCCCTTGTAGCCTGGAAGTCTGCAGGATAGCGTCCCTGTCCCGAAAATTGAAAATCCGGGTGATGAGAGGCCTCGGAGGGGCTCCGGCCTTAGGCCTACCCCCGGGGACCCTGTGGGCACGTTCCACTGCAAAGAATTTACTCAGCCCCCGAGGCTGGAGATGGGTGAGGACCAAGTCCTCCACAAACAGATCCGCTGCCTCCGCCTCGCGTCCTTCCGGCACCCCGATAATGCGGACGTTGTTTCTCCGGGCCCGACCCTCGGAATCCTCCAGTCGACGATGCATCAGGGCGCTCGCCTGGCCAAGCCTGCGCACCTCCTGTTGGAGGGCCGCCACGTCAGATGTGAGGCCCGAGGTAGAGTGGGCCAAAGAATCGACCCGGTCATTTGTTTTTGACAGATCAGCTCTCACGAGGCCCACGTCCACGAGGACCGAGTCGATCTTCTGCGCCAGAGTGTCGAAGCGCTGGTCCACCGAGGCCTTCATCTCGGCGATGGCGCCCATGACGTCTCGGAGGGTCAGGTCCGTGGGCAGAGCAGGAGCATCAGTCGGGCCCGTAGGGGACCTACGCAGTGCCTCTGGAGACCCCTTCTGGAGGGTGTAGCGATCCATGTTGTTGGATTGATGGGCCGCGCCACGACGGGTAGACTTCACTTTAGTCCGGTCGCCATCTTGTTTTGTGGCCATGTTCGCGGTCCCCAAATCGAGCCAATCTCCTCAAAAAGGGGGTAGACAATCCCGTTCAAGGGCTCCGGGGGGGGGCGACCACCGCTCCGCAGGACGGACCGCAGCCGGCGGGCCGGCAGGGCACCCCAACGAGGCCACACCGCCGCACACCGCTTCGCGACCCTACCCCGCCTGGCAGCAGGGAGGGCGCAAAAGCGAAAGTGAAAGTGCGGGGTGCGCGAGTCGCCCGGCCTTGCCCGCCGCTGTTATTCACTTTGTCGCCGGATCGCCTCACAACTCCAGTACGGGGGGCCGGTGTGGAGAAGGCCGCAAACCTTAATCGGTGCTCCCGCCGGTGTCCGAAGTCCGAATTGAAAACGGAAAACGGGCGTCACCTCAGTTCGGGTTCACAAACACAGTCCCCTCATCTAGGACAGGATTCGGTCAGGATTTATGCAGGAGGTCGCGGAGGTCCTCGGGAGCCTCACACCTACGCGGCCATCTTGGGTGCGCGCTGATTGTGTTCCTTTTTAAATTAAATGTTTTAAGTGTTACCAGTTTATTCCAATCAAGATGGCTTCAGGTGTGCCATACTTTTGTCATAAGTAAGACAGTAAGCGCTCTAGTTGTTCTTAAGAACACTCTGGGACATTCTGTCATTAGGCTATACTTGGGCTACATCTGGGTGATATTTGGGCTACATTTGGGCTCTTTTGTCTCTGGTGGCCATCTTGGGAGATTTATTTGTTATGAAGTTTCCTAATTTCCTCATTTACTGGCAGTCTCTTCAGTGGGAATACTTTCAGTTTTTTATTTTGGGTCCATCAAGAAGGCATTCAGATGTGTCACACATTTGCCATAAATTCTGAATGTTAGCACTCTAGTTGCTCATTAGATCACTGTAGTAAAACTACTGCTCACCAGGGAAGTCTGCTGCTGGTATTCAAAGTGCATGTTTCAGTCTGCATGTCAGAATTTGTTTATGAAATAGAAGAGGATTTGAGAAGTCAAAATATGCCCTAATTTTACTTTCTGCAGAACTAATCATAATTTCTATGGCAAAATGAACCCCCTCATTTTGTTCCTTTGTAAATTAAATGTTTTAAGTGTTACCACTTTATTCCAATCAAGATGGCTTCAGGTGTGCCATACTTTTGTCATAAGTAAGACTGTTAGCGCTCTAGTTGTTCGTTAGAACACTCTGGGACATTCTGTCATTGGGCTATACTTGGGCTACATATGGGGGAACTTTGGGTTACATTTGGGCTCTTTTGTCTCTGGTGGCCATCTTGGGAGATTTATTTGTTATGAAGTTTCCTAATTTCCTCATTAACTGAAGTCTCCTCAGTAGGAAATACTTTCAGTTTTTTACTTGGTTCCATCAAGAAGGCATTCAGATGTGTCACACATTTGCCATAAATTCTGAATGTTAGCACTCTAGTTGCTCATTAGATCACTGTAGTAAAGCTACTGCTCACCAGAGAAGTCTGCTGCTGGTATTCAAAGTGCATGTTTCAGTCTGCATGTCAGAATTTTTTTATGACATAGAAGAGGATTTGAGAAGTCAAAATGTGCCCTAATTTTTCTTTCTGCAGCACTAATCATAATTTCTATGGCAAAATGAATCCCCTCATTGTGTTCCTTTGTAAATTAAATGTTTTAAGTGTTACCACTTTATTCCATTCAAGATGGCTTCAGGTGTGCCATACTTTTGTCATAAGTAAGACTGTTAGCGCTCTAGTTGTTCGTTAGAACACTCCGGGTCATTCTGTCATTGGGCTATACTTGGGCTACATCTGGGTGATATGTGGGCTACATTTGGGCTCTTTTGTCTCTGGTGGCCATTTTGGGAGACTTATTTGTTATGATGTTTCCTAATTTCCTCATTTACTACAGTCTCCTCAGTAGGAAATACTTTCAGTTTTTTTACCTTGAATCCATCAAGAAGGCATTCAGATGTGTCACAAATTTGCCATAAATTCACAATGTTAGCACTCTAGTTGCTTATTAGATCACTGTAGTAAAGCTACTGCTCACCAGGGAAGTCTGCTGCTGGTATTGAAAGTGCATGTTTCAGTCTGCATGTCAGAATTTTTTTATGAAATAGAAGAGGATTTGAGAAGTCACTCAAAATGTGCCCTATTTTTCTTTCTGCAGCACTAATCATACTTTCTATGGCAAAATGAACCCCCTCATTTTGTTCCTTTTTAAATTAAATGTTTTAAGAATTACCACTTTATTCCAACCAAGATGGCTTCAGGTGTGCCATACGTTTGTCATAAGAAGGACTGTTAACGCTCTAGTTGTTCTTTAGAACACTCTGGGAAGCTGCAGTAGAACACAAAGGAATCAACTGACAGTCTCTGCCCTTGTTGGATGTACATGTTTTACTGAGAATGTCAGACTTCATTCTCACATGACTGAGAAAGATAATGTGAATTTACAGAAAATATGCTCTCAGTTAGCTTATAGATCACCTTCCAAACCTCTGTGGGAAAAGCATGAGAAAATTGTTTTCTCTCAAACATGATTCATGATATCACAGCAGAAGGCTTTTTCACATGGTAAAATCACCTTAGAACACACCACAATTCCTAAAATGAGTATGGTACCATCAACAAATGATTTATAATGTAACTAAACCTTCTAATAACTGCAATGCTTTTTAATGAGGTGCTATCATGTATATTGGTCCCAAGATGGCTGCCAACACTTCTTGGATGAAGTGCTGACAGCCAATCAGATCTCACGATGAGATGTGTGGTTAGGCTCTGCCCAGATATATATGTGATTTTACTATGTATGTGCTTTTAAATGCAATTTTCTCAGGAACTACTGAAAAGATTGACTCCATGTATGCAAAAGGCACATCCCTGACCTGAGGACTACCTCTTTGCCAAATTTCAAGTAATTCTGTTCAGCCGTTCGGGCTGTACCTTCGACTAAAGGTCCTATGGGAAAATGCATGGGGAAAACGCGTTTTGGGACCCCCCTTTTTTCTCAGCCCCCGCTTGACGAATCACCCCGAGACTTTCAGGGTAGGAGCTGAGCGGAGCACCCCATTAGTTTTGAAAATTTCACGAAGACAAGTCAACCGGCGACAAAGTTATTCAAAATAGAATTTTCAGATTGCCTATGGGAACTCGGTCCTAACTATAACTATCTACTGGCGACCGCCAGTAGATAATATATATATTCACTGAAAAAACCATAGGTTTGACACATGTTATAGTTAGCGGAAATTTTACTGATAAAAAACCAGTGAAATTGCCCCGTTATAGTTAGTGCTGGCAACTATAACTCACGCGACCGCAATCCTCTGCTGATGCTAATACTGTATTTAGACACTTATTTGCCCATGTCTTCTTCCATACATTTTTAGCTATACATATATTACAAATATTTTTTTTTCATAAAGACACATATGTCATCAGCAGAAGATTGCGCTCGCGTGAGTTATAGTTGCCAGCACTAACTATAACGGGGCAATTTCACTGGTTTTTTATCAGTAAAATTTCCGCTAACTATAACATGTGTGAAACCTATGGTTTTTTCAGTGAATTTGCAAGGTTTTTTAAATGCTAATTCCTAACTATAACGTGTGTGAAACCTATGGTTTTTTCAGTGAATTTGTACGGTTTTTTAAATGCTAAGTTACTTTACGCCATTCGAGGCGTGCGCGCCCACTTAACGCAGTTCGTTCCGTGCACGGTTGTTATCAACTTTAATAAGCCCTGTACATTTGGTGGCCTTCGGCCACCAAAAGCACAGGGGGTGGGGTCAATGTGGATAGTGTTTTTTTTATTTCGATTTTATAATTTCATGTTGCCAAAATTTAGTTTTTTTTACCTATTAATAAGCCCTGTACATTTGGTGGCCTACGGCCACCAAAAGCACAGGGGGTGGGGTAAGTGTGGATAGTGTTTTTTTTTTTTTTTTTTTTTTACCGTACGCTTACGGTAAGCGTACGGTAAGCGTACTCGGCGAAATTGCCGAAAAAAAAATAAAACCGTTTTTGCTCTTGGGGGATGTTTGGGGACTCCCTCAACATGACTATGTGGGAGGGAGTTGTCAAAACAGCCCCGTAACATGTTTTTGGCCATCTTGTTTGATAAACAACACTCAGTGCGAGAGACAAAATGGCGGCCGCCGCTTCCTGGTTTCGGCCGATTCGAATGTTTACTAAGATCTAAGAGCCAATCAGAATCGCGCTCGCGCACGCCACCGTACGCTTACGGTAAGCGTACGGTAAGCGTACCGTAAGCGGGCTCAGATATATATATTGATTTAAAGGCTATTTTCTCAGAATCTACTGAACAGATTTACACCAAACCTACAAAAGGCACTTCCTTGACCTAGGGACTACCTCTCTGCCAAATTTCTAGTAATTCTGTTCAGCCGTTCGGGCTGTAGCTCGTTCTAAAGGTCCTATGGAAAAATGCATGGGAAAAACGCGTTTTGGGACCCCCTTTTATCTCAGCCCCCGCTTGACGAATCCCCCCGAGACTTTCAGGGTAGGAGCGGAGCATAGCACCCCACCTATTTTGAGAAATTCGCGAGGATTCATCGACCGGCGCCAAAGTTATTCAAAATAGAATGTTGAGGTTTTCCTATGGAAAAGGGGTCCTAACTATAACTACCTACTGGCGACCGCCAGTAGGTAATATATAAATATATATCTACATATATATATATATATATATATATATATATATATATATATATATATATATATTATCTACTGGCAGTCGCCAGTAGATAGTTATAGTTACAACCTAGTTTCCATAGGAAATCTCAAAATTCTATTTTGAATAACTTTGGCGCCGGTTGACGAATCCTCGCGAAATTTTCAAAACTAATGGGGCGCTCCGTTCAGCTCCTACCCTGAAAGTCTCGGGGTGATTCGTCAAGCGGGGGCCGAGAAAAAGTGTATATATATAGTTATAGTTAGGACCGTGTTTCCATAGGAAATCTCAAAATTCTATTTTGAATAACTTTGGCGCCGGTTGACGAATCATTGCGAAATTTTCAAAACTAATGGGGCGCTCCACTCAGCTCCTACCCTGAAAGTCTCGGGGGGATTCGTCAAGCGGGGGCCGAGAAAAAAGGGGGGTCCCAAAACACGTTTTCCCCATGCATTTTCCCATAGGACCTTTAGTCAAAGGTACAGCCCGAACGGCTGAACAGAATTACTTGAAATTTGGCAGAGAGGTAGTCCTCAGTTCAGGGATGTGCCTTTTGCAGGTCTGGTGTAAATCTGTTCATTAGTTCCTGAGAATATTGCAGTTAAAAGCATATATATATCTATAGGCGCGCACCGTGCGCGTACGGTAAGCATACCGTACGCGCACGGTGACGTGCGCGAGCGCAATTCTGATTGGTTGTTAGATGTCAGTAAACATTCGAATCGGTCGAAATCAGGAAGTGTCGGCCGCCATTTTGTCTCTCGCAGTCTGAGGCAATGAAAAACAAAGGGGGAAAACGTGAGAAGGGGGCAGGATGGACAGGTCCTGACCCCCTAGCCTTTGTCAGGAAGTCACTGACGGACCCCCAAGGATAAAAAAATAAATATTTTTTTTTGAGAAAAATCACGGCAAGAACAACGCATAGTGGGCGCTTGGAGCGCGAAGCGCTCCAAGCGCCCACAGCGCGCGCACGGCGTGCGAAGCGCACCGTGCGCGTACGGTACGCGCACGGTGAAAACCTTTAAAAAAAAATACATAACTTAGCATTTCAAAAACCGTACAAATTCACTGAAAAAACCATAGGTTTCACACACGTTATAGTTAGGAATTAGCATTTAAAAAACCTTGCAAATTCACTTAAAAAACCATAGGTTTCACACATGTTATAGTTAGCTGGACATTTCACTCGTGAAAAACCATTGAAATTCCCCCGTTATAGTTAGTGCAGGCAACTATAACTCACGCGACCGCAATCCTCTGCTGATGATGTCAGATATTACATCACTGATGACATATGTGTCTTTCTGAAAAAAAAATATTTGTAATATATGTATAGCTAAAAATTAATGGAAGAAGACATGGGTAAATAAGTGTCTAAATACAGTGATGTAATATCTGACATCATCAGCAGAGGATTGCGGTCGCGTGAGTTATAGTTGCCTGCACTAACTATAACGGGGGAATTTCAATGGTTTTTCACGAGTGAAATGTCCAGCTAACTATAACATGTGTGAAACCTATGGTTTTTTAAGTGAATATATATATATATATATATATATATATATATATATATATATATATATATATATATATATATATATATATATATATATATATATATATTCACTGAAAAAACCATAGGTTTCAGGGGCGTTATAGTTAGCTGGACTTTTTACTCGTACAAAACCATTGAAAATCCCCCATTATAGTTAGTTCAGCTAACTATAACTCGCGCGCCCGCAATGCACTGCTGATGACGCCACATATTACATCACTCATGACATGGTCAGTGACATCACTCATGCCATCACTGATGACATCTCAAATGACATCACTGATGACATCATCCAGTGAATGTGTGTTTTTCTGACAATTACATATGTTTTATATATGTATATCTCAAGGTCGATTGAGGAATAAATGGGTATATAAGTGTCTAAATAGATGATTTGTTTTTGAAAAATTGATTGTATAACTGACTGATTAAGTGTATCTTAGTGAATACATGGCTTAGTGAGTAATGTTTAAATGTGTAAATATCTGTATCAGTCTCTCACTTTGTGTATAAGTGGCTGCATGGGTTGGTGAGTAGCTACATGAGTGTCTATATAGGTTATTAGTTGGTTTTTTGAGTATCAGTATGAGTGTCTGAGTGTCTGTATGGTTCGGTGGGGGGTATTACGTAGTGCATAGGTGCATGAATGAATGACTCACTGTTTGTATGTGTTGAAGACAGCATGTGTGCAGGACTGTATGGGTGGATGAGTGTGTGCATGGGTGTGTTAGTGAGTGATAGACTGTCTCAATAGTGTCTTTATGAGTAACTACATATGTTTTAAACTAGTATATGTGACTATTGGTGTATATAAGTGAGTATATGTGAGAGTGAGAGATTGAAAGAGTGCCTGTATGAATAAGTATGTGTTTCTATAAGTGATTGTTTAAAAGACTAAGTATGTGTAAGTTTCTATAGAAGTAAGTGTGGTGGTGTGTGTATAACTGTATATGCAAGTAAATGGATGTTTGATTCTTTATTAGCATGAGTGACTATGTGTGTGAGTAACATGGATGAGTGGCGTTGTGTAACAGGATGTATAGGTGTGTGAGTACATATGATGAGTGAGTACATGTATGAGTGACTGTATAGGACTGTTGGTGAATGTGGATCTTAGAATTACTGAATAGGTTGTTGTAACTGGTATTGGTATGTCCATTGTTTTGAACATTGTAGTTTCTATTTTTGAATGTGTGTATCAAAGGTTATATTAGGGGAAGAGGAGGTCTGCCACTCTATCACAAGGATGATGTCATCAGTGATGTCATTAGTGATGTCATTTGAGATGTCATCAGTGATGTCATGAGAGATGTCACTGACCATGTCATGAGTGATGTAATATGTGACGTCATCAGCAGTGCATTGCGGGCGCGTGAGTTATAGTTAGCTGAACTAACTATAACGGGGGAATTTCAATGGTTTTGTACGAGTGAAAAGTCCAGCTAACTATAACGCCCCTGAAACCTATGTTTTTTTCAGTGAATTTCTAAGGTTGTTTAAATGCTAATTCCTAACTATAACGTGCCTGAAACCTATGTTTTTTTCAGTGAATATCAAAGGTTTTTTAAATGCTAATTTCTAACTATGCCTACAGAGGTAGGACATGTGAAGAAAGAAGAAAAAACGCACAGAAAGAAAAAAAAGAAATGCAGAAAGAAGCAACAGAAGTCCTCAAAGACGAAGAAAAGTGCAGGAAGAAGGATAACGTGCAGAAAGAACAAACAGAAGAGCAGAAAGAAGCCTTGTTGCAAAATCATCCTGTACCCTCAACTTTTTCAGACGGATACTGGTGGTAACTGAGTCTGACTAACCAGTCCTAGAGCCAGTGCTATGTTAAAAGACACTCAGAATACAGTGAAAACACCTACATACACTAGGGAACACTATGCGTTGGGGTCCCCCTGTGATCAGCATGACCTCCTCTGTAAGCCCCTAGTATATAATAGGGCAGGGGATTAAAACTACCTCTTAAAACGCGCCACAGGGCGTGTTTGCACACTCCCCACTGTGTAAACACGCCCTGTGGCCGTTTTAAGTTGGGAGATTAAGTCCCCTTGAATCCTGAGGGTCCCTAGGGTCCAACTAGACCACTAGGTACCTCCAGTAAGCGCCACAGAGCTGCGTTGCAGAGAGATGTAAAAAGTGGCACGGCCTGGACCATCTCTCTGCAATGCAGCTTAGTGGCACTTACAGGAAGCACCTGGTGGGCTAGTTAGCCCCCAGGGGCCCTCAGGATTGAAGGGGAATTATTTCCCCAACTTAAAACGCACCATAGGGCGTGTTTGCTCACGTCACTTCAGGCCCCGTCCCCTTCCTTCCCCACGGTGTATACATGTCCTGTGGCCCTTTTCTAAGTTGGGAGATTAAGTCCCCTTGAATCCTGAGGATCCCTAGGGGCAAAATAGCCCACTAGGTACGTCCAGTAAGCGCCATTGCAGAGAGGTGTGAAAAGGGGCACGGCCTGCACCACCTCTCTGCAACGCAGAGCAGTGGCACTTACTGGAAGCACCTGGTGGGCTAGTTGGCCCCCAGGGTCTCTCAGGATTGAAAGGGAATTATTTCCCCAACTTAAAACGCGCCACAGGGCGTGTTTGCACACGTCACCTCAGGCCCCGTCCCCTGGGGCCTGAGGTGACGAGGTGGCTCAATGGTTAGAGCGGCAGACCCTGAAGCAGAGTTCTGGCCAGGGACCAGGGTTCGATTCCCACCTCGGCGGGGCTCGGGCTCAATTTCCTCAGACCTGTCTATTCTCGCCTCGGTGCCTATTCTAATCACGGGCCCCAAGCTGCAACTCTTGGCAATAGCTTGCTTAGCCTCCACACTGGCCCCAACAGCGCTAAGGATGCCTGGCTTCACCCTGGGGGTGCCCAGGAGTGGACACTTCACAGGGAAAGCCAGGAGGGGTTCCACAGCGGTATGAGTATCAGCGCCAGGAAACCCCAAAGGCGTCACCGCAAGGTGGCCGTCTGGTGACAGTGCGCTCAATAAGTACCTTGACATTTACATTTACATTACCCTTCACCACTGTGTAAACGCGCCCTGTGGCCGTTCTAAGTTGAAAGATTAAGTCCCCTTGAATCCTAAGGATCCCTAGGGTCAAACTAGCCCACTAGGTACCTCCAGTAAGCGCCACAGAGCTGCGTTGCGTAGAGGTGTAAAAAGGGGCGTGGCCTCAGAACACCTGTCTGCAACGCAGCTCCCTTGCGCACACTGGAGATACCTGTTGGGCTAGTTGGCCCTCAGGGACCCTCAGTATTGAAGGGGAATTAATTCCCCAACTTACAACTGGCCAGGGGGCGCGTTTGCAGAGTGCTGCAAGGAGGGGGCGTGGCCTCCAGCACGATGCCGGTCTTTTATTTATTTTTATTTTTTTAAGAAGGAGGGCTGTGTGGCCCCCCTTCTTTTTCTAATTTACTGGCCCTGGGGACCCCATCCTCCAGGGCCTGCACCCTAATTTTTTTGGTTGAAAAAATAAATTTGGCCCTCCCAAGGCCTTAATCGGCCCTGGGGACCCCAACCCCCGGGTCATGGCCTTTTTTTTATTTAAATTCTTTAGGAGGGGGCTGCGTTGCCCCCCTCCTCAGGCCACTTATGGCTCCGGGGACCCCATCCCCCGGGGCCGGCCTTTGTTTTTTATTATTTTAAATATTTATATATTTATAGAAACACCTAGGACATGCTGGACAAACCGTATGTACCTATCACCATGACTATTTGCGTGATATTCATTAAAAGGCGACTATTCATAGAATGAATCCACATGGAATGTATTTACACCTCTAGTGAAGCTCTAACGTGTCTGACGCCCTACCGTGCCTAATCCCGGCGCCCCCGCCGGTGGGTACTCTCCAAGTAGAGACCCTTGTCGTTTATTTATACAAACATGGGTAGCTATTGACGGGCACATTTAATATACACGCACACCAAGCCATTCAAAGGGGATTCGACAAAAATTCGACCAAACTCTGCAAGAAACCCCCCTCACGGTTAATAAAAAACACATCCCCCACCGGATGTGGAATGCTTTTTATTTTACTCTCTGGAAAGGAGACGAACCTCACTTGAGAGTCACAGCGTGCTCCTGGCTGAGCCCAATGCTGTGTTACACCCACCAGTGCCCGCCGATTGCCTCACACCTCTGTGTTGTATTCCACCAGCTAGTGCGTATGCTATGACACTCTCTAGCCCATGTGCACTGTAACACCACCCCGTGAATATGTCATGCCACACTTGCCTTCGCACGGGTTAAATTGCCCCATCTAACGTGCCTTCCTCGATGTGTATGTTATAACGCACAGCGCTATGCCATACATATTACAATCTGGGATCCATATCTTTGTCACAGTGCATATGCAACGTTACACTCCCCAGCACATATTTTATATTACAACTTTAGAGACTAGTTATGTTACACAACACTGCCCTGTGCATATTACACTCCAAGGCGCAAATCGCATAGCACGCGCTAGTGCCTGCGCTCTCCAATGAATCTGTCATTGCGCACAATGTATTGCATATTATATTTCACGCCCCGGTTCATCTTATATCACACTTTTTGGTGCATAGTTTATACCAAATACTACATCTAGTTTTCATTTTCAATCGTGCTCTCAGGACTATGTTCTATATAACACTGCGTCCACCTACCCTTTTCACGGGCATTACATTTTGCGATGGGGGTGGAGGGTCAGGGGGTGTTACTGCCAAGTGAGCCCGGAGTCACAGTCACAAACGTCCTCTTTCTTCCTGAATAAAAGTGAGATTATGCTGCATACTTGTTCATATTTTAAGTAGTTCGCACAGACACACATTTTAAAAACAATAAAGTTCCTAATACCCACCTTCTCTGAACAGTTAGCTTGCTGCCCCATCCACCTCCTCCCTATCCTCTGTTGTCTGAATCCATGGACTAGCCTCCTCCCTCCTGCCATGCATGGTCTGATGTGCTGCCACTGCCCTCCATTTAGCATGATGTACCAGTCCACTCCTCCTGCCCTCCATTGCCCAATTCTATGGCCCATCATTGACCTCCTGATTAGCCTCTGTGCTTAGCTTGCTGCCCCTATTCTCCTTCCCCCTGCCCTCCGATGTCTTTGTGCATGCCCCTGCTCCATCCTTTTTGCCCACTATGTTCCATGGACCTGCCACTCCTATCTACTCTGAGTGTTCAGTTGAGCTGCCACTCCCCTCCCACCTGCCTAGCATTGTCAGATGACTGTAACCTGTCCCTGCCACCTCCACCCTGCCTGTCCACATGCCATGCCCCTATCCCCTTCCTCCTGTCCTCCATGGTCCATTTTACTGCCACACCCTTCTGCCCTCCCTGATCTGTTGTGCTGCAACTGCTCCTCCTGCCTGCCCCGCGCGGTCTGTTGTGAGGCCTCTTCCCCTGAACTCTCTTGTCTGTGCCCAGGTCCTGACCCTCCCTTCTATCCTCCATGGTCCTTTGTGCATGCCCCTGCACCCTCCTTCTTGACCATCATAGCCATTGTGCTGCCACTAACCCTCTCACTTACCATGCATGGTCTTCTGTGCTGCCATGGCCCCTCCCACCTTCCCTGTGTGGTCAGCTAGCTGCCCCTGACCCCCTCCCACCTTCCCTCCATGGTCTGTGTGTATGCCACCATAGTCACATTGTTGCTCTCCATGGTGTGTCTTGTTTCTAGTGCCCATCCTGCCTGACCTCCATGGTCATCTTGCTGCTCCTGCCCTGCCACCTTGCCCCCAGCCCTCTGTTTCCATGTGCAGACCCCCTATTCCCTCCCTCCTGGCTTGTCTGTTCCATTGTAATGCCCCTGATCCGTCCCTCCTGCCCTTTATGGTCTGTTATGCTGCAGCTTTCTCTCCTGTCTGTCCATTATGGTCAGCTAGCTACCATTGCCTCTTTCCCATCTGTTCTCTGTTGTCCATGTGCATGGTCCTGTCCCCTCCCTATTGCTTTCTATGGATTGTTGTGCTGCACTCCCGTCCCGCATGCGCTGTGTGGTGTATTGTGCTGCTGCAAACCCTGATGCCTGCCCTGTAGGGTCAGTTCGGTGCACCTCTCCATGTCCCTCCTGTCCTCTGTTATCCGAGTCCATGTCCCTACCCCAATTCCTCCTGCCTACCATGATTCAATGTACCATACTTGCGAACATTTTTAACTTGGTAAGAGGGAGATTTTGAAAAAAAACTGGGGTATTGATTTTCCCCTTTGAGTTACATTGAAAAAGAGGAGATTGTAGACAGGTGACAGATCAAATAAAGCCCATTTGAGCTTAAAAACATTGGACGTTTCCTGGCTGAAACGGGTCTGTTGGCATGTATGGTTGTACTACCACTGCCTCTTCCTTCTGCCCACAATGGTCTATTGTATTGCCACAGCCTCTCTTGCCAGTCCTGTATTGTTGGTTTGGTGGTTTGTTGCCCCTGCCCCCCTTTCCACTGCCCTCCATAGTCTGTTGTGCTGCCACTGCCCTTCCTGCCTACCCAGTGTGGTCAAATTGTTGCCTCTGCACTCTCCTACCTGCCTTCAATTTTCAGAGTCCGTGCCCCTGGCCTCTGCCTCTCAACAGTATCCCAATGAACAACTAGATTGCTAACATTCTATACTTATTACAAAAGTGTGGAACGCCTGACGTCATCTTGATGTAATCAAAACTGTAATACCTAGAGTATTTCCTTTAGAAATTACATATATGAGAGGGTCTTATTTGCATCAAAATTATGGTTAGTGCTCTAAAAAACTAAAATGAGGACATATTTTCTGAGTTTTCAAATAGCGACAAAGAACTTTTAAATTATTTGTAATCTTTATGTTTTTTTATCCAGTTGACCACTTGATTAAATGTTGCACCTTGGCGAGAGGATGTGGTGTTACTTCCAGAGCTGCAGACTTTGCAACTGGGGAACCAGGTTGGAGTTTCTGCTTCAGCTCAACATTCTGTGATTGTGATCAAATCACTTAATCTCCCCATGTCTACAACCAAAATGAATTTGATCTTGTGTGATGTAACCAATGCTCATGTAAAGCATTCCAATACCTGACAAGTCTGCACTATATAAAACTGTAAATACACAAAAAATAAGTGTTTTGCACACTTCTGTCATTGGGCTACATGTGGGCTACATATGAAGTTTCCTAATTTCCTCATTTACTGCAGTCTCCTCAGTATGAAATGCTTTCAGTTTTTTACTTTGATTCCATCAAGAAGGTATTCAGATATGTCACACATTTGCCATTAATTCTGAATGTTAGCACTCTAGTTGCTCATTAGATCACTGTAGTAAAGCTACTGCTCACCACAGAAGTCTGCTGCTGGTATTAAAAGTGCATGTTTCAGTCTGCATATCAGAATTTTTTAATGAAATAGAAGAGGATTTGAGAAGTCACTCAAAATGTGCCCTAATGTTTCTTTCTTCAGCACTAATCATAATTACTATGGCAAAATGAACCCCCTCATTGTGTTCCTTTTTTTCTTTTTTTTTTTTTTTTTTTTTTTTTTGTTGAAACCGTTTATTGCAATCTCAAGTATATACAAGTATGGGCCTACAACCTTCCGGCCGGCCGCTAAAGTGACAGAAGCAAATGACATACATACAATAGGGCACCTGACTTTGCAGAGACGAGAAAGAGGAGGTATCAGCAACGTAGGCCACATGACTCTGAGCCCACAATACGGTTTTGTTTTATACAACACAACAACATAAAACCACACCCGCAAGGCAACCCGCGATCGAAAATGACAACACGTGCTCCTCCAGTGGGGGACCCCAATCATCCAAAGAAATCCAGAGAGGGAAAGGGAAACAGATCCGGGACTGGGAGAACAATGTGCCCGGGGCTAAGGGGAGGGGTCAGCTAAGGGGATGGAGCTGGTGAAGTGGGAGGCAACGACGGCGGCTCGCAAATACCCCCGCGGTAGGCGTTCCAGGGGCCCCATATCTTCACCCATGCCCCAGGCTTACCCCGCGCCACATACACCACCTTTTCTCGGAACATGCACCAATCCATGTGTTCTTTCCAGGCTGACACCGCCGGGGGCCTCTGGGATCCCCACAGTTGAGCAATGTCACGTTTAGCTATCATATATCCCAGAGTCACCCATCGCGTCTGCGGAACCGAGTAATCGGTCGGTTCCCACACATTCAGCAAGCATCTCCTCGCTTCAGGCAGCAGCGCGACATGCGTAACCGCTCGCAGGACCTCATGCACACCACGCCAGAATCGATCTACCCTCGGACATTCCCACAGAATGTGCAAAAAAGTCGCCAAAGCACCACACCCACGCTTACACAATCCATCTTCGGCATAGCCCATACGCAGAAGCCTTGGCCCCGTCATATACACCCGGTGGAGTATCTTAAGCTGGACGAAGCGAAGGCGAGCCGGGATGGCCACCTCCTTCGGAGAGGCCACCGCGGAAATCCAGTCCTCGTCGTCCAACTCCAGCCCATCGGCAACCCAAGCCTCGCGGAGGCCAGTCAGTAAGCCCGAGCGGTCATTTATCAATTTCTTGTAAATGAGGGAGATCGTACTGTCCGGAACGTGGCCATCTAGCACTCTATCCTCCAGGGGGGAGGACTCCGGGATGGAGGCCACGTCTGGGAAGACGGAACCCAGTGCGTGACGGACCTGCAGGTAGCGAAAGTATTCACTGCCCTGCAGCTGAAACTCCGCCTGCAGCGTCTCGAATGTTTTGAATCCTCCCCTCGTCCAGAGATCTCCCACTGTACTGATGCCTATCATGTCCCACCTCTCGAAGCCCTTCGAGGTCCACAAAGAGCCCAGCCTCTCCGACGCATACAACGGTGACGCTCGGGTCAAACGGTCCTTCCATCCCATAGCTGCATTAGCCGCGTGCCATACTCGCACCATGACACGCGTAGGTCCCGTCAAGCGGGAATCGGGCACGCTAATGTAGAGCGCTCGATTGTAGTCGCCACCGGGCAGGAGCATTTTGTCCATTTCAAATGCCGGGTTTAGAGCGGGCCCATAAAAACCGTGATTAATTGCAGCTAACTGGGAGGCCCAGTAATACCGCTTAATATCCGGGAGGGCAATCCCTCCGTCGTACCACGGGAGCGTCAATTTTGCCAGAGCTATACGCGGCCTCCCGTCCCAAAACAGACGGCGCTGCAAGCTTTCCACCTCACGGAAGTAGCGCGCCGGGACCAAGTCCATACTGTTCTGGAGAGCGTACAGAAAGCGCGGCAATGACATCATCATGAACAAAGCCGCCCGGCCGAGCGGCGAGAGCGGCAGGCGCCGCCAGCGTGCGACGTCCTCCTTCAAGCGCTGGAGGGGGGGAAGCAAATTTCGCTCGTAGCGGGCCACCGGGTCCAGCGTAATATAGACCCCCAGGTACGAAGGAGCGCAAAACATCGACCAGGACAATCAGTGACTTGCGCGGGGAGGCTAAGTACAGAAGGATATCGTCAGCGTAGAGGGACACGCGGTCCTCATACTCGGGGGTCCAACGGAGACCACGGATAGAAGGGTGCCACCGCAGCCACTCCGCCAGGGGTTCCAAGGCTAGTGCAAAAAGGAGCGGCGACAGGGGACAACCCTGTCGCGTGCCCCGTCCCAGCCCGAATGGGGCCGAGACTCGACCATTCACCACCACCTGTGCCAATGGGTCCGAGTACAACAATTTGACCCAACTGATGAATCCCGGGCCAAATCCAAATTTTGCCAGCATCGCCCAGATGTAGGGCCATTCGAGCGTGTCGAACGCCATGGTGGCGTCTAAGGACGCCAAGATGGCCGGCTCCCGCACGAACGGAACACGCGCGAGCACCCCGTGCAAGCGCCGCAGATTAAGGGCCGTGTTGCGATGGGGAATAAAGCCGGACTGGTCCTGGTGGACCAAATCGCCCACCACGCCGACCAGCCGGTTGGCGAGCACCTTGGCGAGGATTTTGGGCTCCGCGTTCAAGAGCGAGATAGGCCGGTAGGAAGTGACCCGGTCTCGCGGTCTCCCCTCCTTGTGGATAACCACGATGGTAGCCAGACGCTGGTCCGGCGGGAGGGAGCCCCGCGAGTGGGCCGCCAGGAACATTGCGCGGAGATGGGGTGCAAGTACATCCGGTCGCAGTTTGTACAACTCGATAGGAATACCGTTCGGGCTCATGGCCTTGCCAGAAGCGACCGAACGGATGGCGAGGGCAATTTCGTCCGAGGTGGGGGCGGCATCCATCAACTCCCTGTCCTCCATTGAGAGGGAGGGCAGCGCGATGTCACGCAGCAGGGCATGGGAATCCTCCTCCGGGCAGGGAGAAACCGGGGAATATACCTCTCGGAAATAATCTGCGAAGCAAGAGACAATGCCTTCCGGCTCAGTAACACGTACACCATCCATTCTCTCAATCAGCGGGACCACACGACTAGCTCTCTCCTTCTTATCCAACCACGCAATCAACTTGCCAGCCTTATCACCCACATCATACAATCTCCCCTGTTGCTCTCTGCTGAGGCCCCTGGCCGCCTCCGTGACGAGGGACCTATACGCCGCCTGCTTCAGGTGTAGGACGTGCAGCGCAACGTCAGTCACCCCACTCCCCAGATCACGCTCCAGTTCAGTAATTTCAGCCTCCACCCGGGTCACCTCCTCCTGTGCGCGCCTCCGGGCATGAGAAATAAAGGAGAGGGCCTCCCCTCTAAGCACTGTCTTGAAAGCCTCCCACAGGGAGATGGCCGACGAGACAGACCCCACATTCTCCTCAAAATACCGTTGCAAGGATTTAATCAAGTCCGCACGTATAGTGGGGTCGCGCAGGTACCAGGCATTGATTGGAGCTACCCTGCCCTCCCCCCTCAGGAAGACATCAAAGTGCAACAGGAGTGGGGAATGATCTGAAATACCCCGCGCCAAATGGTGCACCTCCCCCACTCTCCCGGCATAGGCCGCAGGGACAAGGACATGATCAAGCCGCGAAAGGCTACCATGGGCCCCCGAATGGAAGGTGTATTGCAGCTGAGCGGGATGCTTTAGACGCCAACAGTCCACCAATCCCAGTGTGTCCAAAAGGCCAGACAGCCACGCTTGTGCCCGGGGGAAGTCCCTAGGGGGATAACGATCCATAGTCCCAGAGGCCACCGCATTGAAGTCCCCCCCAACTACCAGAAGCCCCCCCGGAAGGTCAAGCAGGAGGCGTCCCAGGTCCGCAAAGGTGGTGGACTGTAACCCCGGTGGGACGTACACTGAGACAAAGACGACTACTTTGCCCTCCATTCTCCCCACCAAGACAGTGTATCGTCCCCTCTCATCATGGCACACCTCGTCTATTTCTAGCGGGAGCGAGGTCTTGACCATAATGCCCACCCCTCTTGAGCCAGATGTGAAGCCCGAGTGGGCCACCAAACGATAGCCACGCCGATTCATGGCACAAAAGGTGTTACCAATGAGGTGCGTCTCCTGCAAAAAGACCACATCTGGCGAAATCCGTTTCAGATATTGCAGGACCACACCCCGCTTAATCCTATCACCCAGTCCGTTAACATTCCAGGACAACAAAGTCAGGTCCCTACCCCCCATCACATACAGAAGCCATCATTTGTCCCCCGGAGAGCATCTCAAAAACATCAATACAATGAAGGGTTTGCCTTGCGGTAGAAACGAACCACACCCCACCCCAACCCACCCATCCCAACAGAACTCCCCCCACCCTGCACCCCTGCATGAGCCCGAACAGCCCCCCCAAAGTGCAGTGTGCCTGTCGCCCCATAGAAAGAAAACTAACTAGTCCCCCAGAGGAGGAGGTAGATCCCCCAAGAGACCCCACACGACCTCCACAGGAGGGGAACTTACCCTAACAGTCAATGGTGACAATAACACAGTCCCGAGCAAGGCCTACCATTAGTCCCTCAGTCCTGATCCTGCGGGACCTCCCCACCAACCGCTCCCCCCCCCCACCCCCCCGGCCCCGATCTCCGGGCAAAGTATCCAGCCAGTCCCCGGCCGCTTCGGGACGATCAAAAAAGTGCGTGCGGCCATCCACCTCCACCCTCAGCTTAGCCGGAAAAAGCATCGCATATTTGAGATTCAGGTCCCGTAGGCGACGTTTGACACCGAGAAAGCTCAGTCTCTGCTTTTGGACCGCCGGAGTAAAGTCGGGATAGAAGTTTATATCCGTATTATGAAGTCTGACCGGCCCTTGTAGCCTGGAAGTCTGCAGGATAGCGTCCCTGTCCCGAAAATTGAAAATCCGGGCGATGAGAGGCCTTGGAGGGGCTCCGGCCTTAGGCCTACCCCCGGGGACCCTGTGGGCACGTTCCACTGCAAAGAATTTACTCAGCCCCCGAGGCTGGAGATGGGTGAGGACCAAGTCCTCCACAAACAGATCCGCTGCCTCCGCCTCGCGTCCTTCCGGCACCCCGATAATGCGGACGTTGTTTCTCCGGGCCCGACCCTCGGAATCCTCCAGTCGACGATGCATCAGGGCGCTCGCCTGGCCAAGCCTGCGCACCTCCTGTTGGAGGGCCGCCACGTCAGATGTGAGGCCCGAGGTAGAGTGGGCCAAAGAATCGACCCGGTCATTTGTTTTTGACAGATCAGCTCTCACGAGGCCCACGTCCACGAGGACCGAGTCGATCTTCTGCGCCAGAGTGTCGAAGCGCTGGTCCACCGAGGCCTTCATCTCGGCGATGGCGCCCATGACGTCTCGGATGGTCAGGTCCGTGGGCAGAGCAGGAGCATCAGTCGGGCCCGTAGGAGACCTACGCAGTGCCTCTGGAGACCCCTTCTGGAGGGTGTAGCGATCCATGTTGTTGGATTGATGGGCCGCGCCACGACGGGTAGACTTCACTTTAGTCCGGTCGCCATCTTGTTTTGTGGCCATGTTCGCGGTCCCCAAATCGAGCCAATCTCCTCAAAAAGGGGGTAGACAATCCCGTTCAAGGGCTCCGGGGGGGGGCAACCACCGCTCCGCAGGACGGACCGCAGCCGGCGGGCCGGCAGGGCACCCCAACGAGGCCACACCGCCGCACACCGCTTCGCGACCCTACCCCGCCTGGCAGCAGGGAGGGCGCAAAAGCGAAAGTGAAAGTGCGGGGTGCGCGAGTCGCCCGGGCTTGCCCGCCGCTGTTATTCACTTTGTCGCCGGATCGCCTCACAACTCCAGTACGGGGGGCCGGTGTGGAGAAGGCCGCAAACCTTAATCGGTGCTCCCGCCGGTGTCCGAAGTCCGAATTGAAAACGGAAAACGGGCGTCACCTCAGTTCGGGTTCACAAACACAGTCCCCTCATCTAGGACAGGATTCGGTCAGGATTTATGCAGGAGGTCGCGGAGGTCCTCGGGAGCCTCACACCTACGCGGCCATCTTGGGTGCGCGCTGATTGTGTTCCTTTTTAAATTAAATGTTTTAAGTGTTACCAGTTTATTCCAATCAAGATGGCTTCAGGTGTGCCATACTTTTGTCATAAGTAAGACAGTAAGCGCTCTAGTTGTTCTTAAGAACACTCTGGGACATTCTGTCATTAGGCTATACTTGGGCTACATCTGGGTGATATTTGGGCTACATTTGGGCTCTTTTGTCTCTGGTGGCCATCTTGGGAGATTTATTTGTTATGAAGTTTCCTAATTTCCTCATTTACTGGCAGTCTCTTCAGTGGGAATACTTTCAGTTTTTTATTTTGGGTCCATCAAGAAGGCATTCAGATGTGTCACACATTTGCCATAAATTCTGAATGTTAGCACTCTAGTTGCTCATTAGATCACTGTAGTAAAACTACTGCTCACCAGGGAAGTCTGCTGCTGGTATTCAAAGTGCATGTTTCAGTCTGCATGTCAGAATTTGTTTATGAAATAGAAGAGGATTTGAGAAGTCAAAATATGCCCTAATTTTACTTTCTGCAGAACTAATCATAATTTCTATGGCAAAATGAACCCCCTCATTTTGTTCCTTTGTAAATTAAATGTTTTAAGTGTTACCACTTTATTCCAATCAAGATGGCTTCAGGTGTGCCATACTTTTGTCATAAGTAAGACTGTTAGCGCTCTAGTTGTTCGTTAGAACACTCTGGGACATTCTGTCATTGGGCTATACTTGGGCTACATATGGGGGAACTTTGGGTTACATTTGGGCTCTTTTGTCTCTGGTGGCCATCTTGGGAGATTTATTTGTTATGAAGTTTCCTAATTTCCTCATTAACTGAAGTCTCCTCAGTAGGAAATACTTTCAGTTTTTTACTTGGTTCCATCAAGAAGGCATTCAGATGTGTCACACATTTGCCATAAATTCTGAATGTTAGCACTCTAGTTGCTCATTAGATCACTGTAGTAAAGCTACTGCTCACCAGAGAAGTCTGCTGCTGGTATTCAAAGTGCATGTTTCAGTCTGCATGTCAGAATTTTTTTATGACATAGAAGAGGATTTGAGAAGTCAAAATGTGCCCTAATTTTTCTTTCTGCAGCACTAATCATAATTTCTATGGCAAAATGAATCCCCTCATTGTGTTCCTTTGTAAATTAAATGTTTTAAGTGTTACCACTTTATTCCATTCAAGATGGCTTCAGGTGTGCCATACTTTTGTCATAAGTAAGACTGTTAGCGCTCTAGTTGTTCGTTAGAACACTCCGGGTCATTCTGTCATTGGGCTATACTTGGGCTACATCTGGGTGATATGTGGGCTACATTTGGGCTCTTTTGTCTCTGGTGGCCATTTTGGGAGACTTATTTGTTATGATGTTTCCTAATTTCCTCATTTACTACAGTCTCCTCAGTAGGAAATACTTTCAGTTTTTTTACCTTGAATCCATCAAGAAGGCATTCAGATGTGTCACAAATTTGCCATAAATTCACAATGTTAGCACTCTAGTCGCTTATTAGATCACTGTAGTAAAGCTACTGCTCACCAGGGAAGTCTGCTGCTGGTATTGAAAGTGCATGTTTCAGTCTGCATGTCAGAATTTTTTTATGAAATAGAAGAGGATTTGAGAAGTCACTCAAAATGTGCCCTATTTGTCTTTCTGCAGCACTAATCATACTTTCTATGGCAAAATGAACCCCCTCATTTTGTTCCTTTTTAAATTAAATGTTTTAAGAATTACCACTTTATTCCAACCAAGATGGCTTCAGGTGTGCCATACGTTTGTCATAAGAAGGACTGTTAACGCTCTAGTTGTTCTTTAGAACACTCTGGGAAGCTGCAGTAGAACACAAAGGAATCAACTGACAGTCTCTGCCCTTGTTGGATGTACATGTTTTACTGAGAATGTCAGACTTCATTCTCACATGACTGAGAAAGATAATGTGAATTTACAGAAAATATGCTCTCAGTTAGCTTATAGATCACCTTCCAAACCTCTGTGGGAAAAGCATGAGAAAATTGTTCAAACATGATTCATGATATCACAGCAGAAGGCTTTTTCACATGGTAAAATCACCTTAGAACACACCACAATTCCTAAAATGAGTATGGTACCATCAACAAATGATTTATAATGTAACTAAACCTTCTAATAACTGCAATGCTTTTTAATGAGGTGCTATCATGTATATTGGTCCCAAGATGGCTGCCAACACTTCTTGGATGAAGTGCTGACAGCCAATCAGATCTCACGATGAGATGTGTGGCTAGGCTCTGCCCAGATATATATGTGATTTTACTATGTATGTGCTTTTAAATGCAATTTTCTCAGGAACTACTGAACAGATTGACTCCATGTATGCAAAAGGCACATCCCTGACCTGAGGACTACCTCTTTGCCAAATTTCAAGTAATTCTGTTCAGCCGTTCGGGCTGTACCTTCGACTAAAGGTCCTATGGGAAAATGCATGGGGAAAACGCGTTTTGGGACCCCCCTTTTTTCTCAGCCCCCGCTTGACGAATCACCCCGAGACTTTCAGGGTAGGAGCTGAGCGGAGCACCCCATTAGTTTTGAAAATTTCACGAAGACAAGTCAACCGGCGACAAAGTTATTCAAAATAGAATTTTCAGATTGCCTATGGGAACTCGGTCCTAACTATAACTATCTACTGGCGACCGCCAGTAGATAATATATATATTCACTGAAAAAACCATAGGTTTCACACATGTTATAGTTAGCGGAAATTTTACTGATAAAAAACCAGTGAAATTGCCCCGTTATAGTTAGTGCTGGCAACTATAACTCACGCGACCGCAATCCTCTGCTGATGCTAATACTGTATTTAGACACTTATTTGCCCATGTCTTCTTCCATACATTTTTAGCTATACATATATTACAAATATTTTTTTTTCATAAAGACACATATGTCATCAGCAGAAGATTGCGCTCGCGTGAGTTATAGTTGCCAGCACTAACTATAACGGGGCAATTTCACTGGTTTTTTATCAGTAAAATTTCCGCTAACTATAACATGTGTGAAACCTATGGTTTTTCAGTGAATTTGCAAGGTTTTTTAAATGCTAATTCCTAACTATAACGTGTGTGAAACCTATGGTTTTTTCAGTGAATTTGTACGGTTTTTTAAATGCTAAGTTACTTTGCGCCATTCGAGGCGTGCGCGCCCACTTAACGCAGTTCGTTCCGTGCACGGTTCTTATCAACTTTAATAAGCCCTGTACATTTGGTGGCCTTCGGCCACCAAAAGCACAGGGGGTGGGGTCAATGTGGATAGTGTTTTTTTTATTTCGATTTTATAATTTCATGTTGCCAAAATTTAGTTTTTTTTACCTATTAATAAGCCCTGTACATTTGGTGGCCTACGGCCACCAAAAGCACAGGGGGTGGGGTAAGTGTGGATAGTGTTTTTTTTTTTTTTTTTTTTTACCGTACGCTTACGGTAAGCGTACGGTAAGCGTACTCGGCGAAATTGCCGAAAAAAAAATAAAACCGTTTTTGCTCTTGGGGGATGTTTGGGGACTCCCTCAACATGACTATGTGGGAGGGAGTTGTCAAAACAGCCCCGTAACATGTTTTTGGCCATCTTGTTTGATAAACAACACTCAGTGCGAGAGACAAAATGGCGGCCGCCGCTTCCTGGTTTCGGCCGATTCGAATGTTTACTAAGATCTAAGAGCCAATCAGAATCGCGCTCGCGCACGCCACCGTACGCTTACGGTAAGCGTACGGTAAGCGTACCGTAAGCGGGCTCAGATATATATATTGATTTAAAGGCTATTTTCTCAGAATCTACTGAACAGATTTACACCAAACCTACAAAAGGCACTTCCTTGACCTAGGGACTACCTCTCTGCCAAATTTCTAGTAATTCTGTTCAGCCGTTCGGGCTGTAGCTCGTTCTAAAGGTCCTATGGAAAAATGCATGGGAAAAACGCGTTTTGGGACCCCCTTTTATCTCAGCCCCCGCTTGACGAATCCCCCCGAGACTTTCAGGGTAGGAGCTGAGCGGAGCACCCCATTAGTTTTGAAAATTTCACGAAGACAAGTCAACCGGCGACAAAGTTATTCAAAATAGAATTTTCAGATTGCCTATGGGAACTCGGTCCTAACTATAACTATCTACTGGCGACCGCCAGTAGATAATATATATATTCACTGAAAAAACCATAGGTTTCACACATGTTATAGTTAGCGGAAATTTTACTGATAAAAAACCAGTGAAATTGCCCCGTTATAGTTAGTGCTGGCAACTATAACTCACGCGACCGCAATCCTCTGCTGATGCTAATACTGTATTTAGACACTTATTTGCCCATGTCTTCTTCCATACATTTTTAGCTATACATATATTACAAATATTTTTTTTTCATAAAGACACATATGTCATCAGCAGAAGATTGCGCTCGCGTGAGTTATAGTTGCCAGCACTAACTATAACGGGGCAATTTCACTGGTTTTTTATCAGTAAAATTTCCGCTAACTATAACATGTGTGAAACCTATGGTTTTTCAGTGAATTTGCAAGGTTTTTTAAATGCTAATTCCTAACTATAACGTGTGTGAAACCTATGGTTTTTTCAGTGAATTTGTACGGTTTTTTAAATGCTAAGTTACTTTGCGCCATTCGAGGCGTGCGCGCCCACTTAACGCAGTTCGTTCCGTGCACGGTTGTTATCAACTTTAATAAGCCCTGTACATTTGGTGGCCTTCGGCCACCAAAAGCACAGGGGGTGGGGTCAATGTGGATAGTGTTTTTTTTATTTCGATTTTATAATTTCATGTTGCCAAAATTTAGTTTTTATTACCTATTAATAAGCCCTGTACATTTGGTGGCCTACGGCCACCAAAAGCACAGGGGGTGGGGTAAGTGTGGATAGTGTTTTTTTTTTTGTTTTTTTTTACCGTACGCTTACGGTAAGCGTACGGTAAGCGTACTCGGCGAAATTGCCGAAAAAAAAATAAAACCGTTTTTGCTCTTGGGGGATGTTTGGGGACTCCCTCAACATGACTATGTGGGAGGGAGTTGTCAAAACAGCCCCGTAACATGTTTTTGGCCATCTTGTTTGATAAACAACACTCAGTGCGAGAGACAAAATGGCGGCCGCCGCTTCCTGGTTTCGGCCGATTCGAATGTTTACTAAGATCTAAGAGCCAATCAGAATCGCGCTCGCGCACGCCACCGTACGCTTACGGTAAGCGTACGGTAAGCGTACCGTAAGCGGGCTCAGATATATATATTGATTTAAAGGCTATTTTCTCAGAATCTACTGAACAGATTTACACCAAACCTACAAAAGGCACTTCCTTGACCTAGGGACTACCTCTCTGCCAAATTTCTAGTAATTCTGTTCAGCCGTTCGGGCTGTAGCTCGTTCTAAAGGTCCTACGGAAAAATGCATGGGAAAAACGCGTTTTGGGACCCCCTTTTATCTCAGCCCCCGCTTGACGAATCCCCCCGAGACTTTCAGGGTAGGAGCGGAGCGTAGCGCCCCACCTATTTTGAGAAATTCGCGAGGATTCATCGACCGGCGCCAAAGTTATTCAAAATAGAATGTTGAGGTTTTCCTATGGAAAAGGGGTCCTAACTATAACTACCTACTGGCAACCGCCAGTAGGTAATATATAAATATATATCTACATATAGCTACATATATATATATATATATATATATATATATATATATATATATATATATATATATATATATATATATATATATATATATATATTATCTACTGGCGGTCGCCAGTAGATAGTTATAGTTACAACCTAGTTTCCATAGGAAATCTCAAAATTCTATTTTGAATAACTTTGGCGCCGGTTGACGAATCCTCGCGAAATTTTCAAAACTAATGGGGCGCTCCGTTCAGCTCCTACCCTGAAAGTCTCGGGGTGATTCGTCAAGCGGGGGCCGAGAAAAAGTGTATATATATAGTTATAGTTAGGACCGTGTTTCCATAGGAAATCTCAAAATTCTATTTTGAATAACTTTGGCGCCGGTTGACGAATCATTGCGAAATTTTCAAAACTAATGGGGCGCTCCACTCAGCTCCTACCCTTAAAGTCTCGGGGGGATTCGTCAAGCGGGGGCCGAGAAAAAAGGGGGGTCCCAAAACGCGTTTTCCCCATGCATTTTCCCATAGGACCTTTAGTCAAAGGTACAGCCCGAACGGCTGAACAGAATTACTTGAAATTTGGCAGAGAGGTAGTCCTCAGGTCAGGGATGTGCCTTTTGCATATATGGAGTCAATCTGTTCAGTAGTTCCTGAGAAAATTGCATTTAAAAGCACATACATATCTATAGCCGCGCACCGTGCGCGCACCCTAACGTGCGCGAGCGTAATTCTTGGTTGTTACATGTCAGTCAACGTTCGAATCGGTCGAAATCAGGAAGTGTCGGCCGCCATTTTGTTTGTTTTTAGTGCGAGAGTGGAAAAGGAAGGTGGCGAACGTGAAAAGGGGGCAGGGTAGAGAGTTCCTGACCCCCTAGCCTTTGTCAGGGGGTCCCTGAAGGACCCCGAAGGCAGAAAAAAACATTTAAATTTTTTTTTTTTAAATCGCGGGGGTGCGCGCACCGTGCACACACGGTGAAAAACCATTAAAAAAATTAAAAAATTAATACGTAGTTTATTGAAAAATAAATATATAAAAAAAATAATAATACATACATAACTTAGCATTTTAAAAAACCATACAAATTCACTGAAAAAACCATAGGTTTCACACACGTTATAGTTAGGAATTAGCATTTAAAAACCCTTGCTAATTCACTTAAAAAACCATAGGTTTCACACATGTTATAGTTAGGTGGATATTTCACTCGTAAAAAACCAATGAAATTCCCCTGTTATAGTTACTTCAGATAACTATAACTCGCGCGACCGCCACTCTATCACAAGGATGATGTCATCAGTCATGTCAAGAGTGATGCCACTGACCATGTCATGAGCGATGTAATATGTGACGTCATGAGCAGAGGATTGCGGGCGCGCGAGTTATAGTTATCTGAAGTAACTATAACGGGGGAATTTCATTGGTTTTTTACGAGTGAAATATCCACCTAACTATAACATGTGTGAAACCTATGGATTTTTAAGTGAATATACATATATATATATATATATATATATATATATATATATATATATATATATATATATATATATATATATCCTACTGGCAGTCGCTGGTAGGTAGTTATAGTTAGGACCTATTTTCCATAGGAAATCTGCAACATTCTATTCCCAATAACTTTGGCGCCGGTTGGCGAATCTTCGCGAAATTTTCAAAACTTTTGGCCAGCTCCGGTCCGCTCCTATCCTGAAAGTCTCGGGGTGATTCGTCAAGCAGGGACCAAGAAAAAAGGGGGGTCCCAAAACGTGTTTTCCCCATGCAATTTTCCATAGGAACCTTTAGTCGCAGCTACAGCCTGAACTGCTGAATGGAATTACACCTAATTTGGCTAAAAGGTAGCCCTTGGTTCAGAGTCGTGCCTTTTAGCTAAATGGAAACCTGCTCTCTCTTTCCAAATTCAAACCAAATTGCTTTTCCACACGGGGAGCTGCATCTTAGCAGCTCCCCATCTGGAAAAGCAATGCCGGCTCCCGAAGGACGCGGGAAGCCGGCGGGACCGTGGAGGGATTGGGGACCCCCCCCTTGGCCCACCCCCGGGGGATGGGGTCCCCGGGGCTACAAGTGGCCCGGGAGAGGGGCCACGCGGCCCCCCTCCTCAAATATTATTTTTTTTTTTAAAAAGGCCGGCCCGGGGATGGGGTCCCTGGGGCCATAAATGGCCTAAGGAGGGTGGCAAGGCAGCCCCCCTCCAATAACAAAAATAATTAAAAAATAGCCATGCCCCGGGGGATGGGGTCCCCGGGGCAGATTATGTCCTCGGGAGGGGGGCCACACGGCCCCCTTCCCAATTTTTTGAAAAAAAATAAAATTGGGGGCAGGCCCTGGGGGATGGGGTCCCCAGGGCCAAGAATATCAGGAAAAGAAGGGGGCCGCACAGCCCCCCTTCTTAAAAACAACAACAACAAAAAAGACCGGCATCGCGCCGGAGGCCACACCCCCACCTTTCAGCACTCTGCAAACGCGCCCCCTGGCACGTTTGCAGATGGAGAACGAATTCCCCTTCAATACTGGGGGTCCCTGGGGGCCACGAAACCCACCAGGAACCTCCAGCGTGCGCCAGGGAGCTGCGTTGCAGAGAGGTCTTCTGAGGCCACACCCCTTTTTACACCTCTCTGCAACGCAGCTCTGTGGCGCTTAATGGAGGTACATGGTGGGCTAGTTGCACCCGCAGGGACCCTCGGGATTCAAGGGGACTTATTTTCCCAACTTAGAACGGACTTAGGACGCGTTTACACAGGGGTCAAGGGAGGGGACGGGGCCTGAGGTGACGTGTGCAAACACGCCCTGTGGCGTGTTTTAAGTTGGGGAATTAATTCCCCTTCAATCCTGAGGGCCCCTGGGGGCCAACTAGCCCACCAGGTGCTTCCAGTAAGTGACACTGCGCTGCGTTGCAGAGAGGTGGTGCAGGCTGTGCCCCTTTTTACACCTCTCTGCAACGGCGCTTACTGGAGGTACCTAGTGGGCTAGTTTGACCCTAGGGACCCTCAGGATTCAAGGGGACTTAGTCTCCCAACTTAAAACGCCCACAGGGCGCGTTTGCACAGTGGTGAAGGGAGGGGATGGGGCCTGAGGTGATGTGTGAAAACGCCCTGTGGCGGGTTTTAAGTTGGGGAAATAATTCCCCATCAATCCTGAGAGCCCCAGGGGGCCAACTAGCCCACCAGGTGCTTCCAGTAAGCGCCACTGCGCTGTGTTTCAGAGAGGTGGCCCAGGCCGTGCCCCTTTTTACACCTCTCTGCAACGCAGCTCTGTGGCGCTTACTGGAGGTACCTAGTGGGCTAGTTTGCTAGTTGGACCCAAGGGACACTCAGGATTCAAGGGGACTTTATCTCCCAACTTAAAACAGCCACAGGGCGCATTTACACAGTGGTGAAGGGAGGGGATGGGGCCTGAGGTGACGTGTGAAAACAGGCCCTGTGGCGTGTTTTAAGTTGGGGAAATAATTCCCCTTCAATCCTGAGGGCCCCTGGGGGCTAACTAGCCCACCAGGTGCTTCCAGTAAGTACCACTGCGCTGTGTTTCAGAGAAGTGGCCCAGGCCGTGCCCCTTTTTACACCTCTCTGCAATGCAGCTCTGTGGCACTTACTGGAGGTACCTAGTGGGCTACTTGGACCCTAGGGACACTCAGGATTCAAAGGGACTTAATCTCACAAATTATAACGGACACAGGGCGTGTTTACACAGTGGTGAAGGGAGGGGATGGGGCCTGAGGTGACGTGTGCAAACACGCCCTGTGGCAGGTTTTAAGATGGAGAAATAATTCCCCTTCAATCCTGAGGGACCCTGGGTGCCAACTAGTCCACCAGGTGCTTCCATAAAGCGCCACTGCACTGCGTTGCACATAGGTGGTCCAGGCCGTGCCCTTTTTTACACCTCTCTGTAATGCAGCTCTGTGGCGCTTACTGGAGGTACCTAGTGGGCTACTTGGACCCTAGGGACCCTCAGGATTCAAGAGGACATAACCTCCCGAATTAAAATGGCCACAGGGCGCTCTTACACAGTGGTGAAGGGAGGGGATGGGGCCTGAGGTGACGTGTGCAAACATGCCCTGTGGCGCGTTTTAAGATGGGGAAATAATTCGCCTTCAATCCTGAGGGCCCCTGGGGGCCGACTAGTCCACCAGGTGCTTCCAGTAAGCGCCACTGCGCTGCATTGCAGAGAGGTAGTCCAGGCTGTGCCCCTTTTACACCTCTCGGCAACGCAGCTCTGTGGCACTAACTGGAGATACCTGGTGGGCTAGTTGGACCCAAGGGACACTCAGGATTCAAGGGGACTTTATCCCCCAAATTAAATCGGCCACAGGGCATGTTTGCACATGTGGCACGTTTTAAGAGGTAGTTTTAACCCCCCTGCCCTATTATGTACTAGGGGCTTACAGAGGAGGTCATTCTAATCACAGGGGTACCCCAACACATAGTGTTCCCTAGTGTATGTAGGTGTTTTAACTGTATTCTAAGTGTCTTTTAGCATAGCACTGGCTCTAGGACTCACTCCCCTTGCACTCCTCTAGTGACCCATTCAGCACCATGTACTAATCCATTCACTGCGCCAATACCCAAACACTTATAAATTTACCCAGGCACTCTCCTTGCAGTACTCTAATCATTCAGTCAGTACCCAAGTACTCATCCACTGACCCAGGCCTTAGCACAAGGACTGCTTCAAACCCCTATCCACTATGCATGCAGTCTTCTAACCACCTACACACTTGTCTTTCACACCTTCAATTCTCCAGTCAGTATCCATACACTTCCAGCAAACACCCTGTCACTCCCCTTGCACTCCTGTAGTGACCCATTCAGCACCATGTACTAATCCATTCACTGCGCCAAAACCCAAACACTTCTAAATTCACCCAGGCACTCTCCTTGCAGTACTCTAATCATTCAGTCCGTACCCAAGTACTCATGCACTGAGCCAGGCCTTAGCACATGGACTGCTTCAAACGCCTATCCACTATGCATGCAGTCCTCTAACCACCTACACACTTGTCTTTCACACGTTCAATTCCCCAGTCAGTATCCATACACTTCCAGCAAACACCCTGTCACTCCCCTTGCACTCCTGTAGTGACCCATTCAGCACCATGTACTAATCCATTCACTGCGTCAAAACCCAAACACTTATAAATTCACCCAGGCACTCTCCTTGCAGTACTCTAATCATTCAGTCAGTACCCAAGTACTCATTCAGTGAGCCAGGCCTTAGCACATGGACTGCTTCAAACCCCTATCCACTATGCATGCAGTCCTCTAACCACATACACACTTGTCTTTCACACCTTCAATTCCCCAGTCAGTATCTATACACTTCCAGCAAACACCCTGTCACTCCCCTTGCACTCCTCTAGTGACCCATTCAGTACCATGTGCTAATCCATTCACTGCGCCAAAACCCAAACACTTATAAATTCACCCAGCGACTCACCTTGCTGTACTCTAATCATTCAGTCAGTACCCAAGTATTCATGCACTGAGCCAGGCCTTAGCACATGGACTGCTTCAAACGCCTATCCACTATGCATGCAGTCCTCTAACCACCTACACACTTGTCTTTCACACCTTCAACTCCACAGTCAGTATCCATACACTTCCAGCAAACACCCTGTCACTCCCCTTGCACTCCTCTAGTGACCCATTCAGCACCATGTACTAATCCATTCACTGCGCCAAAACCCAAACACTTATAAATTCACCCGGGCACTCTCCTTGCAGTACTCTAATCATTCAGTCAGTACCCAAGTACTCGTGCAGCGAGCCAGGCCTTAGCACATGGACTGCTTCAAACGCCTATCCACTATGCATGCAGTCCTCTAACCACCTACACACTTATCTTTCACACGTTCAATTCCCCAGCCAGTATCCATACACTTCCAGCAAATACCCTGTCACTCCCCTTGCACACCTCTAGTGACCCATTCAGTACCATGTACTAATCCATTCACTGTGCCAAAACCCAACCACTTATAAATTCACCCAGACACTCTCCTTGCAGTACTCTAATCATTCAGTCAGTACCCAAGTACTCGTGCAGCGAGCCAGGCCTTAGCACATGGACTGCTTCAAACGCCTATCCACTATGCATGCAGTCCTCTAACCACCTACACACTTGTCTTTCACACCTTCAATTCCCCAGTCAGTATCCATACACTTCCAGCAAACACCCTGTCACTCCCCTTGCACTCCTCTAGTGACCCATTCAGCACCATGTACTAATCCATTCACTGCGCCAAAATCCAAACACTTATAAATTCACCCAGGCACTCTCCTTGCAGTACTCTAATCATTTAGTCAGTACCCAGGTACTCATGCACTGAGCCAGGCCTTAGCACATGGACTGCTTCAAACGCCTATCCACTATGCATGCAGTCCTCTAACCACATACACACTTGTCTTTCACACCTTCAATTCCCCAGTCAGTATCCATACACTTCCAGCAAACACCCTGCCACTCCCCTTGCACCCCTCTAGTGACCCATTCAGCACCATGTACTAATCCATTCACTACGTCAAAACCCAAACACTTATAAATTCACCCAGGCACTCTCCTTGCAGTACTCTAATCATTCAGTCAGTACCCAAGTAATCATCTAGTGAGCCAGGCCTTAGCACATGGACTGCTTCAAACCCCTATCCACTTTGCATGCAGTCCCCTAACTAACCAATACACTTATAGTTCTGCACTTATACATTCAACAAAAAAAACAATAGTTCAGTTTCAATATTAAAAAAAACATTTTTATTTCCATTTATGTTAAAAATATATAATGTAATTTAAAAAATAAAATATGTAAAAATAAACAGTTAAAAAACTGTAGAAAATCAGTATAAAAAAATACATATAAGTATTATTACATTTAAAAATTATCATTTAAAAAACCTTCGAAATTCACTGAAAAAACCATAGGTTTCAGACATGTTATAGTTAGGAATTAGCATTTAAAAAACCTTAGAAATTCACTGAAAAAAACATAGGTTTCAGGGCTGTTATAGTTATCTGGACATTTCACGCATACAAAACCATTGAAATTCCTCCGTTATAGTTAGTTCTCCTAATTATAACTCGCGCGCCCACAATCCACTGCTGATGATGTCACATATTACATCATTCATGACATGGTCAGTGACATCACTGATGACATCTCAAATGACATCACTGATGACATCATCCAGGTGATAATTTGATGCATCTTCTCACACCCTAATATAACCTTTGATACACCCACTCTAAATTACAGACTGCCATTCTCAAAACCATAGACACTCCAATACAATTTTCTAAAAACCCACTCAGTGATTCCTAAATCTACACACACATCTAATCACTTACCTATAGATTCACTCATACATGCTGTCAATGATCAATAGCACACTATCAAATATACTTATACATTATACATTACACACCAGCACACATCCTATTCACTTATGCAGTCATCCTACTCACTTATGCAAACAATGGATCATACTTACATTTAGTCAGCTACACACTTATACAAACACCACTTCATTTATTCATATAGATAGTAAGTCATACTTAGTGTGTTATAAAATCACTATTACAAGTATAGTTATCCATACAGTCACTCATACAATCACTGAGTCTTATGTATACCTATTTATATACAACTGTCACATACACTGCCTTTTATTTTTCTAGTTTGTTGGACATGTACCTTTGAGAGATATATTTGCTCATCACCACACCCATAAAGATATTCACTCATCCAAATAACTGTTAAAACATGTAGTTTTAACCTCATATACCTACTGAATCAAGTATTCACACATCTTTGGGCAGTCACACACCCCCCACCAAACCACACACACATTCACTCTCCCATACAAATACTCAGTTAACTAATCAATAACTAATTGTCAAGGTTTTACTTCAAACTCCCAGGATCGGTGCGTTGCTCAAATGGGTCCACCTCTCAATCGCTCCACCCTCTGATGCTGTAACAGCGCAGAGCGTAAGAATGATTAAGCGAGGGAAGGAAAGGATGGGGACAGCGGGGAGGGCGACCTACAAGCGAAAACAAAGCACCATTACCAACTTGTTCTATCTTCAGCGTTTCTAAACTAATAACCCAAAACAATATTCTATGCAGTATGTACCTGTAAAGGAAAATACAACTGGCTGTCTTGAAATCAGGTTCGTGCTGTGAAGATCACATATGCAGGCTCCTTTGCATGTAACTTAACCAAGAGAAAAACACCCATGGTAAACATCTAGATACAGCACTGCCAAAACACACACACGCGCACACACGCTTACATCCTCTTTACCACCACTATCACTGTAGTACTTGCATCACAGAGGGGGTTTAGCCACTCTCACACCAAGCCCCTGCTAAAAGAGAAAGCAAGAACACCAGAGCACATACGGTATATGCAGGGTAATACCAAACGTAAATAAACGTATGCATTCATGGCATTATCCTCATGCCAAGCGTTTCCTGTTTAAGGTCAGCGTTGTTGGGTGACGTAACACTTCTCGCAAGCCCTCCACTGTTGTTTCAACACAGCGTAAGCGTTTCACTTATCACACCAGTAGGGCTCGTATGAATATGAAAGTTCAGCACACACATACATAGGACATGTAGGAGAAATCGCGTTCCCTTCCAGCGTGAAAACCCAGATTAAACGTGTGCCCAAATTGTCTGTTACACACTAGAATCACAATCAATGTCTTGCACTTCTCCCCCAGTGTTTGTTCCTCCACGTGGCAAAGGGTTACTCAAACGCGCCCCCCTTAAGCGTAGTGACAACGTCACCCTTACTGCCCTTTCTACCGCTTTACTAGGCGTCCGGATGCAAAGGCGCAGATCATCGTCTCGGCGAACGCCCCGGGAAAGCTGAATTCGCAGCACCGATGGCTGCCTCCGCCCCTCCTAAATGGCTTCCGGGTAGGCGCGTCATTCCGTCGCACACTCTCATGCTCCTGCTTCGGATAGCATGACACTAATATAGACTTTCACGTAGCTAGTAACCAACTGGTGCATCAGTTTACACAACAACTGACAAAGTGATACAGATATTCACACAGTTTAGTCACTATCCAATATATTTAGTGAGACACTATAAATTAGTCAAGTAAACAGTCAATCACACTGCTACTAAATCCTCCATCCTGATATTTATTTTTATATATCCACTCATTCTTCAATGCAGATTGCTATATATATAATACATATTTAAATAACGAACCAAACCACATTCACTGGATAATGTCATCAGTGATGTCATTTGAGATGTCATCAGTGATGTCATCAGTGATGTCACTGACCATGTCATGAATGATGCAATATGTGACATCAACAGCAGTGGATTGCGGGTACGCGAGTTATAGTTAGCAGAACTAACTATAACGGAGGAATTTTAATGGTTTTGTACAAGTGAAATGTCCAGCTAACTATAACCGCCCTGAAACCTATGTTTTTTTCAGTGAATTTTATCTATCTATCTATATATATATATATATATATATATATATATCTATCTATATATATATATATATATATATATATATATATATAGATTTAGATATCTATATATATATATATATAGGCCAAGGTGTATTGAAGAATGAGTGGGTGTATAAGTGTCTGAATGGAAAATTTAGTAGGTGCGTGACTGACTGTACAAGTGAGTGATTAAATGTGTCTTACTGAATGCATGGGTTAGTGACTGATACAGACATTCAGCCAGTTTAGTTTGTCAGTTGGTGTGTATGCGGTTGCATGGATTGGTGAGTAGCTAAATGAGGGTCTATATGGGTTATTGTTTGGTTGTCTGAGTATCTGTATGGGAGCCTGAGTTTCTGTGTGAGTGGGTGAGGGGGTGTGACTCTGTGCATAGATGTGTGAGTTGGTGATTCACTTGGTGTATGGGTTCAAGAGTGCATCTGTGAAGGGCTGTATGGGTGGGTGAGTGTGTGTATGGGTGTGTTGGTGAGTGAATGGATGCCTCAGTGGTAAATGTGTGAGTAACTGCAAATGTGAAAGACAGTATATGTGAGTGTTGGAGTATATAAATGACTATATGTGAGAGTGAGTGATTGTGAGAGTGGCTGTATGGATGAGTGTGTGCTTGTATTAGTCATTGTATAAGAGGGTAAGTATGTGTTAGTATATGTTTGAATAAGTGAGGTGGTGTGTGTATAACTGTATAGGTGAGTAAATGGGAGTGTGATCGATTCCTTGCATGACTGACTAGGTGTGTGAGTAACTATGGATGAGGGGTGATGTGTGAGTGTCTGTATAGATATGTGAGTGCATATGCTAGTGCCGTATTGATGGTTGACTGCATGTATGAGTGACTGCATGGGTGAATGAGTGGATGTGTGTGTAGACTAGGAATAAGTGAGTGGATTTGTACTAACTGATATTGGTGTGTCTATGGTTTCGAAAATGGTAGTCTGTATTTTAGAGTGGGTTTATGAAAGGTTATATTAGGGTATGAGGAGGTGCATCAGATTATCACGTGGACGATATCATCAGTGATGTCATTTGAGATGTCATCAGTGATGTCATCAGTGATGTCACTGGCCATGTCATGAATGATGTAATATAAGACGTCATCAGCAGTGCATTTTGGGGGGCGCGAGTTATAGTTTGCTGAACTAACTATAACGGCAACATTTCTCTGATTTTGTACGAGTGAAATGTCCAACTAACTATAACGTGTCTGAAACCTATGGTTTTTTAATTGAATATCTAAGGTTTTTTAAATGCTAATTTCTAACTATAACATCCCTGAAACCTATGGTTTTTTCAGTGAATTTTAAAGATTTTTTTAAAAATCTTTTGTAAATGTTATTTGTAAAAAACTATTTGTATATACCTTTTTATATTTTTTTGTAAAATTAATATAATGTTTTAAAAAATAATAATATATATATTTTTTTTAAATAAAGTGGAGTCGCGTACCGATTGTGTACCTATCTTTGTACGTGTGCGGATTCAAAACGCCATATTGCTGAAGTCGTGGTTAATGCGCGTTTGGTATGCGACGGGTGCGCGGTGTCTGGCCCCGCATAACGTCACTTACGTATGCGGTCGCACCGGGTGCGCGACGCCCGTAAAGTGTTTATGTTTTAAAAGTATATTTATAGAACTTTAAAATGTGTATTAAAGGAAGAGATTATCTATATTAAATATAAAAATCAGAAATTTGTAGTTCCAATAAAGGTATAATAATGATACATTTATTTTCCGAGATTCGCGCCCGATGCACGTTTGCTAAGGGATGAATACGTGGTTTCCGCCCCGGGTTACGTCACTTATGTATGCGGTCGCGCCAGGTGCGCTACGCCCGTAAAATGTTTATGTTTTAAAAGTATATATATAGAACTTGAATATGTGTATGAAAGCAAGACATTATCTAAGCTAAATACAAAAATGATATATTTCTATTTGGAATAAAGTTATGTTACTGTTGAATATGTTTTACGGAAGTCGCGCAGGGTGCGCTCCGGTTGCGCACCCTGCGCGAACCCATGTAATTTGAAAAGAAAGCATTTGATTGGTTTACAAGGTTTTTTTTCTAGAATGTGAAGGACCCCCTCCCTTTTTTGTTCATTCCTTTTTCTACATCTTAGGAGACACACCTGTTGTGTTACTTCTCTAATTTGTACAATTTTTGGGTGTTTTTTCAATCTAAAAAATGGCTTCTTCAACTGAAGTTAACTTGTTAACTGAGGAAGAAGTGTTGGAGGAACCAATTAAAAAAAGAAAAGAATCAGTTGTTTGGACCTTCTTCACATTTTCGGATGGACAGAAGAAGGTGAATGCAACAAAAGCTACTTGCACTCTCTGTCGAAGGGTGCTTTCACGAGGAAGTGAAAGGAAGTACTCCTGTGGGACGTCCAGCATGCTCAAGCATCTTCAGACACTACATCCTTGGCATCTGGCGCGCGAACAACATCGTCACGCCCAGGAGGCTGAGCAGCATGATGACAAGGCTGCTGGACTGAGCACATCAGGAGTAAGCCGTGGACCTGATATTCGTCCCGAGTTCAGACCAAGATCAAAAGGGCCCCAAGAAAAATATATATAGACAGGGACTCTCGGGAATAAAGGCAAGAGAAATTCAACCCTCCGGAAAAAAGGGAAGAAGGTGTCACCTGTCGTCTAAATAATAAAGGGGCAAATATACATCCCCAAATGATAGTCAACACAGCTAGAATGAGATCGGGGGAGGATTCAAAATTGGACCCAATAGATCAGCAGAACGGATATAATAAATACAAAATTTATTTGAAAATATAATAAATTTCAATTAATTTTCAACAAAACATTTCTTTTGTACACCCAATTTTTTTTTATATGTCATTTTTTTAAATATATAGGTATACTAGAGCAAGTCAACACAAAAAGACTTAAATACAAGTAACATAAATGAATAATACATGAAATAGACAATTTTATCACAACAAATAAGATAGTAGAATGCTCAATCTGTGTTTCGTCGAGCACTTAAAACTCTGCTCTTCTCTGAGGCCTATCCCTAATGTTTTCTTTCCTGCTACTTGACTGATTGTTTTCCATCTTCTGCGCCTTGACGCCCTTGGCAAAGTAGCGCAATACAAATCCCTTATCAATCAATCAATCAATCAATCAATCTTAACCCCACAAAGAGAGCTCTGAACACTAAAATATACAGATCCAACCACATACATATTTACATCAATCACACCAATCATGCACTCCACATTCTCACATTCAATAAATGAAACAATTCATATCGACAAAAATAAGTATAAAAAACCAGGACAAAAAATCCAGAAAAAATGTATAAGGCTATAATACATATAACAAGTATTACAATGGTGTGTAGCCCACTGGTTCCAGTCTTGCACAGTGCCGACGCGCGTTTCGGTGTTAGGCTAACAAGTAGCCATCACCTTCCTCAGGGCACTAAATAGGGAAGAGCACTGCAGTGGGGAAGACCAAGGAACACAGAAGATCTTGTAGGTGTATAATAGATATAACTTGGATTCGCGTCTACATAATTCAAAATAGGAGACTGCTCCAAATACTAGAGAATCCAATATTTAAGAACTCTATAGCTGCTCAGAATCTCAGCAGATAATGTTGCATACTAGATCAGCGGTTGATAGTTGGCCTATTGAAACTTACAAAGGCCACAAGATGCAATGATTTGGGGTAGGAAATATCCCCCGAAGCATATGAGGCTCCACACTGCACAGTCAAAGTCCGGATGTCTTTAGTCAAAGAAGTATCTAAACAAGAATCTATTTACATTCGCATTGACGATTTGCTTATTTCGGGACGCCAAACAGAGAGGAATCGCTAGGCGGATACCGCACTCGACTCATAGAAAGGCGGCAACAGTCACCGTGTCCTGGAAATAAAGGAGTACTACTCCTTTATTTCCTACTCCAGATCATTGCATCTTGTGGCCTTTGTATATGTATTATAGCCTTATACATTTTTTCTGGATTTTCTGTCTTGGTTTTTTATACTTATTTTTGTCGATATGAATTGTTTCATTTATTGAATGTGAGAATGTGGAGTGCATGATTAGTGTGATTGATGTAAATATATATGTGGTTGGATCTGTATATTTTAGTGTTCAGAGCTCTCTTTGTGTGGTTAAGACAGATTGATCATTCTACTACCTTATTTGTTGTGATAAATAGTCTATTTCATGTATTATTCATTTATGTTAGTTGTATTTAAGTCTTTTTGTGTTGACTTGCTCTAGTATACTTATATATTTAAAAAAATGACATATACATTTTTTTTTGATGTACAAAAGAAATGTTTTGTTGAAAATTAATTGAAATGTATTATATTTTCAAATAAATTTTGTATTTATTATATCTGTTCTGCTGATCTATTGAGTCCAATTTTGTATCCTCCCCCGATCTCATTCTAGCTGTGTTGACTATCATTTGGGGACATATATTCGCCCCTTTATTATTTAGACGACAGGTGACACCTTCTTCTCTTTTTTCCGGAGGGTTGAATTTCTCTTGCCATTCGTCCCGAGTTCACCAATCTTAAACAACTCTGCATCAAGTGCAATGCTGTAGTGTGTTTTGGCGAGCAGTCTGTGGAAGCTGTGGTTTCTGCCGCAAGAAACCACTCATGTAAATCTTTTTCTTTTCCTGCAATGACTGTTTATGACTGGGTTTTTTAAAACACCCCCCAAAAATACAAAATAGTTACAAAACACAAAAAAAATATAATATAGAAAAAAGAAAAAAAAACGGTTCTGTTCAGAACCACCTAATCTGTTTAAAAAAAGGAGCAATAAGTGTATGGTAGTGCCTGGATGATTGCATGGCTTCATATGTAGAGCTTGAGTGATTGAAAGAGTGCATGGGTAGTGCATAAGTGATTGTATGAGTGCATCACTAGTGCTTGTGTGATTAGATAAGTACATGGTGATGGATGGGTGATTGGAGGAGTGCATGTGAAGTAACAGGGCTTTGCTGGACTGCATGGGTACTACCTGGGTAATTGGAGGAGTGAATCAATAGTGTGTAGGTGGTTAGAGTTCTGCATGGGAAGTGCACAGGTGATTGTAGCAGTGCATGTGTTAGTGCCTGGGTCATTGCATGAATACATGGGTAGTGACTGGATGATTAGAGTACTGCAAGGAGAGTGCATGGTGAATTTATAAGTGCTTGGGTATTGGCAGAGTGATTGGATAAGTAGATAGTGCTGGGTGGGTGATTTGAGGAGTGCATGGGAAGTGACAGGGTGATTGCTGGGCTGCATGAATACTACCTGGGTAATTGGAGGAGTGCATGAGCAGTATCTAGGTGGTTAGAGGACTGCATGGGTAGTACACAGTTGCTTGTAGCAGTGCGCGAGTTAGTGCCTGGGTCAATAAATGAGTACATGGGTAGTGAGTGGATGATTACAGCGCTGCAAGGAGAGTACATGGTGAATTTATAAGTGCTTGGGTATTGGTGGAGTGATTGGATAAGGACATTGGACTGGATGGGTGATTGAAGGAGTGCATGGGAAGTGACAGGGTGATTGCTGGGCTGCATGAATACTACCTGGGTAATTGGAGGAGTGAATCAGTAGTGTATAGGTGGTTAGAGATCTGCATGGGATGTTGACAGGTGATTGTTGCAGTGCACGTGTTAGTGCCTGGGTCATTGCATGTGTACATGGGTAGTGACTGGATGATTACAGTGCTGCAAGGAGAATGCATGGTAAGTGGTTAGAGGACTGCATGAGTAGTGCATAGAGGATTGCAGCAGTGCATGTGTTTGTGACTCGGTCTTTGCATGAGTACATGGGTACTGAGTAGATGATTAGAGTACTGCAAGGAGACTGTGTGGTGAATTTATACGTGTTTGGGTATTGGCGGAGTGTTTATATTAGTACATTGTAGTGGCTGGGTGACTGGAGGAGTGCATGGGAAGTGAGAGGGTAGTTGCTGGACTGTAAGGGTATTGCCAGTAGAATTGAAGGAGCGAATGAGAGGTGTGCAAGTGGTTAGAGGACTGCATGAGTAGTGCATAGAGCAGCGTTTCCCAAACTGTGGTCCGCGGACCCCCAGGGGTCCGTGACACATTCCCAGGGGGTCCGCAGGAGGCAGTTTTAAAAGCACTGCAAAGTTCCTTGTTTAATTAGCAGTTTTCGAGCAACAATAAAAGTGTCAAAATAAAGCCAGTGATTAATGCACCTGCTGGAGAGATGAGAGTTTTGTCCAGTGGCAGCTTTGCGTTATCTAATGTAGCACAGAGGATTAATATGCCTACTGCAAAGAACGTGTACCATGCATTTAAAAAAACAGTATTTTATGTGCATAGGTGATTGTGTTAATGCTTTTGTCACAGAGATTCTTTTGTTACTGTGCAGTTCATAAGTGACTACCGAATACTAGCACAGTGACCTATAAACTGTAATTAAAGAGCTGCTTGCAAACTGCATGGTACTAGTTAGTAACTTATGTTTTTTCCCAGTCTTTCATTATCCTGATGCTGCTAAAAAGGTTTATTTGGGCGGAAATACATTTTTATTGTTAAAGTCAATGCTAACCACTGGGTGATGTTCTGAATCCCAAGTTTGTGCTTCTGCAGACCAAGCACTCTTTTAAAATGCCTACCAGTATGAATGACATGTGAATCCTATACCTTGTAGTACCCTTTGCCTCATGTAACATTTTCTATACACTGATTTACACGTATGATTCATTATCTAAATATGTCTGTGATGTAAAGTGTTCTGACATCCCACAATGGTATGAGAGCTGCTATAAAACAAATGAAATGCATGTGACGGAGAGGCTATGGAGAGATGAGAGGCACTGTTGGAGGGCGATAATAAGGGAATCATTGAAGAACCCCAACAAAGATTGTCGTATCCTAGTGCATAGTAAGGTCTTCATTTACTATTCGTTAAAAGCGAATACAATTTAATATATAATGATAAATGTGTTTTTGAATGCACCACTGTTTCCTAAATTTCTTTGGGGGAGAGCCTCCCAAAGCCCCTTTTGTAGTGGTCAGGCTCACTCACTGCACTTGGTGTGCACCGTATGGCGACTGGTTTGAAAACATTTGCCAGGGCTGCTTTGGGTTCCCAGTCTGGCCCTGGCAGGAGCAGGAGTCTCGTACTGCGCAATAAAACCAACCAATTTAAAGTTAGTCACGGAGTTGCAGCACCAACCTTCCCATTAAATTGTTTTGTTTTTTGCAAATTCTTTGAATATTAAATACTAAGGGGGATATTTACAACAGAAGTGGCGTAGCTTGTCGTTAGCCTTGTTGGCTTAACGATAGGCTCCGCCACTTCAGAAACGCAGGGCTGCACCATATTTACAAGAATGCGGTGCAGCCCTGCTTTTCCCCCAGTGCTGGCACTACACTTAGCAGTGTGGCGCCATCACAGGCACCCTTGCACCATAGTGCAAGGGTGTGTGCATGCAGGGGACGATTCTTTATGTACAGGAAGGTCCCCCTTCCTGCACATAAACAATCTTGAAATGCCGTTTTGTCACTTCTGCTTTTTCCATATGTGCTGTACGAGGCAAGCCACATGGAAAAGGCAAAAACGAGGAGAAATAAAGGATTTCTCCTCGTTTTGCCAAGTTAAGACCTGGTTTTTCCTGGTCTTAATTTTGGCGCTGCCTCCTATTTATGCTGTCGTCATAAATAGGGGGTAGTGTCAAAATCCCTGGGTGCGGTGAACCGCCCACTGCAACACCCACTGCCAACCCCTTTCACGCTAAGCATTGCGTGCCAGGGGGGCTTATTTAAAAGGCAGCATTAAGCCATGTTATGTGGCTTAACGCTGCCTTGTAAATAAGGCAAAGCCTCTATCACCGCGGTAACGTCGCAAAAAGTGTGCACATGTGTGTTTATTTTTGGGGGAATTACCATTTTAATGTTTGAAATTTAAATCATACAAATTGATTAGGGGTCCCCGGCTTCCAGTGGTGACTCAATGGGGGTCCTCAGGAGTCAAAAGTTTGGGAACCACTGGCATAGAGGATTGCAGCAGTGCATGTGTTTGTGACTGGGTCCTGGCATTAGTACATGGGTACTGAGTAGATGATTAGAGTACTGCAAAGAGACTGTGTGGTGAAGTTATAAGTGTTTGGGTATTGGTAGTGTGTTTAAATTAGTACATGGTAGTGGCTGGAGGACTGCATGGGAAGTGAGAGGGTGATTGCTGTACTGTAAGGGTAATACCAGGGGAATTGAATAAGCAAATGAGAAGTGTTTAAGTGGTTAGAGGACTGCATGAGTAGTGCATAGAGGATTGCAGCAATGCATGTGTTTGTGACTGGGTCTTTGCATGAGTACATGGGTACTTAGTAGATGATTAGAGTACTGCAAAGAGATTGTGTGGTGAAGTTATACGTGTTTGGGTATTGGCGGAGTGTTTGGATTAGTACATGGTTGTGGCTGGGTGTGTGGAGGAGTGCATGGGAAGTGAGAGGGTGATTGCTGGAATGTATGGGTACTACCAGGGGAATTGAATGAGCGAATGAGAACTGTGTAAGTGGTTGGAGGACTGCATGAGTAGTGCATAGAGGATTGCAGTAGTGCATGTGTTTCTGACTGGGTCTTTGCATGAGTACATGGGTACTGAGTAGATGATTAGAGTACTGCAAAGAGATTGTGTGGTGAAGTTATACGTGTTTGGGTATTGGCGAAGTGTATAGATTTGTACATGGTAGTGGCTGGGTGACTGGAGGAGTGCATGGGAATTGAGAGGGTGTTTGCTGGACTGTAAGGGTGATGCCAGGAGAATTGAAGGAGCGAATAAGAAGTGTGTAAGTGGTTAGAGGACTGCATGAGTAGTGCATGCAGGATTGCAGCAGTGCATGTGTTTGTAACTGGGTCTTTGCATTAGTACATGGGTACTGAATAGATGATTAAAGTACTGCAAGGAGACTGTGTGGTGAAGGTATAAGTGTTTGGGTATTGGCGGAGTGTTTGGATTAGTACATGGTTGTGGCTGGGTGAGTGGAGGAGTGCATGGGAAGTGAGAGGGTGATTGCTGGAATGTATGGGTACTACCAGGGGAATTGAATGAGCGAATGAGAACTGTGTAAGTGGTTGGAGGACTGCATGAGTAGTGCATAGAGGATTGCAGTAGTGCATGTGTTTCTGACTGGGTCTTTGCATGAGTACATGGATAGTGACTGGATACTTAGAGAGCTGCAAGGAGAGTGCATGGTGAATTAATAAGTGCTTGGCTCTTGGCTGAGGTATTGGATAAGGACATAGGAGTGGCTGGATAATTGGAGGAGTGCATAGGTAGTAACAGGGAGATTTCTAAACTGTATAGGTAGCACTCAAAGGAATGTAGAAGTGCATGAGTTAGTGCCTGATTAATCACTCAAAGGATTGTAGAAGTTCATGAGTTAGTGCCTGGGTAATTGCCTGAGTACATGGGTACTGACTGGAAGATTAGAGTACTGCAAGGTGAGTGCATGGTGAATTTATAAGTGCTTGGGAATTGGCAGAGTGATTGGATTAGTACATAGTACTGGCTGGGTGACTCGAGGAGTGCATCGAGAATTACAGGATTATTGCTGGACTGCATGGGTAGTACCTGGGGATTTTAAGATGTGAATGACCAGTGTCAAGGTGGTTACAGGACTGTATGGATAGTACAGAGGTGAATGTAGTAGTGCATGGGTAGTCTTTGGGTTACTTAATCTTACCTTTACATTAGTAGATATCAAACTCTTTGATCAATTTTTGCAGTTGTTTTTTATAATTTACATTTTAAAAACGTTCAAACTTTAGAATTTTAGTCTGTAAAAGAGAAGAAAAAAACAGTTATGACATATAATATTATAGTTTAAACTACACAACATAATTCTACCATTATATAAGATATTCAGTTTGCCTTGTTTGCTGTTCTCAGAATCTTTTGAATTTCACCATAGACAGTGATTTCAATATTGCTCATCATGTAACAGCGGGCAAAAAAATACAATCAATAAGATTGTTAAAAAAAAACAAATCTGTGTCCAAAATATTTACAACAAAGTCAAATATGTGTTCACATTTCCTAAAATAAACATCCTCAATAACATTGCATATGATATAAATATCAAATATATGAAATTCTTCTTTCTAAGAAAATTTTCTAAATACAATATCAAAAAACAGAAACAATAATTGATTCAGCAATTCTTCATATCTTTCCTATAGTCTAAATGATGTTCTTTAAAACATTTGCAGTGAGACTATACAAAATACACTTGTTAATTCATATAGATATCTTCCCACTAGGCCGAATGATATTCCTGAAATCCCTTGTATTGAAATTATCCGAAATAATGTCATTAATTCATATTGACATCTTCCCAATAGGCCGAATGATGTTCTCAGAACTTTGGCATTAAAATATTAGGTATGAATTTGGTAATTCATTAGGCAACCGATATTTGAAAACCAAATGGGCATCATTACAATGTGTCCATCCTTTATTGCACTTTAAATAGACAGTGTAGTGCCCAGATGTTGTAGAAGGTCCACCATGGAAAATAATTGCTACTGCTACGAAAGTTCTTCCTGATATTGATAGTTGACTAGCTACAAAAATTTTAATTAAAGTTTCCAATTTTCTTCCATCTGCTCTACACGTTGTATCATTAAAATAATATATTATATTGTCCAAATCTTTCAATAAATAATGTTGATAACATTTCTGATTTGCAGTGACTATACTCCATATTTTGATTAGATTTAATAATTTGTTAAAACACACTGTTTTAGAATCTGGTATTGCCAAATATATGAATCTTTCAGTGTCTATGTTAGTGGTAGAAGTAAATTTACAATTTTCACATTCATGTTCCCATCTATAACGAAGTCCAAACAGATTTTCAATTTGTATTCCTTCATCTTCCAATACTGCAAGCAGAACATTTATCCAGAAGATTCCAAATGCCAGAAACACTTTGGATTTTAGTTTCAGCAGTTCTAAATTTTTCAAAAATTGAATGTAACGAGGAACTAAACCTTTGTTCATGATTCTCTGTAATTTGCTGTTGGAGAATTTCTAGAAAAAATACGACATTCACCACTACATTAGCATAGCAGTTGATACCTGAACTATTTTCTAACTGATATCCTACAATCTCTTGAACAGTGTCTTTTTTTCTTTTTATTTGGATTCTCAACATTCGCTTCATTTTTTTTCTTCTTTCCAACCTCACTACAGAATTTCTCATATGTTCGTTTTCGACCTACTACACACTTTTCATATACATGATATTCACCTAAATTGGAAGCATACAGTCTTGTTAACCGATTATACTCCCTTACACAATTTGCATCTGCACTAATCTTTCTCTCATCAAAATCAATCAAATACAATCCAGATAAAATTCTGACTCCGGACAATGCAACATATGCCATTCCTCTTTAAACACAGTATTTCTAATGTTTACCAAAGCACTGTCTACACTTAAACCTTGAGATTTATGAATGGTCACTGCGTATGCTGAAGAAAGAGGAAACTGTTTCCTACGAACATACAAATCTTTAACAAGTAAAAAATGAACAGAACAACATCCAATCTGTTTTACTTCTTCAATCTGATCAAATTTAATCTTTAAAAATTCAATTTCATCTCTATTTTGATAATTAACAAAATCAACAACTTTTCCCATTGCTCCATTTACTAAACCCTTTTCCACATCCAAATTACACCGTAAAATTACCCGACAGTTTTCACATAAGTATAAAATATTTTCTAAACCAGCAGTCTTAGATATTGATTTTTCCAATTAATCCAATTTTGTTGTTTAATTTTTCTGTCAAAATAATAGTAATACCTTTGTGCTCTATTTTATCAATGACTTCCATTTTTATTATTTGCTGTTTTCCAGCTGTAAAAGTTCTTCATCGTATGTAGAACACTCTCGCAGTGTTGGCATTAGGCAGATTATAGATTTATTTTCTCAGATTTTTTTGTATATTATTTGCGGAGAAACATTTTTATTTGGAAACAAGTTTGTAAGTATCCGACTTTGCAAAGCTTCTTTACCATGTTCTGTCAATACACCAATTCTTCTATCTTGAAGAATACTTCCATAGTCTTCATCACTTGCCTGTCACCTATTTTTAATAAGTTCTTTGTATTCAAAATATGACCAAATGTTCACATTTCCAATACTTCCCAAAGACTCTCTGGTGTCTTCATGCAAAAGTGTTTAAAATACTGGTTGCCCTTTTACAGAAGTAAGTTTCAGTAGATCACCAAAAACTATCACATGTTTTCCTCCAAATAAGACATTGTATTCTGTTTTTAAAATGTTCTGCATTCTTAAATGCACAGAGGAAAGCATTAAGGTTGAGACCATGCTCACCTCATCAATAATCAGAATTTTCATTTTCTTTAGTACTCTTGAAACTTCATAACAAGCTTTTCCAGAAAGCTTGTGATATTCCAATTTGTTTTCATGTTCAACAGGTAGCATTAGTAAGCGATGTAATATAATTCCTTTAATGTTGTGTGCTGCTAACCCAGTTGGAGCGGTTACAACACAAGATAAATGTGATTCAGTGGTTTTCTGTAGATAACTGGTCAAAACTTTAATTAAGAAACGTTTTCCTGTACCAGCTAGACCACTGATATACATTTGAATAGGTTTAAAAGATTTGCATGTGCATTCATTTTTTTAATGAAGAAAACCATGGTCGATCTGTTGTCTCAATTGCTGATATATTTCTTTCTGTTCAATATTTAGTTGTTCTTCCAAGTTTCCTAAGTCCATAATATCATGTTGAGCTTGATGCATTGCTGTTTCCACAGCACTCATGGCAATTGCTGCTTAATTTTCAAGAATTTGTTGTCCTAGTGGATCTTAACTCAGTGGAGCATTTCTTTGACTGTCTTGAGAACTGTCTCTAGCAATCTCAGCTGCAATAGTAGCTTCTTGATCAACTTCTTCATTTAACATTTTCAGATAATTTGGAAAAACTGTGCATTCAATGCTATCTTTACATGCATTAAAAGAATCTTCATAGCACTGAAAATCTCAAAGTAATTCCAGTTCCGTACGCCAAGGCTTGAAGAGTTGCAGAAGTGCTAAATAGTAAAATTCTCTTTTCTCAGGAGTATCGCAACTCAGTTTCCTATGATTAATCTGATTTCCTTTTCTATGTTTCACCAAGCATCCTTCTGAACCAAATCACTGCATATTTTTCTTCATTTATATTCTCTGTAATATTTCTCTTAAAACTGTGATATTGCAGCACTTCATAGAGACATATGTTTTCAAGATGAGGACTTCTATTTGGATAGTACGTATCCAGCATGTTTGTTTTAACAATATCTGTGCTTTCCGGTTCATGCTAAATATTTGATTTCTTGTATAGATTTAAATACTCGATTTCATGTTGCAGCAAGACCTAGACTAACTCAAATTATTCCTCTTGACTTTGAATATAAACTTGCAGAGGACAACCGATCTGAATATTCTTAGGACCCAATCTCTCGATGGGACAGCATCTTCAAACTAAAGCTGTACAATTTCTTACTCTTCTCGTGGGAAATTTCTTCCCACATTTATTTCAACTCCGGCTTTTCTGATTTTGTTATGTATGACGTTAGATACCGAGCAACAGCAATGGAATTATCCACAACATACTGGATAGCCATATTAGCATTCTACATCAACAAAATAACTGGATTATAATCATTAATATACTTTGATTGTTTACTTCTTTTTAAATTGTAAGTATTTTTGGGAGATATCCTAGTGATGGTATGTCTCACTGCTGACATGAAACTGTTCACTCTTCCTTTGGATATTACTGGACGTGGAAATCCAAAACGACATTTGGTATAAAACTTTTCCTTCAACTTGTATTTCCGTCGACAGTATTTGCCACATCGATGAGTTTGAAACTGTAACACTTGTTGCCTTAAGGTGTTTTCTTCTCTTGTTTGTGGTAAAGCACATGTAACATAGTCTTCAATAAAAGATAAAACAGTCTCATCCGAATCAGTTCCAAATTTGGGTGCATCCTTGATCCATAAAAGCATATATATATGAGGAGCACCTCTAGCTTGATACTCCTTTCTCCAAAAGAAATCAATAACCTCTCCAAGAGGAGGATTGTTTTTATTGCAGATAAAAGACATCATAGCTTGAAACCTATGATTAAAATATCTGCACACATTTACAGGATCCAAGGAACACAGTTCTCCAGGTGTCTTGAATTCAATGTTTTTAATATTTGAATTTGCTTTTCGAAGAAATTCAAGTAAATCGTCCCATGCGTATTCAGCACAGCTTAGCGTAAAAAAACAAGTAGGAGTTCCTAAGTTTCTTATTATGCATTTAAGTTCTCATGACGACGATACCAATACTCATTAGTACCATGCTGACACGCCATCAAATTAATCAATTGAGATTCTAAATGATCATCTCTCTCATATACTTTGTCCATGAGTTCCTTTGCAGAAACATTTTGAAGATGAACTCCTGTTTTTAATATGTGGTTAACTCCATATGAAAGACCAGACAAGTCACTCTCAAACAAAAGATGAAATATATATGGGATACATTGTCGAAATCTTGGATCTTCTGAGTACAATCTTGTTGTCCGATATTCTGATGCGGGAATCTGTACTGGTTGTTCATCATATCGTCCACCTTTTTCAGTGGGGAAGAGCTGTTGAAAACAATGAGCCTCCAAACTTTTTTCCTAAACACTCATGGGAGTCCCCTTCGCTTTCTTCATTCGGAACAATTCAATAGTATTTCCCATCACTTCTTTGGAATGTAAAGGATGTACATTATAATGTTCATAAATTTCAACACTTTTGGACATGTCCACTTTTTCAATTTGCAAAAAGAACTATTGATGGACAGAATGCAGAACAATGTCATACATTCACCCCAGTACAGAGATCTGGGCCTAAATCCATCGTTTTTTTGCTCACCATGCCATTCCAGTTTGGACCCAGCCATATGCAAATCAGTCTTGACCCTGTGCCCCATGGGAACAGTCCAGCCCGAACTGCCAGGCCAGGTCCTCCCTGGACTGGAAACAAGCATCCTAGGACCGGTTTCGGGGTTTCACCCTCTTCAGCCAGGATAGCTTGATTCCAGTGGCATGGAGAGCACGGGACTCACGTCTGAGCATACCCGTCCCACTCCGGGTGACAATTGCAAAAAGAACTATTGATGGACAGAATGCAGAACAATGTCATACATTCACCCCAGTACAGAGATCTGGGCCTAAATCCATCGTTTTTTTGCTCACCATGCCATTCCAGTTTGGACCGAGCCATATGCAAATCAGTCTTGACCCTGTGCCCCATGGGAACAGTCCAGCCCGAACTGCCAGGCCAGGTCCTCCCTGGACTGGAAACAAGCATCCTAGGACCGGTTTCGGGGTTTCACCCCTCTTCAGCCAGGATAGCTTGATTCCAGTGGCATGGAGAGCACGGGACTCACGCCTGAGCATACCCTTCCCACTCGGGGTGACAATTGCAAAAAGAACTGTTGATGGACAAAATGCAGAACAATGTCATACATTCACCCCAGTACAGAGACCTGGGCCTAAATCCATCGTTTTTTGCTCACCATGCCATTCCAGTTTGGACCCAGCCATATGCAATTCAGTCTTGACCCTGTGCCCCATGGGAACAGTCCAGCCCGAACTGCCAGGCCAGGTCCTCCCTGGACTGGAAACAAGTATCCTAGGACCGGTTTCGGGGTGTCACCCCTCTTCAGCCAGGATAGCTTGATTCCAGTGGCATGTAGAGCACGGGACTCACGTCTGAGCATACCCGTCCCACTCGGGGTGACAATTGCAAAAAGAACTATTGATGGACAGAATGCAGAACAATGTCATACATTCACCCCAGTACAGAGATCTGGGCCTAAATCCATCGTTTTTTTGCTCACCATGCCATTCCAGTTTGGACCCAGCCATATGCAAATCAGTCTTGACCCTGTGCCCCATGGGAACAGTCCAGCCCGAACTGCCAGGCCAGGTCCTTCCTGGACTGGAAACAATCAATCAATCAATCAATCAGTGACACTTGTAAAGCGCGCTACATACCCGTAGGGTCTCAAGGCGCTGGGGGGGGGGGGGGTGCCGCTACTGCTCGAACAGCCAGGTCTTCAGCTTCTTCCTGAAGGAGAGGTGGTCTTGGGTCAGGCGCAGGTCGGACGGGAGGGAGTTCCAGGTCTTGGCGGCCAGGTAGGAGAAGGACCTTCCTCCTGTAGTTGCTCTGCGGATGGGGGGGACGGCGGCGAGGGCGTGGTTGGCTGATCGGAGGTGGCGTTTGGGAGCGTAGAAGTTGACTCGGTTGTTGAGGTAGCTCGGGCCTTGGTCGTGTAGGGCTTTGTGTGCGTGGGTGAGGAGGCGGAAGGTGATTCTCTTGTTGATGGGGAGCCAGTGAAGGTCTCTCAGATGTCCGGAGATGTGGCTGGATCGTGGGATGTCGAGGATGAGTCTGGCTGAGGCGTTTTGGATCCGCTGGAGTCTCTTCTGGAGCTTGGCGGTGGTCCCGGCGTAGAGGGCGTTGCCGTAGTCCAGTCGGCTGGTGACGAGGGCCTGGGTGACGGTCTTCCTGGTCTCTGTGGGGATCCACCAGAAGATCTTCCGTAGCATGCGTAGGATGTTGAAGCACGCCGAGGAGACGCTGTTGACTTGCCTGGTCATGGAGAGGGAGGAGTCCAGGATGAAGCCCAGGTTACGTGCATGGTCTGTCGGTTTGGGTGCGGTGCCCAGGGCGGGAGGCCACCAGGAGTCGTCCCAGGCGGAGGGAGAGGAGCCCAGGATGAGGACCTCCGTCTTGTCCGAGTTCAGTTTCAGGCGGCTGGTCGTCATCCATTCGGCTACCTCTTTCATCCCTTCGTGTAGGTTGGCTCTGGCGGCGGCGGGGTTGTTGGTCAGGGAGAGGATCAGCTGGGTGTCGTCGGCGTAGGAGATGATGCTGAGGTGGTGTTTGCGTACGATGGCCGCGAGGGGGCTCATGTAGACGTTGAAGAGGGTGGGGCTCAGGGATGATCCTTGGGGGACGCCGCAGATGACTTCGGAGGCCTCTGACTTGTAAGGTGGTAGGCGGACTCGCTGTGTTCTTCCGTCGAGGAAGGAGATGATCCATTCCAGCGCCTTGTCCTGGATTCCGATGTTGCTGAGGCGCCGTATTAGGGTGCGGTGGCAGACCGTGTCGAATGCCGCGGAGAGGTCTAGGAGGATGAGGGCCGCTGTTTCTCCATTGTCCATCAGGGCTCGGATGTCATCGGTGGCGGCGATGAGGGCGGTCTCGGTGCTGTGTTTGGCTCTGAAGCCGGACTGTGAGGGGTCGAGGGATCCGTTCGTCTCGAGGAAGGCGGCCATCTGCTTGTTGACGGTCTTCTCGATGACTTTGGCTGGAAACGGGAGAAGCGAGATGGGGCGGTAATTCTTGAGGTCGGTGGGGTCCGCTGTTGGTTTCTTGAGTAGAGCGCTGAGTTCGGCGTGTTTCCAGCTCTCGGGGAAGATGGCGGTGTCGAAGGATGTGTTGATGATGTCTCGCAGGTGGGGTGCGATGACAGCGTCGGCCTTGTTGAAGATGTGGTGGGGGCAGGGGTCGGTTGGTGATCCGGAGTGGATGGAGTTCATCGTGCGGATGGTGTCTTCTGTGCTGATCGGGGTCCAGGCGTGGAGGGTGGTGGTGGGGGGGGCTGGCTGGTCGGTCGTGGTGTGCGTTGGTTGGTTGTTGAAACTGCTGTGTATGTCCGCGATCTTGTTGTGGAAGTATGAAGCCAGGGAGTTGCAGAGGTCTTGCGAAGGGGTGATGTCGTTGTTTCCCGCGTTGGGGTTGGAAAGCTCTTTCACGATGTTGAAGAGTTCCTTGCTGTTGTGTGCGTTGTTGTCCAACCGGTCCTTGAATGCTGTTCTCTTGGCGGCGCGGATCAGCTGGTGGTGTTTCCGGGTGGCAAGTTTGTAGGAGGTCCTGTTGTCCGGTGTCGGATCCCTTTTCCAGACTTTCTCGAGGGCTCGGCAGTTCTTCTTGGAGCTCTTGAGTTCGTCGGTGAACCATGGGGCCTTCTTGCTGCCGGGTCTGCTAGGCGGGGTCCTCAGCGGGGCGAGTTCGTCCGCGCAGTTGCTGATCCACTTCGTGATGTTATCGGCGGCCTGGCTGGGGTTCGCTGAGCTGGCAGGAGGGTGTTGGCTCAGGGAGGTGGCGAGCTGGTCTGCTGTGATCTTGTTCCAGCTTCTGTGGGCGGTGTGTTGCTGGTGTTGGTGGGTCGTTGTTCTCTTGAAGGTGAAGTGGACGCAGCTGTGGTCCGTCCATTGAAGCTCTGTGGCGTGGCTGAAGTCGATGTCTGTGCTGGATGAGAAGACGGCGTCGAGTGTGTGTCCGGCGAGGTGGGTGGGGGTGGACACCAGTTGCTTGAGTCCCAGGTTGGCGAGGTTGTCGAGCAGGGTGCTGGTGTTGTGGTCGTTGTTGTTCTCCAGATGGAAGTTGAGGTCTCCCAGGAGGATGTAGTCAGCGGAGGGGAGGGCGTGCGGGCTGACGAAGTCGGCGATGTCGTCGCTGAATTGCGTGCGTGGTCCAGGGGGTCGGTAGATCAGGGTGCCTCTGAGGGTGGTGTTCGGGTTGGTGTGGATCTGGAAATGCAGGTGTTCGGCGCTGGTCAGGGTGTTGTCGGTGCTGGTCGTGAGGCGGATGGTGTTCCTGTGGATGATGGCGATGCCTCCTCCCATCTGGTTGGCGTTTCGGTCCCTCCGGACGATCTTGTAGCCCTCTGGGATAGCGATGGCGATGTCGGGAGCTGAAGAGGCGTTCATCCAGGTCTCCGTGAGGAAGGCAACGTCTGGGGCTGTGGTGTCGAGGAGGTTCCAGAGTTCGATGGCGTGTCTGTGGACGGAGCGGGTGTTGAGGAGGATGCACTTGAGGTGGGTGCTGCTGGAGTTCGACTTGGCGGGTGCTGGTGCGGGGCTGGTCCGGCTGCAGGAGAACTTGCAGGCGTGGCAGCTGAATGGTCCGTGGGTGCGTCTTGGAGTGGCTTGGTGGCATTCTGGGTGTCGGCCGGTGTTGAGAGCGGTGAGGGTGGCGGCTGAGTACGTCAGGCGGGTCGGTCGGGCTCTACGGGGGCCAGGGGTCCTGGCACTGGGCGCGGTCCAGGCGCGGACGGGCGCAGACGGGCTTACCTTTGGCGCGCCTTCGGCGCACAATCGGCGCGCCCGCTGCGCGTGACCGCTGCGCGTTCGCACGGTCGCCATTTAAGGCGAAGTGCGCGGGTGGGCGGGGCAGCTGGGAGGCGGGAGCGGGGAGGGTTACAGAAGAAAAAGGGGCGGGGACAAGCGGCGGTGGCGGGAAGGGAGGGCGGGGGGCGGAGCGGTAGGCGGACAACCAGGAAGGAGGGTACACACGATACAATACTGAACAGGCACAAAATAGCGACAAAAACGGGGAAAAGCAGAGAAAACAACAGATCAGTGAGACAAGCACAAATACCTGACAAAACAACCAAAACAAGGGGAAAAAGTGCTCGCAGCGGCGGCAGCCGGCGAACGAGGCAAAAACGAGGCAGCAGCGAGGCAAGGGGCACACGCAGCAGCTGGTGGCCGTGCGGCGCGGGGGTGTCCCACAAGTGGGTCACACTCACCTGCGTCGCACGGTCGCCATTTAAGGCCAAGTGCGCGGGTGGGCGGGGCAGCTGGGAGGCGGGAGCGGGGAGGGTTACAGAAGAAAAAGGGGCGGGGACAAGCGGCGGTGGCGGGAAGGGAGGGCGGGGGGCGGAGCGGTAGGCGGACAACCAGGAAGGAGGGTACACACGATACAATACTGAACAGGCACAAAATAGCGACAAAAACGGGGAAAAGCAGAGAAAACAACAGATCAGTGAGACAAGCACAAATACCTGACAAAACAACCAAAACAAGGGGAAAAAGTGCTCGCAGCGGCGGCAGCCGGCGAACGAGGCAAAAACGAGGCAGCAGCGAGGCAAGGGGCACACGCAGCAGCTGGTGGCCGTGCGGCGCGGGGGTGTCCCACAAGTGGGTCACACTCACCTGCGTCGCACGGTCGCCATTTAAGGCCAAGTGCGCGGGTGGGCGGGGCAGCTGGGAGGCGGGAGCGGGGAGGGTTACAGAAGAAAAAGGGGCGGGGACAAGCGGCGGTGGCGGGAAGGGAGGGCGGGGGGCGGAGCGGTAGGCGGACAACCAGGAAGGAGGGTACACACGATACAATACTGAACAGGCACAAAATAGCGACAAAAACGGGGAAAAGCAGAGAAAACAACAGATCAGTGAGACAAGCACAAATACCTGACAAAACAACCAAAACAAGGGGAAAAAGTGCTTGCAGCGGCGGCAGCCGGCGAACGAGGCAAAAACGAGGCAGCAGCGAGGCAAGGGGCACACGCAGCAGCTGGTGGCCGTGCGGCGCGGGGGTGTCCCACAAGTGGGTCACGCTCACCTGCGTCGCACGGTCGCCATTTAAGGCCAAGTGCGCGGGTGGGCGGGGCAGCTGGGAGGCGGGAGCGGGGAGGGTTACAGAAGAAAAAGGGGCGGGGACAAGCGGCGGTGGCGGGAAGGGAGGGCGGGGGGCGGAGCGGTAGGCGGACAACCAGGAAGGAGGGTACACACGATACAATACTGAACAGGCACAAAATAGCGACAAAAACGGGGAAAAGCAGAGAAAACAACAGATCAGTGAGACAAGCACAAATACCTGACAAAACAACCAAAACAAGGGGAAAAAGTGCTCGCAGCGGCGGCAGCCGGCGAACGAGGCAAAAACGAGGCAGCAGCGAGGCAAGGGGCACACGCAGCAGCTGGTGGCCGTGCGGCGCGGGGGTGTCCCACAAGCATCGTAGGACCGGTTTCGGGGTTTCACCCCTCCTCAGCCAGGATAGCTTGATTCCAGTGGCATGGAGAGCACGGAACTCACGTCTGAGCATACCCGTCCCACTCGGGGTGACAATTGCAAAAAGAACTATTGATGGACAGAATGCAGAACAATGTCATACATTCACCCCATTACAGAGATCTGGGCCTAAATCCATCGTTTTTTTGCTCACCATGCCATTCCAGTTTGGACCCAGCCATATGCAAATCAGTCTTGACCCTGTGCCCTATGGGAACAGTCCAGCCCGAACTGCCAGGCCAGGTCCTCCCTGGACTGGAAACAAGCATCCTAGGACTGGTTTCGGGGTTTCACCCCTCTTCAGCCAGGATAGCTTGATTCCAGTGGCATGGAGAGCACGGGACTCACGTCTGAGCATACCCGTCCCACTCGGGGTGACAATTGCAAAAAGAACTGTTGATAGACAAAATGCAGAACAATGTCATACATTCACCCCAGTAGAGATCTGGGCCTAAATCCATCGCTTTTTGCTCACCATGCCATTCCAGTTTGGACCCAGCCATATGCAATTCAGTCTTGACCCTGTGCCCCATGGGAACAGTCCAGCCCGAACTGCCAGGCCAGGTCCTCCCTGGACTGGAAACAAGCATCCTAGGACTGGTTTCGGGGTTTCACCCCTCTTCAGCCAGGATAGCTTGATTCCAGTGGCATGGATAGCACGGGACTCACGTCTGAGCATACCCTTCCCACTCGGGGTGACAATTGCAAAAAGAACTATTGAGGGACAGAATGCAGAACAATGTCATACATTCACCCCAGTACAGAGATCTGGGCCTAAATCCATCGTTTTTTTGCTCACCATGCCATTCCAGTTTGGACCCAGCCATATGCAAATCAGTCTTGACCCTGTGCCCCATGGGAACAGTCCAGCCCGAACTGCCAGGCCAGGTCCTCCCTGGACTGGAAACAAGCATCCTAGGACCGGTTTCGGGGCTTCACCCCTCTTCAGCCAGGATAGCTTGATTCCAGTGGCATGGAGAGCACGGGACTCACGTCTGAGCATACCCGTCCCACTCTGGGTGACAATTGCAAAAAGAACTATTGATGGACAGAATGCAGAACAATGTCATACATTCACCCCAGTACAGAGTGGGCTAAAGAACGGTGATGGATCAAACCCACATCTGTTGACTGGGTGTGAGTGTTTGATTGGTTCTGATGCTCCGTCCATCACCACCCTCTTTTGTACCGCTTTGTTCGCCATAAGTTGGCAGGGTATGCTCAGACGTGAGTCCCTTGCTCACTTTGCCACTGGATTCAAGCAAGCCTGGCTGAAGACGGCTGAAATGCCAGAAAGCGGTCCTAGGAAGCTTGTTTCCGGTCCAGGGAAGGCATGGCTTGGCAGTTCGGGCTGGACTGTTCCCATGAGGCACAGGGTCAGACTGATTTGCATATGGGCATGTCTGAACTGGGGTGGCAGAGTGGGCTAAAGAATGGTGATGGATCAAACCCAGATCTGTTGACTGGGTGTGAGTGTTTGATTGGTTCTGATGCTCCGTCCATCACCACCCTCTTTTGTACCGCTTTGTTCGTCATAAGTTGGCAGGGTATGCTCAGACGTGAGTCCCTTGCTCACTTTGCCACTGGATTCAAACAAGCCTGGCTGAAGACGGCTGAAATGCCAGAAACCGGTCCTAGGAAGCTTGTTTCCGGTCCAGGGAAGGCATGGCTTGGCAGTTCGGGCTGGACTGTTCCCATGAGGCACAGGGTCAGACTGATTTGCATATGGCCATGTCTGAACTGGGGTGGCAGAGTGGGCTTAAGAACGGTGATGGATCAAACCCAGATCTGTTGACTGGGTGTGAGTGTTTTATTGGTTCTGATGCTCCGTCCATCACCACCCTCTTTTGTACCGCTTTGTTCGCCATAAGTTGGCAGGGTATGCTCAGACGTGAGTCCCTTGCTCACTTTGCCACTGGATTCAAGCAAGCCTGGCTGAATACGGCTGAAATGCCAGAAAGCGGTCCTAGGAAGCTTGTTTTCAGTCCAGGGAAGGCATGGCTTGGCAGTTCGGGCTGGACTGTTCCCATGAGGCACAGGGTCAGACTGATTTGCATATGGCCATGTCTGAACTGGGGTGGCAGAGTGGTCTAAAGAACGGTGATGGATCAAACCCAGATCTGTTGACTGGGTGTGAGTGTTTGATTGGTTCTGATGCTCCGTCCATCACCACCCTCTTTTGTACCGCTTTGTTCGCCATAAGTTGGCAGGGTATGCTCAGACGTGAGTCCCTTGCTCACTTTGCCACTGGATTCAAGCAAGCCTGGCTGAAGACGGCTGAAATGCCAGAAAGCGGTCCTAGGAAGCTTGTTTCCAGTCCAGGGAAGGCATGGCTTGGCAGTTCGGGCTGGACTGTTCCCATGAGGCACAGGGTCAGACTGATTTGCATATGGCCATGTCTGAACTGGGGTGGCAGAGTGGTCTAAAGAACGGTGATGGATCAAACCCAGATCTGTTGACTGGGTGTGTGTTTTATTGGTTCTGATGCTCCGTCCATCACCACCCTCTTTTGTACCGCTTTGTTCGCCATAAGTTGGCAGGGTATGCTCAGACGTGAGTCCCTTGCTCACTTTGCCACTGGATTCAAGCAAGCCTGGCTGAAGACGGCTGAAATGCCAGAAACCGGTCCTAGGAAGCTTGTTTCCGGTCCAGGGAAGGCATGGCTTGGCAGTTCGGGCTGGACTGTTCCCATGAGGCACAGGGTCAGACTGATTTGCATATGGCCATGTCTGAACTGGGGTGGCAGAGTGGGCTAAAGAACGGTGATGGATCAAACCCAGATCTGTTGACTGGGTGTGTGTTTGATTGGTTCTGATGCTCCGTCCATCACCACCCTCTTTTGTACCGCTTTGTTCGCCATAAGTTGGCAGGGTATGCTCAGACGTGAGTCCCTTGCTCACTTTGCCACTGGATTCAAGCAAGCCTGGCTGAAGACGGCTGAAATGCCAGAAAGCGGTCCTCGGAAGCTTGTTTCCGGTCCAGGGAAGGCATGGCTTAGCAGTTCGGACTGGACTGTTCCCATGAGGCACAGGGTCAGACTGATTTGTATATGGCCATGTCTGAACTGGGGTAGCAGAGTGGGCCAAAGAACGGTGATGGATCAAACCCAGATCTCTTGACTGGCTGTGAGTGTTTGATTGGTTCTGATGCTCCGTCCATCACCACCCTCTTTTGTACCGCTTTGTTCGCCACAATTTGGCAGGGTATGCTCAGACGTGAGTCCCTTGCTCACTTTGCCACTGGATTCAAGCAAGCCTGGCTGAAGATGGCTGAAATGCCAGAAACCGGTCCTAGGAAGCTTGTTTCCGGTCCAGGGAAGGCATGGCTTGGCAGTTCAGGCTGGACTGTTCCCATGAGGCACAGGGTCAGACTGATTTGCATATGGCCATGTCTGAACTGGGGTAGCAGAGTGGGCTAAAGAACGGTGATGGATCAAACCCAGATCTCTTGACTGGGTGTGAGTGTTTGATTGGTTCTGATGCTCCGTCCATCACCACCCTCTTTTGTACCGCTTTGTTCGCCATAAGTTGGCAGGGTATGCTCAGACGTGAGTCCCTTGCTCATTTTGCCACTGGATTCAAGCAAGCCTGGCTGAAGATGGCTGAAATGCCCGAAACCGGTCCTAGGAAGCTTGTTTCCGGTCCAGGGAAGGCATGGCTTAGCAGTTCGGGCTGGAATGTTCCCATGAGGCACAGGGTCAGACAGATTTGCATATGGCCATGTCAGAACTGGGGTGGCAGAGTGGGCTAAAGAACGGTGATGGATCAAACCCAGATCTCTTGACTGGGTGTGAGTGTTTGATTGGTTCTGATGCTCCGTCCATCACCACCCTCTTTTGTACCGCTTTGTTCGCCATAAGTTGGCAGGGTATGCTCAGACGTGAGTCCCTTGCTCACTTTGCCACTGGATTCAAGCAAGCCTGGCTGAAGACGGCTGAAATGCCAGAAAGCGGTCCTAGGAAGCTTGTTTCCAGTCCAGGGAAGGCATGGCTTGGCAGTTCGGGCTGGACTGTTCCCATGAGGCACAAGGTCAGACTGATTTGCATATGGCCATATCTAAACTGGGGTGGCAGGGTGGTCTAAAGAACGGTGATGGATCAAACCCAGATCTGTTGACTGGGTGTGTGTTTTATTGGTTCTGATGCTCCGTCCATCACCACCCTCTTTTGTACCGCTTTGTTCGCCATAAGTTGGCAGGGTATGCTCAGACGTGAGTCCCTTGCTCACTTTGCCACTGGATTCAAGCAAGCCTGGCTGAAGACGGCTGAAATGCCAGAAACCGGTCCTAGGAAGCTTGTTTCCGGTCCAGGGAAGGCATGGCTTGGCAGTTCGGGCTGGACTGTTCCCATGAGGCACAGGGTCAGACTGATTTGCATATGGCCATGTCTGAACTGGGGTGGCAGAGTGGGCTAAAGAACGGTGATGGATCAAACCCAGATCTGTTGACTGGGTGTGTGTTTGATTGGTTCTGATGCTCCGTCCATCACCACCCTCTTTTGTACCGCTTTGTTCGCCATAAGTTGGCAGGGTATGCTCAGACGTGAGTCCCTTGCTCACTTTGCCACTGGATTCAAGCAAGCCTGGCTGAAGACGGCTGAAATGCCAGAAAGCGGTCCTCGGAAGCTTGTTTCCGGTCCAGGGAAGGCATGGCTTAGCAGTTCGGACTGGACTGTTCCCATGAGGCACAGGGTCAGACTGATTTGTATATGGCCATGTCTGAACTGGGGTAGCAGAGTGGGCCAAAGAACGGTGATGGATCAAACCCAGATCTCTTGACTGGCTGTGAGTGTTTGATTGGTTCTGATGCTCCGTCCATCACCACCCTCTTTTGTACCGCTTTGTTTGCCACAATTTGGCAGGGTATGCTCAGACGTGAGTCCCTTGCTCACTTTGCCACTGGATTCAAGCAAGCCTGGCTGAAGATGGCTGAAATGCCAGAAACCGGTCCTAGGAAGCTTGTTTCCGGTCCAGGGAAGGCATGGCTTGGCAGTTCAGGCTGGACTGTTCCCATGAGGCACAGGGTCAGACTGATTTGCATATGGCCATGTCTGAACTGGGGTAGCAGAGTGGGCTAAAGAACGGTGATGGATCAAACCCAGATCTCTTGACTGGGTGTGAGTGTTTGATTGGTTCTGATGCTCCGTCCATCACCACCCTCTTTTGTACCGCTTTGTTCGCCATAAGTTGGCAGGGTATGCTCAGACGTGAGTCCCTTGCTCACTTTGCCACTGGATTCAAGCAAGCCTGGCTGAAGACGGCTGAAATGCCAGAAAGCGGTCCTAGGAAGCTTGTTTCCGGTCCAGGGAAGGCATGGTTTGGCAGTTCGGGCTGGACTGTTCCCATGAGGCACAGGGTCAGACTGATTTGCATATGGCCATGTCTGAACTGGGGTAGCAGAGTGGGCTAAAGAACGGTGATGGATCAAACCCAGATCTCTTGACTGGGTGTGAGTGTTTGATTGGTTCTGATGCTCCGTCCATCACCACCCTCTTTTGTACCGCTTTGTTCGCCATAAGTTGGCAGGGTATGCTCAGACGTGAGTCCCTTGCTCACTTTGCCACTGGATTCAAGCAAGCCTGGCTGAAGACGGCTGAAATGCCAGAAAGCGGTCCTAGGAAGCTTGTTTCCGGTCCAGGGAAGGCATGGTTTGGCAGTTCGGGCTGGACTGTTCCCATGAGGCACAGGGTCAGACTGATTTGCATATGGCCATGTCTGAACTGGGGTAGCAGAGTGGGCTAAAGAACGGTGATGGATCAAACCCAGATCTCTTGACTGGGTGTGAGTGTTTGATTGGTTCTGATGCTCCGTCCATCACCACCCTCTTTTGTACCGCTTCACTTTTTCAATTTGGCCACTTAACATTTCGCTATCATCTCCTAAAACTATTTCTTTTTCTTCCACATACACATTTTTGTAGTAATCATTGTTTTTTATGAGATATAACGTTGCCTTTTGCACTTTGCTGACATCTACTAATTCTTGCCATTTTTTGCAACTCTTCATAGGAACACAATTAACTAGAATAGCTACCGGTTCAGTTTCCTCTTTCTCTACACTAATAGTTTCAATATTTTTTTTTAAATCTAAAGGTAAATATACAATTCTTCCTTTTAATCCTCTCTGTAAATCTGTGGGAGCCAATTTACCTATTGTAGGCTCCATACGAACAATAGCCTGAAACGGGTGCACAGATTGAATCAGAATAGGCTCATACGTGTTTAAATCTACCAGTTCTGGAGGAAAAGCTACCAACTCTAGGTTATTATGTACAGCTCTAGCTGGCATTTTGTTATCCTCTAATTTGGTATAACAATATTTACAAATACGTTGATTACTACCTAAATCAAAGCAATCTTCTATGAACAAATAAGTTGCAAATTCCTTCCACTTATCATTGTTTTCTTTTTCACTTTTTAAATACAGATCAACATTCCTAGTTTGATTTCTATAGTGAGTTCGTCGACAACAAATACAAACATAGTTTGGTCTTTCACAACAAATTACCATAAACTTCGTAATTTCTTCTTCATACTCCTCAGTACTATTATCTTCCAAGTCTTCTTCAACACCTACTTCTATCAAACTCTCACTTTCTCTACACTCTTGTTCAGGACCAAAGCAACAAAACTCTATTTCATCACAAACTTTTTTTACATCTGATACTGACCCATGCAAAAGAGCACTGTTTAAGTCACTTAAAATTAGTGCTGAACTTTTTGCATAGTACAATCTTCTTGCTAACTTCCGCATTTGAGAGTGATGAACTGTTAATATTCTAAAATGATGAAAAACACTTTTACACACTTCTCTAGAAAGACAAGCCAGAGAATGTCCTTGCAAACTAGTATTTTTTCTCACTTTGCAAGGATCTAGTCCTTGCAGCATCTTAATCTTTTGTTTAACACTTTTTTTTACTATACTCTCGTAAGAAATTGTGTAAAATATCAATAGACTCCTGTTGTATACTACAAATACTACTACAATTCCAAGTATACACTGGGGCTTTGGTACGTCTCCCTAGAACTTCATCAGCTATCACTTATTCTACATTTCTAGAAACCATCTTATCTTTTTCAAGCTCTCTTCCTTAAAGAAAGGCTCTGAACTTGAACTGTGCTTCCATTCACCCAAAACAAATCACAAAAGTTAGTTCTGTTAATTAGTCTCTTCTTTTTACTTTTGACCTTCATAAAATGTATTGGCTTATCTAATGATCGAATTCTGTTTAAAACTAAAATGAATAATTTCCTTTTAAATTTCAAAAGCCTTCTCAACAATAGTTTCAATCTGTTTCTTTTTTTTAAATAAAATTCTGATCTTTTTTTATATTTCTTGCCATCTTTTAAGAAATTAACTAATACTCTATTGTGAAACATTCTTTTCCTTATTTCATCAAATTGATTCTTTCTCCTTTTACCATAGATTGTTTTTTTAAAACGTGATTTCTCATTCATTTCTCCTTTTTTCTTTTCATTCTTCTTTGTTGTTGAGGTATTCTTTCTACTTTCTACATTGTGCAAACTGCTTCTAGTCCTTGAAAGTCTTTTAATAAATTATTTTGTTCTCTTGCCGCAAGACTTTTTCTTTTTTCCCACATGTTGTAGTTCATCTAATTCTTGCTGTTTTCTTTTCTTCAAATAATAGTCTTTCTTCTGTTCTTTCCTCTTTTCTGTTTTTATAGTCATGGTAAGTCTTTTTTAATGATGATGAAGAATATATGTAAAAAAAAAGAATTTAATATGATTAAGATAAATCTGTAAAATATACCATTCTATTACTAAACAAACACATTCTACATAAAAACCATTTAAACGCTTTGTTTTGAAATCACAATGCATTTACTGCAGTACATAGGTACTAACTGGATAATTGTAGTAGTGAACTAGTGTTTAGTGTTTACGTGTTTAGAGGACTGCATGGGCAGTGGATAGAGGATTTTAACAGTGCATGTACCTGGGTCATTGCATAAGTACATGGGTAGTGACTGGATGATTAGAGTACTGCACGGAAAGAGAATGGTGAATTTATACGTGCTTGGGTTTTGGAGGAATAATTAGATAAGGACATGGGACTGTCTGGACGATTGGAGGAGTGCACGGTGAGTGGCAGTGGGATTGCTGGACTGCATGGCTACTACCTGGGTAATTGGCGGAGTGAATCAGTGTGTAGGTGGTTAGAGGACTGCATGGATAGTGCACATGTGATTGTAGCACTGCATGTGTTATTGTTAGTGCCTGGGTCATTGCATGAATACATGGATAGTGATTGGATACTTAGAGTGCTGCATGGAGAGTGCATGGTGAATTTATAAGTGCTTGGGTTTTGGCAGAGTGATTGGATTAGTACATGGTAGTGGCTGGGTGATTGGAGGAGTGCCCGGGGAGTGACAGTGTGATTGGTGGACTGCATGGGTACTACCTGGGTAATTGGAGGAGTGAATCAGTAGTGTGTAGCTGGTTAGAGGACTGCATGGATAGTGCACATGTGATTGTAGAACTGCATGTGTTAGTGCCTGGGTAATTGCATGAGTAAATGGCTACTGACTGGATACTTAGAGTACTGCAAGGAGAGTGCATGGTGAATTTATAAGTGCTTTGGTTTTGGCAGAATGATTGGATAAGGACATAGGACTGGCTGGGTAATTGGAGGAATGCATAGGTAGTAACAGGGAGATTACTAAACTGTATAGGTAGCACTCAAAGGATTGTAGAAGTGCATGAGTTAGTGCCTGGGTCATTGGATGCGTACATGGATAGTGACTGGATACTTAGAGTGCTGCATGGAGAGTGCATGGTGAATTTATAAGTGCTTGGGTTTTGGCGGAGTGATTGGATTAGTACATGGTAGTGGCTGGGTGATTGGAGGAGTGCACAGGGAGTGACAGTGTGATTCTTGGAGTGCATGGGTACTTCCTGGGTAATTGGAGGAGTGCATAGGTAGTAACAGGGAGATTACTAAACTGTATAGGAAGCAGTTAAAGGATTGTAAAAGTGCATGAGTTAGTTTCTGGGTCATTGCATGAGTACATGGGTACTGGCTGGATGATTAGAGTACTGCAAGGAGAGTGCATAATGAATTTATAAGTGCTTTTTTTTTTTAACGTCCTCATCTCACCATATAGCTTCTGCAAATATAAGCAAGAAACCGACCTTCGATCTTAAACGCCCCCGGTTTCTGCTATTGCGTTGACTGCAGGCCTACTCAGGTCAGCTTCTTTGTATGAAACTTGGTGTAATCATTGGACTTAGGGGCATTAGATCAATCTCATTTGTTTGCCCAATACTAAGAGCTGTGACCAGATGTTACGCCCATCATCATTCCAATGTCCCAAGTCCATACGGGCCATACCCAGAGCGGCCCTCAGCCAGTTCTCATAAAGCGGAGGCAGTGGATCCTTCCATAACCTGAAGATCTCACTCCGGGCGATAAGGATCATATACATTAGCAGACCTTTTTGTGATGACGACCATAGGGTCGTCAGGTTATTATCCACACCGAATATTACCACAGATAAATTCAGATTAAAATTGACCTTAAAAATAGCACCAAGAGCACATTCCACATTTTGCCAAAACCCTTTCAAAACGCCACATTAAAAAAAAATATATAGGTCATCAGCCAAAGCCGAATCACTTCTAGGGGAGGAAAGAAGGGCAAACTTTGCTATTTTTTGGGGGGTATAATATAACCTATTGATTACATAGAAATGGTTCTTTTTTAGCGAGGCGGGTTTAACCACATTATATAACAACTGGAAAGATAGTTCAAACAATTCTGCAGCATTGTTCTCTAAAGCTGACATATTCCAGACTATATTTTGTGGGGGGAGGACTCTGTCTTCAGCTTCCTGCAGCTTCTTATACCAGGTCCCAACTTCCTTTTTTATAAGATGTATGTTCTGACATTGAAGCTCTATTTCCCAGTTCCCACCTATGAGAGCTTTCTCTGCAGTACACCAAGAGGCAAGTTGTAGATATTTAAATCTAGAGAAGGATTCTCCAATTTTCAGCCTTAATACCTCCCAAGGAGGGATCCCATCTGTGGAAACAAGATCGGACCAAACCAGAATACCGGCTTTCTTAATGGGTAGTGCTAGGCTATCCTCTAGGCAAACAGGTAACCCAGGTGAGTTCCAAATGGGAGCAAAATCAGAGTAGTAGCCTATCCCCCATATTATCCTGACCCTGTACCACAAGTTCAAAGCTGCCTTTAAAACTTTCAGGCGGACCCTTTTGAAAAATCTGGGTGCTCCAAACTTATAAAGGAAGCCCTCTCCACCTCCCTCAAGAGTAACCATTTCGTTTAAAATCTTCCCCCAATTGGAACCCTCCGCAGTGCAAAGTAATGCCCAAATATTTTTAAACTGAAAAGCAAAAGAATACCATAGTATATCATGCAGTGCCAGGCCCCCTTTCTGAAGCTTACGCCTTCATTTTTTCCAGGAAAGCCGGGCCGTTTTATTAGACCAAATAAAACTTCCAATTTTACTTTGTATTTTGCTTATATCTCTATGCAGAAACTCTAAGGGAATGGTGCCAAAAAGATAGGTCAATTTTGGCAGGATAACCATTTTTACCAAATTTACCCTACCATATATTATAGAGGCAAATGTGCCCATCTTAAAAAAAGACGATCAATCTCCTTAGCGACACTCTTTAAATTAATCTTAGTGATGTCGTCTCAATTATTTACAATTATTATTCCTAAATATCTGAATTCCGTGCTTATTTTACCTGGCCAATTGTCAACGTTCCAAATCATTACATCAGTCTTAGAGGCATTTGCAAGGTATCCTGAATACGAGCCAAATTCTTCGAGAAGGAATTCTACTCTAGGGAGGACCTCAGCAGGATTATCTGTGTACAACAACAAGTCATCCGCAAAGAGGGATAGCTTGCAACTATAACTATGAACACTAAACGGCACAATTAGTTCATCCAGTCTGATTGCTTGGGCAAGAGGCTCTATATATAAATCAAAACGTAAGGGCGAGATGGGACAACTCTGCCTCATTCCCCTTGCAATGCTAAAACCTGATGTCGGCCTACTGTTCAGTAAAATCACCGCTGAGGCGCCCTGATAGCAATTAATCAATGTCCGTATAAAAACTGGCCCCAGACCCATTATTTTTAGCACCTCCCACAGGAAGACCCAGCAGACACGGTCGAATGCCTTCGCCGCGTCAAATGCTACAACAGCCAAGGGCATCGACCATGTCACAGCCAGGTCAATACTACCAATCAACTGCAGGGTCTGTTCTTGGATGAACCTCCCCGGGATAAATCCCTTTTGGCCCATATGAACCAACTGTGGCACTAACTTGACCAGTCTCCCTGCCAAGACGCTCATAAAGATTTTATAATCAGCGTTGAGCAGGGAGACTGGCCTATATGAGTCGGCTTTAAGGGGTCTTTTCCTGGCTTTAGTATAAGGACGATCGTAGCGTCCTTCCATGATTTAGGGACTCTACCTTCTGCACTATAGACGTAATTGAAAAGTTCACATAATCTTAATACCAATTCGTCCTGTAGAATTTTATAAATTTCCCCGGGGAGGGCGTCAGTCCAAGCAGCCTTATTGATCTTGATCTTTTTAATATGAGTTATTATTCTCTCTCTGTAATATAGGCATCCAAAGCAGCTTACTACCCTCAGTTAGGACAGACCATTCTTTAGATCGAAGCCAATTTTTGGATGTTCTCTGCATTGGGGGAGATCTCTTCCCTATATAGATCCGAGAACAGAGAAAGAAGACGTCTCTGCATGTCTTCATGCTTACATGAAGTTTCTCCATTCTCGTTTATAACTAGTTCATTTATATTATTCTTGGTGCGATCTGCCCGTGTCTTCCAAGCGAGGAGAGCCCCCGCCTTTTCACCATACTCAAAGTGCTGCATCTTATAGGCAGACCACTGGGCTTTAATTTTTAATTCAAGTTTTCCCCTGTATTCCTGACGAAGGTAGTCTAGATCTTTATTAATTCTCGCCAATTCTTCAATTGATGGCTGAGGAGTACTGAGCCTCTCTTCCTCCAATATCCCTATCTGCTTTTCAAGCTTCCGAAACTCCAGAGACTCTGCCCTATTTTTGGAGCAGATCAGACTATGTAGATGTCCTCGGAGATTTTCCTTGAAAGCATCCCAGACAAAATCTAACGAAGTCGAGCCAATGTTAAGGGCAAAAAAGTCTGTAGTGGAAGTTTTAAGTGTAAACCAACGAAGTCAGTGTAAATCTCAAAGAATGCACTCACCATCCGTAGAAGCACCAGTCTCCAAGGTCAGAGCCTACCCAATCAATTACAGGGAGGAAAACAGACCTGCGGAGGTAATACAGATTTTGTATGAAAAGCCCTCACTCACCAACCTGGTTGGTGACATGCTTCATCATCGGGCCCCACCGGGCATGGCCGAGTGCCATCCCAGTGTGCTGCAACGCCAGGTTACTGCGGAGCGGGGTTGTGTGTGGTGATAGTGAATTTAAAATTCCCAATTGAGTCAAAAAAGTATTTTATTCGTTTTGCTAATTGGAAAATTAAAACATAATAAAAGGAGTGATGGTCAAAAAAAATAACAGACCGGGTTCACTCCGTGGCGGTCCGCCACGGAGTGAACCCGGTCTGTTATTTTTTTTGACCATCACTCCTTTTATTATGTTTTAATTTTCCAATTAGCAAAACGAATAAAATACTTTTTTGACTCAATTGGGAATTTTAAATTCACTATCACCACACACAACCCCGCTCCGCAGTAACCTGGTGTTGCAGCACACTGGGATGGCACTCGGCCATGCCCGGTGGGGCCCGATGATGAAGCATGTCACCAACCAGGTTGGTGAGTGAGGGCTTTTCATACAAAATCTGTATTACCTCCGCAGGTCTGTTTTCCTCCCTGTAATTGATTGGGTAGGCTCTGACCTTGGAGACTGGTGCTTCTACGGATGGTGAGTGCATTCTTTGAGATTTACACTGACTTCGTTGGTTTACACAATTTCCCTCGAGGGGATCAGTCGTGTTGTTGCCCTTCCTCTTTCGTTGTTACTTTGCGTGGAAGTTTTAAGTGCACTAATTATATCGGGATCAGAAAGCATTACCCTCTTCAGGGTCCATCTAGTTCCAAGGTTTTCTCTAGCCCTTAAATAAGAAAAAGATATGGGGGCATGGTCAGAGAGAATACTTGGCAAGATGGAAATATCCCCAACCTTCTCTAAACCCAGCCTGTCAGTTAAGACATAGTCGATTCTCGAAGAGTGGCCATATTTTTTGCTAAAGAAGGTAAAACCTGTTTTATCTCAGTTTTTAGCCCTCCAGACATCAGCCAGCCCGAGATCATGGATCATATTGATCATTGCGCTGCGGATGCGTGGGATGCCAGCATGATGGCTATGATTAGACCTGTCTCGCAGGGGGCTAAGAAGGACATTGAAATCCCCCCCCTATGATTATTGGGGTAGTTCTTCCTAATAATTTAGCCTGCATATTACAAATGTATGATGGGTCATCGATGTTAGGACCATAAAACGAGACTATTGTTACTTCGGCCCCTCCTATTTCAATCTGTGCTATGATCCGTCTCCCCGAGTGATCCGAGGATACTGACTTGATGATGCTTTTTGCTCCTAACTTAATTAACCCCTTCAGCGCTCATGACGGAACCACTCCGTCATGAGCCATGGGTGCCGTGTGCTCATGACGGAGTGGTTCCGTCATGCTGCGGCCGTTGGCCGCCGCTCCTCCCACGCTGCGCTGATTCCCCGCCTGTGCGGGCGATTAGCGCAGTGGGCGGAGTCATGACAGAACCACTCCGTCATGAGCACAGCTCAACCGTGGCTCATGACGGAGTGGCTCCGTCATGAGCACAGCGCCACCGTGCTGCCCCCAAACCCCCCCCAGCGCTGCAGCGGAATTCCTGCCGCAGCCAAGGGGTTAATATTACCACCCCTCTGTTATGCACTACCTGTTCTGAGGAGCAAAAAGACTCAATCCAACGATATTTACCAAAGACAGTTTTACACTCTGTCAGACTTATCAGCGCACGCCGGCCCATCCTCGCGCAACACTAGGAAATGCGCGAGGAACTACACTTCCCGATGGGCAGTGTGGGAGGTGCGCGGCGTAACGCGCGCCACGCCCCACCACAAGACGTCAAAAGGCGAGAGATCGCCGAGCACGGAGCCGATAATTCTTCGACCCGGGAGACGAGACGAGGAGACGCCGAGAGACGAAGGTTCGGACGAGCTCATCACCCAGGTAGCGGCCCGTGACATCCGGCGGTTCGTCGTGACCGAGGAAGGAGTACTGTGGCAGTATTTCCATCGGGGCTCGACCCATCTTAGTCGGAGACAAGCTCTTCGATCCATAGAGATTCCCAGGCCCGCCCCTCTGTTGGCGAGACCGGCTGGTCTCATGCAGGGGAGCGAACAAGTATATTGAGAGATACTAGACTTAAGGGGGCAAGCCTCGCTGTTCAAGACAGGCAGTGTGCGAGCCCGAACATTGCTCTGAGAAAACGTGACCGAGAGTGTTGATACATGCAATCTTCCGACAGATCGGAGGCATAGGAAAGCATAAGGCTTTTAGGAAGTTGGCGAAGCGTGCTCCAGCCTCACAGACCTCAGTTCCCAGGCAGACACTAGCAGTGTGCATCCGCACCCAGCGGTGGCCTGGTTTACACTTTTGATTTCTTCTGCTTATATTCCTAGACATATGTGCGAGTCAGGAGAGAGGGGTGGTCACAAAGCCGAAGGCATGGAATGAGCTGGGCAGTCACAAGTGGGTATTGCACCACAAAGTTGTTATATGCTGTATGTGCGTCTGTATGTTGATCCCTGTCATTCTCCCCACGTGTGCCTTTCCTTGTCGTTTATATTAGTGCCTGCAACGAAAAGACCACGACCTGTAGCTCTCCCCCATATGTCCGGGCATACCTTATTTTCCTTTTCAGGTGAGAGGGCAAGCTTGCGTTAACACAATCCTGCTAAAAGTAACGCGTATGGTTCCCATTGAGAAACTGGAAACAAAACGTCTTATACTGTGTTCTGTTGTCTCTTTTGCCTTCACAGATCTCCCTCCCTGCAGTCCCCACCCTTTCCTTCCCCCGCTCGATCACCCCAAAAGTCCGTGGTTTCAATAGCCGGACTTGGGGTCATCCAGAGGTGGGCCCCCATAGAGCATCAACACAGCCCCGGGGACATCGGAACGAGGAACCTGACAGAATTATCGGCCCAAGAATTCTCTTATCCCCCTGGTTGTGTTGAAAGCTGGCCATGACTACCTTAGACGACGTGATGGCTCTGTTAGCGCAGATGCAGGTAGACTTAGCCGCCTCACGCCAGGAAACAGCGTCGATGCAGGTAGACTTAGCTGCCTCACGACAGGAAACAGCGTCATTGCACTCTCGTGTCGATTACATGCAAAGAAACCCGTTTAGCATGGGTAGCCCGTCTTCCCCTACGTCCTTAGTGGTAGAAGTGCCGGCGGCCATTCCCCTGGCCCCCCCAGAGAGGTTCCATGGTGACCGGAAAAAGGTTCAGGTGTTCATGACACAGGTATTGCTCCACTTTACTTGCAAACCGAAGATGTTTGTCACCAACCAAGCCAGGGTCGCGTTTCTCATATCCTATCTGGGGGGCGAAGCTGCCCAGTGGGCTGTCCCTATTGTACGGAACGACGACCATCTGCTGTACGATTGGGACGCCTTTCGCATGGCCTTCGAGAAAACATTTGATCGACGAGCCGAGACGTTCTCGGCGGATAAGGATCAAATGGAGCTGAAGCAAGGCTCTCTTGATTTGGTGAGCTACCTGAACAACTTTCGAAGACTGGTGGCCGAGACCGATTGGCCGGAAGCCAAACAGTTGGTCGTCTTTTACCATGGCCTCACCGAGGAGTTGAAGGACGTCCTGGCACAAATCGAGCCGCAACCTAGCACTTGTGCGGCCCTTATCGAGTTGACGCTGCGGTTGGACCATCGCTTGAGAGAGCGGAAAGGCGAGCATACCCGCAAAGAAAGGGGTACAACATGGAGTGATCGTACCGGACCGCCGGAGAAACCCCCTTCTAAACCCGAGCCTATGGAGATCGGAGCAGTGAGGGCCTCGTTAACCGTGAGCGAAAGAGATCATAGGCGCAAACAGGGATTGTGCCTCTATTGTGGCAAGAAAGGCCACTTCATCAGAGAATGCCCCGTGAAACCGGCATTTGGACGGCCACGGATCAGCCAGGCGGCAGTCGCAACCACGGATAAAGGGGAGGAAAACTGTCGCACCTGAAATCGGAAGGAGGGAAGGTTTCAGGGAAACATACCATCCCTTCAGTGGATTTTTTTTCCTTCCGGGAAAAATAACATTTTTTTATAAACATGCAGATAGACATCAATAACGTGCTCCTCCCGGTCAGAGCCATGGTTGATTCCGGAGCCACAGGCTGTTTTATGGATATGCAGGAGGCCAACCGACTAGGCGTACGGCTCCTCCTAAAAGCCTCCCCCGAACTGGTCTACGCCGTGGACGGAAAAGAACTGGATTCCGGACCCATACGACATCACACAGCGGAATACGAACTCCGGTATGAGGGGGATCATCGCGAATGGATATCGTTCAACGTCATCCAAGCCCCGCAGTACGGGATCATTCTCGGACTCCCGTGGCTACAGAAACATGAACCCAGGATTCACTGGGCCTCGAAGACCCTCCAGCTGAGGTCGGCATTTTGTCAAGCACATTGTAACCGCGAACCAGTGCAGCCGGCGGCGGTGCTAGCCATCATACACGGGATAGCCACGGCGGCAGAAAAAGAGACCAAGCTACCAGAATGCTACCTTGCCTTCCAAGAAGTCTTCAGCGACAGTAAGGCAGAAGAACTCCCTCCACACAGGGAATTTGACTGTCGGATTGATCTGGTACCCGGGGCGGTGATACCCTGTGGGCGAATATATGCTCTAACCATCCCCAAAAACCTGCACCTACGAGCATACCTTGACAAGTACCTAGCACTCGGCTTTATTCGTCCGTCTAGATCACCTGCGGCATCGCCACTCTTCTTCATACCCAAGGCCAATGGGGAATTGAGGTGTTGTATCGACTTTCGAGCGATCAACACTATCACGGTGAAGAACCGATACCCCCTCCCGTTGATCCCGGTTCTCTTGGAGCAGGTGAGAGCTGCAACGATATACACCAAGTTGGATCTGAAAGGAGCTTATCACCTCGTGCGTATGCGCGACGGTGATGAATGGAAGACGTCATTCAAAACGCGGTATGGGCTGTTTGAGTACCTCGTAATGCCCTTTGGGCTCTGTAACGCCCCGGCCGCCTTTCAATTCTTTCTCAACGAGGTGTTGCGTGATGTTCTGGACGTCTTCGTAGTCGTATATATCGACGACATCCTCGTGTATTCCCTCACAGAAGAAGAACACATTACCCACGTGCAAAGAGTGCTACACGCCTTGTTCACAAACCACCTATTCTGCAAACTCACAAAGTGTGAGTTTCATGTGACCACCGTGGAGTTCCTCGGGGTGATGCTGACCCCTTCAGGACAAGTGATGGCCGAGAGGAAGGTGAAGGCAGTGACGGACTGGCCCCGTCCACAGAACGTGAAAGACATCCAAAGCCTACTCGGGTTTGCAAACTTTTACAGGCGATTTATACAACATTTTTCCAACACGGTCGCCCCTCTGACTAAATTGACCCGAGTGAAGGTTCCCTTTGTTTGGACGGTGGAAACCCAAGGGGCATTCGATCAACTGAAACATGCCTTTAGCTCCGCTCCTATTCTGGTGCATGCCAAACCGGAGTTGCCGTTTTTTGTTGAAGCAGACGTCTCGGAAATCGCGGTAGGAGCGGTATTATCGCAGAGACAGGAGAACACCGGATATCTGCACCCCATTGCCTTTATGTCTAGAAAACTAAACCCCGCAGAGCTGAACTATACAATAGCTGAAAAAGAGCTCCTAGCGATCAAAGATGCCTTCAAGGAATGGAGGCATTGGCTGATGGGGGCAGTACATCAGATAACCGTTTATACCGACCACCGCAATCTGCAGTTTTTGCGAGCAGCCCGACACCTTACACCGCGTCAGTTACGCTGGACGCTGTTTTTCGCGGAATATAACTTCATCGTAACATTCCGCCCGGGAGTCAACAATCGGAAGGCCGACGCCCTCACGCGGCAGGAAAACACTCCACAGAAAGAACCAGTGAAGGAAACATCGATCATAGAACCTAGTCGAGTGGTGGGTCTCGTGGCCACAGACGACTTCCTGAACGGCGTGCGGAGAGGGATCCGCAACACCACTTGGAGAACCTGGCTAAGGTTCCACCCCGAATGGAGAATCCATCAAGGTCTCCCAGTAAAAGGGAAACAGTTGCTTATACCCACAGGAGCATTGAGGAAGATGATCTTCGAATGGTGTCACAACTCTCCCTGTGCCGGACATACAGGGCGCACCAAGACACTCGAAAAAGTGCTTCGACAGTTCTGGTGGCCCTCGGTTCGTCCAGACCTTCAGCAATGGGTGCAAAACTGTTCCATCTGCGCCCAAATGAAAGCGGACCACCAACCCGTACAGGGCTTGCTACATCCTCTGCCCACACCAGAGCGACCATGGGAGCGGATTTCAGTAGATTTCATCGTGGGACTTCCTAACGATCACGGAATGACTGCCATCATGGTGGTGGTCGACTATTACACCAAGATGGGGCACTTTGTAGCCTGCAAACAGGCTCCCACAGCGGGGCAAACGGCCATACTCCTGCTAACACACATCGTTAGGCTTCATGGACTTCCACAGGTCATAGTATCGGACAGAGGGGCCCAATTCACCTCGGGATTTTGGAAAACGTGGTGTTCCAAACTCCAGGTCACCTCCTCTTTGTCAACAAGCTTTCACCCACAGACCGATGGCCAAACCGAGAGACTCAATCAGACTCTAAAGCAATATCTCCGTTGTTACGTGAGCTCAGCTACAGAGGAATGGGTGGAATGGTTATGGGCAGCGGAGGTAGCGTATAACAGTGCCACACATTCATCCACGAAGTTCACTCCGTTCTTTAGCACTTATGGGTTCCATCCCAGGTTTACTCCCCTACTCCTGCCCAAAACGGACACGCGATGCCCTGAACTGCGCAACAGGCTGAGGGTTATGCGTAGGGTGCTTGCGGTAGCCAGAGGAAATCTGTTGAAGGCAAAGGAACAGTACAAGAAGCAGGCGGATAAACATCGGAGACCAGGGCCAGTGTATAGTCGGGGAGATTGGGTGTGGGTTTCAACACGTAACATCCGTTTTAAGAAGTATAGTGTGTTCAACCCCAAATACATAGGCCCATTTAGAGTACTGGGGCACGTAAACCCGGTAGCTGTAAAGGTTCGCTTACCGTCGCACTTTCGGATCCACCCCGTGTTCCATATCTCCCTTCTGAAACGTGCCCACCAGCCTCCGTCTAGCCGTCCATCCTCGGTCCAGGTACTGCAGGAACAGGAGTACGAAGTCAAGGCCATCCGGGACGCAAAGACAGTGCGAGGCAGGTTGTGGTACTTGATCGCGTGGAAAGGGTACGGTCCAGAAGATGACTCATGGGAACCCGCCACAGGGGTCCATGCACCCAGACTGGTCGCACGGTTCCATAGGCTGCACCCAGACAAGCCTAGCGGCCGGCGGTGATCCTCGGAAGAGGGATGTGCTGTCAGCCTTATCAGCGCACGCCGGCCCATCCTCGCGCAACACTAGGAAATGCGCGAGGAACTACACTTCCCGATGGGCAGTGCGGGAGGTGCGCGGCGTAACGCGCGCCACGCCCCACCACAAGACGTCAAAAGGCGAGAGGTCGCCGAGGACGGAGCCGCTAATTCTTCGACCCGGGAGACGAGACGAGGAGACGCCGAGAGACGAAGGTTCGGACAAGCTCATCACCCAGGTAGCGGCCCGTGACATCCGGAGGTTCGTCGTGACCGAGGTAGGAGTACTGTGGCAGTATTTCCATCGGGGCTCGACCCATCTTAGTCGGAGACAAGCTCTTCGATCCATAGAGATTCCCAGGCCCGCCCCTCTGTTGGCGAGACCGGCTGGTCTCATGCAGGGGAGCGAACAAGTATATTGAGAGATACTAGACTTAAGGGGGCAAGCCTCGCTGTTCAAGACAGGCAATGTGCGAGCCCGAACATTGCTCTGAGAAAACGAGACCGAGAGTGTTGATACATGCAATCTTCCGACAGATCGGAGGCATAGGAAAGCATAAGGCTTTTAGGAAGTTGGCGAAGCGTGCTCCAGCCTCACAGACCTCAGTTCCCAGGCAGACACTAGCAGTGTGCATCCGCACCCAGCGGTGGCCTGGTTTACACTTTTGATTTCTTCTGCTTATATTCCTAGACATATGTGCGAGTCAGGAGAGAGGGGTGGTCACAAAGCCGAAGGCATGGAATGAGCTGGGCAGTCACAAGTGGGTATTGCACCACAAAGTTGTTATATGGTGTATGTGCGTCTGTATGTTGATCCCTGTCATTCTCCCCACGTGTGCCTTTCCTTGTCGTTTATATTAGTGCCTGCAACGAAAAGACCACGACCTGTAGCTCTCCCCCATATGTCCGGGCATACCTTATTTTCCTTTTCAGGTGAGAGGGCAAGCTCGCATTAACACAATCCTGCTAAAAGTAACGCGTATGGTTCCCATTGACAAACTGGAAACAAAACGTCTTATGCTGTGTTCTGTTGTCTCTTTTGCCTTCACAGATCTCCCTCCCTGCAGTCCCCACCCTTTCCTTCCCCCGCTCGATCACCCCAAAAGTCCGTGGTTTCAATAGCCGGACTTGGGGTCATCCAGAGGTGGGCCCCCATAGAGCATCAACACAGCCCCGGGGACATCGGAACGAGGAACCTGACACACTCAATATTACTCAAATGAGTCTCCTGTAGAAGACATATCTGTGCAAAAGACTGCTCAAGATACTTTAATACTAATCTTTGCCTGCGTGGGCACCTAAGCCCATTAATATTCCATGATATAATAATATAATATTAATTCTACTAGTCATTAAGGCTGTAAAATCTGTTGAATAGGAAAAAAAACTCCATTCACTATTCTATCCAAGGAATAGTTTCTAGCACTAATCTGAGATTGAGGACATTTTTTTAAACTTTTTCCCAATGCTTCCCTACCCGTGCTCCCCCCTCGACCCCCCGCAGCCCCTTTATGTGCCCCTTATACCCCTGGGAAACCCCCCCTGATTCTCCGGGCATAGGCCCTATGGCCGAGGTCCCTTTATACTGACAAAAAAGAAACATTTTATATTAACCCTAATCTTGGGCTCTCCATAGAACCCGCGAGATAACCATTATAGCCGTTATGGTATTTACTGCACTTGAGAGAGGAAAAATACAAAACAACAATACAACCTACATGCCTCCCCTCCCTAGCCTATACCACGCTCCTACCTCTGATTTTCTGAATCAGGGCATCTACCTCCTCAGTCTGTCGTATATTATACATGTGATTATTCCACATTATTTGGAGGGATGCCGGAACACTTAGTTGGACCTTAGCCCCTATTGAAGTCAAAATCGTCATTCTTTTACCCAGCTCCCAAAGTTTTGTGGCGGTGATATGAGATATATCGGACCTGATGGAGAACGAGAATGGACTGGAAAAAGAACTACAATGAACTGTGAATAATTTCAGGGCTAAGGATAGGATTTTTTCTTTTAAGGAGTATGTTAAAAAATTAACCAAGATCTTTCTTGGCTTAGAAGTAGCAGTATTCCTTTTATATGGGTTCCGATGGACACTCTGAATGTCCAGTGCTAGATCAAATTCCTGGAAATCCTTTAAAATTGTATCCTTTAAGAGGGAGATCACAACGTTTTTAAAATCCCCCCTCCAAGTCCTCAGGCACGTTTAGTTGTTTTTTCGAGCATGCTTTTCAAGACGCTCAATGTAATTCTTCAATTCCCTGTTCTGATTAGCTATCTTATCAACTTCCACCGAGGAGCAGTGCAAGGCTTCTTTGATTATTGGAATTTCGTGTTCCAAGACTTCTGTTCTCCGGGTCACTTCTTCAATTTTATGAGCCAGTACTTCACAAGAGGACTGAATAGCGGCTTGTTAGTTTCAGAGATAGTAAATCGTTTCCCTATGTCGTCTCTTAAGGCCATCAAAATGTCAGCAAGAGATCCAACCTCTATAGTGGAGGCTGCATCCTTTCCAGAAATATCTGGAATATCTGCAAAGCCCGATAAGACTGGAGGACCCAAGAGAATAGGGGCAACCACCACTGCTGATGCCCTATCCAATAGAGAATCCGACCCATTATCTGGATTATCTAGACTCTCTTGATTCTCAAGGGCCGAAAACCTATTAAGTACGTCTATAGCAGGATGGATCACCACTAGCTGCTCTACCCGTGTACCAGTCACCCCCGTTGCCCCTGTCTCAGATGCTAAAAGCCCAGGTGGCAAAGAGTTATCGACGTGACCCAATGGAGTTTGCGATAAAATAGTCTGTACACTAGGGAAGGCCATGCTGGATTTTATATTTGATCCTTTGTCAGAAGGGGTGGATATACCTTATAAAAGGTCTCCAGGGAGGGAGTTACTCTGACTTTTGTGGATAAAACCTTCTTATCCCTTCCCTTCCCTTCCCTTTACCCCCCGTTGGTGTTGAGAATCCGTTGTGTTGTTCCCTTTGTGCTGCCTAGGTGTAGCTTTTACCTCCACAACTGGAGGAGAGACGCGTGTGGTAGTCTCAATATCCGCACTGTATTTAGCAGCCCTATTGCGGAGAGTATACATACACACTGTTGTCTTAAAGTTTCGTTGCAAGCTGGAGGGGGCACTACAAGGAAAGCTACTGGTGTTGTCATCCATAGAACCTGGAGGCCCCCCCCGCTGGTCTGCCCACAACGTCTTTCTTACAGCACTTGGATTCAAATTCAGCCGAGCATCAGGAGCATAAACCACCCCACCCGGGGGAACCACCTCCAAGCCCGACAGTCCCAGCAATCCCAACTCAGTCCGATGAAATCTCGGGGCCCCAAGAGGGTCGTCCAGCATCCACCTCAGGTCGCACTCAGTCCTGGAAAAATGACTCTCTCCTACCTCACAGCAGGTTCCAGGCTCTCTCAAACCCAGCTGCTCACCGCCTCCCTCACCGTACACACAGGGGGTTACACTACCATGCAGCGCCCGGAACTGGAGATAAGGAATCCGCCTCCTCCACACCTGTGCTGCTCCAATGGCTCGCGGCGGGGAGAGCTCCAACAGAAGAGCGCCGCCCCTTCGATCGAGCACCATTCGCGGGCGAAACCAGGCGTGCAACAAATAAAAAATAAAAAAACGTAAGAAATCGCAAAGGGAAAAGAGACGATTACGGGAGGAGGAGTGGCATTAACCACACAGAAAAATTTAAACTTTAAAGAACGGAATAGTAAACTTCCATAAAAGCCCGGCTAACAACACTCGCAGGGTCCGTGGAAGCTCCCAAGACACGCATCAGACGGGAGCTCGCCCGCGGCTGTTTAACTCTCAGCCGCCATGTTTCCCCACATATGACCACTTTTTCCATAGTGCTTGGATTTTGGCAGAATAATAAGATAAGGACATGGACTGTCTGGGTGATTGGAGGAGTGCACAGGGAGTGACAGTGTGATTCCTGGAGTGCATGGGTACTACCTGGGTAATTGGAGGAGTGTATTAGTAGTGTGTAAGTGTTTAGAACACTGTATGGATAGTGCACATGTGGATATAGCACTGCATGTGTTAGTGCCTGGGTCTTTGCATGAGTACATGGATAGTGACTGGATATTTAGAGTGCTGCGAGGAGAGTACATGGTGATTTTATAAGTGCTTGGGATTTGGCAGAGTGATTGGATAAGGACATGGGACTGACTGGGTAATTGGAGGAGTGCATAGGTAGTAACGGAGATTACTAAACTGTATCGGTAGCAGTCAAAGGATTGTAAATGTGCGTGAGTTAGTGCCTGGGTAATTGCATGAGTACATGGGTACTGACTAGATGATTAGAGTACTGGAAGGAGAGTACATGGTGAATTTATAACTGCTTGTGTTTTGGCGGAGTGATTGGATAAGGACATGGGACTGTCTGGGTGATTGGAGTTAGTGCCTGGGTAATTGCATGAGTACATGAGTACTGCCTGGATGATTAGAGTACTGCAAGGAGAGTGCATGGTGAATTTCTAACTGCTTGTGTTTTGGCGGAGTGATTGGATTAGTACATGGCGGTGCCTGGGTGATTGGAGGAGTGCACAAGGAGTGACAGTGTGATTGCTGGACTGCATGGGTTCTACCTGGGTAATTGGAGGAGTGAATCAGTAGTGTGTAGGTGGTTAGAGAACTGCATGGATAGTGCACATGTGATTGTAGCACTGCATGTATTAGTGCCTGGGTCATTGTATGAGTACATGGATAGTGACTGGATACTTAGAGTACTGCAAGGAGAGTGCATGGTGAATTTATAAGTGCTTGGGTTATGGCAGAGTGATTGGATAAGGACATGGGACTGGCTGGGTAATTGAAGGAGTGCATAGGTAGTAACAGGGGGATTACTATACTGTATAGGTAGCAAGCAAAGGATTGTAAAAGTGCATGAGTTAGTGCCTGGGGAATTTCATGAGTACATGCTACTGACTGGATTATTAGAGTACTGCAAGGAGAGTGCATGGTTAATTTATAAGTGCTTGGGTTATGGCAGAGTGATTGGGTAAGGACATGTGGCTGGCTGGGTAATTGGAAGAGTGCCTAGGTAGTAACAGGGAGATTACTAAACTGTATAGGTAGCAGTCAAAGGATTGTAAAAGTGCATGAGTTAGTGCCTGGGTAATTTCACGAGTACACGGGTACTGATTGGATGATTAGAGTACTGCATGGAGATTGGATGGTGAATTTATAAGTGCTTCGGTTTTGGCAGAGTGATTGGATAAGGACATGGGAATGGCTGCTTAATTAGAGGAGTGCATAGGTAGGAACAGGGACATTACTAAACTGTATAGGTAGCCCACAAAGGATTGTAGCATTACATGTGTTAGTACCTGGGTCATTCCATGAGTACACTAAGCATACATGCAACTGTATAAATAGTATCTGAACACATAGATAACTCATTACATACCATCTAGTTAAGTAGATAAGTACAAAATGCCAGAAAGGGTAATATATGGTGGTTCATTTTTGAGTTACATCTTGACCATTCAATCTACAAATATGCGACATCATTAAACTATACCTCGCAACAGACTTAAGAAAGTAGAGCAATTAACAACACCTTAAATGATCATTTTTGAAATCACACTTTTATTATATATCTTCAGCTTTGTATGTAAAATTATGTGGCATCATTCAACTATACCTTTGCTTAGACTACAAAAAGAAACCTAATTAACAGCACCTTATTTCACCATTCTATCTTTAAATATATGCGTTATATGATCATCATTTAAACACCACAGTTGTGCTGCATCTTTACTAAAGTATCTATAATCATGCATTATCATTAAACTATACCTTTGTAGAGAGAGAAAAAAATGATGCCTAATAAACTACTCCTTAAATGAGCGTCTTTCAAAATACACATTTGTACTGCATCTTCAACCAAATATCTAAAAATATGAAGCATCATTCAGCTATACCTTTGAACAGAGTTAAAAAAATATATATTATTGTACAGACTATTTTTTAAACAAACTTCAAATACAATGAAACTAATTCCAATATACATCTCTACATTTAATAATATATTTCAAACAACACAGTTTTAGAATAATGTCAAATCTTTTTTAAATAAACATCAAAAATATTTAACTCACCTTGCAAATAAATCTGTGGAATAAAAAAACTCACACACTCAGAGAGGATTTTCTTTTACACAGAGTCGATATAAATCACCAGACTCCGCAAGGTAAAACCAGTAGTGGCAAGATTTCCCTCTTTTTTTTCCATACAAATACACATAAGCAACAAATGACATTGCTTCCCAGAGTTTTTCAAATTGTTTTAGAATAATGTCAAATCTTTTTTAAATAAACATCAAAAATATTTAACTCACCTTGCAAATAAATCTGTGGAATAAAAAAACTCACACACTCAGCGAGGATTTTCTTTTACACAGAGTCGATATAAATCACCAGACTCCGCAAGGTAAAACCAGTAGTGGCAAGATTACCCTCTTTTTTTCCATACAAATACACATAAGCAACAAATGACATTGCTTCCCAGAGTTTTTCAAATTGTAAAACACAATTCCATTGGTCACAGATAATAACCCTTATCAACTGACTTCTTCACCCCTTCTGTTTAATGTCAGTTTCCATAGCAACAGGTCATGCAATATTCAACTTAACTCACAGGTCACAAGTTCACCACAAAATGTTGCAAATGAGAACAGCAGGTGTGGTTGGCATTGCAAAACATGACCTTATCCTTTCTGCTGTACCTTTCAAACATGTTTTACTAACCAATAATAAACGTGCTTTTTAAATAAAGTAAAATGCACCCTATTTTTGAATGTACAATGTTCTGAAACAGCCAATCAAATCTTTACTTTCTTTAAAACAGAATCTTGTCCACCATTTTAGATATCTTTCATTCTACCAACTGACTACCTCAGCTACAGACATCTTTTCATTACCTACAGTCATCACTTCAAGATGCTTTCAGTGTGGATTGTTGGGCACAGCTATGTTTTCTGCTGCAAAATGTATGCTGAACACAGAGGTATTGACAAAGAGCTAGCTTTGCAAAATGTAAACATTAAATGGACAGGACAGATAGGATTAAAGTGGCACCAATTGATGCCTTTGGTTAAAACCTTTTTGCATCTCCAAGCCCCTGACCTCATGATTGTGCGCTGTGGTGGCAACGACCTGGGCACATTGACTGGGGTAGGTCTGGAATTGCTAATGAAAGACACCTTTGCACAATTTATGTTGCTTTTCCCTCAAACTGTCTTTGTATACTCTAACATATGCCAAAGACAGAAATGAAAGTGGTCCAATCAATTTTGTCCTCAGATTGAGAAAGCTAGAGAAAATGTCAATAAATCTGTTTCTGCTTACCCCAGAGACCATAGGATGGGCTCCATATATAACAACAATCTACATTTCCATATGGAGGGCATCTACAGGAGTTAGTGAGTACACTTCACTGATGAAGGGAACAGTGTGTTTCTCAACAACCAGAAGCTCTGCATCCGCACTTATATGTAGCTGCAAGAAACTCACAAGGTCTCTTTTTAGAGCCATCCAATAACCCAACATATAACCTAGGATTAAATTAAAAAATCCTAATTATTTTTGCTTGGAGTCGCTCACCCAGCGTGACCAACAGCCGTGCATCCATCGTGTTTACACTAGGGGGCCACGCTGAGTGCCGCGCACCCATCGCGTTCACACTAGGGTGGGGCCACGCTGAGCGCCCCGCACCCATCGCGTTTACACTGGGGGCCACGCTGAGCGCCGCGCACCCATCGCGTTCACACTGGGGGCCACACTGAGCACCGCGCTAGGGACGCGACTCCAACTGTTATTTTTTTTTAAACCGTCCACTTTTATTAATTTACATTCGCCCCGGGGACCCCATCCTCCAGGGCATACCCACATATCTTTTAAAAAAAAAACAAAGGACTTGGCCTCATGTTTAGGGACTGTGGGGGGAGCCCCAGTGCCCCCACGGTCCCGCCGGCTCCTCGTCTCCGGCGGGAGCTAGCATTGCTTTTCCACACGGGGAACTGCTAACATGCAGCTCCCCGTGTGGAAAAGCAATCTGCTTTGGATTTTGGAAGTGATAGCAGGCAATCTGCTCTCGCTTCCAAAATCCAAAGCAGTGTTTGATATGACAAGGCGGGAGTGCACGACTCCCGCCCTGTCATAGCAAACAGCAGTGTCCCGGGGGTGGGCACCCCGGGACACTGCAGGAGCCGGCCCTGGGGGCTGGTGGTCCCCGGGGCCATGGAGGGCTCCTGGAGGGGGGCCCCCTCCCTTTATTTACATAGCCCTGGGGAGGTGGTGGTCCCCGGGGCTCGGGGGTCCGTAACTGACCCCCTAATTGGCATTATTAGTGCCCCGGGGAGGTGGTGGTCCCAGGGGCGTGTGGGGGGGCTCGAGCCCCCCCACACAGGTTTAATGTTTTTGTTTTTTAAAGCCCCGGGCGTTGCGGTCCCCGGGATTTGGTGGGGCCTTGGAGGCCCCCCACAGATTAATTAAAAAGATGCTCCAGGAGGTGCCCTCCCGCATATTATTAACATAGCCCTCGCAATTTTTAAATTATGAATTGGGCAATGCCCCCGGGACCTGGCCCACCTGGGGTCCTCATTTAAATGAAGCGCGGGAGTCCGACAGTTTGCCGGAAGATGATTGCAAGCAGAGTTGCCATATTGAATGTGAGGCCTACATTGACTAAAGTTAGGATAAGCACATTTCCACTTCAATGGCACATTAATTTTCTTTTTATCGGGTTACTGCTACTGTATATTGAATTATAAGTCCCTCCATCAATTTCCTTCTGATGATTTTTGTAGTTATCACAAGCTACACTTCATTAACTAAATCTCTTTACACCTCAGTTTTTGCTATTTTTAGATTATTGCGTCTGGTTTCTTCGAACTTCAACATTCCTGTCAGACATTTTGGATGGAATGTTCTCTAGTTTAAATTTGACCACTTTCTTTTTCTTTTGCTTGTTGCTGACATCTTCAAATACCCATAATTTGACCCTCCCTTTGAAGAAAGCCATCTAGCACTGTGAGACATTGGGTTGTTACCCCTTGCAAAGCAACGACCACAATCCCTGTCAGGGTGAACCATAAAAGTCACTAAATTAACCCATGCTTAACCCTGTGGTAGCTTGGCACAAAAGCAGTCAGGCTTAACTTAGATGCAATGTGCAAAGTATTTATGCAGTACACAAACAGCAATAAAGTGAAAACATAACACAAGAAAAATCATTCACTCATTTAGAAAAAATACAGTAAATTGTAGGTTTGAATCTTTTTATTGTGGGTTTATATAACACATAACGTCATCTACAACCGCAGTGGAGTGGGGGCGTTTTGGAAATGGGAGGGCCCATCATCCAGATTGCGATCTTATCGGCAATATTAAGTCCTGGAGTCGAATTGAATGGTCACCCAGGTGGGTGTACACCAGTTCTGATAGCGGTTGTGTGGGTCCTCGCCTCCTGTGAGTCTGAGTACTTGGAGGTACTGGGGACAGGTAAGTTCTTGAAACTTTCGACCTGGAAGCAGATGCATGAGCCCCACATTCTGTCAAAACACGGTGTCTGGTGTTCCACAGAGGATGTAAGTTTCTCCCTAGACACCATGTCCAATAGTTTGTGTAGCCAATCTGAATGGACAGGTGAGATATCTGTGCCCCATTTGGATAAGAGTATCTGTTTGACACTGCTAAGGGTCATTGTTATTGCTGATGTAGCAAATTGGGTAAGTCAGTTGATTGGAAGGCCTAGCAGAACAGAGCTGGGAAATCAGAAAATATCCATTGTGAAGATTTCTTCAATAATATTGAGTATTTCCTCACAGTAAATCATAAGCTTGGGGTATCACCAGAGCAGAAGTGTAAGGGTGCCGACTTGGCTGCAATTCCGCCAGCAGGTGTGTGCGGTGTTGGGCCTCTATTTTGACAGTCATTCCTGCGTGTAATACCAATAATGGGTGGTCTTTAGCAAGGCCTCTTTTCCAGCAGCACTGTAAAAAGAGGTGTGGGTTCTATGTAGAATATCGGACAATTTCTTGGGTGTGAAGGTGCATTTCAGTTCAGTTTTTGAGCCGGGGATTTGTCAGGGTCTATTAGTATGTTCAGAAAATTGTAGATATCCGAGAGTAGGCCTTAGTAAATAGCCATTTTTCAAGTTTTGTCAGTGGCCTAGAGGCAGTAGGTGGGTTGCATGGTGAGTACCCCAGTGCTTTATGGGTGTGTTGTGCCAGTATTCAGTGTCAGAGAAGTCATATTTGGATTGGAGTTGTGAGATTGCTAGTGTTCCGGTGTGTTTGAAAAGGTTGCCAAGGCACTTACAGTTGGCTCTTTGCCATTCAAGGAACTCTGGGCTAGCAAGGGCTAGGGAGAATGTGGGGTTGCCTATGAGGGTGAGGGTGGAACCTGGGGTTGACAAACCCTTCCCCACCATCACTCAGTCCCAGGCTGTCATGGTTGCTCGCATAATTGGTAAGATATAGACCCCGGCAGGTCAGTGCCTTGGGGAGCATGGGGGATTTTCCAGATGTGTACTCCTGCTATGCCTTGGTTAATGAAGCACCAATGTTTTACTGTAAGTGACCTGTTCCATTGTACCATGTATCTGGGTTGGGCTGCTAAGTAGTAGTGAGTGTCAGGTGTGGGATGCATAGGCCACCATCAAATAGAGTACATTTTAATAAATTATTTTACACCAAACGACAAAAATCCAATCAGTAGAACTGCAGTTATGAATTTTTTAAAGTTTAAGGTAAAACCTAGCATATAAAAGCCAAAGCACCAACCACAGAAATCTAGTCACACGAGACTGGATCAAGCAGACCGTCTTTTATAAAGGCATTGGCAGGAACCCCCACCATGACGGTTCTAGTCATGTATTTTACTGTTTGCTGATGTTCTGCATCGGAAGGATGAAGCTCTGCAGCAAACTGTATTCTTTTTTTCTTTAAAAAAGAATACCCCGAAACTGAATTTTCTTTTTGAAAAGAAAAAAACGTAATGCGTCCTCTCACAATGAGAGGCTTCTCCATCTAAATTAGGTGGGAGGGCATGTAGCGAGGTCTTTGACAGTCTTTACTCCCTAGGGCTACGTTTGGCCACAGCAGAGATAAACTAGTCTCCACTGTCGCCAAACTTAAGGTCCGCCAGCAATTCGATTTGGTGGGGGGACCACTATATTGGCTTGGAGTGAACTCTGTTCCAGGTGCAATGGAATGCCCTCTCCACCAATATATACATCAGGCACGAATTCAGAAAAAATAGGAGGGTGAGGGCAAAAAGTTTGGCGATGACCGTGAAGAGAGGATCAAGTCCCACACACTCAATACACAAATTAGGACAATTATTATATGTGTTAATACATTGCTAAAAACACCCTCTCCTAACTGACCAAACCACTCACCAATCTTTGAAAACCCTTTATCAATTGCACTAAACACTGAGCGAACACCCCCTATTGCCCTAAACACTAAGCTAATTCCCCCCAAGCACCTGATTTTTGAAGAACCTTTATCTCACGTGTGATGCTAGTAAAGTTTGAAACATAACTGTCAATTTGGTTACTGTTATCAGGCACATATATGTGCCATTGCTATACACACAACATGCAACCGACTCTGCCTTCTTTTGATAACAGTATTCCTAAGGCTAACCTGTTTTGCCTAACTCTAGCTCACATGGCCGTTAGCTCTTTGCTTATGGTTGTTAATGCACCGGCAATATTATCAGCCAACCAATCTACTATGGTAGATAGCTTTGTGATTTTCACGTCATTCAAAGCTTCTCCACTGGAAGGAATCATAGAACCAGATATCTCCTAACGCCTGATCAACGCTATGTTTGTTTCTCTTTACAATTGCATCATCCCTTTCACTAAATTCAGCCACATGGAAAGTGGCGGGGGGAACTAAACGTAAATAGCAGCTGCCTACCCAATTCTGAGGGATATTAAAATAGCCTGTCCTACCACACACATAATAAATCCCCTTGATAATGGGCTCTAATTCAGTCAAGATCACATTATTTGCCACATAACTTCACTCCAACCTACTACCCCTGGTGTTTTGTTGTGTTTCTTTTCACATACCATACACATTTGTCTATTTTGTTCCTGATAAAGACTGAGCCTTTTGTGCATCTTTGTGCTTCCAACCTTCTATTCTTCCCTTTCTAATGCACCCTCTTTCTTTTCCTCGAATTTTTCACTTCCATTCAATGAGCTCTTCCATTTAGTCTGCATGTACATTTGCTAGCAGCATTGTTAGTTCAGATAATTTGCAGAATGTATGTGATGTATCTAGACATAGGCCCCCATGATTTTGCTTTGATATTCGGAATGCAAGGCTCAAACAATAGGCACCATTTCCAAAGAGACATGATGGTTTAAAAGATATCGTTCAAGAAAGTTCTAATGATAGAATATATTTATAAACACACTCGAGACAAGGGGTAGGTGACGGGAAGGTGTTGGTATGGCACCCTCTCAATAGCGGATGAAGTCAAAAAGGTACAAATGTAACCATTACGTACTTCAGTGAGTTCTTGGAACAACCAAGAATATCATTTTCCCTAAAAATACCCAAAGAGTTATCTGTATGCACCAACTTGGTATCTAATTTTCTTCTTTCATCTATTAAGGTCTTCTTAATTTTTTATTTAGGTGAGGCATGTCCAACTGATGTGCCAAATCTGACTAGTAAGTCAACTATGAGTATTAACATCATTGCCTTCAGCATTGATACTAAAATCTTGAAGTAATTCTTCCTGCCATCAGCCATGTTTCTTCTACAAAAATTCTAAAAATCGAAAAATCCAAAATCAAACAAATTTTATTGTGCGAAATTAATACAGCAGAACAATTTTTGTGCGTTCAGTGTCTTTCAAGAAGAAAACCCTATTATCTTCGACTGCTTGTTTAAAGTACAAAACAAAACAGACTAGAACTCAAGATCTTACCTCAAATCTCAGTCTAATATTTCATCGGGAAATCATTCATGAATGTCTGTTTCAACTTTAGACTAGAACATGTGAAGGTAGGTTTTTGAATTGACAGTCTGACAAATTGATGGCCTCTTCATCGGACTGCTCTGATTACTATATTGCTATATATGACCATTCAGTAGATGGATACTTTCTTTTAGACACTGTTATTCTCTTTGATCTCTTGACCTTTGGTTGCTCCGTGTCACTGTCACTTTGTTCTACATGTATGTTTCTTCTTCAATTGTCCCATGTCTTTGCACTCTTTTCAATATTAATTTCCCTATTCTTGCACCTCTTAGCCACTCTTTCTCCACTTGATATGCTTATGACTGGCTCTGATTCACAGTGTTCATTTTCATTTTGAGATCTGTTGAGGACTGTTTTTGATTTGATAATCTTCACCCTGGACAGCAGACCAAGACTTTCCAGTGGTTAGACAATGCAGAGCTTTATTGTCATTTTCTGTTTTCTTCTCTGAATTTGAAACTCTTGAGTATCCTTGCCTTTACCTTGGCCCTGTTGCTCTAGGGCTTGATCAGACGGGACCTGCTGACACTAGTCGTGTAGAGGCTTGACTTGCGCTTCATCTCCCTCAGAATACGCACGTTGGGCTGGGGTCTGACTTTATGACTTAGTGGCTGTTGTCGCCACTTCTAAACACAGCTCATCTCTCCCTCTTGGTGTGGGATGTGTGAATCCACTGTGGTATATTGGCACATTTTACAGCAGTGTTAGTCACAAGGATCATCTGATCGGCCCCTTCCAGTGAGGCTCCAAACAGGTGTTGTGAACATGCTTTTTCATCAAGATCCCATGTACAGGGTTAAGGGCCTGGCACTGTTCCTGCCCCTCTGATGGTGTTGTCAAGTTGACCTGATGAGAGATAGAACACACTACATCAACCAGTCCTTTACAATTGTCAATCACAATGTCTTCTTTGATGCTTAAAAGTGCAACTGCAGGAACAGAAGGAATTCTCATGGCCCTCCCCATCAGTGCTTTATAGAGGGGAGTCCAATTCTTCCATTTGGTGTACTTCAGTGATGTATCAAGACAAGTGGGAGTATTGCCCCCTCCCTACATCCACGCCTGGAGACGTGTCCCATTTCACCACCCTACGTCTGTATTATTCCCTCAGAAGAACATGTCGCATCTTACACAAAACATTCCCCTCTCCACCTCTTCCAGCCCTAGAATCGATGCTCACAAATTCTTCCTCGGATAAGCTTATCAAACGTCTATACAGGTGCATGCAACGACCTTCCCCACTCACGTATCCGAAAGCTACGGGTAGCTGGAATGACGATCTAGATGAGCCATTATCAGAGATCCAGTGGCAATTCTGCTGCGGACAGTTGGAGATGCTCTCCCCCAATTACAAACTTTGTCTTATACATTTCAAATATTTACATTGCATCTACAGAACTCCCTTGCAACTCAAGCGCATGGGCATCCGATCTGACGCAAACTGTTGGAGATGTGCATCTCCAGATGCCTCTTTTCTCCATATGGCTTGGGATTGTCCCGACATCGCATGTTTCAGGAAGGAAGTTCTTGAATCCATCAATGAGATTCTACTACAACCCCACTCGCACCTTATGCCTCCTAGGGTATGTTAAGGAAGCCCCACCGGGCCATCACAGGCTCTTTGCCATGTTACTACGCCTTGCTAAACGTCGCATTGCGATGCACTGGGGCAAACGCACACCACCCGCCAAGACTTGGATCCTTGATATCATGTTCTGTCAAGAACAATTAAATGTGTATTGGGAATTACTTCCCCAAGCATCTAGGCTGAAGAACATTTTGGGTCCCTTTATGACATGGCTATCAGCTCGTAATCTGTGTACTACACAGGATCTGGAGACATCCGTCAATTCTCCTCAAGAGGCGCCTGCTGCACATGTTTCTATCTCATGAGTCATTCCTTCTTACAAACTTTATATTTCTCTCGCACATTTTGTCATCCATAATCTATTTTTCTACACTAATCTGTTTACTGGGGCGACAGTCAACGAGTACTAAGTACAAAAGTACCAGGTTCTACGTCCCATATAGGGTTATGACAGATGTGTAATATTTCTGATGACATATTGTTTTTGTCTTTATTAGTGACTCTACCTTTTTTATGTTTTTTAAATTACTGTGATGAACTGAAGTCGCTCATTTTTATTGTGATTAATTATTGATTTATGTTTAATTATTGTCTGTACGCAACAAACTTTTTGCTTTTAATATATTTTGAACAATTAATAAATGTACTTATGAAATCAGATCTATATCAGTTTATAACTGTGTTTTATGTATTCTTGTTGGCACGCAATACAATCCGCCTTAGATTTGGATGAATGAACGATATTACTGGGTTTGAAACAGGATACGTATGTGATTATTATCTTTTTGATATTCTATTATTTGGTCCAAAGGGTACCCGTTTGACTCACTTTACAGTGCCCTACTCCTTTGGTCTAGAAGGGGCCCCTCTTTTCTTAGACAAACCATAATCTCAGCCACATAATTCGCCCTCGTCATACTGTAACCTAGGTGTGAATGTATGATTTTCCCTCTTTTTATCTAGCACATGTAATTAATCATTGTGATGCTTCTACATTGGTTTCAGTTCAGTTACAAAATGTTTTCATATCTGCACTTTCTGGCGTCACCTGATGCGCCTTTGATTATTTACATATGTCAAAATGCCAATAAACAAAAACAAAAAAAAGACAAGTGGGAGTACATCGGGCCAACTGAGTGAGGTGGAGGTGCACACTTTTGCAACCCTGCATTTCAGCGTACCGTTGATTGCTCAACAACTCCTGATGCTTCGGGTCTTGAACTACAATGGAATCTCTGGTCAATTCTCAGAGTAATACAGAGTAGTTTCATTACTCAAATCTTGAAGTCCTATGGTCTGATTCTAAAGAACTGTCATACCAACTCCCTCAAAAATGGTTTGACTACAGTGAGTCTATCACTCGTTCTAGTGGAGTGTCCCTTGACTCATCAAAAAAAACAACACACTATCACAAGAGTATACATTAGCGCATTGCAGACGAGTATCTCAACAAAATCCAACTGCAGATGATTAAGGGGGCCATCAGACTTTCCTATGTGGCTCATGGTCACAACTGTTCTCTTGCCAGCATTTAACTGCTGGCAAGTAATGCGTAGAGGACACACATTTTCAGCCATGGATCGAAGGTGGGGATTAAACCAATATTTCTGGAAGGTGTGAATTATCCCATCCCTATTAATGTAAGTAGGTTGATGGAGGTGTCAGACCATTTCAGACAACAGGAAATCTGGTAATACAGATCTACCAGCATTTGAAACCCAAATATCACTTTAATCTTTGATGCATCCTGCTCTTACCAACTTTTCTTTCTCATTCTTGGGTGCTTCATGTTAGAGTTCCTTGAGCTCACTGAATGTCTGAACTGTACAGGATACATTGTCAGCGTCAACTTTACATGATTCATCTCGATTGAATGAGCTTGACTCAAGTGCACCATATTTTGCCACCGGATCATTCCTCACTGTGACCATTTCATCACCACTTTTCTGTACAGCTCATTTTGCAACTGAAATTTCTCTAGGTAACTGCAGTTCTTCAAGAAGATTTAGAATGTACTTCTCATTTCATACAGGAGGACCAGGGGAAGTCATGAAACCCCTTTGTGACCATAACTGGCTGAAATCATGGTCCAACTGAAAATCATACTGGCTGTCAGTGTAAAGTTTAACACTTGAATCATTGGCCACAAAGCACACTCTTGTTAAGGCAATCAATCTGGGTACCTGTGCTGAGATTACATTGCTTAAGTTGGATGCTTCCATAATGCCAGACTTTGTCACAACTGTATATGCTGCGCTCAACGTCCCGAAAGGTTTTCTCGAACAAGAGTCATCCACAAATAACGGCAAATCGCCCATTTCAAGTTGTACATCCAATATGTCTGGTATTGGCTCGATGCATAATTCTGTGACATCCACACAGTCATGGTCAAAATCCTTTTCCTCCTAATCATGATCTAGAACTGGCAAAAGTGTTACAGGATTCAGAACATTACAACATCAAATCGAAATGTTTTTAGCCACCAAGATTACATGCTCATATTTGGTCAAAGGGCTGTTTTTCATATACTGAGTCCAAGTACGAATCAGCTTCTGTACTGGATCCCAACACAAACGGATGCAACCAATTTCACGCAACTGGGAAGTGCTATGGCTACTGGATCCAGAGTGGCTGAAAAGTAAGCCACTGGCTGTTTCACTTCTCTGTGGGTCTGTGCCAACACAGACAATGCGCACCCATCATGTACATGACAGAAAAGGAAGAAACCCCTCCCATAGTCTGGACTTTCTTGTGCTGGTGTGCTACAGAATTTGTCCCTGAGCTCTAGGAAGACACTCATGTATTCATCATCATGAAGTACCGGATCACTCATATCATGACTAAGCCTCTGTAGAGGCTTTACCACTAGGGAAAAGTAAGAAACCCACTGGCAACAGTAGCCAACTATTGCCAGAAAAACTTTCACCTCTCTTTGTGTCATATGTGGGTTAATTCCCAGAATTGTGGAGATGCACTTTGTGGCACCTTTCTCAGTCTCTTCTCAATGTGGTGTCCCAAATATATGAATGACTTCTTTCTGACAGTACTGGAGTTTAATAGGAGACACATTGTGTCCATCCATTCTCTGCAAGACAATTAAACAATGCACTTGTGCCTAATCTGCGGCTCCATTTTGTTTTGATTCCACCAATAGATCGAATGTAGTGAACCAATACTGAATTATAGGACAAATTTAAGGTCAGTATCTGATTGAATCAAAGAGATTTCTGTATACCTCTGAAGAACCCTGCACCAAACCAGGATTTTGTTTAGAAAAATTGGAATGTGAAAAGAAATGGACTGTTCTTATGTAGGGAAATGGAGAAAAATGCTTGGCACAAGTCTATGACCGTACACCACTGCGATCTTTGATTGAGTTTGAAAAGCTCAGGATTCTGTGCCACAAGATAACATGAAATTACAATTCGAATATTTTACCTTAGGTCCTATACTATTCTCCATTTTTATTTGCCATTTTAAGTCCCATATTAGGTGAATTACAGGGAATGCCCAGTGCTTCCTTTAAAATGGATATGTCTCCTTATGAGATTTATGATTGACTACATCTTTATATTGCAACACATGTGTGATTCTGTCAGCCAGTTATTGTTGTCAGAGCTTTAGCATTTCCTGAATAGCTGTTGACCTAGCTGATGATATGCTCCTGGGCCTCCTCTCTAGGTTGTAGACTCGCTGTGTCCCTTCCCCCCTTCCCCATCTGCTCCCTTTTTTCACTCATTCCCCCCACTTTCCTAGGTTTCTGGATGTGGTAGGTGGGTGGATGTGGTAGGCGGGTACCTGCGAGGACTTGAATTACTGTGTGACACCCCCAATGTGATTGATCAGTCTGTAGGTAAATGTTTTGCATCTATTTGGGTATTTCGAGTGCACTGCCATTTAGTATTTTCATGCAGATTGGAGTGCAGAGTTTTGTTTAGTTTTCTATTTTTCCCTCTTTTATTCTTTTTCACAAATGTTCTTTGAGATTGAGTCACATTTTTTACGTGGATAATATCACCATTGAGCGAATCGTGTAATGCTCATTCAAGATTCTGTGTTTTTTATTTTCCTTTCATACAAAGCATAATAAAAAGTTTGACAAATAAAATGCCCTGCTCTATTAACTGTTCAATCTCTGGTGTTATTCCCAAAACTGTCTATGGAGTAAGATTATATTGGGGTGTTTATGGATAAACTGCATCTGGTTTCACCTTTATTTTCACTGGGTAAGCATCTTTTATTAGTCCAGGGTCTTAGTCTGTAAAATACCAAACTTCCTCCCTTACTGTACATTCTAAATCAGGAAGTAAGTCTTCCTTGGTCAAGACAGGAAACAAACAGATATCTGACCTTTGTGATTTTACTTTAAAGTCAACGTCTGCTCCTTGAGTCTGCATTGCCACTCCATCTGGTGTGCAGCCATTGTGTAATTCATCTTGCACAAAATATCTTTTCCTAACACATTAATGGGACTTGTGTCACATCTTATGAGCTCATGGGTATCTTTGATAGGGCCAATCTCTACAGTGACAACAGCTGAAACTTGATTTGTTATTTGCTTGCTTGCTTAATATGCCTACAATTTGGATCTCTTTTCCAGAGAGGCTTAGGTTTGGAACCTCCTTTGGACTTACCATGGAGTGGGTAGCACTGGTATCATTCAAAAATCAAACTGGGTGGCTGTTCACTTCACCCATCTACATATGGGCCACTTTAGTCAACCTCTAGGACTTCACCGAGCATGCATCTCTTATCCTTCCCCCTCAAGCACATCTACTGCGATTAGTTAGGGCCAGGTCCAATGGGACATTCAGAGTGGCAAAAAACTAGGGGAAACTGTCATTAGTTATTAAAGGTTTGTGCTGAATTATAGGAGCTGTTGAAAATTAAATCCTTTATTTTGCATGTATCATTGGGGCTTGTAGCATTTTTGCATTATATGGTGTCTGATTCTAAATGTTCTGCACAGGGGCTGTCGGTTTGGGTTATTGACTGTATCGCTTCATTCTGTGACATCACATTCATGGTCGGAAACTGAGAATTCTCCCGAATACCGTTCAGTACTCTGTATCGATCTGTACAGATATGGCATGGGTGCTTCTCTGTAGGTCCCTAATGCTTGTGTTCACACTTGAATTATCAGCAAAACCTCTTTTGCCTTGAGGACAACATTCCCTGTTGGTGCATAATTACTGCTACCTCGAACACCAGCTCATGCACCCTCATATTCATACTTGGAACAAATCAAGACCTGAATTTGTCATGGAAGAAATTATCCGCCCACTTCTTTGAACCAGCTTTGTCTGTGTCACCATCTACCTTTCCTCAATCTGTCTTTGTCTGACATCTTGCGTATCACTGCAATACTTCACAATCTTCAGGATCTCATCTACAGATTTTATAGATTTTGCCTGCTAGCACATCACATTATGCAGCATTTTAGAACTAAGCTCCAGGTGTAAACCAAGCACAAATGCTGAAACAAATCCACAAAGCCTTCTCAAGCTAGGCCTTCTATTCCGCTGTTCTTTCTGAAGATCTGCATTTACCTTTCATAATAGGCTTGTAATTATTCCTTGGGCTTTTGTGTTGCCCTCTGTAAAGGTCCTTAGGTTAGTCTGCAGGAGCGTCAGGAACGTGAAGATAAGTCTCGGTCTTCCCCTACGGCCTTCCGTCTCTATCAAACACCAGAGTACCGGATGACGCGCTAGGGGAAAACAGGGTAACAAAACAAGGGAAGGAGGGTGTGACGTCAAGGTTGTGGCTGTGGCGGAACCAAGGATGAGGCTCTTCTCTGCTGTAAAGAAAGTTTGATTATTTGTCAATTCTCACAAGGTTCACTACAATTATCAACCTTACTAATTCTGAAGTCCTACCTCTCGGTTATGCTCTTTTCTATGGTGGGTGTTGGCTCCATTCGGGAGGGGTATGAACCTTGGAAGGGGTATGAACCTTGGGAAATACAGGCCAGTATCCTGTGTAACACAAAGCACTTAATTCAGGAACTGTCCCACACACTATAATGTTTGGTTTCTTCATACAACTGACTCACCCTTTAATAAAACCCAGCAACCCAGATTCTTCAATGATGGTCCATGTAACATGTATGCCATGCAGGTGTAGATAGAGGGCTAGAAGACTAGAGCAGAACAACAAATGTTACCTCCTCCGCCTGATTAATAGTATGATTTAAGAACAATAAAGATTAGCGCACAGCGCCGTTACCGTGCTTCAGTTGTACACCGGCCACCGATACCATGGTCCACGCTAGCGCTCCCCCTCGGGTGTTAAGCTGTTCTTCGGCCTCGGATGATCCTCACATAGTGAAAAGACAGTGAGGATATGTGAGGGGTGTGGCCCAATCTGTGAGCCAAGCGCCGGTGAGGCACAATCGTCCACTCGTAACAAAAGGCTGGGAGGTACGAGGGAATTGACTGTACCACTCCACCCGTTATATCCTGGACTAGGTAAATTCCGCTGTATTGAGGGAGCGGATAGTGGGGGCCAAATGCTGGGGACTAGGAAATCTCTGGGAGTGGGGGCAGGAAGAACGGAGCCAGAGCACAACGGGGCACAATTACCACGCACGCCATACGCCGCCACCAAGGAGTGAATGCAACTATGAGAAGAGTTGCATAAAGAAAAGGGAGAAATCATACACTCACACTTCACGCTACGATTCTGACAGTAACCGTAGACTCTATAACGGCGAGATCAAAGCGGTGCGAAAACCGCCCTGCAGTAACAGGATTTCTACTAGGATTAAGTAGCGTCTCCACGAGAACGCCAAGAACGCGGGCATTAGTAGGGAAACACTCGAATACCACGAAAGCGACTCCGGAAGCAGGAAACCAACAACCGGAAGTCAGGCAACACGAACCAGGGACGGAAACAGGATTCCAGGCTAGAACGCTAAGCGCGTTCAAGCGTGCGTAGGGTCGTTATATACTGCACCGTCTGCCGATCCGAACCGCGGGGCATGACACCCTCCTAATGTTGGACTAATTCACTTCTTTCTGGGGGCCTTTGGTTTTAAATGCTCAATCATCTCTCTGTATTTGGCCATAACGTTGGGAGATGGAACATTTTGGCCAGTTCTCGACCCCTCTGCTTTCCATTCACAAATCCCTGGGAATGGCAACCAAAGCTCATTTGACACAGTCACAATCCTTTCTACTTCTTCATCCTATGTATCCGGTTCCTCTCTTAGCTTGGGGACATTTTTTGTAACTGCAAGAAGATCAGATCGGCTCCAAGGCACACGCACATACGCTCTTGCATGCACTTCTTTTAAAGGTAGTCAATAGTCACTCTTGCCACTGACACACTTGCACTAGTCTCTTTCTTAGCTTCACCTATTGAGTTTTTCTTTATCACTTTAGCCCCTTCTTTACTTGTCCATTGATGTGTGAACTTCTTTAGTTCTACCCATGCTTTTCTGGAATATACTAATTCCTTTATGTGTACTCTCAAACTTGGTGATCTCATTTCCTTTATCTCTTCATTACTATTCTGAAAATGTTTTGCACGTTTTTATTTCTTTTCAAATCAATTTCACACTCTTCAGCTAAGCGCGTTCAAGCGTGCGTAGGGTCGTTATATACTGGACCGTCTGCCGATCCGAACCGCGGGGCATGACAGCACACTCCCCCCACAACGGTCCCCCACCCTTTTGGGCTTATCTGGATGTCTTAGGTGAAACAGACGAATGAGGCGCGGGGCATGCACATTGGTAGCCGGCTCCCATGTACGTTCCTCTACTCCATACCCCTTCCAGTGCAATAGGTACTGGAGAGTGTTTCGTACTATGCGAGAGTCCACAACCGATTCTACTTCATACTCCTCGGCCTCCCGAAGAGGGATCGGAGCTGGTCTTCTAGGGATGTGGGTACCAGGTTCTACAGGTTTCACCAATGAGATGTGGAACACCGGGTGTATTTGAAAAGAGGCAGGTAATTCCAGTTTCAGGGCTACCGGGTTTATCACTCTCAGTACCTTATAGGGGCCTATGTATGTAGGGTTGAACTTGCGTGGACCACGAAGTGCCAGATGTTTGGTGGAAAGCCACACCCTATCCCCTGGTTCATAGATGGGTTCTAATCGTCGGTGCAGATCCCCCCCCTTCCTTGTATTTCACCTTAGCAGCTTCCAGGTGTACTAGGGTTGTCCTATGGATATCCTGCAATTGCTGTATTAAGTCATTGGCTGCTGGGGTAGGGCCTCCCGGGGTGATCCCTGTAGGCAACAACTTGGGATGAAACCCACTAGAACAATAGAAAGGCGAGTGGCCTGTGGAGGAATGTGGGCTGTTGTTGTGATCTCTGCTACCCACACCCACTCATCCCACTCTGTGGGTTTATGTAAGACTTGGGTTCTGATGTATTGTTCGAAACATTGATTGACCCTCTCGGTCTGCCCGTCTGTCTGTGGATGATGACTCGAGGATAACCTGACGTCTATCCCAAGCAAGGAGCATAAACCCCTTCAAAACCAGGAGACAAATTGGACCCCCTGTCCGATACCAAAACAGAAGGAAATCCATGGAAACGGACTATCTCCCGTAAAAACACTGACGCTAGCTCAACTGCAGTAGGTAAGCCGCATAAGGGGACAAAGTGAGCGGCTTTAGTGAACAGATCCACCACCACCAGCAAGGTGTTGTTTTTGTGTGGGGTCACAGGTAAATCAACAATAAAATCAAGGGACACCGTATGCCAAGGACCTGGTGGAGCAGGGAGAGGCAAGAGCAACCCTACGGGATTTTGGCGGGAGACTTTGGTTTGAGCACAGACGTGACAGGTCTTGACATAAGCTTCTATATCCTTAATCATGCCTGGCCACCAGAACCGTTCTCTTATTACTCGTGTAGTCTTTTTTATTCCGGGATGGCCCGCCAAGGCGTGGGAATGGTACCACTCCAATACCTGATCCTGCAGTCCTTTGGTGGGCAATACCACTCCCCCCAATACACACACATACCCATCCTGGACTGTAGTCGAATGGGAACCCACTATTTCCCCCATTATTGATGACGACTGGCTCTGTCTAACCTGAGCGAGAAACCTTTCCTCCGTGAACACCCCACCTATGAAGGCTTCTCTGGGGACAATGGTCGGGGATTCCATGGGCATCTCGGGATGAGCAAAACCGAAGCGGGACAAGGTATCGGCCTTCCCATTCCTCCTTCCTGGTCGGTATTGGATATTGAAATCATACTCACAAAAAAATTGTGACCAACGTATTTGTCGCATGGACAAGGCCTTGGCTGACTTCAGATATTGGAGGTTGCGGTGATCAGTAATTACAGTTGTCTGATGTCAGGCACCTAATAAATACTGCCGCCACTCCTCAAAGGCCTTTTTGATCACAAGGAGCTCCTTTTCCCCAACTGCGTAATTGTATTCAGCCGGGGAGAACTTGTGTGAAAAATAGGCCACAGGATGATTTAGGCCACTGACAGGATCTATTTGACTAAGAACCCCCCCCACTGCCATCTACCTCTACAACAAAAGGCAAGGAGGGATCTGGGTGGTGTAAAACAGGGGCTCGAGTGAAGGCGAGACGCAACTGTTGAAATGCATTCTCTGCTTCTCTGGACCATGAATACAGGACACCTTTCTTTAATAGTGCCGTAAGCGGTGTTGCTAAATCAGAAAAGTTTTTTATAAACCGCCTGCAAAAATTGGCAAAGCCCAAAAAACTCTGCAATTCTTTGACAGTGTTGGGTGCCGGCCAAGAAAGGACAGCCTTTACCTTACCGGGGTCCATCGCCAGACCCCATGGCGACACAACAAAGCCCAAAAAGGGCACCTCTTGGGTGTGAAAGGTACACTTTTCCAATTTACAGTACAATCTATTCTCATGGAGGCGTTCTAACACCTTCCGCACATGAAGCATGTGATCAGACAGGGAAACAGAATAAATCAGCAGATCATCAATATAGGCTATCACATACTCCTCGAGCATGTCTCTCAGCACCTCGTTAATAAAAAACTGAAATGCCGCAGGAGCATTGCAAAGCCCAAAGGGCATTACGAGATACTCGTATAAACCATATTTGGTACAAAAGGCTGTTTTCCACTCATCTCCCTCCTTGACTCGCACCAGATGGTAGGCTCCTCGTAGATCTAATTTCGTGAAGTATTGTGCGCCCCGAACCTTGTCAAGGAGAGAAGAGATGAGGGGTAACGGATACCGGTTCTTAATGGTAACTAGATTCAGTCTTCTGTAATCTATGCAGCATCTTAATCCCCCTTCCCGCTTGGGTATAAAAAATAGGGAAGAGGAGGCAGGAGAACGCGAGGGTCGGATGAACCCCTTCTCCAACATGTCATCCAGGTATTCTCTTAGATACGTATTTTCTCTTTCCGTAAGGGAGTAGACTCGACTACAAGGTATTCTGGCTCCAGCCTCAAGATCTATACGGCAGTCATATGCTCTATGTGGTGGTAGGGTATCTGCTTCTTGGGGGTCAAATACTGCCTTCAAATCGTTGTAACAAGTGGGCAATTCAGGTATGTTTTCCATGGTTTCTGAAACACTGTTCCCCTGAGTGCTAGCTATCACGATCTCTTGCCTATGAGCAGATCGAAACTCCAAAGTGGACTTTTCCCAATCACTTATGGGGTTGTGGAGCTTTAACCACGGAATACCTAATAACACTGGAATATGTGGTGACCTAATCAAATCAAAAGACAGGTCTTCTTGATGCTGGGGCTCTATACTCAAGTGAAGCCTCACTGTTTGATGGGTTACGGGCCCCGAGATAAGTGGACTGCCATCGATAGTGGTGACTTTATTGGAGTACGTCTTCTCTTGACATGGAATTAGATTAGCTCTAGCCCACTCGACATCCATAAAATTCCCCGAAGCCCCGGAGTCTATCATAATCTGCACATGAAGACCGTAGTGTGCCAGTGAGAGGTATGCAGTAACATACAAATGTGAAGTGGGAGATAAGTCGTGCTCGACAGAGGAGACCGTACATCCTGAACTGCCCGGGAGCCTGGTCTCGGAAGACCCCGGACTCTCTAGTTTCCCTGTCGATTTCCTGGTTTTGGCTTAACTGGACAAGTTCTCAGGAAATGGCCGGTTTTACCGCAATACATGCAAAGATTCTCGGTTCGTCTCCTTTGTCGTTCTTCGGGCGTCAAAGGGCCACGGACCACTCCTATCTGCATAGGCTCAGTATCGTCCAGAGCCTTAGGTAAGTCACTCTTTCTTTCCTTGGAATACACATACCGGGGTTCTCCTTTCCCCCTTTCGTGTTTCCGCTCACGTAACCTGTGGTCTATCTGAACTACCAAATCAATGAGATTTGTACAGTAACTAGGCAAGTCTACTATTTGTGATAATGCGTCTTTCAACTCGTCCCTTAAACCCCTGTAAAAGAGGGTGCTGCGTTTTTCCTCCGGCCAGTTTGCTTCTACCACTAATCGCCGAAAGGAGGTAATATACTGTACTAAATCGTGACTGCCTTGCTTCAAAGCCAATAACTCAGTATCTGCTGCATGAGTATATGTTTGTCTGTCAAATAGTTTGCGGAATTCCCTTTTAAAGGCTGCAAAGTTGTATAATAAAGGGTCATCCCTATCCACCAAGGGTATGGCCCAATCTGCTGCGGACCCGCTTAAATAGGATATGGTGAATGCCACCCGGGATTGATCAGAGGGGAAACAGTTCTCCTTACATGAAAAGTGCAGCTGGCATTGACTGAGAAACGCCGCACATCTAGCAGCGTCTCCCGAAAAACGCTCCGGCGGAGCCAAGGGAATGGACTGGGGTGTAGTAACCTGTATAACAGGTTGTTGGACTACCCTCCTCTCTCCCGAGGACGCTTCTCCGCGTTGGCCTTGCAGGGCGTCCACTCGGGCTGCCAAGGCCTGAGTCTCGGCCTGTAAATTGCCTATCATGTTGGCTACATCCGCCAACGTGACCGGTCCTACGTCCATGACGCTCGGGCAGAACACACTATATGGCTTAGCGTTCTGTAAAGGTCCTTAGGTTAGTCTGCAGGAGCGTCAGGAACGTGAAGATAAGTCTCGGTCTTCCCCTACGGCCTTCCGTCTCTATCAAACACTAGAGTACCGGATGACGCGCTAGGGGAAAACAGGGTAACAAAACAAGGGAAGGAGGGTGTGACGTCAAGGTTGTGGCTGTGGCGGAACCAAGGATGAGGCTCTTCTCTGCTATTAAGAAAGTTTGATTATTTGTCAATTCTCACAAGGTTCACTACAATTATCAACCTTACTAATTCTGAAGTCCTACCTCTCGGTTATGCTCTTTTCTATGGTGGGTGTTGGCTCCATTCGGGAGGGGTATGAACCTTGGAAGGGGTGTGAACCTTGGGAAATACAGGCCAGTATCCTGTGTAACACAAAGCACTTAATTCAGGAACTGTCCCACACACTATAACGTTTGGTTTCTTCATACAACTGACTCACCCTTTAATAAAACCCAGCAACCCAGATTCTTCAACGATGGTCCATGTAACATGTATGCCATGCAGGTGTAGATAGAGGGCTAGAAGACTAGAGCAGAACAACAAATGTTACCTCCTCCGCCTGATTAATAGTATGATTTAAGAACAATAAAGATTAGCGCACAGCGCCGTTACCGTGCTTCAGTTGTACACCGGCCACCGATACCATGGTCCACGCTAGCGCTCCCCCTCGGGTGTTAAGCTGTTCTTCGGCCTCGGATGATCCTCACATAGTGAAAAGACAGTGAGGATATGTGAGGGGTGTGGCCCAATCTGTGAGCCAAGCGCCGGTGAGGCACAATCGTCCACTCGTAACAAAAGGCTGGGAGGCACGAGGGAATTGACTGTACCACTCCACCCGTTATATCCTGGACTAGGTAAATTCCGCTGTATTGAGGGAGCAGATAGTGGGGGCCAAATGCTGGGGACTAGGAAATCTCTGGGAGTGGGGGCAGGAAGAACGGAGCCAGAGCACAACGGGGCACAATTACCACGCACGCCATACGCCGCCACCAAGGAGTGAATGCAACTATGAGAAGAGTTGCATAAAGAAAAGGTAGAAATCATTCACTCACACTTCACGCTACGATTCTGACAGTAACCATAGACTCTATAACGGCGAGATCAAAGCGGTGCGAAAACCGCCCTGCAGTAACAGGATTTCTACTAGGATTAAGTAGCGTCTCCACGAGAACGCCAAGAACGCGGGCATTAGCCGTGAAACACTCGAATACCACGAAAGCGACTCTGGAAGCAGGAAACCAACAACCGGAAGTCAGGCAACACGAACCAGGGACGGAAACAGGATTCCAGGCTAGAACGCTAAGCGCGTTCAAGCGTGCGTAGGGTCGTTATATACTGGACCGTCTGCCGATCCGAACCGCGGGGCATGACACCCTCCTAATGTTGGACTAATTCACTTCTTTCTGGGGGCCTTCGGTTTTAAATGCTCAATCATCTCTCTGTATTTGGCCATAACGTTGGGAGATGGAACATTTTGGCCAGTTCTCGACCCCTCTGCTTTCCATTCACAAATCCCTGGGAATGGCAACCAAAGCTCATTTGACACAGTCACAATCCTTTCTACTTCTTCATCCTATGTATCCGGTTCCTCTCTCAGCTTGGGGACATTTTTTGTAACTGCAAGAAGATCAGATCGGCTCCAAGGCACACGCACATACGCTCTTGCATGCACTTCTTTTAAAGGTAGTTAATAGTCACTCTTGCCACTGACACACTTGCACTAGTCTCTTTCTTAGCTTCACCTATTGAGTTTTTCTTTATCACTTTAGCCCCTTCTTTACTTGTCCATTGATGTCTGAACTTCTTTAGTTCTACCCATGCTTTTGTGGAATATACTAATTCCTTTATGTGTACTCTCAAACTTGGTGATCTCATTTCCTTTATCTCTTCATTACTATTCTGAAAATGTTTTGCACGTTTTTATTTCTTTTCAAATCAATTTCACACTCTTCAGCCAGGCATTTTAATCTTTTGGTGTGCCTCGCAGGTCAGCCTAGCAGATTCTTTGCTCAAATATCTCAATTCAGTCTCATTATGTGTATTCATTTTATCTATGTTAATCGTTCCCCACAGAATCTCTTCAGATCCTATCTTTAATTGCAATAAATTAATTTCTTTGGGCACTGGTTCTTTTTGGAGAGGCTGCAACTCTATGACTGCAACAGTGGCAACAGTAGGTTCAACAGTTGCATGATACCACAGGAAGTACAGGTGCACTTAGTATAGTGGATACAGTTGCACCCTCATTTGCACCAGCTCTTGGTCTTCCTGTCCCTGACTCCTTGGGTACTGGCCCCACCAGAGGAGGGAGTGCAACATAATATGGAAGCTGTCTTGAAATGAACGCTCAAGTCAATGCCGACACCTCCTCATGCTTCCATACCCTGAAGATGCTGAAGAAGATTTTCAAATAGTTCCTAATCAGCACCCTGACAAACGTCACCCAAGCTGGACTATGGGAACAACCTCTATACCAGGATCAACAAAAAACTCACCAGAAAGTTGCTGACCATTCAGAACTCGGTGTCCAGAATCTCTCTCAACCTCCCACACCGCACTCTCATGACACCACACCTCAAGGAGCTCCACTGACTCCCCATTCACAAACAAGCACAATTCAAACTCTTCACCCACACTTTTAAGGCACAACATAACATTGGCCCAGCATACCTCAACAATCGCATCTGCTTTCACAAACCTTCCAGAGACCTCCACTCGTCTGCAGACTTATTTGCATATTTGCACAACCCCACGTATACGTAAAACCAGACCTGGCCATCGAACCTTCTCCTACATTGCTTCTAAAGCATGGAACGACCTGCCACTACACATGAGAGACTTCTCCTTACTTACTAAGTTCCACAAGAAGCTGAAGACCTTGCTTTTTGAGAAGTGCCCCAAGTGTGCCTAGACTCACACTGCTCAGCGCCAAGGATAGCGTCCAAGCTGATAGTGCGCTCTACATATCTGCATAACAAATGAATAAATCATTCAACAACCCCTCTTCTTCATCCTCATTCAACCCTGTATAGCCCTGGTTCTTCTGATATTAAATCTGACTCTCTCCTTTGCTCCTCATTCACTCTCACAATTGCATTTTCAAGCCATGCTCGCTGTTTCAAATTCTTTTTTGCATCCAACCATTTGCTAATAGTATGTCTGATCTGAGTCCTCATCCTCTTACTTTCTTATATGCAGCATGCTACCATGCATTTGGTGCCTCAAACTAGGCAGGTCTGGGTTGGGTTTTAATTTCATACATCACTCCTCTCAGATTCTCAAGCTTTCTCACATTAAGGTACAATTCAGGGAAAATTGCATGCGCTTGTCATCAGATGTAATCTTGTTTCAGCCTTTAACCACAAACAAGGGTGTACACCCAGCTATGCCTTCAGGTAGCATTTTATCTCCCTTACAAGAGGATACAGCGTGTTTCTTGGGTACACTTCCCATTTTTCTGTACCAAACTCATTCTCTTCAGTTACGTATTACATATTAACAACTGCTACCTACCTTTCCCTCCTGAGGCGGAAGCCGGGAGGTCTCTCTACTATTCTTTGGCATTTTTAACCTAGCGTGTTTGACTTTCATGCTTGTCATTTTAATTTTTGTCTTGTGCAGCTTGTGCTCGCGCTTGTGTTATAAGCGTGCCTGAGCCTAGCGCTGCCTGCCTTAGACTTCCCAGCGCTTGTAAGCGCTTTGCCCTGCTCCCTCTCCCTTGCCTGGGACTGTGAGACCGCCCTCGGCTGAGTGTTGACGCCGAGGGCTGGGATCTCATTTTGGCCGCCATCTTGGGGGTAGGACTCTCCGCCCTCGCGCTCTAGTAGCGCTATAAAAATCTCACCCCTCCCTCCGCGCAGCGGACGCGGACTGCGGACGCGCCGGACCTGCGCCGGAGTCGTGCCAGAGTCCTGCCCGTCAGCGTCCCGGAGGCGTTCGGCGTGGCAGGTACCTCTGGCCATTATGCTTTCCTACTCCGCTCAGGAACTCTACTCTTTGCGTGACGGGGATGCGTCCTGTCACTCAGTCTTTCCTGGCCGATATAGGGGTAAACATAAGTGCCCTGTCTGTAAATGGCATCCTACTCGCAATCTCCCTTCCCCCCGCTCTATTAAGGATTGTAGCATTAAACATCTTTGTCTACTCCTTAATACGAGGTCGTTGCACCGACACACTCAAGAGATTTATGATCTCCTTTCGACGACCAGTCCTACCTATCTGATGCTCACTGAGACATGGCTCAATGAATCCTCCCACCCGGACATCGCGGTAGCCATTCCCTCTGACTATATCATCCATCGACAAGATAGAGACAAGGGTAGGGGGGGAGGAGTTGCCCTGGTTGTGAAAAAATCTTTTCCGTGCACGGTCACGCACAGAAATACCATCGTAGGGGCTGACTCTCTTGCCTTTACCATCTCCCTATCGCCTCAGCAAGCGCTGAAGGGTCTTGTTGTTTACAGACCTCCGGGCCCGGTGGGATCCTTTCTTGATGATCTCCAGCAGGTTATGTCGGTCCTTGTTCTAAGATCGGAGCGGTGTATATTGGCTGGAGATTTTAACTTCCATATGGATGATCACCAAGACCAGGATGCTATCAAGCTGCTTGATATTACATCTACTCTGGGCCTTTCCCCCTATATCTTTGGCCCGACCCATGATAAAGGCCACACACTTGACCAGGTTTTTTCCACCTCACCTATTATGGCTGTAACACTTCTGCCAGTCTTATGGTCTGATCATTGTCTTGTTCATTTTGAAATATCATCTACTACGAATTCTACGGCCAGTGCCACGAGACAGCAGGGTAGCAGCTATAGGGCACTCCATCGGGTGACTCCGGATCTGCTAGCGCAGGCTCTGGTGGATCACCCCATGTCTTATACGGGTGACCTGGAGAAAGACCTGGAGAGCCTGCAATCCTGGCTCCTTGCTAGATTAAATGAGCTCGCCCCATTACAGCCACCCAGGTCTGCCGCCCAACGGGTCTCGGCCCCTTGGTTTACGGAGGAATTGGCCCATCACCGTAGGCAATGCAAAGTCGCTGAGTGGGCTTGGAGAGCCCAGTACGAACCTGAGGCCAAACAACTTTATAAAACCATGATGAAATCATATCATGATTTAATACTTCAGGGCAAGAAATGCTATTTTGCCAAAAGGATTGAAGACGCGGCAAACTCCTGTAAGGAGATTTTCTCAATTGTGCGAGAATTCACCAGCCCGCGGTCAATCTCAGCTCAGGACGCTCCGGTGGAGACCTGGGCCAACACCATTGCTAATTTTTTTACCACCAAAATTAGGCAAATTCAGGATTCCTTTCCTTTGAGACCTATAGATGACCCGTCAACTCTGCCGATTGAGACAACTCTCCTGTCGTCTCCAGGCCCAGTTCTGCTAGACTTCCCGCCCCTTTCGGCTGCCGCATCCTTAGCCTTGATGAGGAACCTTAAATCGGGCTCACCGCTAGATCCCTGTCCAGCAAAATTCTTAGCGAGAATGGCAGATGCCGTTAACCCCATAGCTAATCCCATTCTTAACCTTTCCCTGATTCAGGGATTTCTGCCCCAGTCCTGGAAACAGGCCATGGTCATCCCTCTTATCAAAAAGCCTAATCTTGACCCAGAAGTGCCCTCCAACTATAGGCCAATCTCGCTCCTTCCAGCACTTACCAAGATCCTGGAGAAACACGTTCATAGCGTGCTTTCTAACTTCCTGGAGTCAAACGAGTTACTCCATGAATCCCAATCGGGCTTTCGCTCCAACTTAAGCACCGAGACGGCGCTCCTGGAAGTTTCTGAGATCGTGAAGGAGGTGCTGGATACCGGAGGCAGGGTGATGTTAGTTATGCTAGACCTGTCGGCGGCGTTTGACACCGTCCCCCATGAGGATCTCCTCACTAGACTACACGACATCGGTCTGGGGGGACGGTGCTCAACTGGTTTCGTTCCTTTCTAGCCAACCGCCGGCAGACTGGGTCTGGGTCCCACCTGGATCTGCCGAAATGCCGCCATTGGGAGTCGGAGTGCCTCAGGGCTCTGTATTGAGCCCCACTCTATTTAACATCCTTATGACCCCTCTGGCGACATTGGCAGAGTCCTATGGGGCCCGGATCGTCTCTTATGCTGACGACACCCAGCTTCTGTTCACCTGCCGTAAGAGCGAAGAGTTCGATGGAGAAAGGATCCGTGAGTGCCTTGGGGCTGTTTTTAATTGGTTCCAACTCAACAGCCTCAAGTGCAACTCGGATAAATCCGAAATACTGTTCTTCGGATGCCCATCGGAACCAGATTGGCATGGGTGGTGGCCTGCTGACATGTTCCCTCCAACTCAGTCATCTAAGTGGGCTAAGAACCTGGGAGTAAAAATTGACAATGAGCTTTCGCTCAAATCCCAGGTTTCTACTCTTACGGGAACATGTTTCGGGATCCTCAGAATGTTGCGTAAGTTCTTTCCCCTTCTATCTGAGGAACATCGGAGGATAACTGTCCAGGCACTTATAGGATCCAGATTGGACTATGCAAATGTTCTATATCTGGGTCTGCCAGAATATCTCCTTCAGCGTTTGCAGGTGACCCAGAACGCTGCTGCTCGAGCGATCTTTGGTCTGCATCGTCGCACTAGTGCCTCTAACCTTCTTCTATCCCTCCATTGGCTTCCTGTACGGAAGAGGATACTGTTCAAGGCCATGACCCTAGCCCATAAGTATCAAAAAGGGGAAACAGTTCCTCTCTATGGGCCTAGGTAGAGAGTTACAATGACTTACTACACTATTAAAGATGGTATCTGGGGGGATCTGCAAATCCAGATCGTAATGCCCTCACACACCTGTTAGGGTGTCATGCTTCATCATTGGGCGCTCCTCGTCGGACCGGCGCTGCAATGTCCGACGGGCCTGGTGGCATCTTTATCGGAGATCTTTTGATCTGGGAACGCCGTGAGGCTACGTGTGAGATGGAGACGAGTAGGTTCTAAGACGAGCCCACGTCTTTTTCAGGTACACCCGCTCAAGTGGTCGGGTCGTCTTCCCTCATCTCTGAGGCTCTACATCCTACCTTGAGGAGGAAGAATGCCTTAATGAGAACCCCAAATTGAGGATTCTATCTCTCAGAAAGGGAGCTCACCTCCCGTGACTGTTAACTAAGCGGTCATATCATTCTGGTCCTGAAGAAGTGTCGCTTTACTTTGGAGCACCTGACACGAAACATGTTGACCTGACTTAGTCCACCAATGGCTACTTGAATACCTTTAATTATCACACGTAGCCTCACTGTTTTTAACAAAGTCCCATCCTTGAACATTTAATAAAGTGAACCAACAAGGTTAGGGGCCTTTTTTAATAATCACAATCTACACCTTTACCAAACAATGTTTCTCCTATAGCCCCACACACCTCACTCACCATACGGCTTTCCCAGATCAAAAGATCTCCGATAAAGATGCCACCAGGCCCGTCGGACATTGCAGCGCCGGTCCGACGAGGAGCGGCCAATGATGAAGCATGACACCCTAACAGGTGTGTGAGGGCATTACGATCTGGATTTGCAGATCCCCCCAGATACCATCTTTAATAGTGTAGTAAGTCATTGTAACTCTCTACCTAGGCCCATAGAGAGGAACTGTTTCCCCTTTTTGATATTAATAGACTTGCCTTGGAGCATGGAAACAGGACCTCGATAAATAACTAGCTCTGATGTCCCCCTTTTGATTATACCCTAGCCCATAAGGCCCTGCATGGTAATGGTGCAAAATATCTCCAGAAGAGGCTGGACTTCTACCGACCTACACGATCCCTCAGGTCGGAAACATTGGCTCTGGCTCGGGTACCACGTATCAAAAGGGCTCGTCTAGGCGGCCGGTCCTTTAGATTCCTTGCCCCCCAGCTATGGAACTCTCTACCGGTGTCCTTGCGGACTACCTCGAACTTGCTTGCCTTCAGGAAGGACTTAAAAACTTGGCTGTTCTCTGGTTAGTCCGCTTCCTCTTTTAGGCTCCTGTCTTTTTACTGTTATGTTTTCCAGTTCTTTCTTTAGGTCTGGAGCACAAAGCGCCGGGACACTCCTTCGGAGTAGCCGTTGCGCTATAAAAGTCCCATTTTAACATAACATAACATAACATATAAAAACAATCCCCAAATCTCAAGCAGCACACAGCAACAACTGAATAATCCTAGTATGACAGCATGACTGACAACACAATTAAACAATTACAGCACATCTAGTACAAAGGCTAAGCAACCACTGTGTTTCTCTCTTTGGAACTATTCAATGTATTCCTTCTAGAACTAATAGCACATTTACCCTTATGCCAAGCATACAGTTTCATACCAAAACCAATCATATAAAATGAAAATATAAAAAATGGAACCACTCTACTCAAGGTGTGAAAGTACTTATGCACAAGTTTTAATATAAAAAAATATAGAAATTACATCAAGGTAGAAACATACATTAAAAATACAATATACACAATGTGGAGTCAATTCAGGGACCTCAATAAGAAAAGATTAAAAACACTCCTAGCAAGCTCAATAGATACAAAATACAAAGATAAACAAACCCCCTGGAAAGGAAAATACATGAGACAATACATTTTGCATGTAGATCGTCAATTTGAACAGTATTTTGACAGAACCCAGCAGGGTAGGGCCTTCCCTGTCTAAATGGCCACTGCCACACCACAGATTTGACGAAAATCACAGCGTCAACGTGCTTCGGTGGTCGTAGATGAATAAGGCCACCTTCTTCAGGACTAACAATTTCTTTCCTTATCCACATATCAATTGTTCAACCGGTGCCTTTGAACTCAGTTTGGTATGGCTCCCACGTATGTGTGGAGAAGAATTACGATTTTGTTGTATGTCACTTTAATATGTATTTATATCGTCTATGAAACCGTTTCTTCGGTGGTTCAAACTCTGGTCGAACACCTCCCTCAAATTAAGTAAAATTGTAGGCGAATACCCATTCTTTGTGTTAGCAAAAAGCGGAACACATCTCGGTTAGTCTCAAAATATTTTAGGTTGCTCAAACTTTCAAAGACGACGGCATCTGTTCTAATTACTTGTCCTTTTGTATTAAAATGTAGCGGAACACATCTTGGTGGGCTATGTAGCTTTCCATAACCCGCGTATTCCGGCACTCCTCTTTGTTAAAAAATGGTTATCCAATTTTACTTAATCCCGTCCTGGGATGTATTGGGTTAGCAGTGGTTGAAGGTATTTGGGGCCGTTCTTTGTAAGAATACGATGACAATGGCACATTGCCTTAAACATGACTCTCTTTTTCACTGGCAGCCAGTGCAGTCCTATCAGGGCTTACTTGGTGTTAGCTCTTCTCGGCAGACTAAGCACCAATCAAGCCGCCGCGTTTTACACCCTCTGTAGTTTGGATAGTCCTTTTTTTGTGGCGCCAAGATATAGAACATTCCCATAATCCAATTGGGAGGTTATTATCGCATGTACTATTGTTTTCCTTAGATGATAGAAGATCAAGGATCTTCCTCAGGATTTTCATGGCCCCAAAGCATTTACCCGCTACCGTCCGAATGTCAACTCGGCATCAAACCATATTCCTAGGTTTTTATACTTCTGCTTTTGGGGTGGGTAGTTGGCCTAGTGACTCAGTCCACCACACAGATGACCATATGGTTGGTCGCTTGCCCACAACCATTACCTCCGTTTTACTCCCGTTTAGCTTGAGGCAATGGTTCTGCCACCTCTTCTAAACATTTGGGGCCTCATGTAGGTAAATAAATTTTACCGGTTCTTAAATACCGAGCCGTACCGAATCGGTAAATAAGAATCGGTAAGTTATATGTAGGTAAAAATTCGGTAACAGTTACCGATTCGGTAACATTCGGTAAATACGAATCGGAATTCACCGATTCGGTAAATACCGAGGTGATAATTACCGAATCGGAAAATACCGAGGTGGTATCTACCGATTCGGAAAATACCGAGGTGGTATCTACCGAATCGGAAAATACCGAATCGGTATGTACGGATTCGGTAAATAACATCACATGACTTGACGAAACAGCTAATCCTGTGCAACGACAGCCCACCCAACCAGGAACTGCCCACACCCAGGCAGGTGTACACAATTAGCCGACGTGGCCACACCCAGGCAGGTGTACATAATTAGCCGACCCTGGAGAGGCTTGGAGTGCAGAGGAGAGGCAGGGAGCAGTTGCATGTGCGAGCGGGAAACGAACAGCATGTCCAGCCAGAGAACACAGAAAGACGGAGGGGAAAGGAGGAGGAAGCTCAAATTCAGCCCCAAGGAACTCCAGGTGCAGGTGGAGGAGGTGGTGAAGCAGCACCAGAAGCTGTTTGGGAGGCAATCCCTGCAAGTGCCTGAGGCCGAAAAGCGCTGCCCTCTGGCTGGCCTGACTCATCCTCGTTGTCCTCAAAATATGTTAGTTCCACATCTGTACCTTTTTTCGTGGCAAGGTTGTGCAGCATTGCACAAGTGGCAATAATCTTGCAGCAGGTGATGGGTTTGTACTGGCGTGCGCCTCCGCTCTTGTGGAGGCAGCGGAACCTGCTCTTCAGTAGTCCAAACGTGCGCTCCACCACATTGCGTGTTGTTTTGTGGGCCACGTTGTATCGTCTCTCACTCTGGGTTGCTGGGTGTAGGTAGGGAGTGAGGATGAATGAACGGCATGCATATGCACTGTCGCCTGGATGAGTAAAAGGGAACCATCAGTTACATGCCTCTATACACTCTGATTTGCAGGTTTCAAGGGGCGTCACTGTTACTTACCCAGCAGGTATCCCTCTCCGAATTCGCCGGCACTCAGTCGTGTGTAGATCCCACTATTCTGGAAGATGTAAGAGTCGTGGGTGCTCCCAGGAAACTTTGCAACAATATCTGTGATGATGTTCCCTGCATCACAGATCACCTGCACATTGATGGAGTGGGTGGACTTCCTGTTCCTGTAGATGTGCTCTGTATCAGCTGGTGGACAGATTGGGATGTGTGTACCATCAATACAGCCGATGACATGGGGGAACTGTGCCATGTGATAAAAGTCTGTTTTTGTTTTCTGCAGTGCAGCCTGTGTGTTTGGGAAGCTTATGTAGTGGTGCATTCTCTGCATCATGGCATCCAGGAACTTCCTGAAGAAACGGGACAGGCAACTCTGGGATACACCACCCACCGCAGCTATCACCACCTGATAACTGCCGGATGCCAGTAGATGTAGGCTGCAGAGCACCTGCACATGTGGTGGTATGGCGTGCGCCCTTCTTGTTGGCTGGTCCAGGAGTGGGTGCAGGTCCCTTATCAGGTCCATGATGGTTTCGGGGTGTAGCCTGTACCTCTCATGTATCTCTGCATCAGTCAGCTGTAATAGTGTGATGCGCTGTCTGTAGATTTGTTCCTCCCGTCGCCACACCCTCAGTCCTGCTGCCTGTAGACGTAGGCACCTTGCAATGACGTACATGGCGGCCATGTTGTCCACGCTGTTGCATTTTGGGATTGCTTATGTGCATTGTTGATGGTTACCACCTGCTTTCAATCCGTGTTAATTACCGACTCTTATTTACCGATTTTCCTGGATTTCTTAATTACCGACTGCTCCTACATGTCATTTTAAATTTTTACCACTTCATATTTACCACTTCATATTTACCGATTCGTTAATTATGTATTCGGTAAATATGAATCGGTATTTTAGGATTCGGTAACTATGAATCGGTATTTACCGCCTCATATTTACCGAAAAGTGGTTTTTGGACTCCTACATCTCACTTGTCTGAATACCGGTCGGTAACGGCATATTTACCGAAAATCGGCCGTTACCGACCGGTATTTCGCTACCTACATGAGGCCCTTGGAGAAGCGGATTGCTGCCTGATCCTCATTTTGAGACAGCAGCACAATTAGCTGCGTGTCATTCACGTAGGAAACGATCAACACTTTGGGGCCGATTCCGATCCAGGTCGGAAGGCCACCGAACGAGATCCGGCCGGAAAAACTACGAGCCGTACACCTGTTTTCCCCCCAACTCGTACAGCTGTACGAGCAAGTACGATGTGAGCTAGGTGAAATTCACCGACGAGTCGTTTCCGGGTCCGAACCTCTCCGTACGTCTCGGCCGTAAGCTAACCGTGGCGTGCAATAGATGCGATTTACCACCGAGCCAGTACGATGCACGCATCGGACAGCCGGTGCGAGCCGGAGTGTCGGCTCGCAAGTCGTCCAGGAAGTTGCCTTTGGGGGTCCGCGTCGGACCCCCTGTCACCCGCAGCCTTACGACTCGGACACTGGGGGAGACTCAAGGGTCCCCCCAACCCAGGCATGTATGGTGCGGATGGCACCGACACGTACCCACTGTAGGGGGTGCCCTTGTGCGAGACGTACCCATTCAGTCAATGGGAGCCCATGTACACGTCGTACAACCGGCTCCCATTGACTTCTATGAGAGTCCGACCGAACCGAGTCCGGCAGCATATGGCCGCATCGTACTCGCTCGGTCGGACTGCAGGACTCCGGCTCGGTCGGAAAACACTCCGGATCCAGCTCGGTCGGAGAGCTTTCTGACCCAGATCGGAATCGGCCCCGTTATGTTGCTCCACTCGTTCAGCCAGTGGTCCCACAATGAGATTTAATTGAGTGGGACTCAAAATTTAACCTTGTGGGACCCCCGGGGACAAGGTAATACTCTCCGATAGGTGTGTCTGTTGTGCCACTTGAAAGCTCCGTCCGGAAAGAAACAATGTCATCCATCTCAGAACGCTTCACCTGATGCCACAAACTTCAAGTCTTTGGAGGAGTAGCTTGTGTGATACGGTGTCAAACACCGCACTGAGATCCAACAGGATCAGTGCAGCCATATGTCCTTCGTCTGCATACTTTCTCAATGCTTCTCTGACCAGGAGTTTGCCGACTCCATCGAGTGGGCCATTCTGAAACCTGACTGAGAGAGGTGTAATAGGTCATTCATATTGATGTGGTCTACCAGTTGTTTATTTTCTCAGCAATTTTTGCTACAAATGGTAAAAGTGAGATCGGGCGTAAATTTTCTAACACTGTGTTCTCGATTGATGGTTTCTTTTTCAGTGGCCTGACAATAGCCTGTTTCCATTTAGTGGGGACCACACCATTCTGAAAGGAGCGAGAAATAAGCTCCGAGATGTATGGCATAATAGAGTCCGCTCCCTCCATTACTATCTCTGGTCGTGCTGGGTCTAAGGGGGAGCCAGACTTTATTCCTTTTGCTGTGGCTTTAAGTTCTACTAGTTCCTGGATCTTGAATTCATCCAGGGTCACGCCTGCGAAATATGTTTGGCTTATACAAGTTAGGCTAGTCCCCTGTCTCGCTTCCACTGGGAAGGTGTCATAGATTTTTTTCACCTTCTCGGCGAAAAATTCTGCCACCTTATTACAGCTCTCTACAGAGGCAGTTGTGTCATTACTATATTTGTATGTTTTGAGAGATTTCAGTATGGTGAACATTTCTTTGGGGGCGTTACTGGCTCTTTCAATTCTTTCCGTATAAAATATACATCTGGATTTCTTAATTAGTGAATAATATAGTTTTGGTTCATTTTTGTAATTTTCTTTGGCCCTACTACAATATTCCTTCCTCCATATTCGTTCAAGCTTTTTACACTTTATTTTGGCCTTTATCAATTCATCATTAAACCATGGCGCTGTTGCACTCTGTCTCTTAGGAGTCCTAGTGCTCCATGGCGATATCTCATCTAGTACCTCTGTAATCCATGATTCTAGTTGGTTATTAGCTAGGTTTATATCTTCATCTAGTATGAGGTTTTTCTCCATCAGTGCCTGCGTAAAAGAAGCGGAATTGAAATTGTTCCGCTTCCTAGTAGTAATTTTCTTCGTTGGTTGTTGTGACTTTTTCCTGTGAGAAGGTATTGTGAAAGGAACTAGGTAGTGATCTGACCAGGGAATTGGGCATGGTGCTCCCACCTCTATCTCTATGAAATTGGAGAAAATTGGATCTAGGATGTGGCCCTTTTGGTGCGTTTGAGTCTCTACTTTTTGTACCAGATAGAGTGTCAATAAGTCCTTGCACAGTGATCAGATTTCATGGTTCTGCTTGTTATCGAAGTGTATATTCAGATCACCCAGCACCAGAAAAAGTTCATATCGGAGAGCTGGGTGACTACTTTCTCATCCAGACTCGCCATAAATTGCGTTACTGGACCTGGTGGTCGGTAGATTGAAAAACCAGCTATGGTGGTATCTTCTGCTGCTGATAGGGTAAATAAGAACACCTCACAGTTTTCTAGGTCGGCTTGTTTATCTCACATTTCATTATGGATTTATAAATTATAGCGATACCGCCGCCTATTTGGCCTTCCCTATCCTGCCTTGCTAACATATACTCGCTTGGGATCGCATCCAAGACATCTGGTGTGGAGCTCTCGTTGAGCCAGGTCTCAGTCAGGAATAAAGCGTCCAATGATCTTTCTCTTGGTAGGTCATGGATCTCATGTTTGTGTCTGGCCAATGACCAGCAATTTAGTAGTGCTAGTTGCAACTTGCCTTCATTGGTATTTTGGGTTTTAAACATTAAGGTTGCGTTGCAGTGTCCACATATTAGTGTTTTGCTCTCTACATTTAACTTATGTTCACATGCTTTGTCCATGGGCTTTTCCTGAGTACTTGATCCTACCCTGTGATCCCAAAAGACCTGGGGTCCTGGCCCCTAGGCCCGGTCGGGCGTGGATGGGCGCAGACGGGATTGCCTTTGGCGCGCCAGCGGCGTGCCCGCTGCGCCCACACATCGGTGTCTTATAGGGAGCAGGTGGGAAGCTCCTCTTCCGCCTCCCACACCGGAAGTGTTGCGCTAATGCCCTGCGACTATCTCGGCCACGCCCTCCACACAATGGCACACAGCCGGGATGGACTGGGGCGGGCGAAGCAATCAGGCGAAATACACAGGTACGATTGTGCAAATTAGCAATAGATAGTGCAAATTCAGTTTTTGACTAAAAACAGATTTAAAAAATAGGTTTGAAAGTTACAATGTCTCTACCACTTTACTGTACAGCCGCCCCACCTCACGGCTACGCATAAACGGAACACTATCCTGTCCCTTTTCGCTCTCCCGAGGCACACAACAGGGCTGCCCCCTATCACCCTTATTGTTTATTCTACCAATGGATCCCCTAATCCGCCACTTTCAGGAACGGCACTTACACAGGGGCTTGCAATTTAATACTGGCCCCCTCCTTGTTTCACTATACACCGATGACACCATTCTATATGTGAGGTACCCCCGGGTAAATCTAGAGCCTCTAATCAGAGAAATACTACGGTTTGGCCTCTTTTCCGGCCCAGTCATTAACTGGCGTAAATCCGTGATCTTCCTGCTAACTTCCAGCACAACCTCCTGGGAGTGTTAATTTCCCCTGGAGTGGTGCACTGATTCCCTCAAGTATTTGGGCATTCATATACATCTCGACACTGCCCAGATTCTTCGTCTCAACTACGGTCGTGCAATTACCATTCTTGAATCTCAAGTTGAGAGATGGCTGCATTTACCCTTGTCAATTGCTGGCCGGGTCGCGATCCTTAAGATGATTGTGCTTCCGAAATCTCTGCATCTTTTTAATAATATTCCTATTCCCCTCACCAACTGGTTTTTCTTGCAACTGCTTAAGCACCTTATAAGGCTAGTGTTGGGGGGCAAGAAGGCGCGCGTCTGTTGGCAAAAATCTTACCCTACCACATGATAGAGGTGAATATAGTTTACCAAATCTCCAACTGTATTACTTGGTGGCTCAATGCAGCTATGCCTAAGCATGGTTCCACCCAGATGCTCAGATGCCCTATCTGCGCCCAGAGGCGGATCTTGTTCTCCCTGAACGGTTATCCACTGTACTTCCCAAGGGTGATCCCAGAGACCCTACTGACATTAAGACTGTCTCCAACACTAGCTGGGCCTAGGACAAGCTAAGACGGTTCACCAACGCCCCCACACTATATTCCCCTGCCTTGCCTCTCCCTAATGCCCGCTGGCTCCCAATCACTGGCGAAAAAGTGATCCAGCGTACTTTAACCAAATTCGCTCTTTCAACGCTAGGGGACCTATACCCAGAGGGGCATATTTTCTCCCCATCAGAAGACACCTGGTTTCAAGACGTCACCTTTATGGACAGTTTTGTGCTCAGTCGTCTCTTCTCTGCGCTACTCGCCTCGTTGCCCGGTTTCCCTTTAGAGCCAGACCAGTTCCTGCCTCTTTCACTAGTAATTGAAAGCCCTAACGGGGCACATCTCATTTCTAAACTATACAAAGTTTGCATGTCATTGAGGCCAGTGCATGATGACAAGGTTCGGGTGAACTGGGAGACAGATTTAGGCCACCCCATCACTGATGATCAATGGGCCAAATGCTGTGCGGTGACAAAAGATGTCTCTCTCAACAGCAGACATAAACTCTTGCATTTTAAGTTCCTACAGAGAATTTATATAACCCCAGCCATGGCACACAGATTAGACCCGACCAGACCGCACACTTGCTGAAAATGCACAGCCCCCTATGCTGATTTTGCCCACCTCACATGAACTTGCCCTAAACTACATACCTACTGGGAAGAAATACACAACGCACTAGGGACCATAACGAAACTGACCCTTACCCCCATACCGAAGGTAGCGCAATTGGGATACACTGTTAACTTTCCCAAATCAGTCAGAAGTTTTGCATCCCTCAGTTTATTGTTAGCTAATCGCAAAATTGCCCTGCTATGGGGCCGTAAGACCACTCCTACATGGGCATGCTGGCTTCGTAGCATGGCTTACTGTAATACCAATTGCAAGAACTATGCCAGGCTCTTACCGTCCCAGGGACATTTGGGGTCCCTACAGAGCATACGCAGAATCACTATGGCAGGCCTCTGGCTCTCAATTAAACCATTTATTTATTTATTTAGTTATTGTATTTATTTATAGAGCGCGACATTCATCCCAGGGGATTTCAAGGCGCTAATAGATGGTAATAGGCTGCTTGTACAGGCAAGTTAGTATTAGTTTTTAGGGAACAGATGAGTTTTCAGTTTTTTCCGGAACTCCAGATAGTTGGATGTGAGTCGTAGGTCTATGGGGAGATCATTCCATCTCTTGGCTGCCAGATATGAGAAGGAGCGCCCTCCGGACCTTACTTTCTTTTTTTTTTTTAAATAACATTTTATTAACAGTGAAATCCGCAGCAGTTACAACAGTCGTGACACTTAAGCAGCAATTATTTATACATTGTACATGTAAGGGCATCGGAGACGACAGGCATCACATCAAGGGTATTTAGCACAGAAACAAACCGCATGAAGAGAGGCTCATTCATGCCCACAAATAGGGTGTTACCGTAGTCAAGATGGCTCATAAGCAGGGCCTGCGTGACTGTTCTTCTACAGTCTAGTAGGATCCATGGAAAAAGCCTGCGTAGCAGTTTCTAGGTGGCAAAACCCTTGCCACAAAGGGCCGCACATGGTCCTTCATGGATAAGGTGTCATCTATGAAGATGCCCAATTTTTTTGCGCATTGCTTAGGGTTTGGAGCAGCCCCAAGTGTTTGTGGCCACCACGTGGCGTCCCAAATCCACTTGGCCCCTCCAAAGAGCAGGATTTTCGTTTTCCCTGCGTTTAGTTTCAAGCAGTGCTTCTGCATCCATTGTGCTATTTCTGAGAGACAATTATGTAGATTTATTTAGGTGACTTCAGGTCTTTCCTCAAGAGCCAACATTAGCTGTGTGTGTCGTCTGCATAGGAGCAGATGCCAATTCCCCACTTTCTGCTAATTTCCGCCAGGGATGAAACGTAGGTGTTAAATAAAGTGGGGCCTAGCGATGCTCCCTGTGGGACACCACAGCCGATGGTATTGGGTTTGGATTGGAAATGACCTAGTCGAACCGTTTGTATTCGGTTACTGAGAAACGAGCCGAGCCATTTTAGCCCTGTAGAGTGGATTCCCTTTTTATGAAGGGTTTCCAGCATTCTGTTATGGGAGACCGTGTCGAATGCTGCCGACAGGTCTAAAAGTATCAAAGCTACGGCTCCTCCCTGGTCAGTACAGGACCTGATATTATCCGATACTGCCAGTAGCGTTGCTTCAGTGCTGTTGGTAGCCCTGAAACCCGTCTCCGAGGGGTCCAACAGGTCATTAGATTCAAGGTAATTAGATAATTGTCTGTTCACCAGCTTCTCAAGAACTTTAGATAGGTATGGGAGTTGGGAGATTGGGCGATAGTTTTCGGGACTGAGAACGTCTGTTCCTGCCTTTTTAATCAGAGGAGTTACTTCTACCTGTTTCCAAATTTCTGGAAAAGTGGCAATGTTGAGTGAGTTATTGAGGAGCTGGGTGACATGTGGACAGAGGATAGGGGCTGTCTAAGCAAAAATTAAGTGTGGACAGGGGTCCAGGGGGGATCCTGACTTAACTTCGCCCATTGCCTTCAGAACCTCAAGTTCCGTGAGGGGAGCGAATTTACTAATTTCTGATATCGCTTCTGGGTGTGGAGCCTGGAATTTCTGGCTCGTAATGTCTATTTCCGTAGTAGGACTAAAAGTGGAGTATATTTGGCTTATTTTTTCCGAGAAGAAATTGCTAATTTTTTCGCAAGCTTCTACAGAAGGGGGAAGGATTTGGGACATGCTGGTTGGTTTACTAAGTTCTTTAACCATGGTATAGTTCCATAAGGTAAAGCATGCATCTTCACACAATACCTGTGCTCTGTGTTCCTTTCCCCCCCTCACGGAAGGCCGCCCTGCCTGTTGCCACGGCTTATTGTATGTACAGACTCTTACAAGAGACAAAATTGGTCTTCCCATCGCTAACTGCCTCAAAACGCAGGAGAGGATTGCCCTGTGGGAGTTTGCTTTTATTTCAATATGTCAATGTATTTCTGATGTTACACAGCTTCTACCACGACTGTTCTGCGATAAGGATATGATGTCTTTTCACAGTATATTAGTCCCTTTAATCTTTCTTATTACTTGGATGTTATGTCGATGACAGTGAACTTGTACGCCTGATTTACCTTGTGATTGTCGAAACGATAAATAAAGTTAAAAAAAAAGTTATAAATAAGAGGTCAGGCTTATGTGGAGTTGCCTCCTAAATGTCTAGGGAGCATGAGCCCAAGACCCTCAAGAATGGACTTCCTTCATAATGCAGAATACAATAAACACCATACGTTAACACATTTTTATTAGAATCACACAAATTGGACCAACCAGGTTAAAGAAGGAACAATACAGTTTCTGAAATTACATTATTCAGTACTATCCCAGAGCTTTACATAATACACAAAGCCAATCTCTCATGAGAATCACATCACACTCCCAATAGGTGAGGCCTTGAAACAATTCACTCTCAATGGAACATGGGCATAAAATAGAGGAAGCCGGTCTGAGTGAGGCGCTGTTTGAGACAAGGTACCCAGGGAGACAGACGGGGGACCCAGATCTGGATTATGAGAGGCTTACAAGCCGGTGAGGAAAGCCATTGATAAGGTGGCCCCTGCATGGAGGGAAAAGGTAATGAACAGAACAACGGGCGCTCCATGGTATACGGAGGAATTAAGAGGAATAAAACAGGCCTTATGCCAGTGTGAAAGGCAATGGAGGAAAGCATACGATCCGAAGGCCCGGGAGGAATATAAAGCAAAGCTAGCCCTTTATAAAACATCTATCATGGCAAAGAAGTCTGGATACTCTGAGTTAAAGATTAAGGAGGCCAAGGACAGTCAGAAGGAGACCTTCAACGTGCTGAGGGAGTTGAGTAAAAAAAATGAACAGAAGACAGCTGCCAATCTGGCCGACTGCAATAAGATTCAGGACTTCTTCATAGCAAAAGTCAAGGATATCTTAACCCCTTCTGTGCCACGCCCTTTCCCCCTCCTGTGCCGGGCGTTTTATTAGTGGGTGGGGTTCATGACGAGATAGTCTCGTCATGGGCACAGCGCGACCGTGCTCCATGACGAGACTATCTCGTCATGGGCACTGAAGAGGTTAAAAGAAATAGATAATACCGGCGTAGGCTCATGCCCTCTCTCAGTGGTAGATCCACTGGACTTCCAGGGTGGGATTCTCTCAGTCTTTCCAACACTAGATCTAGATGGCCTAGCACACATCATGGCCAAAGCGAAATCAGGATCACCAGAGGACCCCTGTACTCCCAGGGTGTTCAAAATGATCCTCCCTGTGATGGAGCCAGAGATGTCTCTGGTGACTGGGAAGGTTCCTCTCAACTTTAAGGCAGCTATGGTGACTCCACTGCTGTAGAAAGCAGGGGCGGATGTAAATAATCTGAAGAATTACCGACCCATATCCAGACTCCCCTTTATAGGTTAAGGTAGTGGAGCAAACCGTGCTTAGAACACTTTCGTCTTTTTTGGAGGAACACCAGTTGCTCCATGCGTGGCAAGCAGGCTTTAGGGCCCATAACAGTACACCGCTGGTGATGCTCTCGGTGCTGGACGAACTGAGGCTCGCAGCCAACAAGAAGAAATCGTCAGCGCTGATCCTGTTAGATCTCTCAGCCGTGTTCGACACGGTGAACCATGCTCAGCGGCTGACCCGTGTTCGGGGGCTGAGAATCACCTGCATTGTATACCAGTGGATTGCCTCCTTCTTGAAGGACTGGTCACAAAGGTTCCAAATAGGGGAATGTGTGTCCAGGAAGGGCGCTTTGCCGTTTGGGGTCCCGCAGGGTTCGGTGTGTCACCCCTGCTTTTTAACATCTATCTGCAGCCACTTGTGGAAGCACTGAAAAAACTAGACTGTCTGGTGTTCAACTATGCTGACGATACGCAACTAATCCTGCAGATCGACAATTTGACCGAGGCACAGTCTAACGTACAGAATATTCTTCGGCTCACGACGAACTGGATGACCATCAACTCACTGAAAGTAAATCCTGACAAGACGGAGGGGGCAACCCCTGGTCCAATTCCTTCTGACCACAAGAGCTAGGCTTTACTCCGACACCGATGCTAGTTGTGAAGAGTCTGGGTATCAGGCTAGACAATAAGCTAACGCTAAACAAACAGGTGACTGCTGTGGTGGGGAACTGTGTGGGCTTTATGAGGCAACTCTCGAAACTTGTACCCCTACTGTCATTCTCCACCTTGTGTACTGTAGTGTCTGCACTAATTGTGTCATGACTGGACTACGGCAACACGTTATACATCGGGCTACCTGATAAATTATCAGGGAAGCTTCAGGTGGTTATGAATGATGCAGCAAGTCTGATTTTCAACCTTCCTAGAAGTTTGAAATCCCATTGCTGCAACAACTGCACTGGCTCCCAATCAAGCAGAGGGCTAGATTTAAGGGTTTGTGTATTGCACACAAAGCCCTGCATGGAGGGGCACCCGATTACATCAAGGAACGTTTGAAGAGCTATGTGCCAGGACGATGTCTCCGATCATCTGATGCAAATTTGTTGTCCTGTCCACGGTTTGACAAATCCAGCATGGGGGGGCCGAGCTTTTCCAGTCGTGCTTCCTCAGCTATGAAACAAGCTACTGGAGAGTTTGAGTAGGGAAGGAACCCTACTCCCATTTAGGAGGAAACTAAACACACTCTTGTTTATACAGGCTTTCGGACAAGCTACACCTAGTTTGACCGAGCCTCAGGAAGTGTAGCCCTGGTATTGGTTTATGTTCCTCACAAGCGCTTAGAGACCATTGGTGATTTTGGCGCTATACAAATGCCAATTAACATAACATTGTGCTACAGGGCTCTAAAGAAAGAATCATCATTCCGTACCTGGGAACATGACCTTACATTTCAGAACAGTGTTTACAAGATTACTTATTCACGAATCGTCTGTTTGCAGAATGAGACTGAAATGGAAAGATCACTGTGTGCTGAAAGATGACTGCGAGCAGAGTTGTCATTTTGAATTCAAGACCTACACTGACTGAGGCTGGCATAAGCACATTTCGCTCAATATAATGTCTTCATTTCAACTATACATTAATTTTCATATTTATTTTGTGATAATACTACTCTATATTCAATGAGAAATGCAAACTGTACTGTTTTCATTTTAAGAAATACAGTTATAGTGGTGTAGATGATTGTGTGAACCTGTATTCCCAAGTTTCATCATGTGGAAAAACCTAGTATCAGCGTTAAACCACAATCTACATATTAAGTGTAACTGAAGCAAATGGACGTTGACTGGTGATTTGCTTAATTGTTTTATTTTATTTTATTATTTTTGGGTTTTTGAGCTTTTGACTATAAAAATAAGATTGTTAATTGCATACTGTGCCATTTCAACCCTCTCTCTCAACATCCCGCAGTGCAATATTAGTATTTTTTTATCAGCTGGTAGAGTTATTTATGGTAGGATTCTCTTCCCATGTGGCAGGAAGATATATAGGTATACTGTGTATCATTTGTGCCCCTTCCCTCTAGAAGTTCATGGGGGGTGTCTTGTGAATTCTGCCCTTCTTGGGGATTCACAGAGACCAGCATATTATTGTGAGTTCTAGAGATAGGAGAGCGCTTGTTTTTGTGAAACAGACCCATCAACTCTGCTGCCAGAGCTTAATTTCAGCCAGCGGTTGCTGGTGGGGACCACTTAGCACTCATTTTTGGGGACCGGCACTTATTTTTTCCTATCAGACTTTTCCCAAGAGAGAAGGCGGAAGAGAAAGACAGAATAATTCTCACAAAGAGATATCATGAACCTGCAAGAGTGAGATAATGGGGGAGGGAATGTCTAGTAGTGGAATAAAGAGGCCAGAGCAGGAATGAAGAATACGCAGACACAGTATTTGGAGTGCAGACATTTAATCTGTGGCGTAACGAAACTTGGGGTGGGCTACAAAGTGCATGGAGGGGGACCCCCATGTTTCAGACGCCATCAGGATCTCTCAGCTGCCACCTGTGCACAGTGCCTGAGGGGGCCCCCTGGACATTGGGTCCCCACGCACCTCGGGGGCTGTGGGGGCTGTTGTCACGTCAGTGCTTTTAATAGTGCCGGACCTGGGCTTCTGAGCAGAGCTACGGGCACCGGGACTCATTCCTTTACAAATCAAGCACTGGCTGCTGCCCATGGAATGTGGAGTGCTGTGAGCTTCAAAGGGTGGACTTATCGCCTGTCTTTAAAACTCGCAATGAGCGTGTGCTGTTTTTGGTTCAAATGGCAAAAGCAGTTTGAACAAATCGAGGAGAAAAATATAAAGAAGCACTGCGGTTTCCAGACACAGAGAGGTGAAAAACTCCCTAATACTAGGCGTTTTGTTTACACAATGAGCAACCCGATAAGCACATGTAGGACACTGTTTGGTGTTCTGCCATTTGTGATATATAAAATGAGCAGCCCAAGTAATAAAAAAGGTGCACATTAGAGAGGTATACATTTTTCTGTGATTAGCGCACGTACTGGCACAGGCGCTGTTGTAAGATGTCTGTGCATCTGTAGCATCTGCTTAGTGCCGCAGCAACATTTCTGCAATAAGGGTGAGCTGTTGACGCTGCAACTGCACTATCAGAGTCAGCTGTGAAAATTAATCCATTACTTACTGTTTGACCTGGCACCATTGGCATTGGTTAGCCCGGTATTTTTGCCTTTGCCTCCTGTGTTTTTGCTGTGTGTTGGACTTTGTTTTTGCTGACCTAGATGCTTTGGGCACTTTGCCAAAGTGCAAGTGCTCCTTTTCTAAATTATTGTTATGGATTAGTGATTCCATGATTGGCATATTCGATTTATTAGTCAGTACCTAGTA